>NC_134571.1:176208589-176891089 GCF_050947875.1 Dermacentor variabilis
TTCTCAGGCATCCTCGGCATCCCAAATAACGTACTCATTGTCATCGAGTTCGTTGAATAGCAGCATTTCTTGAAGCCAGTATAGATAATCTCCAGACAGACTTGATGGCTTACGCGTCGAAGAATCACCATTAGCTCATCAATATTGCTAGCTTTTTCACGAATATAGGCCGACATTTTTTTGCAATGAGTATGAAGCGATGAGCATAACACTAAAATATGAAAACACTAAACAATAGAAACAAATAACATTAGTTATATTCCTGAATCTATGGATGCGATACAGATAGTTTCATTGTACTCTGCGGATTTGTCAATTACCTGATTCGTGTGCAAATCTTATAATCCATTTTTTTACACCTGAAGGGCAGACGCTTAGTCCCAAGAACGTTACAAGCTAAAATTTCACACAGATGTTACCAGTGGGCACCTGTGGCAATGTGCATATGCCTCCCGCCCATGTGCCATTGCAAGGTAACTATGTCATTCGTTTCACTCCCTCTTGCACCGTAAATAAGGAAATCAAAACTCCAAAAAGCAGTTCTATATACAGACTGTCCAAGTGTCCTGATAGCGTTGATGTCAATCTGTAAGCATAAATATCCCGTACTTATTCAGCTCTATTCCGAGCTATGTAAAGCTTATCTAGCTAACCATCATATCATTATATTCTGGGTACCGGGCCATAGTGGAGTCGAGGCTAATGTTCTGGCAGACCAGATGGCCACATCAATCGCATCAAATGCTGTTAATCCTACTGCTGCTGTCCATGTCACAGATCTGAAGCCTTCCTTGCTAAATAAACTGCGAAACCACCGGCAACGCATGTGGGACACAGAAACAAATAATAAACTACAGGCGATAAAGCCACAATTAGGTTTCTGGCCCTGTGCAGCGAAATTACGGCGAGCAGATGTCCTATTCCGCGTGTGTGTATTTCACGCCAAATATGCACTGACTTTTCTAAAGTCGTACACCGGACCATACAATGGGACAAGCCAAATCAACGCACTTTCAGAAATTTGACAGAGCACGCAGCGAGGTCCGATGAGCCGAAGCGTTGTGGTGGTTCATTTGTGCTGTCATGTAACAGAAAACAATGTCAACATTTTTTTTTCACCTGCTTCGAAGCATTCATGTCGAGACACTAAAACCAGCAAGAGTAACTACGTTCTCATTTATTTTTATACTTTGACTTTTATACGCGAGGACACATTGATCCTATTCAATTTTTTTCTCGCTACCCGCGGGCTGCTGGAACCAGCCAGAGCGCATGCGTTTTTCTCGCGTTGCTCCCGCTCACCGCGCGGCGCACTTCGATGTGCATTCTTTTTTCTCTGGCCGAGATAATCTTTGTCTGGCAGAGGTTTGGACGCTTTTTGGCTAGCGGACGAGAAAAAGAAAACGCGTTGTCGCTAGCTGCCATCACTAGGGGACTTGAAGGATTGCAACGCGTTCGCTTAAGCGCAGCCTCTGCGGAAAATTTTGTCCCGCCGGTGTAGGATACCGAGCAGCATGCGTATGGTTCTCTGTGCACCAAGCATCTCACGTTTTCTTCGATATTCCTTCAGTAGCCACATTAGGTGCCGAAAGTAGGCATTCCATTGTGGCCGACATGCTTTCCTTTCCGCTTTTTTTCATTTCCGCGCACCGGCCCCACAAAAGAACAAAATACATTGCTGCGGCGCAGCAAATTCTCGCATGGTAAAAGTTCGATTTTTGTACTTGTTTTTCTTCTGCGGAAAGTAGTAGGCCACGGGACGCTTCAGTTGCAAGATACTTTGATTATATTACTGTCATAGAAGTTATATGGACACTCCAGGCGCGTTATTGCCGTCGCCGTCACCCTCACGTTCCGTATAAAATCCAAGGGTGGTAACACCTTGACCGCGTGCTGCGTGCTGTATGTGCAAGTGAAAGTATACGGTGGGGGGGGGGTGGGGGATGGCATGGGTGAGCCCACGATGTTGGCTCAGTCATTTGTGCGCAAGGGAGAAAAGCGAGGAGATAGTTCCCCGCCTCCTGAGTTGCACGATAGATCAGTGGGAGTAGAGAGAAATGGTTCTGTGATCTGTGAATTTGTGGTTGCGAAACATGTTTATTTGCTTTGTTTGACGCAATATATAAAGTAACTTTTTCTTAAATTAGTGCATTTATTAAAGACTTGTACAAATATTTAGATATCTTGTTGCGAAGTTTTGTATATACGCGCAGTGAACTTTGTATCCAGTGACACTTTCTTGCGCTTTACGAAGCTGTATCTTCGCATTTGTATATTCCAGTCTGTCTTCGGATTTCTATTGTACGAGGGCGAGTCAAATGAGAGTGAGCCAAAATACCCCACGCAATAATGGTTCAGTTCATTATGTGCGAAGTATGCGCAAAGCACTGAGGCATCTCTCATTCACAAAGTGACACACAGGTGTGAGGATAAAGGGTCTTTAATGCTCTCATACAGTGGGTTGAACATGGTTGTGGGACATATTAGACTCTCAAAAAATTGAACAGCATTGTGTCGTGAAGATTTTGAAAGCTGAAGATCTTTCTCATAAAGAAATTAGTCGCTGTATGGCTGCCGTGTACGTTGAATATTGCATTTCATTGGCCGCTGTGAACCGTTGTAACAAACGGTTCAAAGAAGGACGTGAAAGTTGCAAAGACGATCCAAGACCGGGCCATAGCCACCGTGCTTTCACCCCCAACACAACTGCAAAGGCTGACTAGGCAAGAACGAAGGATAAGCATTGGCAGAGCGTGTGAGCATCAGTCATGGTTCGGGTCACGCCATAATTCACGAACATCTCCGTTATCGGCTCTTGTGTGCGCAATGGACGGCCAAGGCTTTTAACCACCGCCAGAAGAACGAGAGGTTTGGCCCTGCCTTGACTCATCTAATCCGGTATAACAATGAATGTGACGACTTTTTGTCTGCAATTGTGATCGGGGAGAAATGATGGTGCCGCTACTACTAGCCCGAAGCACGACGGCAAAACTTAAAGTGGAAACATTTGAATTCACCACCACAGGGAAAGCAAAAGCAGTCATTTCTGCCGGAAAGGTGTTGTTGACTTTTTTTTTCGATCGTCAGGGGCCATTATTGATTAAATTTGCTAAACCTGGAGAGACTATCAATCGCTCACGATATTGCGAAACGTCGGATCGGCTGCGTGTCGCAATCAAAAACAAATGACATCTAAAATTGAGGAATGGGGTCATCTTGATCCACGACAATGACCATCCCCACTTCGGGATTTGCTTTATACAAAACTGGCAATGTTCGAATGGAAAACACTGCAACGCCCTCCATACAGCCTAGACCTGTCGCCTTGCAACTTCCACATTTTGGTGCATTTGAAAAAAAAGCAGGTCAAGGGAATTAGATTCGTGTCGGACGATGACGTGAAAAAGTCATTTGCAAATTTTTTAAACAGCAACCCAAGGAGTTTTATCTGACGGGAATCACGCGACATGTTAGTCAGTGGGACAAATGCGTAAATGCACATGGAGACTACTTTTGAATAAAGCACCCCGTCTGTATTATATTCGCATTGGCTCACTTTCATTTATCTCGCCCTCATAGATTTTGCAGAACTCCTGCTTTTTATATGTGCTATCTGTTGCCACTATAATTTCGGCGCAATTACTCACAATACACGACCGGTGCCAGCTGTTCCTGCGCAATATATTGTAACAAAGAATAGCGCCATTGAGATTTTTCCTAGTTGTTGCATATGTACAAAAAAGTAAACAAGGTTCTTGAATGACAGAGAGAGAAAAATGCAAATGAGAGAAAGACAGGGAGGTTAGTAAAGCTGCTTTAAAATATTTGCCCTCAACTTGCTCAATACATGGCTTTACATTTTTCATATCAGTGGCATGCACTGCTTTCTTGGTTTCAAACTGATATAGTTCTAAATTTCGTGTGATACTTTCTTTACCTATTAAATAGATAGAAAACATGGAAGCATTCATATAAGTTATTTCGGGCACAATTTTTGAGGCAGGCTAGTATATTCGTTTAAGAAAAAATACATATTTTACTTGTCTTGCGAGTGCGTAGCGTTCAATAATTCGTTTGCAGTATTTTTGGCAATGACAACGCAGTTATTATCAATGTTTGGATCCCTCGACAAATTCTATAGAGATGAGGCCGAGCCGCAACGTGAACCAGCCCGATTAGATGCTTCTAAAATAGTTTTCCTTGTTGTGTATTGCGAGTGACGCCTGCCTTACGCACATGTCAGCACATTTATTGGTTAGGTTGGCCTCTGAAATGAGGCGGGTCTTTTCATTTTTATTTGTCCAGATTACGCTTGTGCGTTCTAAAATGGGCTTGCAAATGCAAGCTGCGCAATGGGTGTTCAAATGTAATAGACCAGCGTTCTTTGTTCTGGATGGATGTTCCTGCAACCTTTTCTTTATACACCTGCCCGTTTGGCGGACGTAACAAGAGCCACATGACAACGGAATCTCGTACACAACATTGCTGCGGCAAGTCACGAATTCAGGTCTAGGCTTTACATGAATTGTGCGCAAGTAAATCTGACACTTGTGCTCGTGTTTACACAGCCTGGAACAGAGTGGATAATTTCTTTGGAAATAGAAATAACTCGAACACCATAATGGTACCCGACGTTCTTGTGGCCATTTGCCAGCATATGTATATAAGCAATAACTGCTGGCCTTTTGCGATGACCAATGTCATTTCGATCGCTAGCTCTTTCTCTGCTTTTTAACAATTTCGCCAGTTTTTGGGCTGTCGTCCTGATCATGTGTTCACGATAACCAGCCATGGTTAGCCTGGTGACTTGATCCATAGCCCCTTCCAGCAAGCAGTGCTGACAAGACTTTGTTATGGCGAAACGGAGGCAAGACAGGGCGATACCATTTTTTACCAATTTGCTGTGTCGCGAATTGCTTGTGCAAGGCATGGACGTGACATATGAACTCTTCTTCCTGGCTTCCACAGTATCTGCGGAACCGGCAGCTGAAATTGCACCCGCCGCAGTGGTATAGCGGCTATGGTGCTGCGCTCCTGATTACGCGGTCGCAAACTCAAACGCGGACTCTCATTTCGACGGAGGCGAAATGCAAAAATGTCCTTGTCCGTCCATTAGGAGAACGTTAAGTGTCCCTTGGTGGCCAAAATTATTCCATTGCCCCCCGCTACGGCGTGCCCCATAGACAAATCGTAGTTTGAGCATGTCGTAACCATAGAAATCCATTCAGCTAAAATTGCAAGCGTTTCCCGCCTCAAGACCTACTTCACTGCGTGATATCTACCGTAGAATGAACCGGGACGGTGCTTTTGCTGCCGGGGTTCGTGTGTCGGGGGAGTTGTGTCATGGTGAACACGATTACACTGGCTTGGCGCCCACCCTGTGCGGGTGCTGTCATACTAACATTATTTTAAAACTGTTTTGTTAATTATAATCTCCCCGTAACAATACACATGTCGGAAATGTGTTCTGGAAACTCCGAGTTAAGAATATGCAGCGCAATTCCTCCCGAATGTTTCATTATCGACAGCACTATCTTCAACAGACAAATATCCCAACGATACTGAGCGTGGCACTACACACGAAACTGCCGAAAGACCGGTTTCAAAAAGAAAGCATTAAAAATATATCATTAAGAATTGCAATAGTGCGGAGTAACCATGTAGAGTGCGGTTCACTGTTAAAGGTATAACTATAATTTGTGATTGTTACTTTGCAGGAGCTAGATGCAAATTCTGGCTGAATATGTGTCAATGCACTGCACAGCCGCGTAGAAAGGTGCCAGCGCGAACCACAAGGCATCTGCAGCAAAGGAGGGCAATTGTACAACGCTAACGGGAAACATCCGCATGGGATATTATCATGTCCCTTTTTAGCAATAGATCACACTGTACGCAAATGTCATCATCATAATCATTAATGGTTAGTCACTAGTCTGACGACGTGTGCAAACATGAGGCAAGAACATTGTCATATGACTTCCCCTTCCCTCTAGGTAGGAGTTCCGTCTCGGCATGCACCCGACCATCCACGTTACCCAAAGCGCAATTTATCGCTCACCCAAGGCGGCTAAGATGGCGGCTGACCAGAACACCTCGCCACAGAGCGCCGGCAGGAAGAGCAGGCCACCCATGCGGGTTCCGAAATGCTTCTGGAAGGGGTCCAACATCGTCTTGTAGCCGGCGTTACGCATCTTCACCGCAAAGAGGTTGCCACCTGCGCAAGTATGCAGATGTGTTGTATGTGTGTGGGGCAGTACCGCCGCATATACCTATGCACATAGGTTTGGTGAAGGCGCAGTTCTGAGGTGTCGGCGCAGAAATCCTAATGATCTGGAGGCGCTAGTTAGGTGATGGGATTAGTCCATGAAAGACTTTTTGCAAGGAGCACTCCTAAGTACTTATATCATGTGGTGTGGTCAATTATGTTAGAAGCCAAATAAGAAAAGTGATATATATATATATATATATATATATATATATATATATATATATATATTGTAGTGGGTAACATGCATGTGGCGCTGTGCGAACTGCCACCGCTGCGGCGCGAGACCCGAGCTCGGGCTGCTGATGCGAACGGCTAGGACTCGCGATCAAGAGCTACTTGCGATCCCTCGTATGAGCTGCAATAAACCCCCTTTCATTTGGTGGAGGTGCGGGGTAGACCTCGGAAACTGGAACTCCGAAGCCGGACGCTACCGACTGCTACTACCATGCCTGACGAAACCACCCAGGAAGATGCACCACAGCCTCCGGCGGTCATCGTTTCCGGTGTGTTGCGCCAGCGTGATCCTGCCATCTTTAGCGGCACCGATGATCATGACGTGGAGGATTGGTTGTCATCTTACGAACGGGTGAGCCAGCATAACAAGTGGGACGACGTCACCAAGTTGCACAACGTGTTGTTTTACTTAACCGGCGTCGTGAACCTCTGGTTCCGAAACCACGAACACGATTTCGGAACATGGAGCACATTCAAAACAAGTTTCGCTGAAGTGTTCGGGCGCCCCGCCGTGCGCAAGCTTCGCGTAGAGCAACGCTTACGTGGGCGTGCGCAACATCATGGTGAAACTTTCACAAGTTACATCGAAGATGTCATTGACCTGTGTAAGCGCGTGAATCTGTCAATGTCAGAACAGGACAAGATCAAACACATTATGAAAGGCATTGATGAGGACGCCTTTCAGATGTTCTTAGCGAAGGATCCGCGTACCGTGGCGGAAGTTATCAATTTGTGCCAAAGTTTTGACGAGCTACGGAAACAACGCATCTTAGCTCGGCGCCCACCGCCTACGGAAGATTCGTTAGCAGCATTAATTATTGGCGACAACCACACAACTTTGCTGACGCAAATAAAAGAATTTGTGCGCGAGGAGGTCGCACGACAGCTCTCGATTTTGCCGACCACGGAGAAGCCTTCTCAATGTTTGGCTCCAGCGCTCCGACAGATAATTCAAGAGCAAGTGACCGAAGCTCTTCCACCTCCGTGTCAGCCGGCTCCCGTGGCCGCGCCTCTGACGTATGCTGAAGCCGTTGCACGGGCACCTCGTCTACAGGGGTTCTCTCCTCCGCCTTCAGCGCCTCGCCCGCCGGTGTTCTCTCCTCCGCCTTCGCCTCGCCAGCCGGCGGATCCCTTTTTCAGTGCACAGCAGCAGGGTCAAAATCCTTGGCGCACTGCTGACAACCGCCCAATATGCTATGCCTGCGGTACCCCGGGTCATGTAGTGCGCTTCTGCCGCCGGCGCTTGCCGGCCTTCGTGGGCACCCCGCGACGACCCAGCTCCGACTTCCGACCTTTCCGTATGCCTTCACGACCACCACCGGAAGTCTACGCTGCTGATGACATACCGGCACCGCAGTCACAGCTCTACGGCACTCGTCGCTCGCCTTCCCCTCGTCGGCGCTCACTCTCACCCATGCGTCGTAGACCCAGTGCCAATACTACTGAGGCGGAAAACTGATTTCCGCAGTTCCTGAGGCACGAACTGCGTCATCGTCGGAACATCAAAGTCCTCGTTTTTCCCCCGCTAACGTCATTGAAGTGTGCGTTGATGGCATCAAATCCCTTGCGCTCGTCGATACAGGTGCTGCTGTATCCGTGATTAGTGAGAAGCTTTGTCGTGCATTGCGGAAAGTGACCATGAAGCCTTCGGTTCCATTGCTTAGAACAGCCAGTGCGCAACAAGTACAGCCAGTCGCTATGTGCACTGCCAGAGTGCTGATTCGAGACATTTTGTATTCCATTGATTTCTTTGTGTTAACTTGTTGCTCCCACGATGTCATTCTCGGTTGGGATTTTCTGTCGCGCCATCATGCCGTCATCGACTGTGCACGTGCTGAGGTTCAGTTCTCCGTTCTGTGCGATTTGCCATCTCGCGACTTTCAAGTTCACGATCTTAGCAGGATCTGTGTAGCTTCAGATACTGACCTTCCTCCTCACAGTGCTGTATTTGTCCCTCTTTCATGCGCATCGCTTGCCGAAGCGACGGTCATGTTTACACCCGCTGCCGTCTTCATTCGCCGCCAGCCTATATTGTTGCCTTTCGCCCTCCTCACGGTTCACCATGGTGCTGCAGAAATACTGATTTCTAACCCAAAATCGTGCACTTTGGCTTTGCACTGTGGCGAGACTATTGGCACCATCGAGTGCGTGGACGCTGACGCTATTGTGCACTTCCCCATGGCCGACGACGTCGATACTGCCAACGTAACAGCACTGACGCCCCATGTGCCATCTAACCGAGTACCACCGGATGTTTTTTGTCGCTCCATTGCCGATGACCTCGAGCCGACACAACGTGAGCGGCTAATTACTCTTTTAAATGAGTTTCACGCGTCTTTTGACTGGAACCAAGCATCGTTAGGCCGCACAAGTACCGCCTCTCACCACATTGATACGGGACACCACGCACCATTACGCCAGCGTCCGCACCGCGTGTCATCCACCGAGCGTCGTGTCATCACCGAGCAAGTTGAAGACATGCTTGACCGTGGTGTTATCAAGCCATCCTGCAGCCCTTGGTCATCGCCCGTAGTACTCGTTAAGAAAAAAGATGGCTCGATTCGTTTCTGTGTGGACTATCGTCGCCTCAACAAGATTACACGAAAAGATGTCTATCCTCTACCGCGCATAGATGACGCCCTGGATTGTCTACATGGTGCTGAATTCTTTTCTTCTTTGGACTTGCGATCGGGCTATTGGCAAGTGCCAGTGGATGAATCCGACCGCTCGAAAACAGCTTTCATTACGCCTGATGGCCTGTATGAGTTTACGGTAATGCCATTCGGCCTCTGCAATGCGCCCGCGACATTCGAAAGAATGATGGACAATATTCTGCGAGGCCTCAAATGGAAGACGTGCCTGTGTTATTTAGACGACGTGGTAGTTTTCTCCCCTGATTTCACCACTCACCTCTCTCGTCTACGCGACGTCCTTACTTGTCTTGCCACCGCCGGCCTTCAACTTAACTTGAAGAAGTGCCGCTTCGGCGCCCGCCAGCTGACCACACTTGGCCATGTCGTTTCCAAAGACGGCGTCCTTCCCGACCCTGACAAACTTCGTGCTGTCGCAGAATTTCCGCGGCCGACTACACTGAAAGAGCTCCGAAGTTTTATCGGCCTTTGCTCGTATTTTCGACGCTTTGTACGCAATTTTGCCTGCATCATCGCTCCTCTGACGAAGCTCCTGGCTGGCCCAGGTGACCTTCGCGATTGGACTCCGGCATGTGACCAAGCCTTCAGCACTTTGCGTCGTCTGCTCACCTCACCACCTGTTCTACGCCACTATGACCCGACTGTACCGACCGAAGTTCATACGGCCGCCAGTGGCGTTGGTCTTGGAGCCGTCCTTGCGCAACGCAAGCCTGGCTTTCCGGAATATGTGGTTGCATATGCGAGTCGGGCCCTCACGAAGGCAGAAACCAATTATTCTGTCACAGAAAAAGAATGTTTGGCTATAGTTTGGGCGTTACACAAATTTCGCCCTTACTTGTATGGCCATCCGTTCGATGTCGTGACAGACCACCACGCGCTCTGCTGGCTTGCGTCACTGAAGGACCCGTCAGGCCGTCTTGGACGTTGGGCTCTTCGGCTCCAAGAAGTCGACATTCGCGTCATCTATCGATCCGGGCGCCAACATTCTGATGCCGATGCACTCTCCCGATCGCCCATGAGATCCGACGAAACGCCACCCTCCCCCATAGAGTGCCCGGTTGCTACACTTGCTGTTACTGACATGCCGTCTGAACAGAGGAAAGATCCGTAGATTGTGTCTCTCATTGACATTCTTCACAGTTCTTCGACGGCTACATGCCCTCGAGCCCTTCGTCGCCAAGCCACCCATTTCGTGCTACGGGACGCCATCTTGTACCGCCGAAACTATCAGCCGGATGGTCGCAAATGGCTGCTAGTCATCCCTCGCCATTTGCGCTCCGACATATGCACGTATTTCCACGACGAGCCCCAACAAGCTCATGCTGGCGTCCTGAAAGCCTACGAGCGCCTCCGTCAGCGCTACTACTGGCGCGGCATGTATTCTTATGTCCGCAAATACATTCGGTCATGTGTAGCCTGTCAGCGACGCAAGACATCTCCTCATACGACTGGCCCTCTGCAACCTTTGCCGTGTCCTGCACGTCCTTTTGATCGGATTGGCATTGACCTCTATGGGCCTCTTCCATCCACTGCTAAAGGAAATCGTTGGATAATTGTTGCAGTAGACCACCTCACAAGATATGCCGAAACTGCTGCACTTGCTTCGGCTGCTGCTCGCGACGTCGCCGCATTCATGTTACGGCATTTCATCTTACGGCATGGCGCACCGCGAGAACTGGTCAGCGACCGAGGCCGTGTCTTCTTATCCGAAGTTATTAATGAGCTACTCGCCGCTTGCCGCACTATTCACCGCACCTCTACGGCGTATCACCCACAGACTAACGGTCTCACGGAACGGTTCAACCGCACTCTGGGTGACATGCTCACCATGTATGTTGCGTCTGATCATTCCAATTGGGACGATGTCCTCCCTTTTGTGACGTACGCGTATAACACCGCCGTTCAGGCTACCACAGGCTTCTCCCCATTTTTCCTTCTTTATGGACGTGAACCATCCACTACCCTCGACACCGTGCCACCATATCATCCGGATGCCACTGAATTCACCCCTCTTTCCGAAGTTGCTCGCCATGCTGAAGAGTGCCGCCAACTGGCTCGCTCGTTTACGTCGGATACCCAAGGTATCCACAAAGATCGACGCGACAACGGGCAGCCCACACAGTCCTTCGCCGTGGACTCTCACGTCTGGCTTCAGCTGCCCTTCCAATCCCCTGGCCTTAGCCCAAAGCTTGCTCCGAAATATCAGGGTCCGTACCGGATCGTCGCGTGTACATCGCCGGTGAATTATGTGGTCGAACCGGTGACGCCATCTTCGGACAAACGCCGCCGTGGCCGCGAGACGGTTCACGTCAGTCGCCTGAAGCCGTACCACGACCCCCTTATCGTGTCATCACCTTAGGTCGCCAGGATGGCTCCTCTTCGCCGTGGGGGCAATTGTAGTGGGTAACATGCATGTGGCGCTGTGCGAACTGCCACCGCTGCGGCGCGAGTCCCGAGCTCGGGCTGCTGATGCGAACGGCTAGGACTCGCGATCAAGAGCTACTTGCGATCCCTCGTACGAGCTGCAATAAACCCCCTTTCAATATATATATATATATATATATATATATATGTATATATATATATATATATATATATATATATATATATATATATATATTATCATCACTCCATCACATCACCTCTATTTCATATAACGCCTCCAGTTCATTAGGATTTCTGAGCCGCAACTTAATTGCGCCTTCACCACTACGAAAACTAGCTTAAGTAACTATTCTACGACCACAAATTGAGTACGCCTCATGTATATAGTCACTTCATCAAAATACGTCATCGAACTCCTGGAGAACATCCAGAATAGAGCGAGCCGTTTCATTTGAAAAAGGTATTGTAACCAGCCAAATGCAACCCAAATAGAAGTCGAACTTTCGTTCCAACCACTAACCACTCGCCGCGATATTTCCCTTCTATTATTGTTTTATAGATTCATTCACATAGTTGGCCTATCCTTATCAAACCTAAAAAAAAGGATCCTCGATGGCACAATGACTAAATAATCAGTTCAGCCACACCCGAATTTATCGCAACACACACGCTTTCAATTTTTCAGCTTTACCGCCTGCGATCAGTTTAGGAAACGCTCTCCCAAATAACATCGCTTTCCAATCGACGCACAGGGCATTTCGCAATCTGATAATCAATCAGTATGCCGTTTCAACAATCAAACATGTCTTGCCTTCTTCTAATTTCTTTCTTGCATTTCTTACAATATCTATTACCGCATACATGCAAAAACGTTTATAGTGCTCACATGTTATGTTATTGTGTTTTTTATTCATCTTCATAGTGTATGTGCAATATCGTAATAATTTTCCGCTTTTTCTCCATAATTCCTATACGAATATGTTACCGTATTTCCCCCTTAGCACAATGCCGTCTCGAAGGCTGTAAGGTGCTCGTAAATAAATAAATAAATAAATATACTTCTGCGGGCGAGAAGACGACTGTAGCATTATGCCGGCACCGATGAGCAAGAGGTAGAGGTTGCTCCTCGCCATCTTGGCGGTTCTTACGCCTGGACTACTCGCGTCTCTGGTAAATATTTTTAAATGTATCTTTCTTGTGCAAGATTTTAAGTGCGGACTACTTTAGAACCCGGGAACTCGTCCGTCCAATGTCGTTGGGTGTCGCGCACCAAGGCTGATAATGAAATTAGTCATGAGAGGGCGCCACAGTGTCTTGGGCGTCATGCACCCAGGCTGATACCGAAACGAATCAAGAGCCACAGCTCCTTACGCCTGAAGACACCCCTGTTTCCGCCGGCTTGACTGGGCGCAAATTGCAAATAATGCTCCGGTATCCAGTAGCCCGAACTCATGCACCCGATGCGTTGCGCCGCAGAATCGTCGATTGCAGCTCTATCAACACCCCACGAAATAATTGCACGAATGTGCGGGCTAAAAATTTATTGCGCAAAATGGTAGCTAAACTAGTGGCCTTAGCGGAACGATTCATGTGGGATGCGCTCATGCTGTGCGTTCATGCTGGGAGCAGGAGTCGCTAAACATACAGTGAGGCGTTGTAAGGCGTTGGGGCATTGGGTCCCTCTTCCGTCTAGAACGCGCAGCGAAGACGAACAAAGACAGCAGCAAGAAGGCATTCAACCAGCGCGCCCGGCGCTCGCGTTTACGGCGAAGCGTTCGTTGAGAGCGACGTTGCATAAGTGGAGCCGTCAAAAGTCGCGAATCGGATTCTCTGGATCGTCTTCAGACTCGGTTCGGCCGAAGAGTTTGGCGGCGTATGACTCGACAGGCTGTAGTCGCGGGCCCGCGGCGATGTCCGGCTCGCTTTTACTTCCCCTCTCCCGCTCGCTCCGAGAAGCCGCTGCGAAACCTGCCGTTATGTTTCAGGCTTTCCTTCTTACCCTCGAAAGTTTCAGAAAACTGTTGTTGTTGTTTGACTTCATGTCACAAGTACAGTGTCTGTATCAGTTGCACAGAATTTTATTAAAAAAAGAAAGGTGAATTTTGTAAGTGTATTTTCCGATCGAGATTCTATGAAGTTATGTCTTTTTGTGATTGCTTGGAACTCGGTAGCGCGAAAAATATGGCAGATAAGTAATAACCATATCCTTAATAATCCCGTAATTAGTACGTATAGAGGAAGAACTTCGATTCGAGAATTGAGGACTCAAAGTTGTGTTATTAACTCAACAAAAACTTCTTAAACAAAATCGTTTTGGGTGCTGCAACCTACAGTATTTTCGCACTGTGGGGGGCGCTCAGTATATGGCAGCAGCGAAAGAAATAGGAAATAGTGGACCAGTGACGTTGATCCCTTAATCCTCTCCATTGCGAGTGCAGACCAACAGTAGTGCAAGCTTTCGCTGGCACGGGCTTCATCGCGGTCTTTTTTTTTCTTTTTTTATGGTGACGCCAAGAATCGAAGTGAAGCGTGCTCTATTCTATTCCCAATCTTGCGGTGGTACCGCAGCTCGGATAATCACGTTTGTACGTATAGCAGCAAATGAAAACAAGGCTTCATTGATCAGAATGAAGAGAACTCGTAATTGTCATAGCATTGGCGCCCGCGCAGCGGGGAGGCAGGTAGCGTTTTCTAATGGGGTGGGGAGATCAGCGTCGCTGACAAACAATTTAGCTTTCGTTTTCGTTCAGGGCTGCCCACAGACAAAATACTGCGTGCTATAGTACCTACGACGATTTTTGTGAAGTTGTTGTTGGGAAAAATATGAATGTCGCGCTTCAATTTTGCAAATGCAATATTGCCGCTAAAATTGGTAATTAAAGCTTTATTATAAAGATATCTTTTGTTACTTGTTACTTTTGTGTTACGATGCCGCATTTCTATTGGCTGCCAAGCCTTACAGTCTGACAGAATAAGATGTGCACATGGGCTTATCACACGTTATCAGTGCAGCAGCCTGTGTTATTTCGCGCACGAAAAACAGCGTGTATATTTGCTGCATTCGCGATCTCTGGGAAAGAAAGCGAAGGAGAGGGGGACCAGGGGAACGTGCGTGGTATCCAAGGCGGCTGTACTGGTGCTGAAACCCGGACACTGTCGATATCCTCGCCTTCCTCGACTACATCAGGGGGGTGGGGGGGGGGGGGGGTGACAGAAAACCTATGGGCCCCGGGTGCCAGACGACCTAGCTACGCCACTGGCGCCACGGCCTCTTGGGTGTCACGCACCCAGGCTGATGACGAAACGAGTCAAGAGAGTATTCCACTGTGAGGTTAGAGGAAGGTGAAAAATCCCTGTCGCAGCGACAGTAGATAAAACGAACAGATTTCTTTTGTACGGACTCAAGCTTGCTAATATCATTTTTTTTATCAAAAGGGTTCCAAACTAAAGATGCATATTCAAAGATAGGGTGGATTAGTGTTTTGTATGCTACCAGTTTGCTTTCTTGAGGAGTCACACGAAGGGAGCGTTGGAGATGGCCGATATTTTCAATGAATTAGTACATATTACTTCAGCAGGATTGCTCTAAGATAAGTTGTGGGCGAATAAGAGTTCGTGGTACTTATATTCGGGTATTCTTGGTAGAAAGGAGTCATTGAAAAAGTACTAGAGAAACGAAGGAGTTAAAAGCCTAGTGAATGTGAATGAAACGGCTTTGGTGAAGTTCACACTCATCTTCCAGGTGTTACACTATGAGTAGAAGTGTAAGAATGCTAATTAAGAACAGTATCATCTTGAGGGGAGTCAATATTGCGGTAGAGGATGCAATCATCAGCATCTAGACGCATGTTAATTATGTTTTGTGGCAAGTCATTCATGTAAAATAGAAAGAGAATTGGGCCGAGAACTGCACCTGCGGGGCGCCAGAGGAGACATGATCAATAGGTGGGTCAGAAGTATTGTAGCGTACACTATGGGAACAGTCGGACAGAAAACATGCAATCCAGTCTACGAAGTTAGGATTATTAAGGATGAGGCTGAGTTTAACTAGTAGATTATGCTGAACCACAGTGTCGGACGCTTTGGACAAATCTATGAAAAGTTCGTCAACCTGTGCACCCTGGTCTTGTGCTTTAGCAATGTCATGCATGAATTCAAACAGATGAGTTACGGGTGCAAACACCGCGACGAAAACCATGCTGGCAGTCAATCAGTACGTTATTGGATTCTGGGCAATCTATGATATATTTTTAAATTATATGTTCGAGTTGTGGGCCAGAATTACAGGTTAGGCAGATTGGTCAGTAGCTAGTTGGCATCATCTTATTGCCAGATTTGTGAAAACTTAGACTTTTAATACGTCGACACGAAGAACGAACAAGGGCAGTTGCTAATGATTTTTTAAACATAACAGTAAGATAACGATTACACCAAAGCAAGTAAGTAACAATGAAGGCACTACCGATTCCGCCAGGACCACAGGACCTTTTACTGTCGAGTTTTAACACCAAATTAAAATACCGTCAGGTAATACAGAGAGGTCACTAATTGTTGAAGCTATATAATATTGAAAAGGAGGGAGTTCGAGGTTGTCTTAAATCGAAACGAATTGAAAATATGAGTTGAAGGTAGATGCAATTTTATTGGAGTTACTAGAAGGCTTCCCAATAATTACACAAGGGGTAATATAAATTGCGCAAGGTAAGATGGATTGCGAAAATTTCTTGGGAGTTGGTTTTTAGAAGCTGACGAAATATTTCTCTGAAATATAAATCTTTGGCCGTTTTGAGTTTACTTCGAAGTTCCTGCTTCACTTCCTTAAACATTACAGTTTTAGCCGGATCACTACTCAGCTTTGAGCGACTTGGTCTCTTGACACGTCGTGACAAGTGCAGCCATGCTTCAGCTAAGTGTTGGTTTACTGCGTTATAAGAGCGACAAAACGGTGAATGTATGACGGAATAAGGTTTTCGAAAGCAGAAACTATATGATTAACATCATCACCGGCACTCGTTTAAACAGTTATTGACATTTTCACTCAGGGTTTCAATAATGAAAACATCATTCGCACGATCGAAGTTTGGAAGTGAGGTGTGCAAAATGTGTGGCTTTTTTGCCAGCACAGAAATAAAAACTGCAACTACCCGATAATCGCAAATATCTTTAGCCACTGCGCATTCGAAACTGCCATCCACGAGGCGTCGGCTGAGAAAGTCTAGATCTAGAAGGGCTTCACTTCTGGTAGGCTGGCTGTTGTTTAAGACTAGTCGACTGTGACAGCTCCATAAAACTGCCTCGATGAGCGAAACTGATGACGAGGCAGGGCTAATGACGACCATGATATATCTGTAGCATTAAAATGCTCCATAAGCAGTATGTGTGAAGATAGGATGTTGCACTCGTGCGAAAACATATTCAGTCTAGATAAGCCACCATGAGATGAACGGGGCAGCAATATAGAATGCCAATTATTACTGATCTATTTTCAAGGGATACCTTACGCTAAGCAGATCCTAGTTTGATCAGAGCTTGGATTACATAATGGTCAGATTTCAGGAAAAGGACTGCACCACCTCCTCGGCCGTGTTGCCTCTCAACTCTAACAAAGTTGACGTCAGGCGGTGCTATTTCATCATGTATGTCACCGTGTAGCCACGTCCCTGTGACGCCTATAATACAAGGATCGTGACAAGTAATGAGTGTGAAAACGTGACTAAATTTGTTAAGCAAGCTCGTGGCATTGACTTTCAGAACTTGTAGGCTACAATGTGAAGTACGATAATTTCATCTAGTGTTATGGGCAGGGTTGTGTGCGGCAGCGCCTGACATGCGGTTGAATGCTTCGACAAGTTCATTGGTGTATTTACGCCAGTTATAGCATACGTTATGGACGAACCTATTATCAAAGCGTATCCTTACAGAAGGCCCATTGTAACGAAAGCATGTGGTAGCATCCCACAGATGCTTACATATTCGGTTAGAAAAATCTTGCCGAATGGTGTAACAAGTGTCTTTGCGCTTGAATTCCTGAGTACCTGTATTTTCTAATTGAAATCCAGGAAGTTAATGAATACAGGACGTGCATTAGTTCTGCAGGTAACACCTATAATACCAAAAACGGTATTATCAGTTGGATAAGGTATAATGAATTGCCAATATTTTTTTGGAATTGCTGTTTAGAAGCCGAGGCAGTGTTACTCTGAAATAGAAGTCTTTGGCCGATTAAAGTTTAGCTCGGAGTTCCTCCTTAACTTCGTTGAACATTGCTGTTTTAGCAGATCACAATTCAGCTCTGAGCGCCGTAGTCTATTGACACGTCGTAACAAGAGTAAAGTATATCTTATCCATAATTTATCCATGTTATTGTTTACTGCGTTTTAACAGGGACAAAATGGTCAATGCAGAATTATATTGTGCAATCTTTCAATGCTAGTTAACTGCATTTTAAGCACATCCGATAACCACAAGGAGACACTCGAAAGTAGTACGCCGTCGTTTTGGTCTTGTACTTCAGGTAATCCATGCGAGACCACTTTATTTCTACGTGACTATTTTCGAAATAATCAATGCTCAAAACGAGCTAACCGATTGTGTGAGTAAAGTGATCCTGAAACTGCTGTCTTTAGCATGTATGCTTCAGACGGTAGTGTTAACTTTCTCAGTCAAAGTACATGTTCAATTTCCTATTTGCCCAGAACGCATTACTGACAGAGCAGATTCAATGGCATTCACACAAGATTTCATCGCCTCGAAACGCGAATTAACAGGCTGTCCGAGTAACCTAATATCAAAACACATTTGTTCCTGGTCAGCAATTAGCCTCGCAAATATATCAGCATGTAAATTTTGACGCTATTTGCAGTGCAATCAACATTCGGAGAACTTGTTCCTGAGACATTCGTTTGATTGGGGTTCAGGTTACTTCCAGGCCGCGTACTGTTGGCAGTATTGCGAGGGCCTGCATTTAGTCCAAAAGCCCCGATTAAAAGGAGATAGCTGAAGCAATTTAGTGCAATAGAACAGAAATAAAAGTCACCGCCCCTTCCACTTCGTGAAGATGGTCGAAGAGCGAAGCTGTGCTAGTTTTTTTTTTTTTAAATGTGAGGGTTAATGCCTCAAGACATACAGGGTTATGGGGTGCGGGCGAATAAAGATGAGTAAATGAATAAAAAAAGATTTGTGGATCTATCGAAGTTCAGGAGGGATCGATAACGCGGAACCTGCGTCCCAGCAGCGTAGTGGCTAGGATTATGCGGCGACATTCCCGCTGCTGTTGGGTGCCGGAGCATGGTCAGTTTAAACGCAGGGCAAACTCACAGTATGTGGGGGATGTTGGCTTCGGCACTGCGTGACTTGCAGACCGGACGCATAGGACGTGGATATAACTGGCGAAAGCGCTGCCACTTCCGAGTAATGGCAGGAGTGAGGGCAACCCCGACGCGGATCCTCTGAAGCACAGCCTCCTCTCACGGGTAAGACCGCCGGGGGAGAATTACCGCACACGGAGGTACGAGAGCACGTGTGCGTTGCTGGAGGTGCTCCTTTCTTCTTAAAGAGAGGGTGGCATCATCTCGGTATGCGGTGTTACTGGCACCGAGTGTTACATCATGCAAGTCAAACTTCACAAGCAGTCTATATTGCAAATATTTTACCATTCTTTCCCACGTCTCGAGCGCGCACTTCGGTATCGGCCTCCCAACACTGCCGTTTAAACACGGCATCTCTGGCGCGCAGCTCGAGGTCGGCCTTACGATGACAAGTCCATTAACGAGCCAACTCTCACTGACGCTCGCGGTAGGCAGCTTTTCCCTGAGGAATAGGCAATCCTCGTGGTATTCTCATAGTTGTAGCTGGAATCGAACGTGCGGAGTCACTAATCGAAAGCACAGTAAATTGGGCGCAAGGCCCACCACTGGAGATCCGGGTGCTGCCATCGTTTTGACGAGTGATTGGTTTGGTTTGGCGTGTCTTCCGGCACTTATTGCGCCAGAAAGCAGTGCCGGCCGCCACGCGCTCTTAGTATCGCGTCTATCGTGCGTACGTTGCCGCTGCCATGCCCACTGAAAAAGGAATGTGCTGCCGGCGCCTTTATAGGCAAAGGTTCCGACGTCACATGGCTGCGCATTTCGGAACTTGGCAGGTCGTAGGTGACGTCACAAACGTGAACGTCATGTCCATTTTCGTGGATCAGGATTTTGGCAAACAGGTTGACCAGCAAACCGAGATTACCATTCGCTGGCGATACAAGCGTTCTTTTGCACAAGAATCCGAAATGTGCGCATGTACTGTGGTAGTCGAAGATGTGGCAGCTGCCAGATAAGAAAACGGATTCTGCATGGAATGCTCGGGCGTGACCGGATGACCAAGGCAGACAAGAAGCTGTATGGAAACCAAAAGATGGTTCAGCATCCTGTATACATTGCTTATTCCTCACCCACTATAGCCGGCTTCTGATGCATTGACAAGTATCGTTCATCGTGAAATAGAAGTAATGTACCCAGCTCCGTTGTCTCGACTGCCAACAAGCATATGATTTCTTTCGTTCAAGCTGTGGTCCACCAGAAGGTCGCTAATTTGGAACTCCCCTCTGTCTGATTTATTCGCGTTCGAAACACTGACCACATTCCACAAGTCACATCGAGAAAGGAGGTCTTACTCCCGATGCCGCAACCCCTCTGAGTGGAGGAAGCCGGATGATCACCCAATGTGTTTCACGGCCTCTTTAGATGGGCATGTTGCGCGATACTGCTGGAGGCACCTTGAGAGAACACGGTCTCACTGACGACGCGGATAAGTGTACGCGAGCAGTGGAGGAGCCCATTTAGCAAAAGTCTGTAAACACGGATGAATACGGTTTTTGTTTCCTTTCACGACCGCGGCGCGAAGGCGGTCGGCCGCGACGTGTTGTCACAGCGACACCAGTGGTTGCAAGGGCGAAAAACGAATTGCTCTTGAGTTGTACCGGACAAGAGAGGTGAGGCAAGCTTTGTCATGGCCTTGACCTTCCCTGTGTTGGCACTGACTTCTGTTGTGGATACCACATTCCTTAGGAATGCGGCTTCAGTTTGACAAAATGTGCACTTGCCAATGTTCAGGGTAACAGCTGTACCTTCCAGCTTCTTTAGCCCACACCGTAGATTAGCATCCGTTTCTTCAATTGTCGTTTGAGAAAATGATGTGTTCTTGCTGCAAACTCACGTCGGCTAGTCCTTCCAGCGCTCGCAGCATGTCGCGTTGGTAGAACTCTGGTGCCGTGGAATTTCCGAATAATAGTCTAACAAAACCTTCCCATTGGTCTGATGAGAGTGGTGTATTCGCGACAATTTTTGGGCAATAGAACGTGCCAGTATCCTGCTCGTGTATCCGGTTAGGCGGTCAAACACTGTTACACATGCCAGTTTTGCGAGACACTCGTCGCCATAAGCACGCGTTCAGGAATTATCTGCTGATTGAGCTGGTCATATCAGCGCAGATGCGAATCCCGTTCTGTTTCCTTCCGACGACCATGGGAAAACACTATTGGGTTGTTCGCTCTACCTTCTGGATGACATCCATCTTAAGCATCCTTTTCAGCTCCTTCTTCACAAGTGGGTAACTGTGGATGTGGGTACACTAAATGTAGTTATAAGCCAATTATTCGTGGGCTTCACAGGCGCACGGGCTTCAATACGCGCACGGAATTGTAGTGGCCTTTCGTCCCACAATGGTTACGTGTCTTGTTCGCTGTAGGGCACTGTGGCTTCGTGTCGTCGCGCACACTGCCACACCACTTGCAGCGTTCATCTTACAGCTTGATTTTGCGTTGTGGGCACGACGACCTGAAAGGGCCTTTTTTTCTACCTTGCGGTGGGCTTTACTGCTTGTCTAGCCGAGCACTTCTACGTAAAGAGCCCACTGTTAAATGGAGTGGATTTCTTTGCGTTCAGGTTTCGCGACCTCTGAATTGTGGGCAGCTGTATAATCGTTTTCTAGAGAGTGAGTTCTGCATCAAGCTGCAGCTGCTCACTGACTTTCTCGTCATGCAAGCCAACCACGAGCCTATCCCGAATCAATTCGTCTTTGAGAGTTGCGTATATAGTCCTAGCTTTCTGCGAAACGTTCAGTAACGAACGCATCGGCGCTTTCATGTGGCTCTCATTTCCGAGATTTGAATCTCGCTCGCTCGTATGAAATTATTGCAGGACAGAAAATACTTTACAAAAGCATTAACTGGGACATTATACGATGGCATCTGTTCGCCAGTCAGTTTCGTGGCGATGAGCAAGTCCACCTCTTCTTCACCCTAGGCGTAGAACAATGTGTTGGTTTGTGTCATCTAGCCCTGGCTCTTGCGACCGTATATTTAAAAAGACAATAATCTTCCCGCCTACGATGCCATTGTGTCCAATCTTCATGCTTGCGGAAGTGGAGCTTTGTCGGCAGGTTGCGGCAAGCGGGTCAAACGCCGTTGTTGCATGGCGCCCGTTTGGGTGTGCGGCTTCCTACGTCGAGATCGCTGTACTCGTGGGCACCTTGTTACCTTGGTTATCCCGCCGCTGCCTTCATGTAGTAGTCGCGGCCAGTAAGGAGTAATGAAGACTGCTTTGCATTACATTTTTATGCTATCGGGCTGAATTATCGGTGCGGTTAGGTTTACTGCTGCGTCTCCGCTCGTGTGTGGGAGGCCGGGGTTTTCTCAGCAGTCCGCTGGCCTTTCTTGCCACTTGGGGTGCTGTGCTCGCGATGGATGTATGGCATATCCGATAAACTCAAGCTAGCAGAGTGACTGTTCACCACCGCGGTGCAAAGGGAATGGCAATGAATCATCATCATCATCATTATCATCATCAACAACATCATCATCATCATCATCATCACCACCACCACCACCGACAGGAATTATACGGGTATCAAGAAAAAGAACAATCATTCGGTGCAATCAAGAAGTTCTGTGCTGCGTGTGATCAAGAAGTGACCTTTCAGTTGTCAGTGCGCCTTGCGATGGTCTCGCTCTCCTTGACTGTTGCTCGTGTTCTATGGCAGCATTTCCTCCCCGCCCCCCGTTTGCAGCTGTGATAAACCCACTATCTGTAGAATAAAATAACATGTTTTGACTAGAAATGGCACCCGTCGTGGTTGCTTAGTAGCTATGCGGCTGGGCCGCTAAGCACTAGGTTGCGGGATCGCATGCCGGTCACGGTGGCCGCATTTAGATCGCGGCGAAATTCGGAAACACCCCTGCACTTAGGTTTATGTGCACGTTAAAGAACATAGGGTGGTCTAAATATCAGGAGTCTCCCACTACGGCCTGCCTCAAAATCAGATCGTATTTCTGGCGATAATTAAAAAGATAACCAGAAACAGCAGCTGACATTCATCGCCTCGATGCTGCGGGCACTGTGCGCCGATGGAGAGTTCGGCATATCCAATGTCCAGTTAATTATAATGGAGTTATTTTACATCAGTATCGCCCAGTAGGCTCCGGTGTTCGGCATAGAGAATAATGCTATTGATCCGGGTTCGGTATGGTTGGATTCAACTGTAAGCTAAAGTTTCGGTTACGTTTGCATTCTCGTCTCCTCAAGTCATATGCATCAAAACATTCTCTGAATTTCACGTACATATAGCTGTGTACGATGCATACCACGTATGTTTATTTTTTCAAGTACATCGTTATGTGAGCCTTGGCAACAGTATGGCTCTATTCCTAAGTTTGATAAGCGAGGCTTAATTACGAACTTCTAGCGCAATATTTTCTGCATATTTTGAGCAGGAAGTACAAATATTTTGCCCACAACATGCTTGTCAACGTTATTTCCGTGAGCCATTTGTGCCAGGCATACAATTTTAAACACACAATGAAGTTCTTGTCTGTTCTCATTTCTAAACAACCAGCTTCCGAAGTCTGTCACGAGCATTCAGGGTTAGCCAGCATTTCAAAAGCGCAATAATAAATATCTTTTATTAGTTGGTCAATCACCATTCTCCAGTGCTGTTCTCGTATTTTTGCATGTGTTTCTATGTAATTGGTGTATTTTTCGACATACTGATTATCTAAAGCCACGTTATTGTTTTAATCTCTCACTTGCGTGCATAATTTTATGCGTGCATATTTCATCGCCCCTGCCCTTTTTAATGTTTCTATGAAGATAAAGCGTAAAATAAGTGCCTAAATGGCGCCTAGCGTTCTTCTTTTCATTGCGAGTGCTACGGTTGCTCCTTCTTTCTTTCTCTCTCTCTCTCTCTGCGCACACTGAGAACACACACATGGAAGTTCCCTCACCGATGGCAAGGCTGATGGCGTAGCCGAAGGGAGCCTGGCACCAGGCGAGGCCGCTCACGTAGACTACCTCGGCGGTGCCATTGATGTACCCTCCGCCTACCCAGGTGGCTGCGCAAAACACAAAATGTTAGCAGCACAACACGTCCTTGCACATCCTTACCAATATTCAAGCTGTGGCGACATTCAATCAACTGTAAGGACAACTGGATATCCTGGATTGTGTTGTCCTCACGTCAGACGTTCGCCGCACGCTACAGCTTTGTGCTGGCACAAATATGATTAGGCACAAAGGCACTTACGTGTGCATCTATAATTCTAAAACATGTAAGGTTGACATTAGCTGGCAAAGGTTTTTAATTAGCTGTATTGAAGGAAATGTGGACCCATGTATAGCGCAGTGCAGGCTATGCATAATCGTCTGCGACATGTTACATGTGCACAAAACGTCAAATTGCTAGCAGCAAATAAGCAAAGCAAAATGTGATTACTAAAATTCTAAGATTCACAAAATATAATTATACACAAGTGTCACGCCCATGTGCCCGCACGAGTTACATTTTCGTATTCATCTTTTTCAACCCGCAGCACCCGAAGGAGACGACCTTTCCCACCACATCGCAGCAATCACTTGTTCATCAACTTTCTTGAAGAACGTAACCGATTTTCTTTCCCAGTGACGTCATGCTATATTGTGAACCCGCCCTTATGTAATATACCCTAGAGGGGTCTTTAAGGAAATAAAGCGATGTGATGCGATACAATGAATGAGACCGCGAGATTTTAGACTCGGTATATTCGCAAGCATGGAGAGAGGAATGTGTCTACGATTTCCATACACCACATCCACAAATACAGCGTCCTACAGAGATGATCGAAACACATAAAAATCGTATTTATCTTTTGCATGGTGATTTGCCGACAGGCTTTTGCAGGGTTTTATTGCAAATGAAATGAGGAACGATCACGTGACAAAAGCTTATTCGAAAACGCGCGCTGCGATTGATCAAAAGAGCGAGCCTGCCTTGTTTAACTTTTGTTGTGGAGGGTGCAGAAGCTTTTTTGTTTTGCTTTTTCTTTGAAGGTTCTGCCTTGAAAGAAATTTCAGTATGCGAAATTACAGAAAGATTTTATTTGTAACTGTGCATAGCTAATTATTTATATGCATCCACATTACACGCGCCGTGTTTTTCGTCTGCTACAGGCGCGTTGTCAAAGCCACTCAAGTTCGTGTGCTTTTAGGCCTGGGAATAGCAAGACATCTTAATCAGCAAAAACGCTATATGTTTACTGGTTACTTAAATGCAATATGGCACAATTCGGCGAATACTTAGACATTAGACTTCTTTTACTTATTTTATTACAGAAAGTCGACAGTAAGCGGCAAGCTTCCTTGGTCATCATCACGCTCTATGCAATACTGCCGATGGTTTTAGATAACAGCAAACGGAAGCATCGTTTCAGGTGACTGAAACACGTCACAGTTCGGAAGGGCTGAAAAGTAGGATGCGCGGTTGCGATTCTGTAGCGATCCCTTTTCTGACGCTATGGCTTTTCCCGCTTTATGCCCTTCTTCAGGCGTCAGAATGATTTTCCAACCGTGTCATCAGGCGGATATGCCGGCCTTGAACGGTGGCTGATAAGAATGGCACAGAATGGAGCGCAAATCATTACTACGAAATCGCAGCACTGCATCGCTCATTCGCACCTGTCATTGTGAAGACGCCGACAAAGAGGCCGATGTTTCTTCCGGCGAGCATGATATTAGACTGGTCGCCAATGGTGACATTCTGTGAGTCCTTTTCCTGGCCGCCACCCTTGCGTCCTGCCCAGATGCCTACGACAAGGATGACCAGATAGAAAAACACAATGGCCACCAGGCCTGGGATGTTGACCGCCATGGCCTCGGAGTAAGAAAGACGGAGAAGGGCTCTTGACGCTTGGCGTCAGTAACTGCTTGCCAGCCGTTGCCAATCTTCTTCTTCCACGCACATGATCATGACGATGACGATGATGAAGAGGAGGAGAATTACTATGCGGACTTTAATAAAAACTGAGAGAAATGCCTAATTCTTGGTCTGACCCTGCACTCTGCGAGCGATAAGCCAATTTAGAGTCTGTTTCGGGTGGCACTAAGTGGGCACGAAGTCATTGTTTCCGCTTTTAAAACACTTTCAATATATTTTAAAATATGGCACGTACCCAGGAGAAGCGATTTATTTTTAATTTGAACCTTCATTGAATAAAAAAATGAATTATTTGAAAAAAATTGTTTGTGCCGATAGCTGCGAAGGCCGCTCCAATACAAAAATTCAAAATACTTTATTTATTTGTAATTACCCTCAGGACCAAAGGCAATAATGAGGGGACTGGGTTACAGCAAATGAGCAAAACATATAATACAAGACATTCATTCCCGTTAACAATGAGGTATGTCTTCTCGCTTTCAGAAAAACAAGTTCACCGATGATTATCATAGTCGCTAATATGAATTTAGAGCGCAGCTCTTCAGGTGTTTAGAATTCGCGATATATTGTGGTAATGAATTTGATTCTGAACGACAGGTTCCTCTCGGACACGGCGCTAAGCCTCTGCTTAGGCAGCTAGATTATACTCTGCGGCAGACGAAGCACTTCCACCTGTTGCGTCCCTCATTGTTCAGAATGAACTGGCTGACGCTATTTTGGATCATGATTATATTGTCACGTGGCAGTGAAAAACGACACAGTGCCGAAACTATGGATTCAGAATACAACTATTCATTGGGTGAACTTAAGACGGCAAACAAGTTACACTCAAGCACAACGATAGCGGTGAGCGAAATCGGTGATCGTCGGCAGTCTATCTGCAGGCCAAGCGCGTCGGTTTTTATACGTGACTCGTCGAATGTTCCAGCATCGAGAGGCATTCACTAAGAGCGGACCCTCCCATAGACTCCCATAGAGCCCAGCGGCCGCATTGACTGTAGCGCACCAACCGGATCAGATTATCTTCCGGTTTCGGTGCTAGGCGCGCGTATTTTGAACGCTAGATGGCCCGTGCTACGCCGGCAGCGCTACTCGGCGCTTTTTTTTATTGCTTCTGTTGCTCATTCGTGTGCGGTAGTGAATGATTGCCGAAATGAGTTAAGTGATATTAACAGGATTGCAAACAATGTAACGTTACAAGCCTCCATCGAATCTGCGCCACGTGCAATTTCATAAAGTAGACGCAAAACGCCTTGTAAATTAGAAAGTGTTTCGTTCTAAATAAATACTGGTTCCGCCCTTTTTGTGCGTTCATCCAACGTTGTGGCACCAGCTAAGCAGCAGTAGTTCCCGTACGAGACTCTACCAGATTACGTCAGCTGAAAGAAGTTAATTACAAGCGCGTATCATTTTCGTATTGAGACCTTATAGGCATACTGCGTGTAGAGGAGAAACGTGCGAATGTGGTGAAGGGATGACGTTACAGACAAGAACAGTTCACTTTTTCGAGCACGGCGTCGAAAATACCCAACTTATTCTAAGCCTTACTATAAATGATAAGCCTTACTTTAAACATCTAATTTCCAAGCAATTTCCTACTCCTCAAGAGCACAAATTCACCGGCGACTGCGCATTTCCAAAACAAATTCGCTTCAGCCGACGCTATAGTACGCTACATACATAGAAGTTGCCACAACACAAGCTCTCAGCCAGACCACAATAGACGCTCGCAAAACGCCTTATACTCGCACTCAAAAGAAGGGCGTGGACGCAAAGCCTGTTTGCAGTCGTTCGGAGGGCGGGATTTTCGTGTTCTTGGTTTTCGTGCTCCTCGGCGTTACCTTTTGCGCGTTCTGCCAGAGCAAGCAACAAACTCCAGTGTTATAACTCTTGGAAATCGCTCGTCGCGTCTTCCACAAGCGTGAATACCGAAAGTAGGTATATGTTGCGGGGCCATAGAAAGCGCCACAAACTTGTCTCCCTAAAATTCAGTACGTGCCAAAATTACTGAGTCGCACGGTGAAGCAGCCTTTCGTAAACTGCGTCACAACGCCAGGCGCGGCGAGCGTGCCTCTGAATTATTACAAAAAGTAGCGAAATCAATTACAATAATGTTGGGGGTCAGGGAAAGCGTCACGAACTTGTCCCAGTAAGGTTTAGTAGACGTGAAACTGTCCCCACGGTGGAGGTACTCTTCGCTCACTGCGTGAAAAAGCCGGGTACGCCGAGCGCAACCAGAAACTACATAAATAAGGTGCAATATGTTGGGGCTCAAAGAAAGCGTCGTAAACATCTCCGAGTACCACAAATTAGCTCAATTTAACTGCTAGAGAACGGCCAAGCTGTTTTTCGGTAACGGCGTGACAAGTCTCGGTTCCGTGTCGCAAACGCCAAAATTGCTTGAAATACGTCGCAGACTGTCGAACAAAATTTCTCACCTTGCCGTAGTCCGATAGTGCAGTGGTGCCGTGTTGAAGTGCAGAAGGAACGCAAGAATACGCCGGGAGCCCAACAAACACGCTACATCCAAAAGAGACGGGTAGCCGATAGATAGATAGAAACTTTATTGAAATGGAAAAGATTTGAAGGTGGGGTGGTTGGAGCCTCTCATTCCAGGGCTCCACTGGCCTCTGCCGCCTGCCTGACCTGGCTAATTAAGGACTTTGTTCCTGCCAGGTAGGAGCGGGCGAGCTGTGCCTCCCACTGCTCCACAGCGTTACTGGTATTTGGCCTATGAGGATGCTTAGTGCACTCTCAGGTTATATGTATTAGGGTAGCTATGCCACCGCACCAAGGACAGTTCGCCCTATAACGAGTGGGATACATGGCATTTAACAATTTTAAATGGGTGAATACCCCGGTCTGTATTTTACACCAATCGGCGGCCTCTTCTCCGCTAATTTGTGGGTGAGGCGGCGGGTATTTTCGGCGGACACCGCGCTGATGAGCAAGGATGTCTTTGGCATTTAAATTGGTAGAATTTTGTGAGGGATAGTGCGGATGGTTGGCGTTAGAAGAGGACGCCCTCGCTCGGTTAGTGAACCCTCGAGCTAACGCGTTAGCCTTTTCGTTCCCCCGTAACCCCGCGTGGCCCGGGCACCAGAGTAGGCGATGATGGTAGTTGAAGGATTTGGGGATTATCGCGAGGCTAGCCGCAGCCACGTGCCCTTTGAGAAACATGCGACATGCCTCCTGGGAGTCCGTGACCACGACCGAGTACCTTTGCGAACGCTCCGCGTGAGCGAGTGCGATCGCGACTGCTAATATTTCAGCCGTGGTTGGGGATCCCGCCGTGGCCGACGCGGTAATTTGCTGCTGGCTGATCGTGTTCACGACTGCCAGGGCGTACCTGCTTTGGTAGCACTGCCCGGTCGCCTCTGCATACACAGCTGCGTCCGTGAAGCACGTGTTGTACCTATGATTCTTAGAGTACGCTGATTGAATGTGTTGTGCCCGTGCTTTGCGACTTTCTTTGTTGTGCTCGGGACGCATATTTTTTGGCATTTGGGCCACTGTAATTTTGGATCTCATCGAAGGAAGGAGAGGTACGGCCTGCTATGTTGATAAATGGGGTACGCTGGGATACTGAGTCCAGCCAATATTGTCCTACCAGTTTTTGTGAAGCTGAGGCGCTCCCTCTGTCGCATCAGGGTGGCCTGCCTCAGTTCGTCGAAAGTATTGTGAACTCCCAAAGCTAACATGCGCCACGTTGAAGTACATTTAGGCAGGACCAGAGCAGCTTTGAAAGCGGTTCGGATTATTGTGTTAGCCTGCTTTTCCTCCTCCCTGTTCAGGATTTGGTACGGTAAGCCATACGTGATTCGACTAACCACTATGGCCTGTACGAGCCTTAGGGTACGGTCTTCTCGCATTCCCACTTTTCAAACGACAGAAAGCTGACCTAGTTGGTAGGGATTCAATATGCAAAAAAGAAGTGAGGCGTGCAGACAGGACACAAAAGTATATAAGTGGACAACACGAACGCCGACTATCAACTGAGGCGAAAAAAGAAAGAAAACACAAAACTCATCTACGCATGCCCAGGAATGGTAACACCCCGTGTCAGTCGGGCACACGTGGCGGACTACGTGAGAGATTACTGTTAAGGCACTAAATCTCCTCCTTATGTAAAGTAATCGAAGGCTTACTCACGCACACACTTCCACCATTATAGATATGCCATGCCTCTACCATAAGACGCGTATCTTCATTCTTATGCCTGTACAATATCGAGCATTCATCTAACTCTGGCGTGCAGTTACAATGTCGGCAATGTAGCGAAAGATTAGAAGGTGATCCACCGGTTAACGATCTTTTATGTTCCATTAGCCTCTGATTGATACACCGTCCCGTTTGCCCTACGTAGAACTGGCCACAGCTAAGGGGAATTTTATAAACCACACCCACACGACAGTCAGTAAAACTGCTGTTCTTATTGTGCGTCACTGGACAAATATCTGTTCGTTTCTTGCCTTTTACCTTCTACATGCAGTGTCGCACAGGCTAGAAAAGTTGCAAGTAGATATGATGTTAATGTTGCTTTCACTGCTCCCAATAAGCTAGGTAAGATATGCGCTGCCGTACAGAATAAAAAGGAGCGGGTAAAAGGCAAAAACCGAACAGATATTTGTCCAGTGAAGCACAATAAAAACAACAGTTTTACTGACTGTCGTATGGGTGTGGTTTATAAAATTCCCCTTAGCTGTGGCCAGTTCTACGTAGGGTAAACGGGACGGTGTATCAATCAGAGGCTAATGGAACATAAAAGGTTGTTAACCGGTGGATTGCCTTCTAATCCTTCGCTACATTGCCGAGATTGTTCCTGCACGCCAGAGTTAGATGAATGCGAGATATTGTACAGGCAGAAGAATGAAGGCATGCGTCTTATGGTAGAGGCATGTCATATCTATGATGGTGGAAGTGCGTGCGTGAGTCAGCCTTCGATTACTTTCAATAAGGAAGAGATTAAGTGCCTTAACGGTTATCTCTCACGTAGACCAGCACGTGTACCCGACTGACAGGTGGTGTTACCATTCCTGAGCATGCGCAGATGAGTTTTGTGCCTTCTTTCTTTTCTCGCCTCAGCGCTCCCTTCAGTTGATAGTTGGCGTTCGTGTTGTCCCCTTCTCTACTCTTGTGTCCTGTCTGCACGCCTCACTTTTTTTCCCACTATTCGATACGTCACGCGACGTACCATTTGGGCTGTTTTCTGGGCTGGATTTGAGGGTCTTGAGTGTGTGTACTGCTATCCAGTCGCTCTGAAGCCACAAACCAAGGACTCGCATCGTGGGTACCTCTCGGACAGGTTGGCCCTCAACCACGATGTCAATCGACCCTCTGGATGTGTAGCCTTTCGCGTGTATCCAGATGACCTCAAATTTTTTGGGTGCGAACTTCCGGCAACTCTATGTAGAAAATTTCTCCACCGCTATTACTGCACTTTGGAGCGTATGTTACTTATCCCCTAGTGAACCTCTGCTGGTCCGCAGCGTGATGTCGTCTGCGTAGAGCGTGTAACCTGGGTCGGGTTCCGATCCAGATCGCGCGCCAGGCGACACATCGGCATGTTGAAGAGGAGATAATATAGCTCCTTGAGGTGTTCCGTTGTCAGGCATTCTAAATAAATCCGAAGTGATTTGGCCAATACTGATGCTCGCCTCGCGGTTGGAAAGAAATGCTCTTAAGTAATTGTATGTACGCTCCCCACAAACCGGGAGTTCGAGTTCCTCCAATATTGCGGCGTGAGAGACGTTGTCGAAGGCTCCTTTGAGGTCTAGTGCTAGGACTAGTCTCTTGTCTCCGTACGGTATATTAGTTAGAATTTCGTCTCTAAGTAAGAGGAACGCATCCTAGGCAAGATAAACCCGTGCGAAATCCTATCATGGAGTCCGGGAACCAGCTTCGCTCTTACAGGTATCGCTGCAATCTGCTATGGATAACCCTTTCATAAAGCTTACACAGGCAGGACGTGAGCGACACCAGCCGTAGTGTATCAATCGAGGGATTCTTTTTTGGTTTGGGGATCATGATTATTTTAGTCAATTTCTACTCTTGGGGCAAGTCTCCCTTGGCCCAGCATTGGCTATTTAAAATCTTTGTTATTTTAGCTAGGGCTATCGAATCCATGTTTCGAATGATTGCATTTGTGATCGAGTATGGGACCGATGCCGAGTTTTTAACTGTGGATTGTGCCGCCTCAAACATTTCAGCGTACGTTAATTCTTCATCTAATTTAGGGCTCGCCTCCCCCGCGTAATGTCTCCTCGCGTACGACAATCCCGTGGCAGGTGAGCGTCCAATGAACTTTTTCTGAAGAGCATGGACTAGATCTTGGTCTGGGGGGTACCCTCGAAGTTGTCTGCTATAATTTGGAGCTCCTTGTTATTCTCAGTACGCCTGCTCATTTGGTCTAGCATGCTTCGTAGTATTCGCCATGTACTCGTCTTTACCAGAGTTCCTGATAGGGTTCCACAGAACGTCGCCCACTCGTTTTTAGCGAGCTCGTTGGCGTGGCCTTAGGCTTGCTCTGCCAAGAGAGCGATGCGTTGTCTCAGGTGTTTGTTTAGACGTTGCGTTTTCCACCTCTTGGCCAGTTTCCGCCTCTCTTCCCATAGGCTGACCAGATGAGAGTCTATCACCGGCACCTCCGCTGTACGCTCAATGGCTGTAGTGGTCTCCCCGTGTGCTCGTCGAAGGAATTCAGTCCATTCTCGCATGTTGGTAGGGGCTGTATCCGACTCCTCCAGTGCTCTCTGGAGTTCTCTATAACGAGGCCAGTCAGTTAATTTAGTCATTCCTATTGTTCTCCATATGTTGGGCGTGGAGAGCGCTACTCGGATGATGTCGTGATCGCTTCCCAGATTTTCGTCAAAGGAAACCCATTGTGCGTCTCTGATGTTAATTGTAAAGGCATGGTCGGGCGCCGTGTCTCTGCTAACGCTGTTACCCGTGCGCGTCGGTTTGCCGATCTGACTGATTGCCCGTAAGCCCAAGGCCGTTGCGGTGCGCTGGAGTAGGAACCCTTTGTGCGACGTTTTCGCGTATCGCGATAGTATGTGGGGTGCAATAAAGTCACCCACTATCACCGCCTTATCCCTGGTGCCCGCTAAATCTTTTGTTGCTGAGAGAATGTGGGGTAAGTCGTCCCCTTTGCTTTTGGGAGGACTGTGCAGATTTCTGATTAGTGTGCGTGCCTTACTTCGTTTCTTTGGCATCACACTGATAACTACGGTGAGCGTTTATCGACTTGCTCACCAGCGTGGTGACCTTCGAATTTTGAGGATCGCTCAGAGTGTAGTATCCCTTCAGTTTGGCCGGCTTGGCCCCGACTTCCTGCAGACATATCACGTCCGGAGCAATTCCGGAGTTTTTGATAAACTGGTGGAAGACTGCCGCTTTCCTGGAGAAGAAGCGGTAGTTCCATTGCCATATCTCTAATTGTTCTGAATTTTGTATTTGTTGTGATTTCTTAGCGTGATTAGCCATGTTGCCCACCGTTATTTTGAGCCCGTGACGTTTGCGTGTCCGAGGCGTCGGATTCTGTTACGCAGTGGCTCATTTTAGTTTTTGCCGAAACCGCTCCTATCGCAATTGCGCATTTTTTGGTGGGAACAGCCTTCGAGACTGCCTTAAGCTGTTCCACCACGAATACCTTGTGTTTCTGGAAATCGTTCGTGCATAGTTGTTGCAATTCCTTTAACCTTTGGGTAACTAACGTCATCATTTCGTGAATAAATATTTTCAAGTTTTCAGCGATTACTGTCTGGATCTGTGCTGCTGTTATCAGCGCGTTATTTGAAATTTGGCTTGTAGCAGACTGCGCGGAGACGGAGTTTATATCTGCCGCCGCTTTCACTTTGGCTATTTCTTCAGACTGACGTGGCGTTTCCAGCTGTTGTATTGTGCTATTGAAGCGCGCCTCCAACTCTGACATTTGTTTCTCAAGTGATTGTCATTTGCGTTCTTCTCCTGAGAGCTGTTCTCTAAGTCGCGCATTTTCCTTTTCCAATTTCTCAATAGGTTTATCATTTTCACCAGTATTCTGTTTTGGTGCAGTGGGAGAAACAACCCTCGTCCAGCTCACCTGCTGTTTTTTAGGCAGTGGGGAATTCTACCGTTGTGAAGCCCTGGGACTGGAGGGATCCCTCGAGGGGTATTGCCTTTCGCTCTGCTTCCGTGTGGAAATCTGGATCTCGATCGATGCCTTTAGAAGTCCTCCTTTTCCGTCGATTCAAACCAGCGCCCCGGTGTCTTTTTGGTGTTCTGTCCCGACCGCTTTCGCGATCGAGACTGGCAAGTCGTCTTCACGCGCTTGGCAGCAATCAGCTTGTTCGGGCACCAATGAGTCTCGTGCGCCGCTGCCCTGCACACGGCGCACTTCACTGCACATTCGTGTCCTTGTGGGGGTCGATTTTCGAGTCCACAGCCACGGCATATGTTCTTCGCGTTCGGACAAACGTCCGAGCGGTGTCCCTTTTGCATGCACTCCAGGCACATTTGGATTGTTAGCCTCTACTCTGTACACCGCATCTCTACTCCCACGTAGTACACGCATTTGGGGTGCGTGTCCCACGAGAAGGTGAGGAGAGCGGTATTTGAGCTTCCTAGCATTCGGGCCCTTTTGATGGTGACTCCTTGGGTCCTGATTCTTAGGTGTTGCTGGAGATCTGCTGATTCGCTATATGCTGGGAATCCGTGCACCACCCCTCTGTAGGTATCATCTGGATCCGCTACGTACACGTCGAAGGGGTGTTGCTTGCCTCGCAGCTCCATGCACTTGATTCGACGAATGACGTCCGCCACTTCCAGTGAAGGTGTGGAGACGATGATGATATTCGTTCCCTCTCGGATTCGCAGTATGCAATTTTCTCCGGTGATTTTTCGCTGGCTCGGTAAGTTTCCTGTGATTATCGTCCCAGTAGCCCGAATAATCGCTTGTTCTATGTCTGCTCTCAGATATTCCTTGAGCATTAGTCCCTTGTGGGGCTTCAGTATTATCCTGATGTCATTCATCGGTAATGGTGGCAGAGGCTTCCCCTTCCTCGGGCGCATGTTGCGACGACCGATTTGCCCGTCTCCTTTCGCGCCGACTGCTGATGGCTGTCCGTTTATATTATTTTTGTTGTTGGAAGCCGTTTCCCTGTCGTTGTGCTTGACAGCCTCTCGATGTCGCCGCCATAGAACTAACTGCCAGCCGTCCGTCACCTGGTTGTGGGCGGCGATCTCTTCGCTTTTGCTAGTCCCCGCTTCGGAAATTATTCTTGTCCCCGTTTTCGTCCGCGTTGTTAACCAGATGCAAGGGGGTCATTTGGAGGTCCGTGTCTTCTGATGTAGCCATCTCCTACGCTCGGCAGAAGCGATCCGGTTATTAAGTGATGAGGCGGTCGCTCACCCGCTAGGCCTATCGAGGCCTAACGGGGCTTCCGCCGCTTCGAATTTTCAACGTCCTGTGAGATGACGAAAAATTCACTCACGGACATAAAAATTAAATTATGGGGTTTTACGTGCCAAAACCACTTTCTGATTATGAGGCACGCCGTAGTGGAGGACTCCGGAAGTTTCGACCACCTGGCGTTCTTTAACGTGCACCTGAACCTAAGTGCACGGGTGTTTTCGCATTTCGCCCCCATCGAAATGCGACCGCCGTCGCCGGGATTCGATTCCGCGACCTCGTGCTCAGCGGTCTAACACAATAGCCACTGAGCAACCACGGCGGGTACTCACGGACTTGAACTTGGTCTTGAAACGGAGCGTTTGTCGAGTGGAACCCGGTCGGATAGTCGAGGCTGGTGCAGTTGACGAGTTTTCGGCTAAAACGTCGATAGTCGGCGCAGCCCATGTGAAAGAGCGTGATGATGATGATGATGATGATGGCCTCATGTTATGGCTCATACCCACACTGGGGGATTGGCCAAGAATTGGGTGCAGAAACGTTCACCTATTCTTTTGAAGTGCCACTTATTCGATGAGAAAAAAAAATTAACGAAAGGGAGATAAGAAAACATACAAAAACAAACAAAATGCAAGAGAAAGTTAAAAAGTTATTCGTTTTGTTGACTGGATGTAACTGCAAACGGCATCAAAAACGTTCCTGTGGCTGCCCCCTATAACTGACGCACCGAAAAATAGTATAATTTCTGGTGATAACATTAACCCTAATTTTGCGAACGGAAGTTCTAGATGTCTTTTTTCTTAACAATTTGTATCGTCGACATACCAAAAAATAATGATCTAGTGATTCTGTTTCTTGGCAGTATGGACACAGAGGTGACAGCGTCAGACCAGTCCTGTGTAAATATAGGTTTAATGGAGGGACACGGCAGCGTAATCTCGTGATTGCTACTTCTGATTGTCTTGATGGACACCACTGGATTTTCCACGGAAATTTGAGGTGCTGATATTCTGTCCATGTTGTTATTGATTCACTGATATCTCTATGAAATGAATATTTTCTATATCTAATTGCTGTTATGTGAGCCACCAAAGGAAGAACGGGCATTATAGGTCCACTCAGGGACGCTCGCGCTAATGCGTCTGCCATTTCATTTGAATGTAAGCCACAATGTCCAGGTACCCATAATAGTTTTAGAGAATTCAACTGTGGAGGAACTAATGTTAGAAACGTCTTTAGTGGTGGCGAATTGGGTGAAGCCGTAAGCGAAGTACAGACCGAAAGGGAATCTGTCATAATAACCGCACTTATTAAGTTCGACGGGAGTTTCCGAAGCGCTAAAAGAATTGCTAAAAGCTCGGCTTCAAAGACAGGTGTGAAGTCTGGCAGTCTCAAGGAGAATGACCAGCCAAGCGGAAGCGAGAAGATGCCTACGCCCGCCTTTTCGTTGTTCACTGAAGCGTCTGTAGCTATTATGTTATTTGTTTGCACGTGTGCTAGGTAATCTTGCAACAGGTTATTTAAAAAAGTGGCAGATTGAAACTTGGAGTTTGGGGGGAAAATGTCATCAAAATCTATCTTAATATTCTGATGTGATTCGGTTGACGGAATTACCTCTCGAATGTTCACATTCAGGCTATCTAATTGTTTTTGAACAAATATGATCTGTGGAGTGTGAAATCGAGGCCAGTGAGCAAGGAAGAAGGAATTTGGATCATTAATGAATGCGTATTGAGATCGTCTAAGCTGCAAGCTGTAAAATTTCAGAAATGTTTGAACTGTTAAGATGCGAAATCTGCAGGGCAATGTTGGAAGGCGTGCTTCTTGGTAGATAACATTAATAGCCACAAACCTGGGGAGTCCCAGACACAGGCGTAGGGCCTCACGCTCCAAAAGAACCAGAGGCTTTATTTTATAAGCAGGGCCGCCTGAGAACAAGACACACCCAAATTCCAATATGGGGCGCATATACATTTTATAAATCATCAACAGTGAATCCCTACGTAGTCCATATTTTCGGTTACTCATTCTGCGCAGAATACCTAAAGCACGTTGTGCCTTACCCGCTACACTCTCTATGTGTGGACTCCAGTTGAGTTTGCCATTATATGTGATTCCCAAATATTTTAGAGACTCAACCTGTGGGATGGGTTCTTGCTTATAAGTTAGAGAAATTGAAACCGGGTCCATGACCGAGAAAACTAAAAGGGCGCTTTTGCTTACATTTAATGACATACAAATTGTCTGAAGCCATACCTCTAGCATGCTCATGTATCTTTGTAATTTTTGGTATAATGTGTTAATGTCAGTGTCGGCAGAAAAAATGCAATGTCATCTGCATACACGTAAACGTGCACGTCCTGACAAGTTGGGAAAGAGCTCATTAATATATTAAATAATATTGGGGATAGGACAGATCCTTGGGGAACTCCGCGAGTTTGTCTGAATTTAGACGAAGAACATCCGTCCTTGAAGCAATAAAATTCTCTTGATCGCAAAAATTCTGCCACCCACGCGGTTATATAATTGGGCAAATTACGACGCTGCAGAATATCCAGTAGAATTGGATGTTCGACGCTGTCATAAGCTTTAGCTATATCTAATTTCATCAAAGCAGAATATTCTCTCCTTTTCCGGGCAAGTTGGATGCGGCTCTCTAAATCAGCATGGGCACACCATATTGAGCAATTAGCTCTAAAGCCTATTTGATTTGGACTTAATATTAAATTATCTGTCATCCAGACAGTAATTCGGCAGTGTAATACCCTCTCTATGAGTTTGACCATATTAGAAGTAAGAGCAATAGGTCTGATATTTTCTATGTTATAACCTAGTCCTTGTTTTTTAGGTATCGGGATTACTTTAGCTACTTTCCAATCGTTAGGTATCCAGGCTTTGTGTAAGGAATAGTTTATAATGTTTAGAAGATCTCCAGGAGATAGATCAAATAAAATTTTTATCATGTGAACGGTAATTCCATCAGGACCAGGGGCTGACAAAGGTAAGTTTCGAATCACTTGAGATAATTCAGGCAATGTAACTTCAGTGTACACAAAGGATGGGGCAACTTTTTGCAAATTATACGACATCGATGACGAGAATCTACTCTCCAAGCCTTTAGCAAGGAGTTCAAGAGATTTTCTCATTTCATCGGGAGACAGATTGACATAATCAATATTAGCTGGCGATGGCAGAATTTTCCGATATCTCATATATCTAAACAACGGTTTTTTGTTTTTAGATTTGGAAAGGAAATCATAGTGTTTCCTATCATAATCCTCTTTAGCTTTAGCAACTGTATGTTTAAAGACAGCAGCATGAAACTTGTAATCAGACCAATTTTTGGGGCACTGGTTGTAGAGGAGCTGCTTCCAAGCTGCCTGTCGGCGTCGGTGGTCTCGCGTGCAGTCTGTATTCCACCAAGGGCTATAAGATGATTGCTCTGCAGATGTAACACTGAATTCAGCCTTTTTGTACGTTCTTTTAAGTACCGCACAAAGTTTCATAGCCTTGGTGTCTTCCTGCTTGTTGGAATGAGAAGCCAAATGTACCTTAAGATCGGATTTAAATTTATTATAATCTACAAATACGCGTACCTGGGAGCACGATGGCCTAATCGGGCAAGCAATTTCAACCATTATTGGTAAGTGGTCACTGTTGGTTGCACAGTCCAAGGCTGTCCAGGATCAGTTAGTGAAGGACGAACTTACGAAACTTAAATCCAATGCGGAGCGGGACTGTTTACAAATATATGTAGGAATTCTAGAGTTCAGGCAAGTCAGATTATTATCTATTGTCCAATCCCACAAGCGTTTTCCACATTGCTCAGTCCAAAAGCCCCAGCCCGTGTGATGTGAGTTGAAATCTCCAACCAGAATTTTGTCCTTACACCATGAAGTCACTGCAGAATTCAAACATCGAGTGTTCTGTACACCCGCCGGAAAGTATACGTTTACTAACGAGAAAGGTGGACACCCTGGTATAGTTATATCTAATGCGAGAATTTCATTTTCGGGGGACATATGTTTATATGAAATCTTTGCCTTAAGGCTGATTCTGTTATTGATAAAGAAAGCTAAACCTCCGCCCTTCGATGGACGGTCCAGTCGGAAAGATCGATAGTTCGTCAATTGAATATATTGATGTACTGAAAGCCACGTTTCTTGCAAAGCAATGATATCCGGGGAAAATTTCGATGATAGATACAATAAATCTGTTGCTGCAGAGTAAATTGACCGGCAATTCCAATGAATAATTTTAAGGAGACCTATGGTTGTGTAAGTATGGACTCAGTAACTGCCTTACCTAAAATGTTTTCCTTTAAGAAAGCTTCCTTTGTAAGGCTGTCTTTCTGATACTTTTTTGTCTTTGCCTGAGTTAGAGTCGTAGCTTTTTTAGACAAAGGGGACCTACATCGTTTTAATGATCGAGGATCCATGTCCATTTCATCTGCGCCCTCTGTGGTATCGTTGGAGCCTGTGCATTGGGTCTGGTTAGCATCGACTGGTGGGATTACAATTTGGGCATCTTGCGACGTGCAATTGGCGGTTACTTCCTCATTTGGAGTACGTGGACACTCAGTAGTTCGCGAAGTTATACCAACTGCTGTTGTTGTTGCGAATATCTGGGCCATCTGGCTAGTTAGAATTTGTGTCAGGGACTCACAAAGGTTTCCAGCTAGACGCTCCATAGACTTTTCCATTGCCCTTTCGATGGCATTAGCAATAGAAATTGAAAGAGACGCATCCGTAGCTGTCACCTGGCGGGCTGTGACGCCGGCGTATCCCTGTGTCCTAGAATGAATTTCCGCTACGGCTTCTCTACGCGAACAACGTCTTCGTTCAACTATTTCCAGAATTTCAATTTCCCGTGTCTTTGCTGAGCAATTAGAATAATCTGCAGAGTGCGCGTCATTGCAGAGGCAGCATCTTTCTTCCTTGCTTTTGCATTCGCTAGCATTGTGCTCTTCACCACAAATTCGGCATCTGGAAGCAGATCTACATCCTTTTAACGTGTGTCCGTAGCGCCAGCATTTCACACATTGCAGGGGACGAGGGGACAGAGGTTCCACTCTGTAGATTAGAGGCCATGCCTTTATCTCTGAGGGTCGAATTATCCCTGCGAATGTGGCTATGATCGACTCAGTAGGGACCCTGTTTTTCTCGACCACACGTCCACACCGATAAAATGAAATTACACCCGCGGGTGAAAGCATCTCTAATACCTCTGTCGGTGTCATGTTCACGTCGACGCCGCGGACAAGCCCTTTCACACATGCCAAGTGGGGAGGAATAAATGCGCTCACCGGATTGGCGGCAAACAGCGAACACTTTAACAGGTCTTGTACACACGACTGGTCTGCCGAAAAGCAGAGGATTCCACCTCTGCCAAACTGGCGGACCTCAGTGATGGTCTGGAACTGGGCCGTCGCCGATCGCAATTCCGCCTGAATCGCTTTCGGATTCTTCATCCGTATGACTGCGTTATTGGTTGGAACTAGAGCCACAGGAACTGATGTGATGCCGTTGCGTAGAAACAGATCCACAGGTAACTCCTGCGGAGGAACAGAAGCGGACCAGGGGAAGGCCCCCGGCCCCGGCGAAGAAAAGGACATCTGCGTGGTCCGACTAGCCAAACAATAGTGAGACCAGAAAAACTGTTGATAAGCGACAAAATAGATAAAAAAACAGCCACTCAATCCTTGGCCAATACCGACAGTGAGTGCTTCGTCAGCGAGCAAGTGGAACGCCCAGTCCCCTACGGGCAACCTCCGGGTTGCCAAACAGGCGCACTTCGCATGCGCAACCGGCCTCGCTGGCTTCGGTGGTCTTTCTGGCGCATGACGCACGCATGATTGCATACATGACGCATGCGTTTCACTCCTCGCGTGCCGTTAGCCTGTTGCTAGGTGACGCAAGAAAAATAAGTCGCAAAGTATAAGTTCACTTACACACAATATTTTATTTTTAGCATGAGAGAAGATAAAAATAATAAAACGTTGTCTGTAAGTTCATTTAATATTCTTTTCTTTCAATGCTCGCGTCACCGGATGATATTCAAACTAGGCGAGACGTGTTTCCTTTTGCCAGTTTTCGCCTAGTATCCCCTCTTGTTGATTTTTTTTCCATCTGTGATTCCAGTGTAATCGCTGAGGCCCGCATGGCTTCCAGAAAGAACTAAGCAATTCGCGTCGCGCATGCAGTCAGATTACAAAAATCGTAAATTATGACACTCGAAACAAGCGCAAACGATAGCAAACCAAGCAACCCTAAGAGCAGCGAGCGAGAGCTGACGCGAGCAGACGATAGAACGAAACGAGCAGTGAGACGGGTTCGCATGGCGCCAGTTTTGCGCGAGCACTTCACTGAAGGGGCCGCTCTCATGGGTCTCTGGCGTTCGCGTCTAAAGTTTTTCATCTCCCGCTGAGCATTCGTTATGTCTTCTGTCGCTGTTTTCGTTCGCTCGGCTTCGCTGCCGATGCCGATGCTCGCAGCATGAATGGGCGCCTAAGAGCTGCGCTCTAAAAATTGAAGGTAATGATGGCGAAGTCCTCTTGAAATAGTAGCAGAAAAACTAAAATACGAATGAAAATACATGAGAAGCTATAGAGTGGAATAGAGTACAGTTGATTGGGACGAGGGGCCAGTGTGCACATTCTTTGCAGTGAGATAGAGAGAAACAATTTTATTTAGTCGCCTGCAGAACGACGTCATGACTAAATGGCGCCGCTACGCGGACCCTGACGTCTTCTCAGCGGGTGGTTTCTACTCAACTCCAGCGCGTGTTACTCCCGGGGTCGGTCGTCCTGAGGGGCAAGGTTCCGTCGGTTTCGCTCTATCTTTGTCTTTGTCTTAGTCGTAGCATTCCGCCGCAGCTGCGAGTCGCGGCGGAATCGTTGTACTTGTCGAAGCTTCGTCGGGAAACATGGTGCAATCCCATAGGATGTACGTCAGGGTGGCCCTCTCCCGCTTGCACACGCGGCACACAACACTCACATATACTTTCGGGTACAGATGATTCATTAACACTGGGGTGGGTAAGGAACAGGTTTGTAATTGTCTCAACAGTACCGCCTCCGCTCGGCTCAGCCCCGGGTGCAGGGGTGGGAAAGTCCTTCGAGCCAGGCGGTGAAACTGTGTAAGTTCGTTGAACCTCGTCATGCGGTCCTTGGCACTACACCACGTTGGACGGTCGGTTGCAGCGGCGTGGTTGGTTAACACTCGCGCGCCTGTGTGTGCCGTCTCATTGTGGTTATCATGCTTCTCCGACGCATCGTTGCCCGCGTGCGCCGGGAACCACTTGATTTTAACATACATATTGTCTCGTTGCAGGTCAGCCGAGCACAGAACGCGCATAGCCTCACCCCACACTTTGCTCTTGACATATTTCTGCAATGCACTTCGCGAATCACACAACACCGTTTGGCACCCAGGGTCGGCAATGGCCACCTCCTCCGCCTGACACATTTCGCGAACCCGTAAGCTCGCCGCTGCCCTCGCCGCACTGGACGAGGCCTCGATGACGGTAGCTACGAACGACGCGCTTTCTCCCTGGTATTCTGCCGCATCCGCGAATCTTGCGTGCTCGTCCTTGGCGTGAAAGTCGATGAGAGCCTTGGCCCTCGCCGCTCTACTCTCCTTGTTAAACTCTGGGTTCCTATTTCTCGGGATGAGGTCTACCCGAATCCGCCGCCTGGTCCCGTCCGGGATAGGAACATCGCTGCTCGCCTTTTTCGCCCCGGGCGTGAAGCCCAAGTGTTGAAGTAGGCGCCTGCCGGCTGCGGTCATAGAGAGCCGCTCCAGCTGGGCGGTCCATTGCGCTTCCGCAATTTCTTCGAGTGTATTGTGCAGCCCCAGGCTCAGGAGCTTGTTGGTGTTCGTACACTCGAATAGTCTGAGCGCCGCCTTGTAAGCTCGGCGTATCAGGGCGTTGATCTTATTCTCTTCACACTGCATCCAGTTGTGGAAGGCTGCAACGTAGGTGACATGGCTGATTACGAAGGAGTGCCCAAGCCGAATCAAGCTTTCCTCCTTCATCCCAGCCTTGCGGTTGGCCACCTGTCTGATGAGACGTATTGCGTTGGTAATCTTGGCTGTAAGGCGGGAAATGGTCTCGCCGTTGCCCCGTCGTTCGTCTATAATCATGCCGAGCACCCGGATTTTGTCGACCGCCGGGATCACTTGGCCGTTCCTCGTCTCGATTTTGGTGGCCTCGTAATCCCTCGGTTCGCTCTTGTTACGCCTGACGTATTTCGGTGGTAACACCGGCAGTTCTGACTTGCTCAGTGAGCAGATCAAACCGGAACCGTTTAGTTGGTCTTCGATCGCGTCGACGGTTTCTTGCAGCGTGCTCTCACTGTGACCACCACTGCCTCCCGGAATCCACAGCGTGATGTCATTGGCGTAGGTAGTGTTCCGGACCCTCTCGACTCAAGAGAGTCGCTTGGCCACCCCGATCACAACGAGGTTGAATAAAAACGGCGCCATGACCGAGCCTTGTGGGGTCCCGACACTGGCAAGCCTCTTCTCTTGGAGCCGTAGATCGCCGGTGCAGAGCTCGGTAGTCCACCCCGTCAGAAGGACCTTGATGTAATTGTACGTTCTTGCGCTCATGTTGAGTCTGGACACTTGGGCTAGGATCGCAGAGTGCTTCGCTTTGTAGAAGGCGCTCCGCAGGTACAGCCCCAGAATGGCATTGTTGTCTTTCGTTAGGGTGTCATCGTCAATGATATCTGTCTTCAACAGAATCATCGCGTTTTGGGTGCCGAGGGAATGCCGAAACCCGATGATCGTGGTGGGGTATAGTCCCGACTCCTGCAGGTAGTCCTGCCACCTTAACATGAGGACGTGCTCCAACACCTTGCCCACGCAGGACGTGAGGGAGATGGGCCGTTGGTGCACTGTGTTCGGCGGCTTGCCTGGGTTGGGAATGAGGATGGTCTTGGCAGTCCCCCACTGCTGGGGCTGTGACCCCGCCCTCCAGCACTTGTAATAACCGGTGATGTTCTCGATGGCCGCATCGCTGAGGTTCTTGAGCACTCTGTTCGAGATGTGATCTGGGCCGGCTGCCGACTTGCGTTTTAGTTCGGGCAGGGCCGCTCGCACCCCCTCGACGCTGATGATGATGATGATGCCGACGACGCTGATCATGATGTCGAGCTTCTCGTTGGCTTGACCACCGTACTCGGGGTGCCTTTCCGTGGGTCTAACTGGGAGGTACTTGCTGTATATGCGTCTGATTACTTCGGGTTCCCCGTTTTCCTTGACTGCTCTGTGAACGATCTTTGCGAGGCGGTCGCGTTGGTGGGATTTTGTTTTAGTCTGGTACAGCAGATGCCGCATCAATTTCCAGGTCTTGCCGCAATGCATCTGCTCGTCCGCAGCGCTAAAGATTTCGTTCCACTGTTGCGTGCGAGCACCCGACAATGGACTTCGATGGCGCAATGCAGCTCCGCCACCTTCTTCCTTAGGCGCCGGTTTAGTCATTGCTTCTTCCACCTGTTTAAGATAGATTGTTTTGCTTCGATTAAGTGCGCAAGGCGGCTGTCAACCTTGTCCGACCTGTCATCCGTTCCTATGATCTTGGTCGTCTCCGTGATCTTCCCCGCGATATAGGCTGACCATTTTTCTATGTTCTCGATTCCCTGCATCTCCGTTGGTAACAGGTTAGGGAAGGCATCCCAATCTGTAAAATTCTGTTTTCTGGTATCCACCGAGGCCTTGACCTCATCTGGTATGAGGACCTCTACGATGTAGTGGTGGCTGCCGAGCTCAGACCCCGTGTTGCGCCAGGAGATATTTCCCTTCTCATCGTTCCTCACGAAGGTGAGGTCCGGCGTCATGTCCCTGGACACGGAGTTCCCAATCCTCGTAGGATCAGTCGGGTCTGCGATGAGGGTGAAGCCCAGGTCTATTGTGTCTTGGAACAGGCCTCGCCCCTTGGCCAATTGCTTGTTATATCCCTATGCCGACTGCGCCGCGTTGAAGCCTCCGCAGGCGACGACCCTGTGAGTTCCCGCCACGGTGCAGGCTCTGTGAAGGAGCGTCTTGAATTTTTGCATCCAGTGTGAAGGGCTACTTTAGACGTTAAGCAGAAAGGTGCTGTTCTTTTGTTTCTTGCCCATGTTCCCTTAAACGCATGTTTCCTTTTCTGCGCCCAGCAAGCTTTCGAAGCTGTGTTCTCGAGTTTGCTGTGAGAGCAGGAGGCAGCCCCGAATGCTTCTCGCAGAAAAGGAAACATGCGTTTAAGGGAACATGTTCCCGTTCAAAGAAACATGCGCAAAAACTAAAGAAAAAGGAGGATAAGAGCGCACATTTGGTGGCTCATGTTAGCGCGTGTGGTTGTGACGCTCGATTTTCTGCGACAACTATTTTGGGTAGGAGCGGCAACGCCTCTTCTAGGCTAGCTCTTGAGGCTTTCTTTATCAAGAATAGAGATATGTGTGCAAGTGAGCCTTCTATCATATTCCTAGATGACGACGTTAACTTCTTGCGCAACCGCCTATGTTTTGCATGCGCCTGGTATGCATGCTTGGTAGGCGCATGCGTGACAAGAGGATATATATGTACTCTCCTTGCTTCCAATAAGCAGTTGTGAGTAGTGCTTGTCCTTGTCCGGCTTTCTTGTTTCCGTGTTTTTAGAAGCGAATTAGGACGCACCAAGATCGCGACGTTGGTTAGTGCTGGAAATACTGCTCAGCGAGGTCGTTGATGCTGAAATTCCTGAAACTGCAAATTAGCGGCACGCTTTGAAGAATGCCGCCTCCTGAGCGCGCGCCCTCGCAGAGGCTGAAGACGCGTCGCTATTGGCCTAATAGCGTCACGTGGCAGCTCGTGCCTGCTTTGTTTGGTTAAAGTCGCGCGTCACCGCCATTTATGGCCCAGAAGCGTCCACCTGCTGGTGAGAAGCACATGCTTACGGCATTTCTCCTCCGTGTGCGTTCTGTTTGTTGTTTGCGATCACCCCAAAGAACATTTTATGCTAAGTGTGACGACGCACCACGGCGTTTTCCATTACAATGAGCTTCTGCGCTTTCAGATGTCGAAATAGACTCACCAAGGCAACAGGCTCTTCGCGATATTGTCCGAAAAACCCGTCGGGTTAAGTATAAAGACGTCGGTTAAGCGAATTGGGAGGGAGAACCTATGACCGACATACTTCACCGTAATATGCGAAGTAAATTGAGAATCTCTCATAGTATACTATGTGTCGAGGATTACGTAATTTGCTACGAGCCATAACGTAGTATATATGACACAGTTCTCTGAGCGCGTTGCCCTTTATCTGCCCGTTTTAACACTATTCCTACGCGACGTATACTTTCTTTTATATAAGTACTACCTGCTCGTATTTTGTGCGCTCATGCGCTAACAGGCTTGAATTCACTGGTTCACGCGGCTGCGTCCGAACACTGGATCACAAAACTATTACATCCAGGAAAGTATTTTTACAGAATTGGAGGCTGCAGCGAGAAAGGCATCTTAGAAATGTAACTCTCCGCCTTTTGTGGTTGCACAATTATTAGCGTTCTTTAGAGCGATTAGCTTTGTCGGTAAATGGATTTACGATACAAGCACAGTGATTAAAATCGTGCGCGCTCTCCTGAATGTTAGTAACGGGACGCGTTCTTAGCCAAACAGCATCATAAGCCTTTGAAACGTACAGGCCAATTTATGTGACTTTTAAAGTGTGTGATAATTTAGTAGAGTACTCGCAAAGAAAATATAGGTTCGCCCACTCTGCCGTTGGCTGGTTTAGTCGTTTGCTCGGTCATAATTTCACTGTACACTAATATCTTGCAAATGGAATTTCGGAGCGGCTGCAACCTTCCTCAGTGCATGCCCGTCTAAATTACTAATGGTGCAACTCAATTCACAAGTGCGTCATTTCGTTATCGAACGTGCTAACGCACGATAAACTGTTACTCAGGATCAGTCACTAACCTGAAAGACTAAAAATAATTTACTCAGTGTAAGCTTTGTGCTCTTGCTTGAGCCTGAGTCAAGCGTTATTACCTCTTTCGCGCTTTGCGAACGAACGCTAAAAAAGTTATTTAATTTTCTACGCACGCCCAGTTCTGACTGGATGATGGACCGCGCTTTTTTCTATCGACTTCGAGGCAAGAAATACACAATAGAACCAATGCCCACTTCTGAGCCTTTGCGAATGCATAGAAGAATGGCAAGCACGCACGAAGGCTAGGACGTAGGAAGCACTGTAGCTGGTAATACTCTATCAAATTTTAGAACAGCGATCGTTCGTGCCCTCAGCCAGCCTTTGTGCGTCATAGCTGACGCACGCCGGAAATTCACCTGCTAAGGACGGTGCCGATTATTTAGGTTACTGAGGGCTTGCTGAGGGTCGGGATATTAGCATTCAATCGTAATTTGCAACCATTTGCAACAAGATCTTGCGACACGAGCTCGACAAATGTCGCGTACCTAAATGTACCGCACGCGATACATTCCTTATGGTCATGGGACGGCGTTAGCGGTAGTTTAGGTACTTTTTCTGCAGATAGTTATCAACACAGGTAAAAATCTGCAATTACTGAATTTGTATAGACCTCCGCATAGAAATTCTATGCTGTACACTGACTTACTCGCCGCTAGAAAGCCAACACGAGCGCTTAATGCGCTCCACCTTGCTATGCGTGCATTCACCCTGTGAAACGTCGTCTGCTATGCTGACGCATGGTAGGATGTGAGCTCAAACGAGTCTGGCGATGCCGGGGTAGCCACACAGTCCCCACAGACCCAACAAGAAGACTCGAGGTGCGCCTCAACGGGGGCCTCATACCAGAGAAGCCATTGCTGAGGGTGCTAGGCATGTGGCTGCAGTCCAACCAGCGGGCCACACACAGCCTTACACTCCTCAAGATCAGTGTCAAGGCGGCATCACGCATGATCTCCCGCGTAACATCCAATAGCAGAGGCATGACGGAAAGGGATACCCTCCGACTGGTCGGAAGCCTGGTGTTGAGCAGAATCACATACAGCCTGCCCTACTACCACCTCGTACAGTCCGAGACGAAGCAGGCCGACACAATTTTGAGGATGGCTTTGAAGACCGCTCTCCGACTGCCAATGAGTATATGGACTGAAACATTATTGGCGCTAGGGTTGCACAACACCCTCAGCGAACTGACAGAAGCCCTTTACGCGTAGCAACAAGAGAAACTTGCGCGGACTCGCACAGGCGGGCAGGCCTTGCAAACCTTGGGGTTCCCAGCTATAACACGAACCCATAAGACCTGCTTGATACCTCGTCACGTCCAGGACAGGTTTCACCTTGCCCCGACACCACGCAACATGGAGCCTAAGCTACGCTTCGGCAGGAGGAAAGCAAGGACCCAGTACACGGAGAAAGCAGTCAGGTTCAATACCACGGCCCGTTTTACGGACGCAGCCATGTATGGGACGAACAAGGGCGCAGTGGCAGTGCCATGCGACCACTGAGGCTAAGTTAACTCCGCTGCATCGACCAGCCCCTGCACGATTACGGAAGCCGAAGACCTGGCCAACTCTTTAGTCATCCGCGAGGGCCTACACGTAAACCAACCACTGACGATCCTCACGGATTCCCAGCAGGCCTGCCGCAACTTCTTACAGGGAATAATTGGAAGACCTGCTGCACAAGTCCTAGCCTCAATGCTCAAGGAGGAGCCTGAGGAATTCACCACCCAAACCATCATATGGATACCGGGCCACACTGGCATTACGGGTAATCTGCAGACCGACAGAGCAGCTCGAGGATTCGTACATAACCGAGCACTCATCACGCCGGCTGCAGAAGACTCGGACCCTGTCGACCTTGAGCCATCGTGAACTACCACAGAGGGCGTCGCTTGCGTTATCCACCACCCCACCGAAATCTAAAGACAGAGGATGCCAATGCCTGGCGTAGGCTCCAGGCAGGCACTCACACGAACCTACACATATTACATCGGATACACCCCGCAGCCTACAAGGACGAATACCCGTGGTGTGGGGCCCCACCAACCCTATACCACAGTACGTGGGAGTGCACACAACACAACATCGAACACCCAGACACGAACACCACGAGGGAGCAATGGGAGGCACAGCTGTACAGCTCGGCCCTCGGCGACCTGCTCAAGCTGATAAAGAGAGCTGAGAAGATGGCAAGAGCCAGCGGAGCCCAGGACTAGGGGCCCGGGCCATTACCGGTTTTTCTGATTATTCTTTTAATAAATTTGATCTATCTAGCTGGCAGCACGGCCGAAGAGAAAGCGCGAAAGAAAGGAGAAACAAGGAGAAGCGAAGGCAGAGGAGGATAGTGTTGCTACTTTAAGAATTTTCAAGGGCTTTAGTTCTTGCTACTTCGTACTTTTGTATTTGTGGTCGGATAAATCAAATGGTGTTCCTAATCGCATATGACGGGTATTTATGTCTAAAGAATAAGTGCATTTCTTTTTTATTTTTATATGCGGTGCGTTGATTGAGTGTGAATTGTGAAGGCAGTGTCACCTTTCATTCTACTATGGTATTGTAGTCGGGCGGTCGCAGACAGCCAGACGAGTCCAAGACTGTATCTTTCATGGAAAGCTCCGCATGGAGGATCTCCCAGCATAGTAGGAGACTTCGGGGTTCAGCACAAATGTCTTTGCTTATTACTGATGCACGAATTAACATAAATAGAGAAATACTGCAGCACCAGAAGAAAACGAGCAACCCTGCACAAAAACTTCGTCGTCGTCTCTTATTGAAAGGGTGCTGTCTGTTACTCGAGCCAGCATTACCGCGACTTATTGAAAGGGTTCAAAGTCGCGATATGCTGGCTCGAGTAACAGACAGGAATCGTAATGAATTGTCTTTGACTCCCTGTCGTCGGCTGGAGGAGTGGCCAGTGCACAGTCAACGACCGACGTTCCGGATGCCGGATAATTTGAAGGCTTCGCGGCACCACCACATAGCCCATAGAGTCAATGTATCAGAACTTCTGAACCTTCGGACGCAAGAACCCTCCACCGAACGATTTTTCGGACTTTTTGCCGTTACCGCAGGTCCGAAAGGCATTAATCAAAGCCAACACCGTTGTCATTTTGATTACCTCGCCACCTCGAACCGGCGCTCTCGCACGCAGATCCGCTGGCAGCCGTAGCCACCACTGCGGCAACGCTAGATCTAGCTGCTTCGACGTTCGCTGTTAAGCTTGTTTCCATTGAGTGCCATCTTTTTCATTGAGGGAATTCGGTGCTGTCAGCAATGGCAGCGATTCCTTGTTGTGGTCCTCGCGAATGGCTTAGAAACTTGGAAAGCACGATGCATTCCATAGTGCCGGTTTCCGAAAGTCAGCTTCGCCTCTGCACATAAATGTTATTTGGTGAAGCATACGAAAAACTATTGCAGTGAAGCATAACATGCGTGGGAACGGGCTATTGCCATGGGACACAGTATGTATTGTTCAATTAACACGCGTGCACCTTGTATCTACTGTCACAGTACGAGCACCGATATGCCTAATACGTGTACCTACAGGCCTTCAGAGCGTTTTCAAATGTGCCTGTGACTGTTTGAGCCCTTAAGGGCCGTAAATTACATGTATTTATTTATTCCAACTTGCCAATTTTCGGACGTTTTCGCGGCCCCTAGGGAGTTCGACAAATCGGACGTGGACAATGCAACTGTCAAAGACGATGCTTGAAATGGTCCGTGGGGCGAACGAGTGGCGGAAAGTGGACAAAAACAGAAAGGACCTATGCACTGAGGAATGAACGGGAAAGCAAGCGTGCTGCCGCCGTTTTGAAGGAGCTTGAGTTCAAGAAACAAAGTGTTGCTTGATGTCGAGATTCAGGTGTCCCTCATCCAAACCAAAATAAACTCTTTAAAGCAGTGAAACAAAAGACTGAGGCGTCGTGTGCGGGCTGAGAGTATGTCAGGACGGTTGAGGTTGACTTACAAGCTGTTGATAGAGAATCTCAGTTGTGACAAAGCTCGGGCCTCACGCCACTGAGCTTGGCATCAGTTGATAGAAATAGATCATATTAGAAAATATTTGCTTCTGCATGCATCTCCTTTTTATTTGTATTTAGAATGTCAGACACAATTTGCAATATTTTTCGAAGACGTTTTATTTGCTGCGCATTTTACTAACCCCTCGCTTCTATTCTCTTATTGAATAACATAAACACTATTCCTTAGTATACAAATTGGATTAAGTCCTTCTTTACTTTTTTCATATGCTTACTAGAGAGTGACATCATCGGGCGATATGGTTTCAGCCCGTTTTGAGTTAAAACATAGTTCTGCATCACTCAGGGAATATTGCAATAGCACTCAGGGAAAACCTGGAAAACTCTGGGAATTCAGAAATGTCAACTTGGTAGGCACCCTGCTTATGTACTGTTCGTACAACTGAGTATAATCTGGCAGATTACTTCTGGGGCACACCAAGCGAATCCAATGAGTAGTTTTAATTGCATTGATGTTGACAGTCATCTTCGAGCTCCTGCTGCTTCTTGCCTACTCAAGCAGCAGTTGCATAAGATTGCGTGAAAGATGTTCATTGAAGAGTGGCACATAGCCACGGTCACTTACAGAGTGACCCAAGGTGTTCTGACGGTTGGTTATGAACCCGTTTCCTTTAACATAAAATCCCCATACTCTACCAGTTAGACCATGGACTACCCAGTAGCGAAATTGGCGGTAAAATGGTTGGAGTCAGACACCTGAAAGTATGTGAAGTATCGTAAAAATGCAGATTGCGCTAAGTATCCTGAATATATTCTATACTTTGGTTTGCTTATCATTCTTATTATTTGTGCTGCGTAAACCCTTGTTTTTCTGAAGCACGTGGCATCCAAACAGTTTTAGAGGCTATGAAAATTTTAGAAACCTATGAAAATTAAGAGTAGAGTTCCAGATATGCAACAGGCACTACTGTTGTGATTCATTTGGAGTACGGCTGTTGTATTTATGCGGTTAAAAATTTAAACCACCTTGCTAACCTATCGTTACACGTGCAGGTTCACATAGGTCGGAGGAGTGCTCATCGACGAGGTGATCCTGGAACAGCTTACCATGGCCTGCCATGGTGGACCAAACAAGTTTTCAAGTCTTACACCATCACGTGTTCACAGAGCAGGAGCTGATGGGACTGTCTTTGGAGAGAACAACGGGCAAAAAGAAGCCCTTGACCCTATCGGGGTCAATGGTCTTCCAGGCAAGCACCGTACATCCTTTCCCATTTCATTTTTGCATTCACATTGCGTTATGCGATTAGCATAACGAAAAGCTTTCAAGTAGCCTGTGCTTGCAACTGCGTGCTACAATAGTCTACCATTTGGAATGACTCTCTTCGTCCAGTTCATTAGCGCTGTTTGATACTCGCAATCCCAAGCCAACCTGCCCAAATTCGTAATCTTCTGTAATTGCTTTCTTGTTCTGCCAGAATGCCTTCTTTAACAAATATGAGCAGGTATATGTAGCTTTCCGAATGTGTCAGTGCCAAATTAGTCTCCGATTCCTCTGTTAGCCCTTGCTGTGGTATTCGTATTTCGTTTCGCCTCTCACAGCCTTCTTTTTTTCGAGTTTCTCGCGCTAAAAACAGCATGTAAACCTATCCTCAGAGAGATTCTCACTGACCCGGATGCTTCCTCGCTAGAGCATTTCCACTGGTTTCACTAGCTATGGGTTGTGATTCCTGACTGTCTACGTCATGACGAATATTTTTGGCTTCATTGCCGTTATTTACCTCACCCGCGATCTCTCGAGCCTCGGTGGTGGTGGTGGTAGTGAATTGTAGCAACAGGCGGGTTTAGCATGGCGATCAAGGCCGGCAATTGCTCCGCCGGAGCGTCTCGCACAATAGCGCTGAAGGATCAAACCAGTCTCTCTTAAGAATTCGATGAGGAGACGGAGGAGACGGAGACGGAGACGATGAGGAGGAGGAGGTGAGGGCTATAACGGATCCCTCGCGAAATATAAAGTGCTGCAGGCGCGCATGCGGATGCAGCACCGTGTTCCTTGTTGGTCCTTGTTTGCAGATTCTCCAGGAGAGTGTCTCTTTCATCTTGGAATTGCTGGCAGGACCAACGCATCAGAACTTGGACTATATGGAGGCCACAACTCAGGTCCTTTTTCTTCAGCAGTATTTCTGAGTGATTTCAAGCTAAGTAAAGATAATATTCTGACATATTTGGCGATGCTACTGCTTCAGTCAGGGCCAAGTTGTCATCGTCGCCATTCACGAAAGAAAACACCGTTCTAGGATTCCAACAGCCGACCGCAAGGTATCCAGGCTCCTGGCAACAGAAATAGACCACTCGTTTTCTAGTCTCAAACTTTTTCTGATTTTTTTCGCATTTTACTGCGGTGTTACTCTCTCCTGAGTCATCAGACTGCACGCCTTTTGTACGGCCTCCAGGTTCATCGCGGTGAATCGGGCACCTGTTTTCCTCTTTGCTCAATTTGGTGAACGGCCTGACGCGCGGTTTTCTCGGTTTCGCGACGTGTGGCGAATTCAACTCGAAGCGGTGCAGCAAGTTCCCAGATTTTTCGCCCTACCTTCCGTGAATCCGCAGGCGCGCCTTCTCGTTCAAGGATCCATAGAACTAGTCCTTGGAGATTAGCTCCGCAACCTCGTCGTGACAACCGAACTCATTTTTTTTCTTTTAGCCAATGAATTAAACTGGCTTTTGGCTTGTAAGTGAAATCTTGAAGCGACATGTCCGGCGTTCTGGCTGCCTCCCGAAAACGACGGCGGAAAGCCTCCCCTGAGAGCCGATATTGCCTTAGTAATGCAGATTTTACTTTCTGATAGTCATGTGTGTCGCCTATTGTTAGCTTTGCAATTATTTCGCTCGCTTCCCCAGCAGAAATGGACAGAATTTGTTGCAGCCAACTATCTAGTGCCAACTTGTTTTTCTAACAGGTTAGTTCAAATGTACCGAGAAACAATCCCATGTTCTTTACGGCTTTTTAGGACAGATTTGAAATTACGTTTAAAGAAATTTAACACACCATTGGCTTTAGCAGTTGTGTGGCCTACATGTTTATTCCATGATAAATCAGTAGACAGACACCAAAGAATTTAAAATGTTCAACGCAATCGAGAGATGCACCATACATGCTATAACAAGAATGGATGGGTTTGCATTACGTCGTAAAATGACCAAAAGAACACTTAATTACATATAAACGCACGTGTATAAGCAGTAGCTTTACTAATCATAAAATCTTATGTCATAAAAAAGAAGCCTCATCAAGAAAACAAGTCCGTGTTCGTGTAGCGATTCTAAACTCCACAACTTTAACTTCAAGTTAACTGAATCATCCTGTAGCGGCAGCAGCATCGGCGTCACACGAGAGATGACGTAGACGCTCGCGTCTACACGAGGCACAAGCGGCTGGCATGCTCCGGCACGGGCTAGCGTTCCGAAGAAGATTATTAAAAGAAGAATGCTACGCCAAGCGATCCAGTGTCGGTTCTTCCTCTCCTGCGAGAGCCCGAGACTTTACCGGTCTACGTGGTCGCTCGACGCCACAATCCCTTATATATTTTGAACATATAAAACGCCTCGCCAGTCGTTTTATTATGTATTTCTGTATGCAATTTTAAATTATATCCACAATTTTAACGCCCAGTTACTTGAAAGAATCTGCAGTCAACAAGCTGTGATCCCCGATGGGTCATAAAGTGCTGCACAAGGACCGACATATCCCACGAGTTCACCTGATTTGGACAGCTTGGAATGCGTGTCTGCCTGGCAATGAGCGCGTTCGTGCGACACTTATGATGCTGTGGTCGGAGCCCAGGTCAACGTCTTCGTTCCGCCAGGCCACTTCTAGGGAGCCCGCCATCCACGACAGGTCCGGGGTGGTGTCCCTGTTGACGCTATTTCCCTTTCGGGTGACGACGCCCGGTTCATTTAGGAGCGCCATTTCTTGGTCCTCCATTGCCTTTGCCAGAGCCTTGCCTCGTTTAGATTGGTATTTGTAACCCCATGTAGTGTGAGGGGCGTTGAAGGAACCAAGGTACCGGGCAGCCCTCGGCAAAGCCCGGATCACCGACTGGGACCGAATGCGCAAGCACACGGACGAAGAAAACCAGACCTCCGGAGAAAACACGGAGGATGGCAGACATCAAACGTACGCAGATTGGGCGCGAGAACAAAAGATCGCGCTCGATAGATTTACTCAAGAAGTTGTGACAACGATGCAGACGCCCTTCGTCGATGCCAAACTAGCACACATGGGGGAGGCGCGGCACTCGCTCACGCGAAGATGGAAGCGTCAACGACGAAACAAGAAGCTCGTCAAACGCATCGCGCTCCTCAACAAACAGATCGCTGAATACGCAACCAAGCTGTGCCGAGAGAACTGGATGAGTACGTGCGACAGGCTGCAGGGGAAGCTGTCGGCGCGCAAGACCTGGTGCCTGCTCCGACACCTGATCGACCCGTTGAGCAGCAAGACCGCAACCAACCGCAACCTCACCAAAGTTCTGAACGCGTACGATGGCAACGGCCAAAGGCTCATTGAAGACCTCAAGGCGATCTACCTCAAGACGGAGAGAGGGCGATTTCCGATACCGGAGGAGTACGGGGGACCGGAAAATCCGGCATTGGATGAACCGTTCACCATCACGGAGTTATTAACAGCCATAGACGAGAGTAATAAGACGAGCGCACCCGGAACGGACACCATTACATACAAGCTGCTCAATAACATGAGTGATGCGGCGGCACGCGGGCTGCTGGGTCACGTCACCAGAATCTGGGAAAGCTCGAAGTTGCCCGCAGAATGGAAAGAGGCCGAGGTACGGTTCATACCTAAACCCGGCAAACCTCTGACCTTCTAGAACATGCGCCCCATCTCGCTCACGTCCTGTGTGGGCAAGGTCATGGAACGCATGGTTCTCAGAAGGCTTCAAGCACACCTGGACGAAACAAGTCAGATGCCGGCGACCATGTATGGATTCCGCCAGCACCTGAGCACCCAAGACGTCCTGATCCAATTACACGAACTAGTGTTTAAAAGAGCAACGAGGCACGCGCCCCGGGGTATACTGGCTTTGGACCTCAAAGGGGACTTCGACAATGTGTCCCACGGCAGCGTGCTCGAGCACCTGCGCAAGACGGGGTGTGGCCGCAAGACCTACGGCTATATTAAAGATTTGCTAACCAATAGAACAGCAACTATCCAGATAGGAAATGAACGGTCAGAGCCTGTGGAGCTCGGAGACAGGGGTACCCCACAGGGGTCTGTCCTGTCGCCTCTGCTTTTCAACCTAGCACTCCTGCCCCTGCCCGAACTACTCAATCAGATCGAGGGCGTGGACCACGCGTTCTATGCCGACGATATAACGGTGTGGACGAACCGCGCGGGATCCGATGCCTGGGTGGAGGAAGCCCTGCAGAGAGCGGCAACGACCGTCCACGAGTATGCCAGGACCTGCGGCCTGAGCTGCGCTCCACAGAAATCGGAGCTGTTCATGGTACAGCCCGGAAGACCAAAGAAAGAGCCGCCGCCGAACATAATCATCACCATCGACGGCACAGAGATCAAACCAACGCAGCAGATCCGGATACTGGGCCTGCTGTTGCGCAGCGACGGCAAGGCGCACGCAGCTGTCAACAAAATCAAGACCACATCCGAGCAAGTCCTGAGCATGATCCGGAGAGTCACCAACCGGAACAGAGGAATCAAAGAAGAAGACGCACTGCGCCTGGTGCAGGCATTCGTCGTGTCACGCGTAACGTACTCCGCCCCGTACGTCCAACTTGCGCAGATGAACCGGGAGACGCTGAACACGACGATAAGGAAAGCAGTCAAACTCGCCATGGGCATCCCAGTCTAGTCGTCAACGCAGAAGCTGCTGGAAATGGGTGCCCACAACACGGTGGAAGAGCTGGTGGACGCACACCTATCCCAGCAGAGAGTAAGGCTGAGCCGGACAGAGCACGGTCGGGCCGTCCTACGCAAGATAGGATGGCAAATTGAACAGCTACCGACAACGGAGCCGCTCCCCACAACGTGGAGAGACATTATTAAAACCAAGCCACTCCCCAGGAACATGCAGCCGGGGAGGAACAACGAGAGACGCTCTGCGCGGGCCAAGGCACTGGCTCGACAGCTGGAAGAGGACCCCGAGGTCCTCTACGCGGACGCCTCGCTTCCCAAGCACGGAACCAGAGCAACGGCGGTCGTCACCACCAATGATAAACTGGTCACAGGCGCGTCGATACGGACGACGAATACAGCCGAAGCAGAGGAAGTGGCCGTGGCCCTCGCACTCGCACAACCGGGAGTGAGGACCGTGGTCACAGATTCCCAGACCGCCTACGCAAGCTACCGCAAGGGGAACATCTCTCCCGCGGCACTAGCGATCCTCACCATATGCAAATCACCGGGACGGGCCGTTGAGCTCGTGTGGATCCCGGCTCACTCGCACGTGGAAGGCAACGCACTCGCCGACCACTATGCCCGAGAACTTTCAATCCGGGCCGAGGACGAGCCAGAGCTACCGCACCCCGTGACAAGCTACAAAGAAATCACGCAAATGTGCAGAATCGGCAGATGTAGGCTTCCCCGTCCACATCCGCAACTCAACCGAATGCAGCAAACGATCGTGCGACGCACGCAAGCGGGGTCGCTAGCGCATCCCGTGCTCTTGCACAAGATGTTCCCAACAGAGCATGACACTTCATGCCCTTTTTGCAGACGGTCAAAAGGCACTCTAGCACACATCCTTGCAGAGTGCACTAAGCTCAAGAACCCCCCACCCTCCCCAGTCCCAACCCCCCCGAGCGATGGGAGACCTTGTTGTCCAGCCCCGACCTACCGACCCAGCTCGCGCTGGCGGCTAGGGGCCAGGAACTGCTGGACGCATATGGGACCTGAAAAGAAGGTTCTACCCCATCTGGTGCCAGCGCGCACCAACCGTCACTAAGGGCTCAGCACAAAAGTTGATTCTCTCTCTCTTTCGTGCGTCAGCCCGATGCGTCAGCCTCCTTGCGCCGGTGGAACGCTGAGAAGGTGGAAATGACACCACCTAAATACACGCATAAGCTGCAACACTACACACTATCGCTTAGAACGTTCCCTCCACCGCGCGTGGAAGTAAACTGTACAGCTGCAGCCGCTTGGCGCAAGCTCCAGAGTAATACGTTCCCCAGCCTTGTTCTCCGCCGCACTTCTTACCCTACCCAGTATCCAAACAAATGTCCTTTCTGTAGAGGACAACCAAACCTCTACCATTCTACGTGGGGATGCTCCAAACCTACCGGCCTTCCTAGAATGCCCAACGCCTCTCCATCCCAGAGGGAAGCCGCTCTTTCCATCAAAGCCTCGGACGACCAAGCGATGCCTGATTGACCGGACCAGCCCGATAACAGAAGAAAATGGGCGCTAGACTGAGTGCTCCACCCTCTCTTACTTCATTACAAAACAACAAATAAAAATTCGTACTACTATTCGATATGATAATCAAAACGTCGCAGTTTCACCCGAAAGGCGATAGCAAATTAGTGGACAGGTATACGAAGTAAGGATGGTAGATTTATCGGCCGTGTGAATTTGTAAACATAGGCATGCTAACTCATTTAACAATCATTGGGTTACGCACCCACAAGCGAACATGAACACATCTCTCTTGATGACCGCGGAAACTCGCTGTCTAATCACTGGAGCGAGGAAGCGCGGCAGTAGCAGCGAGCAAATTGACCTTCGTGCTGCGTCTCGCATCAGCGCGAGCAAAGCCGCAGAACAGAGCGCGCGTCGGAGCATGTCCTCGTCGCAGATGGCTTTCAAGATAAAAGCTGCCCGGGTGGCCGTGCGCACCCACCCGGGTCGTCGGGAGTACCATTCTGCTGTATTCGGCATCAAAAATAACTTTAAGAAGTGAGCGTGAATTGCATTTTCAACCGAGACGACGTAATGGACACTGCCGCTGCGATAGAGAAGCTTCCTCTTTGTATTGCCAGTATAAGCAGAAAGGACTTGATGCCACCACCTGTATGTTCTGAAGATTTTGTTCCCAGTGAGCGCTAGGCGTTGAACTCCGAACTGGGCACCCATGATCAAACTGGAATACGAAAGAAAGGTGCGTATTCAAATCGGTCAACTACTGCGAATGGATGAAGCTAACTATTTGTTCGCGCACAGACATTAAACTTATTCTGTTCAAACGTGTTCTAAGATTATCATGCTTGGCAAACAACGTTCTGGGGGAAGTTGACCGAAGACGTATTAGGAAAACAGTACGCGCCGACTAAGAAATACAGGTGCGTTCTTTTCCATTCTTAAATCAAAGCCATGCGTACAACGTGCCGGCCTGTCCCAGATCACATGGGCTCTCCCGTGCTTCGGAATCTCGCCGGCAAGCTGTCGACGCCACTCATCGCGTGCTGTATTACTGCATAAAATAAAGTTGCTGTTGCAAAGAGAAATTGTTCCGTTTTTCAGCTCTCTCGAGTAGGCGAGGTGCCCTTGGACGCACAGGAACCATTCGAGACCTAAGAGTTCGCCTAATCTTTCGATGCGTCGCATGCATCTGGTTGATCGTCGCGTATTCGCAGCTAATATCATCAGTTCGATTTATACACATTAAGAGCCTTTTCGATCGAGTTATTCTGCAGTTCCTTATTTTGTAAAAGTTGATGTCCGGGTGCCAGAGAAACCACGTTTAAGAAATCGTACCGCGAAAATTTTAGGACCGAGAATGTGAGCAAAGCGTGCTTCCTCGTAGTTTCGCAGTTACCTAGATTGGGATGTACGCTGGCGCGGCACACCGCATGACACATGGAGACACCTCTGATTGTTGTCGACCGAATGATACCAAGGATAGACATACAATAATAACACGTTACGTATCGACAGTGTTCACACTTGACTCGCCTCCTATTTCTATAGTGGGGAGACCTGCGGGAGCGCCTCTGGGCCCGTCGCCGTTCAATATTGCGGCTATATCGAAGGTAAAAGTTTAGTGATGGCAGCCTAAGAAGGTTTCCAATCAAACAACTTGTTGACACCTGTCAGGAAGGTGCGAAATCTTGCCACTCGTCGTCAACAGCGCGTTCACTATGCACCCTCCAGCGCGATCCCACATACCAGCATGCCGCCGCACAATAGATCGCGCTGCGATCGCAATGAATAAAACGGTCTATACACCAGAACACAGAAAAAAATTGAGTGGCGCCATTTTCAAAGAGCGGTGGCGCCACCTGCTGCTCCAACGGCTCCGAGCTGCCAAGCGGGGCGACCGCAGGTAGAAGCAGTGCTTGCGCTTTGTCATTTCTTCGAAGTTCTCACGAAGGACGAGATGTTGAATTTTAGCTAGCGAATTCGGTTAGCGAACTTTAGCTTTTCGGCAATATTGTGCTGCAAATCCTGTGGCTGTGGGAAGCGCAACGTCCGCAGGCGGAGCGGATCGTTCGGCTAAGTCCGTGTTACCTTTTTATGCCGAAACATTGGTTCTGCGGCTATTCCGCTTTGATTTGCATGTCTGACAATACGCAATGAACTAGTAAAAGCCTTGCGGCACCCGATATGCTTTAACTCCGCGTTGTAGGGGCTGGAAAAATCTCGCGCCCACACCTTAAAAACAGGTGGCATGCCGTAGCGTATGTGCGCGGACGCCCAGACGTGTCCGTTTTTTGTCTCGGGACGGCGGAAGAATGAATTAACATTTGTTCAGCCGTGTCGGATCTACTGTGCCCAATGTATGCAAACTTTTTTAACAAATAACGCCGATCTTGCCCTCTGGCCAGTAGTTATGATAAGCGACACAAACCAACTTTCACACGTAAATGTTTCGAATAGTTGCGGAAAGGTATTGCGAGATTTCGTGGCCACTAACACCAGTGCATGGAATTTGATCTGTTACGCTTGAGTTAGATTGTCATGAGCGTCAGAACTTTCTAGCGGTGCGAACACTTTCGCGGCATTTACTTGTGAATCACATGCGGAGGTCTATGACGAGAGCCGCTGTACGAAGCCCAGCTCAGACCTTTGTGTAATCGAGACCCGTAGAGAGACACATACACATAGAGAGACACGCATAGATACACACATACAGAGACCAAAGTACATGCACGGCTGAATACGGCACAGCGGCACAGCTCTCGACGCACATCGTGTTCGTCGCAAACGGTGCTCTGCAATCTGCTTCGTTGACGCTGGTTATTTGCACATCTATATATGACCCAATGACACTCTGATGGTGTTCTGTACTTAGATGTTGGGGGCACAGATGTATTCACACATTGAACACCCCGTAGCACACACAGACTACATGCACGCGAATGTGTCTTGGCAGCTCATGGAAGATGGCGGCCGGTCGCTGGGTTCCGGAGTATGCGCTCAGCCCATCCGGTTAGAGACTATCGTGTTCTAGCATACCGAGCGCGGCGACGATGTTATCGTCCTTGGACTTCATATGGAACCTTACCTCGACAGCGACGGCGCTGACACCGACGGCAGAAATGCGTCTGGGGTGTCGATATAACTGTAATGGCAATTATATTTAATTAGGGCCTAATAGTTGTGCGCAAACCCGCAAGTTGGAGGGAAGTAATGAATAATGGGAAAATGACACATCCAACCAAACGTAGCGAAGTGCTACAAAGGAAAACCATACGGGTTCCTCGAAAGAAATGCTTCGCTGTTGAAGAAAAATTCGCCATGGTCCGGGACTCGAAGCCGGGCAGCAATTATCTTGAAAGCCATCTGCGACGAGGACCCACTCCGACGCGCGCTCTGTTCTGCGGCTTAGCTCGCGCTGATGCGAGACGCAGCACGAAGGTCAATTTGCTAGCTGCTGCTGCCGCGCTTCCTCGCTCCAGCGATTAGACAGCGAGTTTCCGCGGTCATCGAGAGAGATGTGTTCATGTTCGCTTGTGCGTGCGTGACCCCATGATGGTTAATTTAGTTAGCATGCCTATGTTTCTAATTCAAACGGCCGATATATCTACTATCCTTACTTCGCATTTATCCTTACTTACTTCGTGTACCTGTCCACTAATTTGCTATCGCCTTTCGGGCGAAACTGCGACGTTTTTATTATCATATCGAATAGTAGTACAAATTTTTATTTGTTGTTTTGCAGTGAAGTAACAGAGGGTGGAGCACTCAGTCTAACGTCCATTTTCATCTGTTATCGGGCTGGTCCGGTCAATCAGGCATCGCTTCGTCGTCCGAGGCTTTGATGGAAAGAGCGGCTTTCCGCTGGGATGGGGAGGCGTGGATATTCTGGAAGGCCCGGTGGTTTGGAGGATTCCCACGTAGAATGGTAGATGTTTGGGTGTCCTCTATAGAAAGGACATTTGTCGGGATGCTGGGTAGGGTAAAAAGTGCGGCGGAGAACAAGGCTGGGGAACGTATTAGTCTGGAGCTTGCGCCAAGCGGCTGCACCTGCACAGTTTACTTCCACGTGTGGTGGAGTGAGCGTTCTACGCGATAGTGTGTAGTGTTGCAGTTTATGCGTGTATGTAAGTGGTGTCTTTTCCACCTTCTCAGCGTTCCACCGGCGCCAGGAGGCTGACGCATCGGGCTGTCGCACGAACGTGCTCATTTCCAGGCAGACACGCATTCAAAGCTGTCCAAATCAGGTGAACTCGCGGGATATGTCGGTCCTTGTGCAGCACTTCATGACCCATCGGACATCACAGCTTGTTGACTGCAGATTCTTTCGAGTAACTGGGTGTTACAGTTGTCGATATAATTTAAAATGGCATACAGATATAGATAATTAAACGACTGACGAAGCGTTTTGTATGTTCAGAATATATAAGGGATGATTCAGTTAACTTGAAGTTAAAGTTGTGGAGTTTAGAATCACTACACGAACGCGGACTTGTATTTCTTTATGAGGCTTCCTTTTTTATGAAATAAGATTTATTATTTGAAAAACTACTGCTTATAAACACGATTTTATATGTAATTAAGTGTTCTTTTACTTAGTTTACGAGGTAATGCAAACCGTTCCATTCTGGTTATAGCCTGTATGGTACATCTCTAGATCGCATTGGACATTTTAATTTCCTTGATGTCTGTGTACTGATTTATCATGGAATAAACAAGTAGGCCACGCAACTGCTAAAGCCAATGGTGTGTTAAGTTTCCGTAAACGTAATTTCAAATCTGTCCCCAAAAGCCTTAAAGAACCCCTGTGGGTAACCAATGTGTATCCAATCTTTTAATATGATTGCTCAGTACGGGATTCTCACCGCCAAGCGCTCATCTATAAACTTGGGCGCATATAAAATCGTGTTACACGCTTTGTCAGCGGTATTTATCCCTTTCATTTCACTATAACTCACAGTAAAAATAAATTAGGTCCTGAACCTCTTCAGCAGCGAAGAAAAGTATTGCGTGGAAATTTTTTTCATTCCATTTTGTATTATGAAACTGGTATTATAAAAATTTTACACATAAAGACCCCATTCTACATATCGCGCAGAAGTGCTCATGCTAAAATGGTTCTTGAATTAGAATGTCGACGACTGTATTTGGTCATTCTTTTTTTTACGATTAACGAGTGGAATTGCTTTGGTGTCAGTGTTATTGATGTTCTCGCAAATGTGTTTTCCTCTTTCTTGCAAGATGCATGCTTTAGTTGAATGTTCAATTGACAGCTGGGGGTGCCTATCGGCTTTCTTATTTTCATTGTGGCTCCTCTTCCATCCTCCCTAAACAATGCCCAAATGCGCGATGTAGGCTTCTAAATAAATTCATAAAGGTAAATAAAACAATGATGTCTGGTAGTCCCATGCTGCCGAATTCCCAACAGGTGGGTGTACTTCCAAGCGTCCGAACAGCAATCGTAGTCGCTGAACACCAAGGCGGGAGCGCGTTTGTGCCTGTTTTACATGTACGAACCCGGCGGCAGCACTGGTTGAGCAGCCCCAGCCATTCAGCAGCGGCTGAAATGGACAGGCGACTAGGTGAACTCATACGGAATACCCTCCCTGTTCGGCCTCCAAGAGCAGCGGCGGATACTTGTCAATTTCACAAACTCTGTGGCGGGGAAAAGTTGCGGCAAAACCCATCGCACAATGACTGTCGACGATATTGCGTTTAGCATTGAATCAATACAGAGACACGAGGTTTTTCCACCGTCGGAACGAGCTATGTTTGAGGCGTGTAGTGAAGCGGCACTCCCCTTTCGCGCTTCCCTAAGAATACTCGACGCCATTTGGCGCCGCCGCCACGAAACCTGCGCTTGGCCCTCGAAATACATGGTGCGACGGCGCGTGCGAACGCTGAGAAACGCGTCATGTGGCAACCGAGCAGCTCTCTCGTGCTTCTGCTTTTTTTTTTCTGGATACGCGGCTCCATCTGGGGGCGCTGCCGAGAAGTCTGCACATAGCTTCCGAGACCAGAAGCGTGGCGCATTAGTCCCTTTGAATGTCGGGAATTGTTGCCTTGCTTGCTACACAGCTAGGGCCATGTACACAGTGACCCAAGTCGGTGGGAGATTCATGGATGAACGGCACAGTCATATTGCATTCATGGCGCAGCTGGCTAAAGCATTGGCGGGATAGACGTTCATTGAAAAGCGACCCATACGCAGTGCGCAGTCTGCTAATGCGTTGGTTTGTAATGTATTTTGGCAAATATTTGCCAAAAATGCATTAGTACGGCGCGACGAAGCCTCGCTGCCGCTTTCGTTGTTCAACTCGTCCGCGATAAGAACCCTCTTCGTGCAAGGCATGTCGAACGACATCGCGCGGTGCCTTGTTTCCTTGCTCATTATTTCATGGCGCTACAGGGGATTGGCCAAGAAGCCAACGGACAATGCTGTTCGCAAGCAGAGTCGTCTTCTTCGTCATCGAGATCCCGCTGCCGCTTGAAGCAATGCCCATTTGGCAGCGATACAACGGTTGGATTCGAACCCTGTTACCTCTGCACAACAGTCTGATGCGCGCTACCCGTTCGACCACCGAACCCAGTGACCAACCCAAGCGGGAAAACGGTTTAGTACAAACTTTCATAGATACATAGCGCTCCAAGAGTGCGTGACGTAGCCAAAGAATGCTAACGCCATAAAAAAAAAATGAGCGGTAGTGTGTTGTGTTGGCCCCTCACCTACCCGAGATCCGCGAAGCACGAAAGCGCTTCCAGCTCGGGGCCAGCCGTGACCTGCCACTCTTTCGAGAGACTCGGGCATCTTACAATTAAGCCCACAACCGCACCGGCAGCGTACGTGCTCGCTCAGCGCACGTGACCACCCCAACCGGGGCCAGCCACACCGACGCGCCGAGGCCGAGCACATCTCGCCACCTCCCAGAAGCCAAGCCGCGTGACATTCGCCACACGAGAAGACTTGTGGTGATTGTATGAGGCGCCATGGGAAACCAAGTATTAATGCATAAACATCATTATGGCTCATCAGGCAGAAAATCCGACGTTGTCGGCATTGGCGTGGACCACAGGCTGGTCTAAAAACGCTACGAACACTCAGCCTTTGGTAGGAGTAGAATCCACGGCATTTGGTGCTAATTAAGGCGAAGTTAGTTAAGGTAAAGCTTATTAAAGCAGATTTAAATAAGGCATTCGAAACCGCAGCCTTTGGTGGGAGTCGAACCCACGACCTTTTCTGTTAGTTAAGACTAACATAATAAGCGGAGTTCACTGAGATAGAGTTATGGTACTCACGCCCGCGGCCTATCGTGTTATTTAGGCAAAGTTAATTAAGACAAATTTAACTAAAATGTGGTTACTTAAGGCGCTCGAACCCACGAGCTTTGGTGGCAGTCAAACCCTCGTCATGGCATGGGAGTCGAGCCCACGACTTGGGTGTTAAGAAGAAGTTAAATAAGGAATATTTATTTAAGGTAGAGTTATATAGGAACTCGAACCCAAGAGCTTTGCTGGAAGTCGAACCCTTGCCCTTGCGTTGTGCCCACCTAGTGAGGAGCGCCATTCGACATGTGAGGTCACTGCGCTTCTGCTGACGTGGCAGCAACGCCTTCACATTGATCCACGTAGGGATAACTAAGGTACCCTTGACTGTTGTGGTATGTCGGGGAGCATGAAGAAAACATCCTACTCGCAAGACATGTTATAGACGTCTGTGACCAGCCAAAATGGGTAAAGCGTCTACAACTGTTCAAGAGAACTACAAGACATCCCGCAAAACTTCTTAAAGCTGTTTTAAGGAGGCTACGAGAAGTCCTGCAAAAGCTGATGCAAACCGCAGGAAGAAAAGGAAACCTAACGGCGAAGCTATATATATATATATATATATATATATATATATATGTATGTATATATATATATATATATATATATATATATATATATGTATATATATGGTCACCGAAGAGCAGTCCACAGGAACGGACCGTAAGGTCGCGGTGATTCCATACCATGAGGAATATCAACCGTTTAATAGAAACCTTACATGACATCTTGTTTTGCGTACTCTTGTTTTCACTGTGTTTACAACTATGGTTTGAGCGCTCTTCCCACATTGAATTGTGAACTCTGCTTACTAACGTCCCTTATACAACTTGGTTTATGTAATCTATGTACGTTAAGATATGTAGTTCGAATAATTCGAAATAACCTGTATTTACTTTGTTTCTTATCCGCTAATATTGTATATTTGTACTAGTATATTTTGTCTGTTTGCTCACGCTGTTGTGCATAATATATGTTCAACTTATTCCCCACTCCCATCTGTAATGCCGTTGCCCCTGAGGGTATAATAAATAAATAAATAAATAAATAAATAAATGATGGCAAGCATCTCCCACCGTCACTGGAAGACGACTGTATGGGCATGTTGCGATTGATGTAAAGTGTGGCGTATTTCATTGAGAAGTGGCAGCCTGTGTAACAGCCACCCTCAGCGTGACACCTCTAAGCACAACTTCCTCCGCTCTGGTTAGGAGACTTGGGGCGGGGTGTGAGAGAGCAGACACACTGGGCGGGGGGGGGTAATGGCGTGTGTGTTCCACGAGAGTCCCATCCGGTGGGACACAGACGGGGAATTGACGAAGTGTCACGAATGAGAGGGCTCTGTGCCTGCTTGTCAGCAGCAGTATTGTAATGCTTCGAAGCATGTCCATGAATCCAGTGTACCGTGACGTGGGTACCTGTATTCTTATTCATTGCGTGTATCGTGTCAGTACTCGAGCACAATGAAAATAACAAGACAGTGAGACTACAAGACAACGCTTCTGGTCTTGTTGTTCCTCCGTGTTAAGCCTATTCGACGTCTTGAAGACGTTCTAGACGTAAATATCACCAATGAGTCATTAGCACGGCGCGCAATCGGAAGGGCTTATCGAAGCGACGATTCACTGCCGTAATTTAGCCGGAAGTACAGCTATAGCGCACTGATTCCTTTTCCATGCTTTGTTTTAGTCTACCCATCAGAGCACGCGACAAGTATCGCGACGTGTGCACCGTGAGCCAAAGTTATGATCGCTGCAGCATCGCTAGTGTCGCTGCGAAGTTGGCAGGAAAGTAAAAGTTTAACATTGAAGGTCATACATCACTGGGCAGATTGAATGCTAGTTTGGTGCTTACGCGCAATAGCCGCTATCAAGATGCGAGATTTGAGAAAGCCTAGTTCACAAATATTGTAATTTGTCAGAACGGTGTCTAAATATGCATTTTTTTGTCTTTGGTTACTTCTTTTGACCCTCTTCTCGCTATTCTGATATGTCGTCACATTGTACAGTTAGAGTTCTATCGTGCTTTTTATTTTCGTTTAGAAATAAATTTTTCGGCAATTTCTGTGTAAACAACAAAGAGGCAGAACTTATATCTGCCTCAAGCAGTCTGTATACTTAAACCTCCACATTTATATCAAGTTAGCGCCAGCCTGTCGGATGGAGTGACCAGCGAAGCCATTTCTCCGTTCTGATCTATCTAGGCGGCAGCTCCAGAGAGAAAGTTTCCTGCTGTGGAAAAATACAAATTTGTACCTCGTAGTAACATTTAGGACTGAAGGCGTGCCGTTACCTGGAATAATATTGACAATTATGACATGTTTATCACAAAGACACACACAAAGAGAACGCCATGTAACAGCCATTCGGCGTATTACCGACTGACTGCCGGAGGAAACCTTCCTTCGCTGGTCCTCATTTTAAAGCATGACCAACCCTAATTCAATGAATCGGTTTTAACTAGCAAAATTTTAAAAGTTCAATTCGAAAGTGCTCTATGGCATCGATAACCTTGCTGGACACTGGCATCTGCTACAAGCCTATTAACAAAATTATTTATATTCTTGGGTTTTACTAGATAAGACCACGATATAATTCGACGACACGTCGTAGTGGGAGACAATCATTACAACCATCTGATGGATTTTATTGCGCCTTAAGCCTAACTACGCTAACGTTATTGTATTCCTCTGTTAAGTCCTTCCAGAACCTAAACTTTCGCAAGGTCTCGCTTTTTTGTGCCACCTTCATTTACTCTGAACCTCAGGAAATTGTCCATCCGAACCGTCCTGTTGTGAAATCTGTTTTTTTCTCACTTTTTATAAGATTCTTTGTTACATGAATTTCATTAAATGCTTCATCCTAACAGACAAAGTAGGTTGGAAGGTCATTAGAAAAAGAAATAAAGAAATTAGAAACATGTAGCCTGAAATGAAATAAGAGCTTGCGACGGCTTGTTTTGGAGTGAACAAAGATTCTTATAAAAGGAACTATCAGAGTCCCTTGATAAGTGAAAAAATTTCCCTTACATAAGAGTCACGGACGCGTTCGTATGCTACCATGCCATGTTGTTTTCATGTTTTTGCAAAAGGAAAGAGCGCATTTTTTCGAAACCCGCCACAACCATTTCTTTAAAAACATTTTTATTGACCAATTTCACGTTCCTTTTGCCTAAAAGGGAACAGTCGTCAACTCGTAAAAAGGTGAGCGCCGACTTCAGCCTGGTTAACAGTTGCTAAAAAGCTTTTACGGCTAAGAAGAGCCGCACTATTGGTCTCAGTTCCTGTGCCGGTCAGTGCTCTTGCTGCAGCAAATCGGTGCTGTCCGCCCGCTTTCGCTTGCTGCAACGCTCCACGGCAGCAGCTGCGTTCTCGCTTTTCTCTTCCTCCTCTTCGTCGTCCAGAATGTCACCGACCTTCAGGTAGGAGCGGACGTAATCCAACATGTGGGCGCCAAGTTTGTCGAGCTGGCGGACCTTCTTGCCGTTTGCTCCAGTAGGCGGTGCGTTGCAGATGAGCTGTTCTTTGACAATGCCAGACAGCTGCCAGAACTGCATGGAAAAATACATGTACGGCAAATCAGTTATGCGCAAACCTGCAATGTCAATGAAGGTTCAAGAGGGAAGGAAGGAAAGAAAGGGAAAATTAGCATCCATCCCACTGTAGGACGAAGCTACAAAGTAAACCCAGTCCGGATTCTCTATCTTACACACACACACACACACACACACACACAAAGTGGAAAGTAAATGGGTCTCAGCCTGCCGCATGATGTACTTCTGGTCTAGTCAAATCAAATATTCAAACAAATTGGAATAATCGAATAAATTGTGGGCTGCAATGAGTGGGCGGTGACAAATAGAAGCCAAGCGAGGTTTTCCAAGGCATGCAGCCTAGGAATAAATGAGCGAAAAGAGACGAATGGTCTTGGTTTGTCGACTGCATTTGGCCATTGTGCACCTTGGTTATCGCGTCATGCGCGCCGACACTTGCAGGGACGTGTGCAACTGCTATTCCTTCTGTACCTGGTAGCACGGTAGATGGGACTTCATCTTCGTCCGAGTCATCTTATTAATAATTTTGTATGAATAACATGTGGGTTGGTTTTACGGTAAGCGTTCACAGAAAGCCATCATGCCTTATGCTTTTAGGACATTAGAAACTAGCAAACACAGGAATCTCCGCCCTCTGCCTAAAGTAAGCAATCTTAGTCTTATCCCTACACAATGCAGCGCAGTTTTGACAAAGAATTGGCGATTATTTTTAGAGCCGGATACCCGGGCTAAGTCTTGAAAGCGGTCCATTAAACCCTCTCGAAGAAGGTGAAGGGCCCTAGACGAAAATAACATTATGCAGATTCCACGCACTATGGGAATCGATGTAATCGAAGCTTGCTGTGCTGTTTGTGTTCATTGACTGCATTTGGCTTTGATTTCGACGGCATGCAGCAGTGATTAGGTGTTAAAAGAATATTTGCATGCAGCACTTGCGTTTGTCTAAGTTGTGCACACAGCGCACAGCGAGAAGTGTTTGCTCGAGGCGTTGCTGGGCGCCATTGTCCGTAACCTGAGAGAAGGTTAGCAATGTCCCTCCCTCGCACGCCGTATCCCACGGTGGGTGAGAGAGAGAAATCCTTTTACTGAAGCCTTAGGAGCAATAGCTGCTGCAACGTCCCTTGACCGACGGACCAGCACCCGCTGGCCACCCGTGCTCCGTTAGGCATCAGGCATCTCCCCCCTCACCCACCCAAGTGTTGCAGGGTAAGGGCACCGCGGATAAACTGTTTATTTGCTGGATCAGCACTTGCGTGTCGTCATTTTCAGGCCGCGGTGCTTTATAGCGGCTTTGCGTCTGCGCACAAAGACCCTGCGTCAGTTGTACTCGTGGACCAACTTCCATGGTGCTTATTTTTCAGAAATAGCAGAAACGTGCCGTACCATATCTTGAATTATTATTATTATATTATTATAATTATTTGAAGCGTGCCGAAACAGAAGATGCGAGATAACATCCGAAGGAACCGGGAGACAAAGGAGAAGATTAAACAAGCAAGAAATGGCGACATAGCGCTAACTTGACCTATTTGATATGTGAGGGCGCATTGGAAATTTCGGCGCAGCCGACAAGTGAACGAAGAAGCGGGCATTTTTTTTTTCCTGGAGAGGTACAACGACCCAGTTGTATTCAAAGGCTACAACCTCCACGATTATTCTCCGGTCGACCTACCCGAGGACACAACGGGTGAGCTACTGGATCTTGTTCTGGATCGAGCTTCTGTGTCGCCCGAAGAGCTTGTTTAACGGGGTTCAGCTAAGGTAAATATCCCATTGGCCCTGTTTAACCAGCTGGCACTCGGACGACCATTCGGTCGTGCAGCGTCGTATGACCGCAAATCATCAATTCTACAAGCCATAGCAATGCAACAAGAACAATCTTCGCAACAGAGCGCAGCGGCGCAAGTTCGCCTGTCTGCTTTAGGCCACAAGAGAAACCATTCACTTGAAATTTTAATGCCAGAAACTTTTCACGGGTCTTCCAATAACCTAGAAAGATGGATGAATTTCTATGAGACCTCAGCGAAATACAATCGGTAGATTTCTGACCAAGACCGGGTCTTAACCCTGCGAGACCATCTGAGTGGTCTAGCCAGAGTGCGGCATTAGTTGCCCTTCATAGAGCATGTTTGTGAGCCTTGGTGCATGTGGAAAGAGTTTTTTTTTGTCAGCATCCCGAAGTAATAACGTGCAGCGATAGGACCAGGCACTGTTTTAACGTTTTAGGTCCGATTCCCCGCTTCGCTACTTTCTTGAGAAGCAGCGACTGCTTCGACTTGCTGAACTAGATTTTCAATCAAGATTAGCCTTAGCGCTTGTATTTCACGGTCTCCCAAAAGATTTGCAACTGCATACACCAATAAAAAGTCCGAAATTCTCGAAGCACTACTGGAGCTCCTACAAGTATTCCCTCATCTCTGGTCTGAGAGGAGCTTAAGACACGGCCAAGTCCTCGCGGAAAGTCGGATTCTCAATCCAGAAATTCGAGTGTAAGGTATCCAATAATTAAATATAGCGCAAATATCACATTTCATGCGACCGACTCAGGTCTTGGTGTCACCTTGCAGTCATTGACACAGTTCAAACAAACGATTAACAGCAAAGCGTCAGTGTGCTCAGTGGAAACGAAACGAGACCACGTTACTGATTTCTTCAAGTTTACTCCACATATAGCTCGATGTGAATGCACATAACCTGCGATCTCTTCAGTATCAATACTCAAAGAAGCGGAGCAAATGCAGAAGAAATGCACACAGAGATCGGTCCTTGTACGAAGTTATGGCGATTGTGAAGAGGAGCACGGCGAATGGACAAGCTTAAGGCTAAAATATCAGTCGACGCTCGCGGAAATTTTTGCCTTGGTGATGGAAGGTGTCTGATAGGACTTCCTTCTCTCTCGTCATTACGGAGTTGGCTTTACGCGTCCTGTTCCTTCTGCCTACCGTTCTACCTCCCTCTCGGCCATTGCGCGTGACTAAAAATGTAAGGGCTGCAGCTTTTGCAATGCTTTTGTGAGGGGCTCATGCGTAATTACATCATTATGTCGACGGCGAGAGAATTCCAGAGAGCATCGTGACAACGACCAGGGACTTGCGGAGGGCATAGTTGCGACGCCCCCGAAGTTCATTGGAAAGGTTTCCCACACTCCTGCAATGTACATTATGCACGTTATCAAGCATCTCCCTACGTGGCGTGCAAAACAGCAGCAGCATCGGACAAGTCAAATGAAAAGATAAAGAAAGATTTGTTTAAAAAGAAACCTGTCTCGGCCCAGAAGCAGATGAAGCCCTGTATAATGCCTTATGTCCACAATATGTCCCACATTGTGAAGAAGGCAGCCAGTTTGTATGGCGCTCCAGTGATGTTTTGGCGCCACGTAAACTCATTCGCTCTTAAGGCGGGAGTGTTAAGGCCCACGTGTTGCAGAAAATGTGGCGTCGCCTGTGTGGCGTCCCCTCGACAACGGGAATTTCGAACCACGCATACCCAACAACTCAGGCCTTCCGTGTGGCGCAAGAAAATTACTGAAGTAATTGTACTTCGCAAGACAAAATACGTAGAAAAATCGTAAAGTACAACTTGCACACAACCTACAGACATAATAGCATCGGATTGTAACTCGAATATACAAAAAACATAATTCTGTTACGCGAAAACTAAAAAAGAAGTCCACTTTCCAGCGTTTGTACCACCCATACAAGGGCCTTGGCCTCTCAGATTTGCGCGCGAAGATCTCAAAGGCCATAAAGCAGCGCTGCCGGTTCCTTGGAACACCTGCAGATAGCGCTTGCCTCCGCCGCATCGCGGCCGCCTCAAGAGTCGCGTTTCTACCAGAAAGATCGCCTTCATGCATAGCGTTCGACGTTAGCGTTTCCCAGTAAACATTACGGTTACATAAGCAGCAGTTGCCGGGAGACGTGAGAAAGTCAAGGATTTTCAATTGCTGTAGCGTTCCACTACTAAAGCCAAAGCTTAAGCGTCCTCCAATTATATTCATGTTAAAACACAAAGCGTTAACGCCAGAAGAATCACGTGAGGCCACATGGGAGATGTACAACCGGCGTGGTTTGCTTTATTGAGTTGTTACGTTATTGAATTGTTACCTGTTCCCCTCGGGGATCGTGCTCATCTGACGGCGACGCTGAGAATGACGCTACGGAGACATCAATGTGGGGATTCGCATTTCTCGTCTGCTACACTTCCGTTATAACAGCTGGATTTTAATTCGTTTCCTCGCGCCGTGGAAGCGTGCGGACGTGGCACGGCGTTCTGCGATTACTAGTTTTATTTTTTCTAGGTTGGTTTTAAAAATACCAGCATTATTACGACAAACAAACTTATCTTCCCTATAACAAAGCACTGTGGTTGCCCAGCGGCTATGACGTTTCGCTGCAGAGCTGTCGGTTGTGGGGTAGATGTAAATGGAGAGCAAAGTGCAGATATGCTTGTGTACTTAGATTTGACTGCACAGAACAGAACCCCAGATGGTCAAGGCTAATGCGGAGTCCTCTGTTACAGCGCGCCTCCTAATCATTGTTTTTGGCACGTGAAATCCCAGAATAGCTTTCTTTTTGCATATAATTGCAGACGTCTTGGTAAGGGCATGAAGTCACGACTCAGTCACAAAGCGTCACACATAGCAAGTAAACGGGAGTCCACGCAGCTTTGAAACGATTACGATCGCAGGGCTCACTGGCAAAATTTTGCATCAACCAAGGAGTAAGTTGACGCAAATTTTACATTCCGGTCATAATTATATTCAGTTGGTCTTGCACGTATGAAACTCTTGCTCATATAAATAACCTCATTTTACTGACAGTTGGTTTATCACGAATATTAGTTGCATCACCCTCTATCATGCTTCGCAGTCGCCAAGTATGCGTTACACTATACATTTTGCAAATAAATTTCATTAATATAGTCTAATGCAAAAAATTGACATTTGAAATGCGAAAAGAATGACAACATTTCTGTTGAACGGATTTTTAGGCTACCGGAGACCACTCGGAAAATATCGCTTGATGTAAGCGCAAGAATAAAGGTATGTTAATAAGAAGCAGGAAGGCCTGTCACCAATTAACAGCGCCGATGTGTGTTTGGTCCATTTTTTTGTCCTGAAACGAACCCACTCAGTTCAATGAACGGACAGCATACTTTCCTCGCCCATCACAATTCTCGGATGAGAAGCGCAGAAACTTCCCCTTTGAAGTAAAAGCTGCACGATATTTCAAGCAAATAAGATCTAATACTCAGCCACACAACATGTTTTTGTAATTGCTTCGCGCTTTCTGGGCAGGTTTAGCTTGCATCGTGTTGGACCATTTAAAGTTGCAGATACATCACTTATTCACCTTATGTCATTTCGTACTCATGCCACATTGTAGCAATATGCCGCATTCTGCTGCGAAGGCGGTAAAGTTGCACATGAAATAATGCAGCGCCGAAACTACCTAATTTTGGAAACAGGATCAGGTGTCTTTTATGAAATGCTTTACGCTCTCGGCAGTAACAAAATTGAACTACCTGTGGCCAAGGGGTCAGGTACCTAAGCAGGCAGCACGCGCTGGGTAGGGACAGTGTAGCAGCATAGACGTCGAGGAAGACGAGTAGAATGGCGGCTGGTTAGGGACGACAACAACAACTACAACAACAATAACAACAACGACAGTCCACTGCGTAGGGAGCGAATCGGGCGCCCGGCCCACATCACGAGCGGCCGGCGCGAGGCAGCCAGGAGAGCTGTCCCTCTATGTATGAGCGTCAGCTAAGGCCCGCTCAGTGAAAATAAATGGCTGTTTGTTGTGGCTCATCGTCATCACTGATTTTGCACCCCCACAATATTGGTGACCACGGACGGTGAACATGACGTAAGACAACCGCAATGATTCCAATGACCAGCCCGGAACCATCGTCACGGCTGACAGCGATCGAAGAACCCCTGCGCCGCAGCGCGATGTGGCTACTCTTTCGCAAAGGTTACGCCAAAACTGGCCAGTGGACCCCGAACTCTTGATCGCTCAAATAAACAGCCAGTCCACCATTGCGCGAGTCACTTCGTAGGCTCAAAAATTCAACCGTCTCATATCCTCGATGCTGCCCTAGATTGCCACCCAGCTTCGCGATCTCATCCTTCAACCCCCTGGCGACAGGCCCTTCTGACATCACGAGCCATTTCGTCAAACGAAGGACAATGTCGGAACAGCGACGCCTACAGCAGTTTCTCCAAGCTGAAGAGCTCGGGGATCGCAAATCTTCGCAGCTCCTCAGTCATTTTCAACAGCCCCTTGAAGACAAGGAAACCACCTTCGGTTAAGATAGGCTTCGAGAATTGTTCCTACACCGTTTGCCCACCTCCGTCGGCATGGTTCTGGCGACCACTAGCAGTTTGCCCGTGTCCCAATTAGCCATACTTTCCGGCTGCGTCATCAACATATCAATTGATTGATGATTGATGTTTATTGGCGCAATGGCATCTAAGGCCAATGAGCGCCAGGACATGTGTTGTATTTAGTAAAATTGTGAGTTTAGGACTATGACTTAAAATAAAGGCTGTATAGAGGCCTACACGTAAGATATATCTATAAATACTAGTGAATAAATCCTAAAGTAATTACTAAGATAAATATAAGGCCTTAAAGGCATTTGCTACAGGCTCACATGTTAAATTATTCGGATCGTCTGAGTCCCTTGCTGTAAAATTCTTGCTTACGCAAGGAGTGCCAGAGCTCAGACATACTTTTGAGCATCAGATTGCACCTCATGTGTGAGGCACAACCTGAAGGTTACGATGGTATGAGATGCTGTCGAGAAAATTAGCTTGTGCAAGATAATTAAGAACTCTTTTAATGTTAAAAAGTGCATGCTCTGATAAGAACTTCGAGGGCTGGGGGCAGGGGTGTATATGGTGTGAGTAGAGTTCCCTAAAATGAGCCAATCGGTCTTGGTGCAGTTCACGAAATTGAATGAGGACATGTAGGACGGTTAGGTTCTCACCGCAGCGTGTGCACGTAGGTGGGTCAGTTGCGGTCAAGAGATATTTGTGTGTGCCATCAGTGTATCCTATTCTGTGTCGTGCCAGGGTTACTTCGGTGTGTCTATCAAGCTTCAGTGGAAAAGATGTGGTTAACTCTGGTTTAAGCAGGTGCAGGTTATTTTCAACTTCCTTGTCCCACTCAGTTTGCCAATGATTACGGAGCGCCTTTCGTACCGCAGGTTACATATCTACACTAGGTACCCAGCTTACATCAATTGTATCCCGATGAGCCGCTTGTGCAGCATTTTTGTCCGCCATTTCATTGCCTGCGATCCCAGAGTGGCCTGGCACCCAGCATACAACAAGAGCAAGGTTTTGTTTATACGCTACCGGAATGGGCTTATAGAGCTGGTTAATTACAGGGTTTCGGCTTGCTTTGTCACAGGATAGAGCTATGACAACGCTTAAGGAATCTGTGTATATTATGGACTTTTGTATCTTCTGCAGTACTATGTACTCAACAGTGATCTAGATACGGTACGCTTCGGCTGTAGAAATGCTGCTATAGTTATGCAATGTTTTACAGTTGGAGAAGTTTCGGCCATGGACTGCACATGATACCTAAGTTACAGACTTCGAAGTATCAGTGAAAAATTCCATCAATGAATACTTGTCTTCAAGGGCCAAAAATGTTGCTGGATGAGGTCACTTGGACAACTCTTATCGTTAAGTTATTAAGTTACTTATTGTTAAGTTGTTAAGGACAGGTCACAGGTAACTGTACATTGCTCCCAAGGTGGGATGGGTTCAGCGTAGTCGCTTTCCTGCAGATCTGTGAAAACTACTCCGAGTTTTTCCGCAACAAATTTTGCTGCTAACTGGAACGGCGGAGCGTGTGGAAGCCTGTTTAAATACAACTGATTTGTGGACTGATCACTTATGAGTGCTTTGCATGAATGTTGGTTTAGCGACAAGGTTCTTATTGCGAAGGTGAGTCCTAGATATGTACGCTGATAATCCAGCAGCCACTGATCCGATTCGGCATATAGACTTTCGGCGGATCTCGTATGAAAGGAACCGAGTGCTAGGCGGGTACCTAAGTTATAGACAGGATCTAGTAGCTTAAGTGTTGTCTTTGAAGCTGACTGATAAACAATACATCCATAGTCTATGCGTGACAACACGAGGCTTTTAAAGAGAGGTAGGCGACAATACCTATCTGTTCCCCACAACTGGTGAGGTAAAATTTTTAAAAGGTTCATAGTTTTTAGACATATGAGCTTCAACTGTTTCATATGATGCATGAAAGTTAGCTTACTATCAAAGATTACACCCAGAATTTTTTGTTCTTTTCTAATTACCAGGCTTCTCCCATTCATCGTAATGCATGGGTCAGGACATACCCCTCTCCGCCTGGAAAACAGCACACAGGTAGTCTTCTCTGCACTGAATCTAAACCCGTTTTCGTCTGCCCATTTCGCGAGCCGATTAACACTTAACTGTATCTTGCGTTCACATACGGACAGATTGCAAGATTTAAAACTGACTTGTATGTCGTCCACATGCACATAATAAGACACCATGGAAGGTATAGCAGAGCAGAGAGAGTTCATTTAAATGAGGAAAAGTGTGCAACTTAGCACTCCTCCCTGTGGTACGCCGTTTTCTTGAACGAATGTGCGCGATAGAACATTGCCAATTCTTACGCGGAACTTCCTTTCAGATAGGTAATTTTCCGAGATCTTCCGCATATAACCACAAATTCCATAGGACGACAGGTCTTGCAGAATTCCGTGTCGCCAGGCAGTATCATATGCCTTCCCAAGATCAAAGAATGCAGATAGACAGTATTGGCTGTGTACAAATGCATCACGTATATATGACTCAAGGAGAACAAGATTATCGGTTGTAGACCTTTCTCTTCGGAAGCCAGATTTGTGAGGGTCGAAGATACTATTATATTCTAAAAAGAACACAAGACGACGGTTAATAATTTTTCAAATGCTTTAAGTAAACAGCTCGTGAATGCAATTTGTCTGTAATTGTTAACTAAGGAAGGGTATTTGCCGTGTTTCATTATTGGCAGGACTATTGCCTCCTTCCAAGATGAAGGTATATGATCAGTTGCAAAAATCTTATTGTATAGACCAAAGATGCCGTTTAGGGTCTCACCAGGGAGATTGTTGATTATTTCATAAGTTATTGGGTCAGAGCCTGGAGTCGAGCTGCCACAAGAGCCTAGGGCAAGCTTCAGTTCATGGAATATTAGTCGTTTGTTGTATCCTTCGGATCACATCTTGTTTGGACGCAGAGGAATACTTTCAGCTATTCTTTTATGGTTTATGAACTTTTCTGTATAATTTTCGAAGCCTAATACCCTCTGAAAGTGCTCACGAAGAGTATTTGCTTGATCTTCTATTGTATCGCCAGAGGCAGGGATGAGAGGAAAAGGATTTCGACGTTCTTCTTTTCGTTTACGTACCCTATTATATACTTTGCTAACATCCATGTATGATTTTATGGAGGATACGTAGCATGTGCAGCTTTCTCTTTCGGATATTCGGCGGATACGGCGGCCATTCGCTTTGCACTGCTTAATTTCTATTAGATTTTCTGTTGTTGGGTGGCGTGAAAATCTACTCCATGTTCTGTTCCGGCGCTTCTTTGCGGTTTCACAATCTTTGTTCCACCATGGTTTTGGATTGACTTTATCTCCGCAGGACTGAGGTATGCACTTTTTAGCAGAACAGAGGATATGTTCAGTGATAAACGTGGTCAGTTCCTCTACACCTAGGTGGTCCACTTTTTCCAGGCGCAGTTTACTTATGTTTCTAAATTTCGACCAGTCCGCACTATCAAGTCTCCATTTTTGGGGGTAAGGTGGTCCATCGTGCCACCTTATTGTTTCAAGGAGTGTTGGGAAGTGATCTCTCCCATGTGAATTACTGATAACTCTCCCTTCCAGGTACGAAAGAAGTGATGCGGACCCTATGGCTAAGTCTAAACCCTAATACGTGTTGTGTGTAGGACTGTAAAAAGTTGGCTTTGTCCTGTTAAATAGAAAGGCTCCAGATGAAAGAAGGAACTTTTCAAATGCCCGTCCTCTCGCATCACATCTCGAGTCACCCCAGAATGTGCTGGGAGCATTGAAGTCGCCGATTACTATATAGGGTTCGGGAAGCTGGTCAATCAGCTTTTGAAATTCAGCTTTGTCAAACCGTTCATCAGGCGATGTATCTATATATATATATATATATATATATATATATATATATATATATATATATATGTATGTATGTATGTGGAGCAAATAGTTATAAGTTGGTTGAACAATATAGCGCGAACAGCCACCGCTTCAAATGAACTCTGGAGTGATACATGCTGCCATGATACTGATTTTGGGCTATGATTGCCCCACCACCTGAAGAATTACCATTATTTCTACCTTTACGGATGATTATGTACTGTCTTAAGAAGTTCGTGTGTAGATTTTAAATGCGTTTCTTGAACACAGAACATTCGTGGCTGATATTCCTATTGTAGAACTTTGACATCATCTAGATTATTAAATAGGCCCCTAGCATACCACTGAATTTTTTGTGTAGCCATATCGAGGACGATTTTTGTTGTCTGTGTTGAAGAGGCCGCATTAAAGATAGATATGTATACAAGGACAGTGATCGTTTAGGTTACCGGTAGCTTTTTTGAGCAGTTACAGGTATTTTATCTCTTCTAGTGCGCTCGTGCGAGCGCTGATCTTTCGGCGTCGAAGACGCCGGGGATTTTTGATCGTCCTGCATAACCTTCTCGGAGGCGCTGGAGCATCATGAAATAGACGCTGAGATTTGCGTCTCAGGCCGTGGAGTTAGGTTTAGCTTTGGAACCTACGGAACAGAAGTCTGCAGGCCCACCTTCGATGATGATGGAGCAGCACTTGCTGCTGCCATCAGGGATGCCGGCGGAGTAATTACCGGACCACTATCTGTGAGCGCGGTAGACTCCCGAGGGAATTGTGAAGCTGCCCCCCATCGCGCCACCTCGGAAAAGCTTGTGTGATCTAAGTATGAAAAACGTTTGCTTGCTTCGTGAAATGTTACATTTTCTTTGACCTTTATTGCAATGATTTCTTTTTCTTTCTTCCATTTAGGGCATGTCCTGGAGTAGGCTGGATGGCTTCCATCACAGTTCACACAATGTGGAGATGAGTTGCAAGTGTCTGATGGATGTTCATTCGAGTTGCATTTCGCGCAAGTCTGCCTTCCTCGGCATATCTGGGGTCCATGCCCATACCTCTGGCACTTAAAGCACCGTCGAAGATTTGGAATTTATGGCCTAACACGTACTTTGATATTGCCTGCATCCAATGTACTAGGCAGCACACTGATACCAAAAGTTAGTACAATGTGCTTTGTTCGAAGTTGTTCGTTATTTCTGCGGATTAGTATTCTTTCTACCTTGATGACATTTTGGTCCTGAAAACCTTCAAGCAACTCTTCATTACTAGGATCCATGAAGTCGTCTTCAGAGATTACTCCACGACTCGTGTTCATGGTTCGATGTGCCGACACAGTGACAGCTACATCGTCAATGCATTTCAAGTTGTTCATTTTATCAAATTTGGTTTTATCCTTTCATTCAAGAAGCAGGTCTCCATTGGACATCTTTGTGGCTTTGTAGCCAGGTCCTATCGTGTTTGCGAGGCATTTCACCTCCAAGAAGGAGGAAAATTCCGTACGCTCGTGTTACCTTCACTGTGCGTGACATTGTACTTAGGGAAATGTTCCTCATTGTTTTTCAAAAAAAAATGGGAAGCTTGCATCAGTACGCCCTTTTTTTCGAGGGCGATCAAGGGATAGTTGTTGACTTGACGCCTTATAGGGGTCTTGAGTTCGGCAGCAGCGCCAACCGCTCACCACCGAGCCCAACATGGGGGCGGAGCAAGTGTTACGAGTAAGACAAGCCATCTCCAGTTGTACGGTGCTACTATAACCCAATCTGGAGTACCCAAGGTTGGCCACCCACACAAGGTTAACCCTCGCTGCCAGGAAAGTCGGAAATAAATAGAAGAGAGGAGAAGACAGGAAAGACTGAAAGGAAGAGGGAAATACGCAGAATGGACAGGGGGACAGGAAGAGGCACCGATTTCCCCCGGGTGGGTTAGTCCGGGGGTGCCGTCTACGTGACGCCGAGGCCAAAGAGGTGTGTTACCTCCACCGAGGAGCGGTAAAGGTCCAGACACTCGCCATCGTCTCAACCTCCGGTATCCCCTTTTCCCAGGACACGGCAAAGCCGCGCACGGTTAGACGCGGGAGGGTCCAACCCCCATGTGCTGAGGTACGTGGTGTCGCAGCACACCGAATGCCTGCTGACGCAGACGCCCCTGCGGGGCATGGACATATCAAGTCCCGCCGTTTCACTCGTGAAATGTTGAGATGAATCCACTGTGCCACCCTTGCCTTCCCTGCAAAGTCTGCGGAATGAATTCCGCGAGGAGACCTACAAACTGTCAGACCAGACTACCGCTCTATCTCGTCGATATCAGCGCTCCTTCTCGCGCAGCCACTCGCCGTCCTCATCACAGCAAGGCGAATTCTGGTACCACCGTACGTTCGATAACCCAACGTGAACGTGCACCGCGCCCTGTAGTTTTCAGGGCAATTTCCCTCAGCACCACTAGAAGCGGCGCGTGGCACTCGGACTGCTTATTCTTCGTGACTGACAAAACTACATGCCTGAATTTTCTCGTGGATACTGGTCCAGAGGTCAGCGTCGTCCCATTCTCAGCAGTGACTCGCGAGCGCCGGCAAGCCCAATCATGGCTACAAGCTGCCAATGAGACCCCCATTGCCACATGTGGGGAACAAGCAATGGCCCTCAACATCAGCCTCCGCAGTACACTCTGAAGGAATTTTCTAATTGCTGATGTTGCCTACGCCATCTTGGGTGTGGATTTCTTGCACCATTAGAACCTCTTAGTTCAGATGCACCACAGACACTTTGTTGATGCCACGACAAACCTTTCTGTGCTTGGTGTAGCCTCGCGAGTGCCACTTCCGGTGGTCAACAACATATTGCCGAAGTCAGTCTACATAAAACTCCTTGAGAAATTTCCATTCCTTCTTCCACCGACCAACTTCATTTTGCCAGTCAAACAGGATGTCGCTCACCATTTTTATTACGACAGGTCCACCAGTCCACGCTCGAGCTCGCCGTTTACCACGTGATCACTGTAAGATCTCACGCGTCAAATTTGAACACATGCTCGAACTCGGGATCGAGCGGCCTTCAAGTCCTTAAGCATGTCCACTGCATATGGTGCCCAAGCAGTCTCCTGCAGACTAGCAGCCATGCGGCGATTACCGTATGCTTAATAATGCTACTGTGCAGGACCCTTACCCACTTCCGCGTATAGCAGATTTCTCTGCGCCACTGCATGGAGCAGCAATATTCTCAAAAAATCGACCGGGTGAAGTCTTACCATCAGATTCCTGTGGAACCAGGGCATATTCCTAAGACGTAACCATGACGCCATTTGCACTCTTCGAGTACGTGCGCATGACTTTCGGCCTTCGAAATGCTGCGCAATATATTGAACGATTCACCGACAGAGTGACGAGAGCCTTTCCATTTCGTGTACATCGACGATTTGCTTGTCTTTAGTCGCGACGCAGAACAACACGTGCAACATCTGGGCCCACTTTTCAGTGCCCTGCCGAATATGGCTTGACCATCAATAGGGTGAACTGCGAATTCGGCGTACTCGAGTTGGACTTCATCAATCACCCTGTCGAGAAGGATGGCATCCATCTCTTGTCGTTAAGAGCCCCGTTCATACAAGATTTTCGTCAGCCATCTTCCACCCGTAAACCATGCGGATTTTTTGGCCTCATAAACTTCTAGAACCACTTCATGTCTCATTACGGCACTTTTCACCGGCCCTTAGCGGACATGTTGCAGGGCAACAAATCCAAAACAACTGAACTCGCCTGGTCCCCAGAAACACTAACCACAACGAAGACCAAGCTGTCTCAGGTAACCCTTCTCGTCCATCCGAGACCAGGAGCCCCACTTTTCCTCATGACAGCTTCCGGATAATGACTGGCAGCCCCTTTCCTTCTTTTCTCGGAAGCTCTCACTATTGGAGACCGCTACAGCACATTAGACACTTCCTGGAGAGTATCACGGCGTAGACGTGATTGTCGAAGGTCAGACGCTGGTGCTCATTGTCAAAAAAGGGCTGACAAATAATCAAGAGTGCGCCGCGAAGTAGAACAGCAATGGAGAGAAATCAGTGCCATGCAAGCACGTGTGCCGACTGATTGCTAGTAGACGACAACAGCAGCAATCCACACTGAGCGTAGTACCGACGGGCAGTGCGCTGGATTTACCAAGGGATAATGTTCCAAAAGACTTACATACTGTTGTACATACCTGCCCACTCACGCTCAAAAGACTTGAACAGAACAGGTCGGCCGCCACCGCCAAGATGCCTTCCCGTAGCGAGCGAGCGTGCGGCATGACAGAGGAGTCCATCGCGGAGGTCAAAAGCAAGAGGGCGCCACTGAAACATCTCATACAGAGGAAACTGGGCGATGCGTTAGTGACCCAGCACGGCTGCACGAGCTTTCAATTAAAAATAAAAGCAGTCCGCCTCTGTTCGAGCATTGTATGGCTTGCAAGTGCGAACCTTCGTTTCGCGAGATAACGATTCTGGGCAGTAACCAACAATTTTTCGCACACGAGCTTTTGGAAGCCGCCCATATCAAGAAAAGAAGTACGGATTGCATTAAATATTCTCGTTTGTCTATTTCGAAGTCAGGTCTGATTTGAGTAATCTTTTTTCTCGTAACGAACTCCTGTGCATGCGCATTTCAGCGTAGGTTTCTTTTGGCTTTCAAGAGGCCTATAAATCAGTTATGAGTGTAGCGCCCGTTGTGTCCGGTCTAGTGTTGTGCTCATTTTTATTTGCGCTACTATGGCTTACGCAAGCCTTGTCGCAGTTGGACTTCGTACATGACGGCGAACATTCGTCTGGAGCGTCCGAGTAATTGGCATCGAAATAATAAGCAAGCTGGTCGCCATGACATGTGATGATCCATATTGTTATTGGTTCGCCGTCTACGCTGCATTGGCGACTTCCCCAATGAAGTTCAGCAGTGGAACATATCGACATGTCGCAGGCACGACGGGGCCGCTTTTAGATGTGCCAAAGCTGCGACGACCAAAGAACGAAATTACTGGAAAAATTGCACCATATGAAACAGATTTTTGCAAACAGCGTCATCATTGTGCAAGATTGTTTGGGAGTTTTTGCGATGGTATTGAATTTCTCCGCAGGTTTCTAATGCACAAAATTGGGCTTGTAGCACCTGCCTTTTCGCAAATGCACGGTGGCGCTCAGAACCGCAAGCGAAGGAAATAAAGGAAGCTATGCATAAGCACGAGCCGGCCTCAAAGGATCATCGAGAAGCCATAAAGTTGGGACTACACGAACAAGAGGTGCTCCGTAGATGGAACAAATACAGAGAAGAGGGTGGCGAGCGAGCTTGCGCGAGATAAAATTAAATGCACAAGTGAATGTTGGGTGCACAACATTCACAGAACAGACAAAGGCGCACCAAAACGAGCACCAACTAAATATTCGTATACGGCTGTAAGTAACGAAGGCGGTAACATTTTCGAAGAAGGCTATGCGCTTCGGTACACCAGAGATGGTATTAGGTATAACTACGGCACGAAAAAAAAGCATAGTCCGGACTCAAACAGATCCAGCAACAACATAGAAGCCTGAGGGATCAAAATTTAGTATTGAAATCTATTGCTAGAAGACAGTAGAAGAAAATGTCCCCAATAACACTGCTGCAGCATCCCACAAAATTCCCATGCAGGTAATCAAAAACATTGGTGCAAAGAACAAGCGACTGCTACCACAGAGCGATTGAGTAGATGGATGGAAATTCAGGTTGGATGGCCTAAAAGCAAGATTAAGCTCATCTACAAAAGCGAACGTGATAAGGATAGATGGACACGCATAGGCTAGTTACCTGATGTCGGTGATATACAGATGGTAATGCAAGCCATAAAATTACAACTGTTTAAGTAGGTTGAAAGAAAATTACGTACTCGGGGAACTACAGAATGGGTTCAGACCAGGCAGACGTTTAGAGGATTCGGCCGTACTAACTCAGTGCGTAAATAGCTCAATAGCTCAGAATATAGGTTTATGGATAGCATTTCCAAATATCAAAGGAGCCTACAACAATAACATAGGCAAGGAATTGTTATGGTATATTCTCAAGCACGAAAGTATAAATAACAATTTCTTGGAGCTGCTGAGGTACATATAGAGAGACAACATAGTGTAAGTTGTACCGGAATGTTGAAAATGTAATGGAGTGGTAGAAATTCACCTAGGACTGAAGCAGTGGTGTCCTTTATTTCCAGTATTGTTCACGCTTTATGTCAAAGGCACTGAAAGACCACTGCAAAAAAAGTCAATTAGGGTTTGATTCATCCTACATGCGATGGTAGGACAGAATGTCCGCGGACTGGTGTATGCGAACAACATAGCCCTACTAACCGGCAATGCAGGAGGTATACAGACACTTGCGAATATATGTGATAAGACAGCGACCAATATATGCGTTGAGTTTAGCACAGAGAAATTGGGAGTTATGACCTTTTTTAAAAAGTCGGGTTATTTCGTGGTGTCAATTTAAAAAAGTCATACCCATAGACAAAAGGTATAAATACCTCGGCGTATACAAAACGAAGGAAATAATTTCTGAAGCACCCTCCACGATATTCTGAAAATAAAGGGGAAGCGCAATGCAAATATGAAACGTAGAGCACTTTGGGGCCACAATAAATGTGAGGTGGTGCGTGGAATCTGGAAAGGAGTCATGGTGGCAGCGCTAGCGTTTGTAAATATTATGTACTTAATATCGGATACCTTGGCGTGGTTAGACGTTAACGAAACATTGGTAGGTCGGTTGGCTTCGGAAGCCCACGGTAAAACCACAAATAAGGCAGTGCAAGGTGACATAGGTTGGGCCTCTTTTGAAATGAAAGAAGCGCAGAGCAAAGTAGTTTTGAAGACAGACTCAGGAACATGCAGCAACATAGGTGCGCAGCTAAAGTGCAGAAGTATCTTAACCTGACAAGCGTGGGCACAGACTGCAGGACGAAGTCAAGAAACTTGACAACCAAGTACAGGGTAATTTAGAGGGTAAATAAACAAGCAAGAGTCATCAGAAATATAGTGAGAGGAACACAGACAGCAAATTGGGTGCAAAGAATAGAAAAAAACCCATGGAGATTTACAGTAGCAAGAAGAAAATTAGACTGAAAAATCTGTAGGACAAGAGAAAAGGAAGTGCCTTGCTATTTCATGCTCGAGCTGGTTGCGGAAGAGCAAAAACATACCGTAGCAACTATTCGCAATAAGACGAGGCATGTGTATGCTGTAATCCGGAGACGGCTCAGCACATCCTAATGAAATGCAATGAGATTCAGCTAGTGAGAGCCTTGGACCATCGCCTACCTCATCACGAAGCCGAAGGCGGCTTTGCTCCAGTCTCGCATTGGCCTCGGCTTTACTCAGGAATCCCGTGCACTGGACAACCTCGGGAAGCTGCGGGTGCCACGAGACCAGTTCGTAGGCGACCGCAGCGCGTTTAAGCGAGCTTCCCATGACGAACGCAGCTGCGCACTGCACCAATCCGTAGTTACGCCGAGTCTGCAGGGTTTCAGAATCATTGGTGAGCTCAAGCATTAGAAAAAGAAACACTGAACATTTAAGGAATGCTTGTGACGCGTGTTCAGAAATGTCGGCAGTCGCGTAGTACACAGCAGACCTGTTCAGCGCCTTCTGTACGTGTGGCCGTGTAGTTAGGACCGTGTCTGGCACTGCCGACATTAGCTGCCAACGGGTATTTAATTATTAAGTCTGTACAGCAGTGTTTGAAGGTGGGAGAGAAAATAAAACAACTCCAAAAGAGAGGTCGCGTTTAAGTCTGATTGTCTGGCATGGAAAGGTGGCAGTGAACTTGCAATGTGCCTGAAGGATGCCAACTACGGTTACGTCTTAAGTTTGGCGGTTCAGAGAAAAATAAAGATATAATAAACAAATACCAATGCATTGAATGGTACCATTATGACAAATGCATAAAATATAATTACATAGAAAAACGAGGACTGCTGCCTTGAAGCAAGATAAAAAGCTGAATGGATGTATCCTTTATAAGGGTGCCACCTCTGCGTTTGAAGCATGCTGGCAAGCTAGAGAAAGTGTCTTGTTAAATAGACACATATCTATTTTTTTTTTCGATGAAGGAGTAAACTAGCAGTATGAACGATTTTTGATTACGTGGCATATTTTTATGATCTGATAACATCACATCAATAGGCTCTGAGAAAAAAAAAGATTAGGCATATCAAACGCTGGAATTCGGGTGAAGCAAAGCTTCAGTGAACAGACGTATAAATGATGTACAACTAAGCCTAATGCGCCCAATTGTGCTTATTTACAAATTGTGTAACATGCTGACGCATTGTTTGTGTAAATGTACCACATTGCTCACTTTTCATTTCGGACAACGTTTATGCACTACACCGTTCAGAAGATACGCCTAAATGCTAGAAAAACTAAGGCGGATGGCCACAGTGAGACATCAATGCAGAGATGCCATGAGGACGAAGGCGATGTTTGATGCTTCTGGCAGGAAGAATGGGGAAAAGAGAAGCATGGGGACACAGGAAAGTTCGGCACTTATCTAAATTCGTTTAGGGTTTCTGTAACCGTGGTGCCTCACTTAACCAAGAATCTAGAACTTGTCCGGAAGCATGACCTGGACGATTATTTTCTGGATTGGAAAACTTTCCGAGTAACCCCTACATGTTTCCTCTGTAGCTCCCTGCTACAACAAGGTAGATGACAAGTTTTGTTTGCTTGAATCTTCCTCCAATTTAAGCGTTTTCACAAACGTGCATTCACGTTTCGATTGAAGCAATAAAAATATACCTAAATGGGCTCTCTTGAGCATATTCACTTAGTGCAAGGTAAAAGCTTCCCTGTTTTTTAAAACAAATGCTAACTTGAACTGTGTGCAGGATGATTCTGCCCGCAGGAAATTTTTGTTTGCTGAACATACCAATAAAGTGCCTACCAAACAACACCGCTCCTGTTCTGTAAACATTCCGTAGGTCTTCTGTCCTGGAACGGAGTTACATGCGTGGTATTAGCACTGCTTAGCCTTTCGATTGACTTAGGGCTATCATAGAAAATATTTGAATACCGCTACGACACTATGACGACGACGGTCGTCGTTATACTGCATGCGGCCATAATAAACGAACTATATGTTATGGTCCAGCACTGGTTACGTTGGAGTAACAATTGGCAGGCATGTAGGGTGGGGGAGGAACCTCGAGATAGTCCCGGTGCTTGTACTTCTGACATAAGAAGAAACAGATTTGACCATTCATGCACAAGCGACACGCTTTTAGGTGTAGGGTGATCTGGCATATCTCACTTCTCGCAATGCTACTTGGTTTTGTCTCAGCAGACACATGCTTGTCGAGTGAAATGATAGCAAAGTAATGAAATATCTGAATTTATACAAGTGCATATTGAGAATTTATGAAAGGAAATACTGCTATCCACGCTACTGAGGCACAGGGAGCCACAATTATCACTTTTGTTAACCTTCTGCCACCCTGCGAGCTTCTGCAGAATTTATTTGCTTTATTTTAGGAATCTGAAGTCCTCTATCTGAAGGCTTCTTCTATAGCTAACGATAAAGTTAGAAGAGCCTTACAAGACATGGCGTCGGGAAAAACAGCTGGTGAAGATGAAATAACGGTCGGTTTAATCAAAGATGGAGGAGATATCCTGCTTGAACAGCTTAGATGCCTTTATACGCAATGCCTCACGACTTTGTGCGCACCAGGGAACTAGACGGATGCGAATATTATAGTAATCCACAAGAAAGCAGACGTTAAAAAATGGAAAAAAACTGCAGGCCCATTAACTTGCTTTCAGCATTGTATAGAATATTTACAAAGACAACTTCCAATGGAAGTAAGGCAACACTGTCAACCAAGAGAACAGGCTGGCTTCAGGAAGGAATATTCTATAATGGATCATATCCATGTCATCGATCAGGCAATCGAGAAATATGCAGAGCAAAATCAACCCGTCTATATGGCTTTCATAGTTTATGAAAAGGTGTTCTTTTTTTTCAGTAAAAAAACACCTTTTTTTTTCATTTGAAACAGCTGGACCTTGCAAAAGGTTGGTAAAGTGAATAGCTTTATTTTGCACTTTCACCCGATTTCGTGGTCGGCGGCTGCCAATGGTTGGACTTGAGACACACAGGAGCGGAGGGAAAGGGCGCCCATGCAACTGAGTTGCGGGGAGGGCGCATGAACGAGAAGTAGAGTGGAGGACTGTTTCGCACTAAATTTGTCGAGTGTTCGGCAAGGAAAACGCTCATGCGCTCGCTCGTTCTTCCATTCGCGCTGTTCTCTTAAATTGTCTTTCTTCGTGGATTGTTCTTGCTGAATTGTATGCGTTTTTGATCACTCATTTTAGAAGCACTAATGCGCTTGCTCAAGACATTTACTGGTGGATATGTCCTCATTTCTAGCCCATGCCAAATCATCTGTTTTACATTCAGAATATTTATCTTCCCTCTTCTATTTGTGAATCATGATGACTACATTTAGTGCAATGCGCATGCTGTCGTGAAATACATTGCATTGTGTAATATTAGCGGTTTGTTTTGTTAAAGATAGATTATTTTTTCCTATTGCAGTCCCCACTCTCTTAGTATCATGCGATATCTATATGCGAGGTTTTATGCGTCCCGTGAATGAATATAAAAATAAACACACAAGCAAGTGCATGCGTATGTAGCGCGTATATTGGGCATCGCACAGAGCTTTCTTACGATGTTCTTTACGCGCATCCAGACTGCTTGTTCGAGATCACGGTCAAATACTTTCATTGCCGTGACGGAGTAGTTACTCTCGAATGACGTTGCCAAGGATTTGACCATTGCCGCACTCTCTCTAGGAGGAGGCAAGATTTCCAGGTTGTACAAGCGCCGACTGTCGATCAGCCAATTGGTCAAGGTTGCCCAGTCATCATCCTTCACAGAGAATCCTGCGTTCACAGAAGGTAATTAATAACCAAGTCTACACGCCAAAGCTACCAAAACTATGAAGGCTGCCGTACTATACTACAAAACGTCGTTGCCGGGGCTGTAAACATCTAGTGCGCAAGTAAAGCGCCATCCACAACGCAAGTGTGCGTGCTTGGGCGTGTTTTTCCATTATACTCTGAACACTTCTCAACCCAGGGTCAGGAAATCATGCGAGAACGAAGCGCTGATTTGTGATCTGGTAGCGAGGCAATTAAATACATGTCGGTTAGGTTACGAAATTTTTATGGCAATCACAAGCACAAAAAAAGAAAATTTTATACGGGATTGTGTCTGTTCTGGCAGAGTTTTTGAGTTTCAGATACGGACAACGCTACATCACAGTCACCATGAGGCGCTGCTGTATCAAAGGTAAGGCTAAGGCACACATTGATTACACTGAAGCTGAAGTACGCGTTCATTGGCAACCTTGAGAGAAAGATATACTATCGTCGCTGCTGCATAGTATACCCAGTAGCCATCATGCCGCAGAAAACAAAATCCTTCTTGTTAGACCAGTATACAGTGTCGGTTGAACTGAAACAAGGTAGGGAATAAAGTGATTCCAGCTTATACGCTGATTGATGCAGCCAGATTCGCTGTGTATTCCAATGGGAACCTCCCAAAAAACAACCTTTTTCAAAAATCACATGTCGCTCGTGGAATTGCAATGCAGTTAGCCATCACACTTTGAGCAATCACTCAATAGTTCAACCCAGCGAAGTGTAGATTAATTTGTCTGTGCAGAGATGAACTGTGCTTTTTGCAGTGAATAGTGAGTTAACTTCTCTGCAAACGTGCCAAACTTCACAAAATGCTAGGGCACCCGAGAGGTAAATTGAAGCAACAAAGCTGGTAGCGAAATTTTGTGACGCCTTGTCAAACCACAATGCGTTGAACACGTTTTGGTGCTGTGGGAGTTCCAGTTTAAAAAACAAAACTAAACCAGCTTATGCAGATCACAAACACATTTTGTGATCTACGTGAAGTCAACTTTTCGTGAAGCGTTTAATCAACCGCTATAAGTTTGCCCAATTCATTCCTGTGTCTTTGGCTTAAAGACCTCTGGCGCGTGCCTGATGCTAGACTGCGTGACACACCCGGTGATCATCTCGAGGAGCTTATTGATGTTAGCACAAACAATACGTACTACTGTGGCATGATAGAGCATTTGGACGGGGTACTGGGATGGCAGTGGGTGAATCCAACCATTGCTAATTGTTATTTTTTTAAATATGACCTCTCCGGCAAGACCGCGCAGCACCCATCAGCAGCCACGTTTAGGAGAGTCTGGCAGGATTAACTAATACAGATTTTCGTTAGAAAGGCTCTGTGTTAACCTTACGCTCTTTCTGCGGAAAATTCACGCCAGCAGTTATTATACGATAATTGGTCACCAATGTTACATTTGCTTACTCTGGTAATGTTCTGCGCCTCCAGTAGAGTCCTTTACGTTGTCCGCAGTATTGCGCAAAACGCAATTCACTTACGCACAAGCTTGAACATGTTAGGTTAAGTGCCCTGATTAAACTGCAGAGAATGTTATGCTTCCCGCAATATCTGTAAATTGAAAGTAACGACGGTGGCGTTACAGCCCACAAAAGCTCAACAAAATTCCGCATTTTACGCGCAGTTTACCTACTTTCTATCCGCAGCTGCTCAATGCTCTTATTTTTTGCGATGCCTTCTATGATGGCCTGCGCCGAGTCATGCGACGTTTCAAATTCCATGGCCAAGTTTCGTAGACTGCGTGTCAGTGCCAGGTAAAGGCCCAATCCTTTGGCGACATCCGGGAGCACTTTCATGAAGTACGTGCCGCCCATTAGCAAAGAGGTCAGATGGTCTCCACAGGGGACATTGGGAGGACCACACGAGTGTCCCAGCGGGGCAAAGATCAGATTAAGAGGCTCGACCTTGTCGGGGCTTGAGAGAACCTCGTGGCAGCAGGCAATTTGTTTTGCGGCATTGAGGTGCACGCTAATCCAAAAACTGCAAAAACCAGACAGAACACAATGACGTCATTAATATCTTGTGATTGTTGTGGTCACGTAGCGAGTATTCTCAGCTGGAATAATTCAGCGAGCATTAATACGATATCCAATCCTTAAGTAGAATACACAACATGCTGTACATAATTTACTTACTTACGCATTTATTGCATACTGCGAACACGCATGCATGCAGCTCAAGAATGAGAAGGCAAACGTGTACGCGTGAACAATGGTTATATAATGTCGACAAAATTCTTCAATAAAAATTCAGTGGCTATTTACCCCGATATATTAGGCAGCGATATAAGCAAGCTATGCAAGTCAGTGAGAGCCAACCTTCAACACACGCTGTAGGGATGTAAAATATATAAACATAACATGGCAGTCTCCCTGGAAAATCTACGGGTGCAGTGGTTGGCCGCGCTGCTTAGCTCAGAACTCCAAGACCAACTTTGGACAGTCCAGCGAGCCATGGAGGTTGTTCGGGAGCAGCAGCTTCCAGTGGCTGTGTAGGCGGCCCTAGGCCCGGGCCTCCCAATCATCGGATTCCAAATAAAGCCATCTCGCTCGCTCGCTATTTAGCAGTAAATCCAACAGAAAAGCGTAAGCATTACATAGCACTTTTTTGAGGCCGCGGTTTCATCATTTAAACCATGTCTGCCACATTGCAACGTGTTGTTTGGGAGCACACTCGACACGTCCTGCCTCTTGGAGGAGCATAGTGCGACCGATGACTGTCCGAAGGTGGCCACAGTCAGTTCCACTTTCTAACGCGATAGCGTTAAGGAGCTCGTGTCGCAGAAAAGCCGGTGTCGTCTGCGTCGGTGTCGGCGTCGGCGTCCGCGGCGTTGGCCGTGAGCGACAAATCACGGCAGGCACTTCATAAATAAAAAGCAACTTCCAAGATGGGCTGGGTGGGAATCAAACCAGGGTCTCCGGAGTGTGAGACGGAGACGTTACCACTGAGCCACGAGTTCGATGCTTCAAAGCGGTACAAAAGCGCCTGTAGTGAACACGGTGTTGCCTTAGAAACGAGCTGTTTCTAAGGCTCAGGCGTGCGTCGCTTGCTCAGGCGCAGATTTCGTTGTCGCGCTGAACGCTGCGTTGCTCGACGCTCACCGCGTCCGATGCGGGGCGCGTAGTCTCTGCGCCGTAGCCCATTGTCTTACACCCTTTGGCGGGTCGACGGGAACGCTGTCGCGTTCAACTCTTGAAGGCGAAGCTTAAGCGTCCTCCAATTTTTTTTTACAGTTGAGGCATATTATATATATATATATATATATATATATATATATATATATATATATATATATATATATATATATATGCATGCCTCTACCACCTAGGGTTTCCAAACTTCACATTACTTTCCATCTGGGTCAAAGCGAGAACAGGGTGAAAGCCGGAGCCAACGTTTCGACTAGTGTACTTGTATTTTTCAAGGCGAGATATGCTTTCCTCGGCATAGTATATTTAGTTACGGTTCTTCTTAAATGTAGCGTGGGTAAGGCGAGTGGGCGACGTAGCGAACGAGGGTATGTTAGCGGTGAGAGTGTCGAATTGAAAAGAAAGTTGTGTTATTCAATGTCAATAGAGGAATGTGATGTAGCTTCGTGTGTCACTCGGTTGACGTGTGCTTGGCGTTTTGTTAAGATCCCCGCCCCAGTGTGCCTAACTAGCCGCATGAGTGTCAGATTTAAACTAGGATATCTCCAAAAGCGTTCCAAGAGACTTGCACAAAATAAAGTTCTTCAAATACGATTTCACGTTGCCAATACAAACGTATGCAATAATCATAACAACAAAGAGGTGATTCAGTAACGTTTGTTAATTATGTGATTATAGACTAAGTGTTATCGCGAAACTGTCCGGCTAAGAGCATAAACCGCCTGTGCGAACATATTTCCCATAGCTAGATCGCATTTTTATTGAACATACTGCTGCTTTAACTCACTCGCCAATTATAAAATAAATTGTGAAGCTCAACTTCAGGAAACTGCATAGCGGGTTATGTGTGTAGCCGTGGTGGAGTATTCCGTTATGATTTTGAACAGCTGTGGCTTTCAACGTGCACCCAAAGCACGGTACACAATTTTTGTTGCATTCCACCTGCATCGAATTGTGAATGCCGTGGGTAGGAAATTGAACCAGCGGCCTCGTGCACAGAAGTTCAACGCCACAGCCACTGAACCACTACGGCTGGTTCACTCACAACCTCAACTAGCACCCCGGTACCCGCTGCGGAATATATGGGGACGCCATTACTTTGTCGTGCGCGAACGACAATGCAGGGAGCAATACCGTACATTGGAGAATGGCCTCAAAGTCAGAAATGCACATGCAAAGAAGCTGTGCGTGCCCAGTGTTAAAGATGAATCAGTACACGTGAGAGTCAACTTGAACAACACGACTGCGAAAAGCTTAGCATAAATTCTGTAAAGCTTTCCATATACGACCTTCCAAGGACACGAATATAAAAAAAAATTCAGGGGTTTTACCTGCCAGAAGCTCCCTCTGTGAGGCACGCTATAAGAGAGGGGCGGGGGGTAGGGGGTCTTGGGGCTCTAGATTCATTTTCGCCACCTGCGGTTCTTTGTAACATGTGCCGAATACATGCTGTTGTGTTCCGTCCTAATCAGAATATAACCGTTTCGGCCAGGATCGAAGCCTCGAACTCATGCTGATTAGCATAACGCCATAGCCTCTAGACTACAGGCTGAGATTCGTGGTTTATATTGTTGAAAAGTTGGAAATATTATGGTGTTGGTCTGGCGCATTGCACAGCTAATGTACCAGTTCGCGTGAACAGAAATAGGAAACGCCTGTCTGGCATTAAACAACATGAACTGGCCCAAGTCATACAGACAACAATTTATACTTCAGTTTTTTACGGCCACTTTACATGGGTCTCAATGAATGGCAACCGAACGAACTACACGAGAAAGCCTTCGCAGGTTAAAGAGGAGAAGTCAGACTTCGACCTTATACCAGAAAATTTGATTTCGAGCTGTCACCCCTCACAACAACTGAAAAGAAATTATTGATGCGCATAAGGAAGGTTAGCAATATCGACTGGAGACGGTTTATTTAGTATCACGCTATTCTGGAAATCTTGATGTGCGAGACTGGACATACGCTTGTTATCCAGCAAGCTATTTTAATGGGACACTGTTCGAAGCCTTGAGTGGTCCCTTCACCAAGTTTGGGTACGGCAAACATACAAGTGTGGCGCGTGAAGCACGAGGTGGTGACTGTACCTGCAAAGAGTGAAACGACATCGTTACGCCAAAACGGTTGGAATTTTAAACAGAAGGACCCTAACTGGCCCTCACGAGGCAGCTGCGCTGTGAGCGAAAGAGTCAATGTAACATGCACAAATGCCTCTACGCAAGACTCACAGGTTGAAACATCAATGACCATGGCGCGTGAGTTTGGTTAATCCTTAAATGCGGAACACTTAGTGCCGCCACTAGAAACACGCTGTCTAACAAAAAAAAAGAAAATGCAGAAAAAAAGAGGCGGACCTTGTCATAGGATTGTGAATTGGTTCATCGATCCTCACCGAAACTGCCGTGTCATCAACGCTCAAACATAGAATCTTTCCCCTCATTCGCCAAATCCGTTCGTCAAAAAGGCCCGCTTTTTGAAGTTAACGAGCGATTACACCGAGCGCACCGACTCTGCAATTGGTCTCGAGATAAAAGGAGAAACGCCTAAGAAGTGAGCCTCGCTGCTTACGTTTTACCTTCAAGCATCACGTAGCAAAAATTGTATAAGAAAGGTGAAATGCGGTAAGAGCAATTGGCGCCATGCTAAAACAATGTGCGATTCTAAGTTGAGGAAGTGCACCGCAGGACTCCGCCATTACCTCACAAGATACAAATCGAGCTGACTGGTACTGGCACTTCCAAACGACCCGTATACATCCAAACAGCTGTTGCGTGAACAGCCGAGCACGAAAGTGCTAGTTCGCATTTTATTGGATGGAGTCAGCCAGCGCACTTTTGTGACCGAGCAATTGACTGAGAAACTACGTAAATTGTCAAGTACTCAATCACTAGTGTCATACAGTAGAAGATTTTTGAGGACATCATGACGTGAAGACTTTCCAGCGCGTGTTTGTAACTGACTTCAGTGCATTTAAGCCACTGCGAAACGAAGCTCTCGTCTCGACCAAGATCTGCGACCAATCCATTCCATGCCCGAGTAGAGACTTTGCCGACAACGTCGAGCACCGACATTACGAATTCACCGACATCGATCAAGCTTAAAGCCCAAAAGCTATCGACGTGTTAATTGGCTGTGACTGTTACTGGTCATTTGCCACGGGAAACGCACGGAAGCTGACAACGGAGTCAAAGCTGCTGATACTTCATTAGGCTGGACTCTGCACGGACGAGTAGCCTCTGGCAATATACAGTCGCGCATTTCAACGAGACATTTGTACTGAAAGCGGCAGTGACGTAGCATAACATGACCACAGTTAACTACTGAGACCTAAAACCTATGTGGAAAATATCCGATGGCCATATCCACACCCGGGACACACACCCTGTTCTGGATTTATTCAACAGCGGAGTAAATAGGGAGAATCATCATTGCCCAGTTTCGTTTACATGGAAACAAAAAATCCGCACCCGAGACATTCGAGCCAACTCACGGAAGTGTTTAACTCAACTTCGAAAACTTCGGCGATACCCTTAGCTTCTGCGAGAATGTAGTACTGTCATACGCGAATACGCTAACGATGGTGTAGCTTAGAATGGAAATGAGCAAAAAAAGCCCAGTGTATTACATGCCACACCATGCAGTAATGCGCGAGGATCATCCAACAAGCGCAAGAGTGGTCTTCGATGCTTCCTCCCATGGGAAACTAGAACTTCCGCTTAACAACAGCCTGTAGTGCCGACCGAACCGCACTGCCGATCTCATAGGGTTCCTACTTCGCTTCAGAAAACATTGCATTGCTTTAGTAGCAGACATCAAAAACATGTTTCTGCAAAGAAGCGTCACCAGCACAGGCCAAGAAGCTTTACGATACCTGAGAATGGAGAAAGAGGCCAGGCCAGGTCAACCTTTCTCTAACGTTGGCATAAGGGGCATGGCCAGACTACTATTCGGCACGACCTTTAGTCCGTTTTGGGCGGCGACCAACCATCATCATCTTGACCAAATATTGCCGGTTACTCCAAAAATACAGAAAGGCTGTGGGGTTCTATATATCTTGACATTTTAACAGAAGTGGGCTCCGTCATAAGCACGTCCAAGCTGCGGTCACAAGCCTCTGAGGCATTCGCAAGTGCATCCATGAAGCTCCGAAAATGGGCTTCGAACGACGCACGCGTTCTCAGTACACAAACAATGCAGCCTCCGGAGTCGCCTCTCAGACAACTTACACGAGCACTGAAAGTCCTGTGAATTCTATGGTATCTTCACCCCGACGTATTTTCGTTTAGGCCCGGAATCGCTATGGAGTCTGTTCAACAAAGAAACGATACCAAGTGGTTCATACTACAGACGACTTCTAGCCTATACGACCCTCTAAGCATACCGACCCTTTCCACAATGAGGATCAAGATCTTTTCCGAAAAGCTTTGGAGGAAAGCAGTTAACTGGGAATAACAACTGCCACTGGACGCTCTACACGATTGGAAGAATCGCTGCAATGAACTTTCACAGCTCTGGGATATTGAAATTCTCCGGTTATACCAACAGGGCATACATGGACATGGCGACAAATACGCAATGCTTTTCTTTGCTGACGCCAGTAATTGAGAGCATGCGGCACCATTTGCTACAATTGCACAGCAGAAAATACGAGCAGCTCAACTAGAGTCTTCTTGTGCAAGTACAGGCTGGCGCCAATCAAGGAGACAAGCCTTGCCAGACTCGAACTGCTAGCCATTCACGAATGTACCAGTATATTCGTCAAGACCTAGCTGAGGGCATATCAGCTCATTTCGAACTAATTAAATGACTGCAGCGTAATGAATTACCGGGGATTCTAACCGATGAAAAAACTTCATTTGTCATCACGTAACGGAGATTCAGAGCAGAACGAATAGCATATTGCGGAGGCATTGCCCTGGAAAGCATATTCCTGATAATTGTTTCTTTACGAGCGACATCTCTGCCAATGAATTGACAACAAAGTTCGGTGGCCAGGATATCAGTGTCTTAATTGTTAGGAGAATGAATGGCCAGCCCTCCATAGGCGGAACTCTACCGATATCTCACCAAGTGTCACAGAACAACGTCCTTATCGGGCATCATCTTTGCAAATTGCCATGCAAACCGAACCACTAATCATGGATATTCACAAATACAGCACAAATACAAATTGCAACTGCACTGTGTTCGAGCTCGGATACTACGATTTGCCTCGAAGCTGGAGAAGTTTCCCAGGGAGCCCTGAATGCCGAGGAATTGCAAGCCGTCCGACTAAACTGAATAAAAGAAAGGTTCAAAGCTCAGCCTTCTCGCAAGAAATTGACCACGTCTTCAAAGGAGCTCAGCACATGAAGTATTTGCCCCTTCGACACCTGACCTGCTTTCTCGACAAGGGAGTTCTACGAGTCGTAAGAGGCCTACAACTCAGCAAAAAATCTTGCGATGAAAAATATCCAACCAATGGACCACTACTACTGCGAGCTCCCTTCGTCGTGTGACACCATCGACAACTTTTTCATGTCGGAGTTCGTGATACACTTGTACAAATAAGGGAAAACTTATGGATATTACGAGGGCGGCCGGTAGTCGAGAATGTCATCAGAGGATTCATCGTGTGTCAATGCCACAACGTCAGACCTTTCTCTGAAGTAACTGCACCGTTCCCACGTGAAAGTTTGGAGCCCTTTTCAAGTCCCCAGACTAGATTTCGCTGGTCCACTCTACGTTAAACATCTAGATGAATATGCCAAAGTGTATATTTGCCTGTTCACGTGTGCCGTGATTAGAGCTGCTCACCTCGAACTAGTCGAAGACATCATCGCAACAAGTTTTCTCAACGCTTTCCGACACTGTGTCATCGCGGGTACTTCCTTCTGTTATTTATTCAGAAAACGCTGTGGCGTTCATAAAGAGCGAGAGAGCTTCCGATATTGCGGAAATCATTAAGAAACGAAGTGCATAACTACATCGCTAACCATAATGTAAAATGGAGATTTATCGCGGATCATGCACCGTGGCGGGCGATTTCTGCGAGACATTTAACAGGTCTGTCAAACTGACATTGACGAAATGCATCGGCAAGGCAGTTATTGCGGAGAACCGCTACAAACAACCCTAACTGAAGTAGCAGCTGTTATCAGTTCCAAGCCAAGGTCACTTCTGTAGTTCCAGGACACGTTTATAGAGACTGCCGAGATCTGGACCCTCTCTTCCCGTCTCACTTTCTCATAGGAAGGCCAATATCTGCACGTGCCGAGCTAACACTCGGTGAGATTACAGTAAATAGTCGTCATATACTACCCATGTGAGAACAATGAGAGAAAGATAAAGCCAGTTCCACGTAGTGAAAGCTGTTAAAACACCGAAACTGGTGGTCGTTTTCTCAAGTTTGAACTCGTGTTGAGCGCGGTTTTCATCAAATTAGTTTTGCTTGCTGTCCTCATTTTGCTAGATACTAGCTTCGATTCTGGATTGCGCACTCTTAACTTGCGTGAGGTTGTGATCGATCCGCTGTCTATCACACAGCTTGCAGCTAAGGCCGCACTCACGGTCGAGGAGTGCGCTCTTGAACCGTCCATCGGCACCCTCCGTGGGAGGAATCTCTCTGCTTCGACGGCTCTGCTTGGCCTCCTACTCTCGAAGCTGGGGGTTGGCTTGCCTCCACATGCGCTTGGCTTGCGTTTCCCGTTCTCGATCCTCGGCTATAGCGTCTTCTGTCGGCTAGAGCTTTCATTGTTCTTCTCGCTCTCGAAGCGAGGCATTTGCGCAGCGTCGCCGCTGCCACTCTTGTGCGAGCTTCGGCATTTATCGCGCACTCGATCATCTGTATAGTATCATCATCAAGTGTGTGCGGGCGCATCACAAACGAGGACTGTGCCAAGGCTGCTTCGCCGTGCCTCCTGGGCTCAGTAAACGGAAGCCCATATTCTGATTACACGCACGCACGCACGCTCATGCACACGCACACACACACACACACACACACACACATTGTAACAAAGAAATGAGGCCTGCGCCTCCGCAGCGTCGCGAACGGTATGAGCTCGTGGTTGCTATGCATGACAGAACGCTGGTGACTGTTACCCATTCGCCTGCCGCGCTGGTAATAAATCTATTATCAAGTGGTGTAAGTGCTAGGTTACGACTACCCTGGAAATTCGGAGGCGCACTCTACCCCCCATCATGCCTGACAACGCATGCCTTCCTCCAACGGCTCAGCCCACCCTGGTTTGTGCCGGTGCCGTGCGTCAGCGAGGTCCCTTATCTTCTCCGGCACAGATGACAAAGCTGATGATTGGATCTCCTCTTATGAGCCCGTGAGTGTCCATAACGATTGGGACGATGATACCAAGCTGAGAAACGTCGCATTCTATCTTACGGACGTTGGAAAACTATGGTTTCTAAACCATGAAGCCGACCTCACTTCGTGTTGGTCTTCAGGAACAGCTTCAGACAAGTTTTCGGTCGGCCAGCAGTTCGAAAGCTTCGTACAGGACAACGTTTGCGTACACGATCCCAAGAGGTCAAAGGAATTCCGCGAGCTATATTGAGAACCTTTGCAAACAAGTGTGACGTGTCCTTGTCAGAGGAAGTGAAGAGCCACCATATAATGAAGGGTATGGCGGACGACGTGTTTTACATGCTAATATTGAAGAGACCTCACACTGTCATCAGTCATCCAATTGTGTTAGATTTACGACGAGTTGCACAGGCAACGACTTCACACCCGAAGTTCCACTACGCGCGTCGACTCTGTGAAGTCATGGAGTCGACAACCATGCTTCTCTGTTCCTGAAAATTCGGGCGTTCGTTCGAGCAGAGGTAGCTCGCCAGCTATCTTTGATGTATTCGATGCCGAAACTACCACCCGTTTTGCCATTTACGATACGCGATTGCATTCAAGAGCAAGTAACTCAAGCCGTTCTTCCAACCCGTGAGCAGACCAGTCAGTGCACCTCTCACGTACGCTGAAGCAGTTCCCTGATCTCGCTCACAAACGCTCTTGCCGCCCGCTATCCATCGACCACATTTCAGACAGCATTTTCCTCCTATGGCACTTCCAGACCGACAGCATTTTCCTCAAATGGCGCTACCAGGCCGATTGCATTTTGCGACTCCTCAACTCCGACTCGGACCTTACCCCCACGAGTGGTGCACCTTGGACGACCGTCCAATATGTTTTGCTTGTGGTGATGCTGGTTACGTGGCACGCCATTGTCGTCGTTGAATGCTTCCTTTCCCGAAGATCCGGCGAGCGCCACCTTTCCACGCTCAGTTTTCCTCTTCGCCTTCTAACTTTCCTACCCCTTCCTTTTTCTCTGACAGTCCAACCACGTCTACCCGTCGCTCACCATCTCCACGTAGTCATTCGCTTTCTCCGATGCGGTGCAGTACCGTGTCCACTGAGCTGGACAACTGATGGCTGCAGTTCGCGAGGCTCGAACTGCATCCATGGTGCAGTGCCCAAGTCCTCGTCCCTCTAAAGCCAATTTATTTGACATGTCTGTCGAAGGAATCACCGTCCTGGCACTTGTGGATACAGGAGCTGCCGTGTTCTTAATGCCCACCGAACTCTGTCACACACTACGAGAGGTTTTGACGACTCTCTCCGACTTCTCCCTTCTAACCTAGAGCACTCAAAATGTTACACTTCTCGCTGCCTGTACTGCTTTCGTCTTTATTAAAGGAGTATTGTATACCGTTGAAATCGTCGTGATGCGCTCGTGTTAACAAGACATTATGTTAAGCTGGGACCTCCTTGCAAATAATAACGCCGTTAGTGACTGTTGTCACGCCGAACTATAACTTTCTGCACTTCCTAACCTTGAGACTATCGAAAACCGCCCTTCCAATGATAAACTGTGTCCGAAGACAACGCCGACCTTGCCTGCTTTCCATGCTTGTGCCTGTGTCATTCCGCTATTTCTGATGGCACTCTTCTCTTTACGCCCTCTGAAGCGTTCATTCTCCGCAAATCTTCTCCGCTACCCTTTGCTCTCCTTACTCTTCGCAGTGGCGTCACGAAAATGGTCGTCGACCATCCCACGGCGTCCCTTTCACCTTTATATCATGGTGAATGCCTAGGCCATGGTCAACTGGTCGACACCTTTTGTATCTTTGACGCTCCTGCCGCTTCTACTTCTGCGGACCACAGCGCACTTGCTTGGGACCCTGCGGTTGATCACTCACTCCTCGACGTTTCCCACAGCTCCGTCGACGATGAAACGTCTTCAGAACTAAGCCAGCTTCTCGTTCTCCTGCGGAAGTTCCGCGCTTCTTTCGACAGCCGTGCTTCTGGTTTGGGCCACACATCGACCTTTCTTCACGAGATAGATACTGGCAGTCGTGGATATCTACAGCACCGCCCTTACCGAGTATCCACCTCTAAGTGCCCTGTCATTGATGACCAGGTTGCGAACATGCTCAAGCATGCCGTTGTGCAACAGTCCCAGGTGTCACCAGTCGTTCTCGTTAAGAAAGAGGATGGCTCTATTCGGTTCTGCTTCGACTACCGACATTTAAGCAAGATAACACGCAAGGAGGTTTACCTGTTACAGCGCATCGGTGACGCCCTCGACTGTTTGCTGGGATCGTAGTTCCCTGGATTTACGTTCCGGATACTGGCAAGTCCCTGTTGCAACATCTCTTCAACCTAAAACGACATTTTTCATACCTGACGGATTATACAAAATCATCGTAATGCCTTTCGACTTGTGTAACGCTTCAGCCACTTTTGAGGGGACGACGGATAATATTTTAAGCGGCATCAAATGGAACACATGTCTATGTTAGCTGGATGACGTAGTTTTCTTTTCCGCTCATTTCCGAACACATCTTAGCCGTCTCGAGCACGTTCTGAAATGCCTCACTGACGCAGGACTTCAATTCAACTTGAAGAAATGTCGTTTCGGTGCCTGAAAGCTCACTCCTCTTGGCCATGTTGCATCCCCAGACCGCATCGTTCCGGATCGAGTGAAGCTGCGCGTTCTTACCGACATTATACAACCAAAAGAAGTTCATCATCATCATCAGCCTGGTTAGGGCCACTGCAGGGCAAATGCATCTCCCATATTACTCCAACTACCCCGGTCATGTACTAAGTGTGGCCATGTTGCACCTGCAAACTTCTTAATCACATCTGCCCACCTAACTTTCTCCCACCTTCTTGTTCTCCTGATGAAGTTCCGCGCTTCTTTCGACAGCCGTGCTTCTGGATTGGGCAGCAAATCGACCTTTATTCACCAGGTAGGTACCGGCAGTCGTGCACCTCTACGGCACCGTCCTTACAGAGTATCCACCCCGGCTACGCTTCCCTTCCCAAGGAATCCAGTCCGTAACCCTTTATGACCATCGGTTATCTTCCCTCCTCCTTACATCTCCTGCCCATGACCATTTCTTTTTCTTGAATTCAACTTAGATGTCTTTAACTCGCGTTTGCTCCCTCACTCAATCTGCCCTTCTCTTATCCCTTAACGTTACACCTATCATTCTTTCCATAGCTCGTTGCGTCGTCCTCAATTTCAGTAGAACCCTTTTCGTAAGCCTCCAGGTTTCTGCCGCGTAGGTGAGTACTGGTAAGACACAGCTGTTATATACTTTTTTCTTGAGGGATAGTGGCAACCTGCTGTTCATGATTTGAGAATGCCTGCCAAACGCACTCCAGCCCATTCTTATTCCTCTGATTATTTCAGTCCCATGATCCGGATCCGCGGTCACTGCCTGCCCTGAGTATATATATTCGCTAACCACTTCCAGTGCCTCGCTACCTATCGTAAAATGCTGTTCTTTTCCGAGACTGTTAAACATTAGTTTTCTGCAGATTATTTTTTAGACCCACCCTTCTGTTTTGTCTCTCCAGGTCAGTCAGCATGCACCGCAATTAGTCCCCTGAGTTACTAAGCAGGGTAATATCATGAGCGAATCGCAAGTTACTAAGGTATTCTCGATTAACTCTAATCCCCAATTCTTCCCACCCCAAATCTCTGAATACCTCCTGTAAACACGCCCTGAATAGCATTGGACAGATCGTATCTACCTGCCTGACGCCTTTCTCTATTGGGATTTTGTTGCTTCCTTTATGGAGGACTTCGGTCGCTGTGGAGCCGCTATAGATACCTTTCAGTATTTTACATATGGCCCGTCTATGCCCTCATCCCATATTGCCCCGATGACTCCTGAGGTTTCGACAGAATGAAACGCTTTTTCGTAATCAGTGAGAGCTATATATAAGGGTTGGTTATATTCCGCACATTTCTCTATCACCTTATTTATAGTGTTAATATGGTCTATTGTTGAGTAGCCTTTACGAAATCCTGCCTCGTCTTTGCTTGACAGAAGTCGAAGGTGTTCCTGATTCTATTTGCGATTACCTTAGTAAATACATTATAGGCGACGGACAGTAAGCTTATCGGTCTATAATTTTTCAAGTCTTTGGCGTCCCCTTTCTCATGCATTAGGATTATGTAAGCGTTCTTCCAAAATTCCGGTATCGTTCGAGGTCATGAGGCATTGTGTATACAGGGTGGCCAGTTTTTCTAGAACAATCTGCCGACCATCCTTAACAAATATTTTGCTACCTGATCCTCCCCAGCTGCCTGCCCCCTTTGCACAGCTCCCAAGGCGTTCTTTACTTCTTGCGGCGTTACTTGTGGGATTTCAAATTCCTCTAGATTATTCTCTCTCACATTAACATCGTGGGTGCCACTGGTACTGTATAAATCTCTATAGATCTCCTCAGCCACTTGAACTATCTCATCCATATTAGTAATCTTATTGGCGGCTTTGTCTCTTAACGCATACATCTGGTTCTTGCCTATTCCTAGTTTCTTCTTCACTGCTTTTAGGCTTCCTCCATTCCAGAGAACATGCTCAATTCCACCCACATTATAGTTGCTTATGTCAGCTGTCTTACGCTTGTTGCTTAACTTGGAAAGTTTTGCCAGTTCTATTCTAGTTGCAGGTTTAGATGCGTGCATACATTTACGTGTTTTGATCAGATATTTCGTCTCCTGGGATAGCTTACTGGTATACTGTCTAACAGAGTTACCGACTTCTATTGCAAACTCCTTAATGATGCCCATAAGATTGTCGTTCATGCCTCAACACTAAGGTCCTCTTCCTGAGTTAAAGCCGAATACTTGTTCTGTAGCGTGATCCGGAATTCCTCGAATTAGGCTCTTACCGCTAACTCATTTATTTGCTTCTTATGTACCAGTTTCTTCCGTTCCCTCCTCAAGTCAAGGCTAATTCGAGTTCTTACCATGCTATGGTCACTGCAGCGCACCTTGCCGAGCACGTCCACATCTTGTATGACGCTAGGGTTATCGCAGAGTATAAGGTCTATTTCATGTCTAGTCTCGCCATTCGGGCTCCTCCACGTCCACTTTCGGCTATCCCGCTTGCGGAAGAAGGTATTCATTATCCGCATATTATTCTGTTCTGCAAAGTCTACTAATAACTCTCCCCTGCTATTCCTAGTGCCTATGCCACATTCCCCCACTGACTTGTCTCCAGCCTGCTTCGTGCCTACCCTGGCATTAAAGTCGCCCATCAGTATAGTGTATTTCGTTTTGACTTAACCCATCGCCGAATCCACGTCTTCATAGAAGCTTTCGACTTCCTGGTCATCATGACTGGATGTAGGGGCGTGGACCTGTACGACCTTCAATTTGTACCTCTTATTAAGTTTCACAACAAGACATGCCACCCTCTCGTTAATGCTATAGAATTCCTGTATGTTACCAGTTAAATCCTTATGAATCAGGAATCCTACTCTTAGTTCTCGTCTCTCAGCTAAGCCCCGGTAGCACAGGACGTGCCCACTTTTTAGCACTGTATATGCTTCCTTTGTCCTCCTAAGCTCACTGAGCCCTATTATATCGCATATACTACCCTCTAATTCCTCCGATAGCACTGCTACACTCGCCTCACTAGACAACATTCTAGCTTTAAACTTTGCCAGGTCGAGATTCCAATGGCCGCCGGGAGCTTTAACGTTTCCTTGGTTTATGCTCGTATTTGTGACGCTTCATTCAAAATTTCGCCTCCATAAGTCCACCCCTTACAGCTCTTCTATGTGGCGACAAAGAACTTTCCGCTTGCTCGCCCGCCTGCGATGACGCCTTCACGAAATTGTGCCGCCTGCTAACCTCCCCGCCTATCCTCCGCCTGCAGCTGCAGTGCTGCAGCCCGCCACCCCTCGAGGTCCACACCGATGCCAGCGACGTGAGACTCTGCGCTGTACTCGTGCACCTAAAAGCGCGGTTCGACGAATATGTCATCACCTACCCGAGCCGAATTCTAACAAAGGCCGAGGCTAATTACTCTGTTACAGAGAACGAGTATTTAGCCAATATGTTGGCCCTTAGAAAATTCGGTCCTTATTTGTATGGTCACCCTTTCGATGTCGTCACTGACCACCACGTCCTTTGTAGACTGTCCACCCTTAAGGACCCACCTGGCCGACTTGCTCGCTTAGCCCCTTAAGCTACAGTAGTACGACATCCGCGTTCTCTACCGTTCCGTCCCGAAATGCACGGAGGCTAACGCACTTTCTCGCTCACCGGTCTCCGCTGACAGTGCTTGTCTATCCGCCCTTACGCACACACCTACATCTTATGCACTGCGCAACCTTCCGTCGGAGCAGCGCAAGAATCCCTGGATCAGTGCTCTCATCAGCATCCTTTCTAATCCATCCACCTCTTCACCACCTCGCGCTCTTCGCCGCCAAGCTACCCACTTCTGCATTCACGACGGCCTTCTTTATCGTCGTAACTACCTTTCTGATGGTCACAAGTGGTTTATTGTGATACCCCGCCTTCCACGCAGACCCTCAGTGCACACATGACGGCCTCTTCAAGACCTACGCTCGACCACGCCTTTGATTTTATTGGCGCTCCACGCATTACTACGTCCGAAAGTTCATTCTGTCCTCTGGTCAATGTCAAGCCTAAAATTAACTCCGGGACAAGTGTACCCGCCACAACCTTTCCCTGCCATAGTCAACCTTTTGATCCTGTTGGTATTGACATATACGGACCGCTACCATCCACTCCAACAAGCAACCGCTGGATTAGTGTTGCAGTGCATCAGTTGGCCCGCTATGCTGAACAGCCGCTCTGCTGACTGCCACCGCCCGAGACGTTGCATCGTTTCTGTTATTACATTCCGTTCTCCGCCACAGTACCCCTCGCGAACTTTTGAGCGATAGAGGCCGCGCCTTTATTTCTGATGCTTCGAGGGTACTACTCGACGAATGCCCAATCGTCCATCGCACCAGTACAGCGTACCAACCTCAATCTAACGGCATGACCGAGTGCTTCAACCGTACTCTGGGCATTATGCTCTTGATGTACGTTGCCTCTGATCATTCAAATTGGGACCAAGTTCTTCCTTTCGTGACGTACAAATGCTGGATTTTGCCTTTAAATTCTCCTATCCGGAAGAGAACGACCTAATACGTTCTATACCATTCTTTCATATAAACCTGACGCGTCCGAAAGTACTTCGCTATGTGAAGCTGCTACATATGCCGAGGAAAGCCGCCAGCTCGCCCGCTCCTTTTCCACCGAGGACCAGTGGCAGTAGCAATCCAGTCAACCTGCCGACCGTTCTACACCGACTTTTTTCTCCTAGCTCTCTCGTCTGGCTTCAGGTACCCGCTACCACACCCGGCCTCTCCGCACACTATCAAAGATACTAGGATAACGCCTTTCTCTGCGGAGGGCAGTGGTAACGAAGAAGAGCAGCCTGCGCCTCAGCAACACCGCGACCGGCGTGAGCTCGTGGTTGAAGTCCTTGGCAGAACGCTTGTGACTGGTGCCTTTGCGTCCATTGCTAATAAATCTCGCAGCAATCTAATATATATATATATATATATATATATATATATATATATATATATATAAAGTAGAACCACGCTGAAACAATAGTTTGGTTTTATAATGCTTAAAAGGGTTAAAAGTGTTTCATCATGGTTTGGAGCAAATAAACTTACTCAGCAAAGCTAGAACTCACTACATGATTTTTCATTCTAGGCATAGTCATGCTGATAGTGCACTTCGGCAAATATGTCTTGATAATAGCACTCTGGAGCAGGTGAACACAATTAAATATCTGGGCGTGACACTAGAGAGTAGTTTAAGCTGGAAGCCACACATTGATAATGTATGTTCGAAGCAAGCGTCAGCGGATTATGGGCTCTTAAAGGCGAGGGCATGCTTAGATATTTCGGTACTGAAAAGAATCTACTTTTCTCTCTTTCATTGTCATATGACATACTAATGCGAATCATGGTCGTCCACATTTAAAACATATTTGGATCCAATATTGCGCTTACAATAAAGCGGTGCGGATAATGACGTTTTCTAGTCCATTCGAATCCAGCAGTAATTTATTTGGCAGGTTGAAAATACTTCCCTTTACCCTATCCTCCGAAATGAAAGTTGCCATATTAATGAATAACATAATATGCCGCAAACACTCATTGTCGTTTAGTATATTTGTGATTCCTATACGAAATACTAGATACGCTACTAACATAAGTTTTAATTTACCAGTTACCTGAAACACATACGGTCAAAGACTAATTCAGTATCATGGTACAAAAATATGAAACGCTTTATTAATAGAAGTGTAGAGTGCCAGTAAGTTTTTGTTTTCCATAAAAAGATTATATCTCTCAAAATTAATTAAGAATGTTGCACTGTCTTCGTGGCGATATTTTTTCAGTAATACTATTCTGTTGTAGCACTGATGTATGTTTTTCTTTTTTGTCTTGTTTCTCATCCTGTACAATTATGTATAATGAATACGCATTTGTTCATCACTGTCCTGATCGCCGTAGCACTTACGCATGTATACCAAATGGGCCCAAGCTAGCCTTGGCTATGGGCCCAACAGTTGTTTGCTTATGTTGATGTACAAATTTATGATAAAATAAACAATGTCTAATTTCTAAAAAAGTCGTAAAGTCAAATCCCCATCACAGTGCACATTGAACATAGTGCTCTTTGTATCCGCATAAACCGTACGTATCCGTTAACACGTAGTGTTTCCACTATTCGTCGCGCAATCACGGCAGTGCGTCGTACCCATCGGGCGGCCTGGCCGAACAAGCCTCAGAGTTCCGAACAATGGCCTCCAAGCGCCTTGTGCGTTGGCGAGTTAAGCCATATTATCATCATCATTTCGGTGCCGTGCCTGAGAGCGTTTTGGTATCGTGCAAGCTACGACTCATGTCATGCCGAAGCTCGTATAAAAAAAAATTACCGACGATTACGTTACTTCCTAATGCGAAATTTGAGCGCAGCAAATAAGCTGTTTCACCTTTTCGATAGATTGAGGCAAAGAAATCGAGCAACACATGTATGCGCTATCACAGAATTTTTTTTTTATTTTTCACACGTATTCCTTTAACAAAGACTCCACTAGGTAAGCTTCTGCTTCGGCGGCACGCACCTCTGGATTCTGACGGCGACGGCGCTGGGCCTCTGCTCTGGCAGCTCGTTTAGCAGCAGCAGCAGCAGCAGCAGCAGACGGAGGACTTCCATCGGTCGTCTCGCTCATGGCTCAGAAAGAACTGGCAGATAATTTCGCAGTGGCGAACGGCAGCGGCAATTTCGGCTCGGGCGGTGCACATATACAGATCCGCCGCCACCGATGTGGCTCTCTGATTGCCACCGCACAGGGCGAACGGCAGCGGCAATTTCGGCTCGGGCGGTGCACATATACAGATCCGCCGCCACCGATCTGGCTCTCTGATTGCCACCGCACAGGGGTTGCATTGGAGGAGGAGCGAAGAAAGGAATTAAGTTCGAGCCGGCGCTTTGACAACCGGAGACTCGCAGGAAGAGGGGGGAGGGGGGCGGCGTGTACACCCAGCGGCAAACGATGGGGGCAGAAGCGCGCGCAGCAAGCGGACAACACGATAAAGGGAGGAGGGAAGAGATAGCAGCGACTGACTGATGCCGCTGACGCCGATAGTGAGTCAACCCCAGCTGCGGAGTTGGTTGCAGAGACAACGCCGCCGATGCCGACACAAACAATATGATACCCTCGCTTCCGCAGCGCTAAGATCCAGGTCTAGCCGTGGGAAGGTGGTCACGTATTCGTCGACGTGCCGGGGCCTACGTGAAATAACCGGCGCGTCGGCAACTGAAGAGCACCCTATCCGCCACACAAGAACAGGGGGGGGGACCCTTTCCTCCTCTTTCTGCATGGCGGCGACGGTGTTCTATGCAGTCACGTTATCTTGACTCTCTAGCGGCGTCAGCGGCATCCAGCGGTATCAGTCGGTCGCTGCTAGCGCTGGGAGGATGAAAGGGGGGCGGAGCTGGTTACGAGGCCGACGACAACGCCGACGACGACGCGAAACCCAGGAACGGACGCCAAAGAGCTGCGCTCTAAAAATATCGGGTGCTCAGCATAGCTGAAAATTTTGACATTGTTCATGCTATCGAAGTAGCACGAAGAAGTGGGCGCCAGAATGCGAGAGGAATCTGCCGTTGACTACGGCGTGCGGCATTTCGGAGGCGAAGTTTCTACTAGGTTTGACTTCTCGTTCAACGTTTGCTCTGTTGTTGCCGAAGTATCGCCTAACAACAGTGATGAGCACGGCACGGAAAGCGACAGCACGGTCGATTCAGGCCCGACAGTGGCAGAAGCTGCGCATTACGCCAGCCTCATGAATGCAATCGACGCCACGAGAACAGCACACCGCAAGGAAAAAGGTGCCCCGCGACTTGTACAGTGCTACCGCGCCAGTGCACATAGGACATGTAGCGCCAAGAAGGAATATGCCATGTGCATGTTTGCCGAGGCGGCTGGCTGAAAACATTATTCGTAGCACTAGCAAGTTTGAGGTCGCTGTCGTTGCTGCTTGGCCACTATATATATATATATATATATATATATATATATATATATATATATTGCGACGAGGTTTATTGTCGCGCACAACGTTGTGGTACAAAGGCACTGCAAGGGCTATCTGTAGCACGGGGCTCGCTCGCGATCACAGCACGGCCCTTCGTCTTCCTGCAAGGTAGTCAAGTAACAATGCAAGGGTTGGGTCCTTGCGCTGCTCTGTGAGCATGTCAGTGATAGTGAACGGTGACAGGGTGGATGAGGAAGCTGACAAAGATGCCAAAGCAGGGGTCCGTGGGGAGCAGGAGAGCGCATCAGCGTCGGAGTGCTTGCGACCGGAGCGGTACATGACGCAGAGGTCGTACTCTTGCAAGCGAAACGCCCAACGTCCCAAGCGTCCAGATGGGTCTTCCATGGAAGAAAGCCAACAAAGGGCATGGTGGTCAGTAACAATGGCGAAAGAACGGCTTAAAGGTATGGGCGAATCTAGCTTAGTGCCCAGATGATCGATAGACACTCTTGCTGTGACGGAGTAAGTTAATTCTGCTTTCTTTAAGGTACGGCTCACATATGCGAAGACGTATTCATCATAGCCAGCTTTCCGTTGCGCTGAGACCGCGCCAAGACCAACTCTGCTGGCGTCAGTAGGGATTTCCGTGGGAGCATCAGGGTCGTAGTTGCGAAGTATGGGTGGTGAGGTCAACAACTGGTGCAACTGCTGAAACGCTGCATCGCATTCAGGTGACCACGCTGCTATGCCGTTACTGGCGGAAAGTAAACTTGTCAAAGGCGCCATGATGGATGCGAAATTGCGTACGAAGCGATGAAAATAGGAACATAAGCCAATAAAACTTCTGAGGGTTTTGATAGACATGGGCGTTGGGAAGTCTGCAACGGCGCGGAGCTTGTCTGGGTCCGGGAGGACGCAGCCTTTTGAGATAACGTGACCCAATATGGTTAGCTTTCTTGCAGCAAAACGGCACTTATTGAGGTTAAGCTGTAGGCCGGCAGCTGCGAGACAGGTCAGAATGTCATGTAGGCGAGCGAGGTGTGTCGGAAAATCAGTTCAGAAGACGTCGATGTCGTCTAGGTAACAAACAGGTCTTTCATTTGTGACCACGAAGGATGGTGTCGATCATACGCCCAAAAGTAGCAGGCGCGTTGCACAACCCGAAGGACATGACATTAAACTTGTAGAGGACATCGGGTGTAACGAATGCGGTTTTCGGACGGTCAGGCTCGGCCACTCGAGCTTGCCAGTACCAGGAATGCAGATCCAAGAAACTGAAGTATTCTGCGCCTTGTAAACAGCCGAGAGCGTCATCGATTCAAGGCAGAGGATAAAAGTCTTTCCTAGTTTTCTTGTTTAGGCGTCCGTAGTCGAAACAAAAGCGAATGGAGCCATCTTTTTTTCTCACCAATACGACAGGTGAAGACCAAGGACTTGGAGAGGTATGCATGACTTTACGTTTGATCATGTCGCCCACTTGCTCCGTGATGATTCGGCGCTCTTCGGCGGAGACACGATACGTGCGCAGTCGCAAGGGGGAGTGGAAACCGGTGTCGATGGTGTGAGAAACACCGGTGGCATGGCCCAGTGACGTCTGATGACAGTTGAAAGAAGAGACAAACTTGTGAAGGAGAGCGAGAAGTTGGCGGCTATGAGATGGGGAAAGAACTGGGTCGATTGCGTTATCAAAACCCGCTGAAGGTGATGAGCTGGAGACCGAAGCGATGGCGTCAACGTGATGGAGGAAGTCGGTAGGAACATCTAGGATGTCAACGTAGTCGACCGCTTGGAAGTATACTACGGTCTCTCCACGCAGTAGGCTGATCAGGTACCGGTAGTAGTTGGTGACGAGCATCACAGTTGATCCAGATGCTACAGTAAGCACGGGAAATGGAAGAACAATGCCCTTGCGTTGAGCAAACACATTGGACGGCGTGAACAGTACAGTGGCGTCAGATGCGGCATCAGGCGACAAGACAACTGCGATCGACGACTCAGGAGGTATGGTTGTGTAGGCATCAACAGTGAGTTTGTCGGCAAAGTGAGGAGAGCTAGTCGGCAGTGACTCACATAGTGGTAAAAGCAACATTTCTGCACGCGAACAGTCAATGACAGCATGATGACATGACAGGAAATCCCAACGAAGGATGAGGTCGTGAGAGCACGATGGTAGCACGAAACACTCGATTACGTACAGAACGTTGTTGATGACGACACGGGCCGTGCATACAGCTGAAGGGTGAATTCGCTGCGCGCTGTCAGTGGCGAGCGGCAGGCCAGAGCGAGCTGTAGTCACTTTCCGTAGCTTTCGGCAAATACCCTCGTTAATGACGGAAACGGCTGCTCCGGTATCGACTAGTACCACTGCGGGTACTCCCTCTACAAAAATAGTAATAACATTTTGCGGCGAAGATTGAGGTCTTGAGAACGTGAGAATGTATTTGCAGTTCTTGCCTCAGCAACTGCACCAGTCAGTTTCCCTCTTTCGTGGAAACTAAACGATGCAGGGGCGAAATCGAACGCCCACGAGGGGAAGGGGAACGCCGAGTTTTCGACCGGCGATCAGTGTCGAGGCGTGGCGGCGTATTGTGGTGCGTAGCTGTACGTGTCAAAGCTGGTAGGCGCAGTTGGGGCGCGGCGGCGGAAGAAGCGCGCCACATGGCCAGCAATGCCGCAGGCGAAGCAGATAGGCCGATTGTCTTGATTGCGCCACGTCTCGGTGGGACGAAAAAACTGCGGTGATGGTCGGGCAACTGGAAATGAAGTCGGATGCATAGGCGATGAAAAGGAAGCTGTCTGCGCAGGTGGCCGTGCAACCACGGCTGCATAACTGAGAGGCAGCGATGTAGGGTGAGTGGCAAAGTTGGTATGGGCCAGCGGCACACTCATAGGATTGCGTGGAGGGGGGGTGGGGACTGTAGGATCTCCAGGAAGCGCTTCAGATATCTGAGTTCGCATGGCTTGCTGCAGCGTTGGAAGCAAAGCTGCCGTAGGTGCGTCACTGAAGGGCAGCAGCAAGAGCTGCCTGGCCACCTCTTCGCGAATAAAATCTTTGATATGCTGCGAGAGGGTCGAGTTGGTTATTTCGGCAGAAACCGCGATGGTCGAGACGGAATTAGCGTGCTGAATGTTCTGGTGGGCGATGGAACATTGGTGGCGCAGTTCGTCAAAGCTCTGGCAGAGGTTAATGAGGACGGATACGCTACTTGGGCTTTTGGCCAGCAACATCTGAAATACGCTGTCCTCGATGCCCTTGAGGATGTGTTTGATCTTGTAATCCTCTGAAATGCTCGGATTTACCCTCTTGCACAAATCGAGAACATCGTCGATGTAGCTGAGGAATGTCTCTCCAGGCTGCTGTGCGCGCTGGCGTAGACGCTGTACATCGCGTAGCTTACGCACAGCTGGGCAATCAAACACTTAAGCAAACACTTCAGTCCTAAACATGGACCAGCTTGTAAAGTGTGATTCGTGGTTGAAGAACCAAAGTTTGCTACGTCGTCTAGGTAGAACGACACGTAGGTCAGCTTGGACTGGTCATCCAGTTTGTTATGGGTACTTACACGTTAGTACGATGACAACCAGTCTTCCACATCCTGTTCGGTGGCCCCACTGAAAATGGGTTCGTCGCGTTGACGAGGGACGCCGGCGCAGATGACAGTGGCAACCGGTGGTGCAGGCAACGAGGTGGCGGGATCAGGCATTGTGCAAGGCAATCTTGTTGGCAGGGTTCGAGTGCGGAGCTCCAAGCCGAGGCGAAGGATCTCAGCAACCTCTACCAAATGCGACGAGGTTTATTGTCGTTCACAACGTTGTCGAATGCTAGGTAAATCAATGCACTGCAACGGCTGTCCGTAGCACGGGGCTCGCTCGCGATCACGGCATGGCCCTTCGTTTTCCTCTTCAGAAAGCACATACGCAGGGGCGCGTCTGCTTCATTGCAATATATATATATATATATATATATATATATATATATATATATATATATATATATAAATGTGTGTGCGCGCGTGCGTGTGTGTGTGTGTGTGTGCGTGCGTGCGTGCGTGTGTGTGTTTGTTTGTGTAAACAGTATATACCGGAAAACGCCAATAGCGAAGAAGAGGAAGTGAATGGTAAGGAGGCGGATAGAGTAGTAGTGACTGAGGTGCTTCTTGGCTAACCCACCATAGTGGGCATGCGACCAGTGTTTTGGAGAAAACACAAACTCCGGAACCTGCCCCTTGCGTTACATCGGACAATGGACGGCGAAGGCTCCACTGAAAACAGCTCCACTGATCAAAACGCGAAGAACTTCTTCGGAGCATTGGTCAATGAATACCTTTCTGAGTTAAGAACAATGCCCAGCCCCAAGTGAGCGACCTCGTTCGACACAATTAAGAAAGGTGACCTCGTCCTTCTGCAACAGTAAAACAAGCCCCGGCAACTATGGAATATTGTTTCAATAGAGGAGCGCCATAGACGAATGAACGGCAAGACAAGATCCTGTATCTTTAGAGCACCGGGTGGATTCACGGTTAAACGGGCCGTTCAACACCTGTAGGTGCTGGAACCAAACTTTTCGCTAACTTCTGCAAGCGGGGTAGTTTTTCGGAACTAGAACGACAAAGAAGTAGACGGCGCGTTATGGTACCTCGGACCACGCACAACAGCAGCTACTCACGGAGTCTCGTAATAGTTTAAGCCTAATAGACCCCTTTTTCGATGCACAGAAAGGCATGATTTGCTACACAGCTTGTGCGTAGGTTTTGAACACTGTCATAACGCAAGCCAATAAGGTTCTGGAGAACAACAGCTACCTAACGAATGATGGAACACAGTGTGCTTTGAATGTGGGCCATGAAGATAATGTTATCAGGAATTTACGATAACAAGAAAACAAACTGCGCTTTGCCAGTGCTGCTGTTCTGCGCCAACGTCGACGACAATCGAGTACGACACTGGCTTCAATAATATCGCTTCGATGGAACGTTCAACTTCAAAGCTTCCACCTAAGTTAAGATTTCTTTCCATCGTGACATGGTAAAGAATGTAGGTCTAATTCGTATGTTTATGTACAAACTACTTCAAGATTAATATAGCCAACAAGAACTGAGCGATTCATTCATGCACTTGCTGCTCGTATTACTTCAGGCAAACAGCATACACAAGCTTTTTGACTCTGGGCACCGGGTTCCTCTTGCAGGCTATGCAATCTCGATAACGCAGAGAAGTAATCAAATTACTCACTGTCCAATTGTGATCTTCCACTTGTTGGTCATCTCCTGACGCGCAGCAGATATGGGCTCAACATCGTCCTCACGGATAACCGTAAAGTGGAGCTCTTTCAGAGACTCACATACTTCAGCGGCTTCGATGATCCAACGAATCTCGGCAGCAGAAAAGTCAGATCTCAGAGCAAGGCGCTGGAGTGACTTTGCCTGTCTGAGGCCATCTGCCAAACGGTCAGCATGCCACCTGATCTTCTGCTTGTCGGAATACAAAATGTTAGACAGAAGAATTAGTTCTTGATTCATCTCTATAAATTATCAGACGTGGTACATTTGTTCTAGGTATGCGAGTAGCTGAGCAAAAGCTGCATGCTGAGGTTCAACTCTACTCTTTACAACACAAACACGCAAGTGTGAAGTGCACTCCATTTACAGAGTTCACAAAGCCTTGCATGTGTACATAAAAAAAAAGAACTCAGATGACAGATAAAACATTTTGTAAAGGCATTCTCGGATATAGGCAGAACAGATATTTCGCAATAGTTGTCATGCAGGAAACTATCTGTAACAAACGCTCACCTTCATTCAAATCAATCACCCATAGCAAAGCTAGAAATCAAGAATGAAAGGTAGAGAAATAAATCACTCTCACATGTTGTAGAAGTTTACATTTGTCTAGAATTTTGAGAAAATGTGTTTTATTTCATGATATTCGTGATTTGCATTCGCAAATTACGAATATCTTACAAAATCAATAAATTTTCTGTCAGCATTCGCGGACATGGTATTTAGAAAGTTTGCGACATATATTCTTGTGTTCAATGTGCATAAGTAGCAGCTGTTGTGGATTCTTTCAGCTCCTAACATGTCCGCTTGCATCTGTTGGCTGTGCAGCCTGAATAGCACAGATAGGTAACGCTCTCTTTTCATTGCTGTAATTACATGTGTGGTGTAGTTTCAGTAGGATAAGTGACTTGCAGAACCTTCATAGTGAATTAGAAATTGATTTATAGGTGGCATGTATTCACATCTGTAACAACAGTTAGCCTGGATAACGAATTCACACAGAAATTGACTTACAGTCTTATGTCTGACAAGACTTGTTGTCTGACATGATTATTTATCGAGAAGACTTATTGACTCACAAGACTTATTCATCGACAAGGCTTATTGTCTCCGCCGCCGGCGAGTACCAAACAGTGTCGTCAAAGTAAAAGTGTTTCAAAAGGGCGGACCATTGCATTAATAGATGATAATGGCAGCAAAAGCGATTTAAACTGAAACCAAGATGCGTGCCGATCTTGTAAATGCCACTACACTGCAGTTAAAGAGGAGTACACTAGGACTTGCATTGCAAAAATAGAGGCTTGGTAAAAATAAATTCCATTTCCACAGATCCTCACTATTACTTCTTGTAATACATGTTTTACCGCCTCATTTCGAGATACCTCGAAAGATACGATAGCAACAAGTTTGATCACGTCGAAAAGGTCATAAAATCACTTCCAGTCATAAAATCTCCTAGCAAAAGCCGAGTGGAAGAGAAGCTAGCGCGTTGCACCGCTGAAGCAAGAGTGACTGTATGTTAAAGCACAGGTTGTCTTTAACACTTAAATATATTCTTAAAATTTTCACTCAAAGATAGTGATTCTCGTGAAGACGACTCCTTTTCGCAAACACTGAATGAACGAAACACCGAATATGGAATTACTTGAGGTTCTCTTGCATAAACGTCTGATCACTAATAAGGTCTTTCAAAACATTCTTTTAAATGCAGTCGTTCAAATTTGGTCTCTTTCGCCTCAAGGAGAGCCTGTTGTCATTCGTGCCAGAGATATTGGCTGACTGAGATTATAGGCGCAGCTTTCTGGCCTCTTGGAGAGGCTAGTAGGCTGCGCTTATACCTTCAGTAGGGAAATAGAACAGCGGCACGATATTCACGTTGTGGATGCAAGTGAGCCGATGATAGCATATCAGCGAGTGTGGTAAGCTAGGTAAGCTTCATTATAGAAGTTACTCGTGTCCATTAAGGCGACGCCCATGCGTACGGTGGTTTTGCGCGGGAATAAGCCCATGTCTTGGTGATTCAAGTAGTTGAACTTGAAGACCGTTGTGAGCATTGTTCTTATTCCTTTATATGACGTGTTCTTGGTCACTAATTAACCGGTTGATAGGGCCACCAAACCGCAAGAAGAACCGAAGGACACAGATGAGACAATATATAGGCGCAGCAGCAGGAATCCGAGGGCCTAAAAATATTTTGCGGCACTGATTAACTGCCGAATTTTCCCACGAAATCAACATAGACAGTGAGAACAATTGCGCTCCTTCTTTAGCCGCCTTTATACAATTACTTCAAGATAATAATGTCTGCATATTCAGAACTCTAGTCATCAATATAGGAAAGAAAGTGTTATCCTTAGTTTGCATCTGTGAAGACATCACCCGATGACAATTTTGAATTGTGCTGACACAATAGGAACTTCTCACTTCTGCTACTCAACAAGTTGAAAACTAGCAGAAGTCTTCCTCACCTGAGTTATTTGTTTCCTCAAGTCCCACTCAATACTATCGAGTGTCATCTCCTGAATGGTATTGTTGGTGGCAAGGAACTTTGAGAGTGACTTAGAATCCAAGACACCCAATTTGAAGCCCTCAACGGTGAGCTTGGTCACTGTTTTGTTGGTAATGAGGGCTCCGAACACCATGTTTGACTTGGTGCGGTAATTACGGTCGTGGCAAAAAACAGTCACGTCGGGAGGAGCCGACGGTCTGGCAAGCATTCGCTTGAAGCTTGAACCGCACCGGTGAGATAAAAAGGAGGCATCCAAGATTAGGCAAGAGATGTCGGTGCTCTTTTCCAGGGCCTGCAGCAGCTTTCCGACGAAGTCGAACACCTAGACAGACAAAGGCGTACGCGGCAAGTTAAAACAACAGCAAAATTACTGCTACAAAAGTCCCACGCCGTTTCATGAAAGGTGCGATCAGCAGCCTTGAGTCAGTGACTATGCTGAGCGGCTCATTGCAATGTGCCCGTTCACGTGAGCCGAAAAACCGAGTCGTACACCAGAAAAGAAAGCTGTTTGCGGAATACTTCACTTTATTGTCACTGTTACTCTGCAAACAGACAATTTCTTTCCAAGCTTTATTTCTGCTTCCCAGGCTTACAGTGTTACGTTACATGCACCTGTAATGCTACAATAAACTGTGGCGCTACACGAATATCCCGACATTTAGTTCATAATCACTGAGCACACTGCAATTTCTGTTCGCAAGTAACCGGGACCCCACTGTTTATTATATGATTATTGAGAAAATTAATTAATATGTGGAATTCTACGTGTGAAAACTACGAGCTCATATAAAACACACCGTAGTGGGCGACTCCGGATTAAGTTTCACCACCGGGGTTTATTGAACGTGGACTTACAGCTAATACACTGGTGTTTTTTGCATTTCGTCCCCATCAAAAGCTAATTTTTAAGCATAAGTGTTAACCACAACGACAACATTTTTTTGTTGCTCAAATCGTAAATTCTTAGAGTACTTAAAAAATAAATTATGTGGTTTTACGTGCCAAAACCACTTTGATTACGAGGCACGCCGTAGTGGGGGCTCCGGAAATTTAGACCACCTTGGGATCTTTAGCATGCACCTAAATCTAAGTAGACGGGCGTTTTCACATTCCGCCCCTATCGAAATGCGGCCGCCGTGGCCGGGATTTGATCCCGCGACCTAGTGCTTAGCAGCCCAACACCATAGCCACTAAGCAACCACGGCAGGTCTGTTAGTGCAGTGTTAGTGCAGTGTTAGTGCAGTGTTAGTGCAGTGTTAGTGCAGTGTTAGTGCAGTGTTAGTGCAGTGTTAGTGCAGTGTTAGTGCAGTGTTAGTGCAGTGTTAGTGCAGTGCCGGTGCAGGTGCAGTGCAGCTTCAGTGCAGTTCCAGAGCAGTTCCAGCCCAGTTCCAGAGCAGTTTCAGCGCAGTTTCAGCGCAGTGTCGGCGCAGAGTCGGCGCAGACTCGGCGCATTGTCATCGCAGTGTCATCGCAGTGTCAGCGCAGTGTCAGCGCAGTGTCAGCGCAGTGTCAGCGCAGTGTCATTGCAATTGAGCGTTATCGGTGCATTTCGCCCCCATCGAAAGCTGCTTTTCAAGCAGAAGTGTTAACAATAACAGCGTTTCTTGTTGCTCAAATGGTAAATTGCTATGTACTTTAGGAAAAGGTGCATGACAAACGCTATTTATAATATATTCAATGCTACGTGCAGCCACAAGTATTAGCATTCGTACAAATATATTCTACTTTAGATGAACAAAAACCGCTGAATGTGTTTCGTCTCAAGGATACCATTGAAACTTGTTCTCCTCTTGTAATTCAGATAAAAATAGAATTTATTGAGGGAATGCAGACATCCACCTTAGGTACACGCAATGCACAGGATTGTAAAGAAAGTATTGAAGAAGCACCGCTGAACACTTCACTATACATCTACCGATTCTACAGCAGTTATAATATTTAGAAGCGAAATATCCGCTAAGAACAACTGTTTGTCCCTCCAATCACAGGCTTATGTTAAGCCACTTACAGCGCGTCGTACACGGCATCGTCACGCTGATTCTTTAACACCTTAAACACCCGAACTAACCTCTAAGTTTTCCTTCTTCCCGCGCACTGTAACAGATTGGAACACCCCGCCATTATCACACTTGATAAACACCGATTCTATTGAACGCTTGTGTGTTTAATATTAAAGGTATTGTCATTGCGGCAAGCCTTGTTACTGTTTCCTTTTTCCTCTTTTACATGTGAATATTGTTTGATACTTTCCACATCTTCCTTACTCTATTATTTTCAGTATATTGCAATGGTCGCTCGTTCAACTTCTGGTACTTTTCCCCCCTCTCGCGATAGTGGTTCCAAGTGCTCATATATGCGTGTGTTACGGATCTAATGCTTGTCAAGTTCTCTTCCTTGAGTGTACTTTCTCTTAATCTTACTTAGTCGTCGCTTTCAGTTTTTTCTGATATTTACATACGTTGCATTGTTTTTGTATTTCTTTTTCATATGTGTATGTATATATAATATTTATATCAGCACGTCCTGTGCTACAGGGGCTTAGCGGAGAAACGAGAACTAGGAGTCAGATTTCTCATTAATAAGAATATAGCTGGTAACATACAAGAATTTTATAGAATTAACGAGAGGGTGGCAGATCTTGCTGTGAAACTTAATAAGAGGTACAAAATGAAGGTTGTACATGTCTACGCCCTTGCATCCAGTCACGATGACCAGGAAGTCGAAAGCTTCTATGAAGACGTGGAATCGGCGATGGGTAAAGTAAAAACAAAATACACTATACTGATGGGCGACTTCAATGCCAAGGTAGGCCAGAAGCAGGCTGGAGACAAGGCAGTAGGGGAATGTGGCATAGGTACTAGGAATAGCAGGGGAGAGTTATTAGTAGTGTTTGCGGAACAGAATAATATGCGGACAATGAATACCTTCTTCCGCAAGCGGGATAGCCGAAAGTGGACGTGGAGGAGCCCGAATGGCGAGACTAGACATGAAATAGACCTTATACTCTGCGATAACCCTAGCGTCATACAAGATGTGGACGTGCTCGGCAAGGTGCGCTGCAGTGACCATAGCATGGTAAGAACTCGAATTAGCCTTGACTTGAGGAGGGAACGGAAGAAACTGGTACATACGAAGCCGATCAATGAGTTAGCGGTAAGAGGGAAAATAGAGGAATTCCAGATGAAGCTACAGAACAGGTATTCGGCTATAACTCAGGAAAAGGACTTTAGTGTTGAAGCAATGAGCGACAATATTATGGGCATCATTAGGGATTGCGCAATAGAAGTTAGTGGTAACTCTGTTAGACAGAGTACCAGTATGCTATCGCAGGAGACGAAAGATCGGATCAAGAAACGCCAATGCACGAAAGCCTCTAACCCTACAGCTAGAATAGAACTGGTAGAATTTTCGAAGTTAATCAACAAGCGTAAGACAGCTGACATAAGAAAGTATAACATGGTTAGAATTAAACATGCTCAGGAACGGAGGAAGGCTAAAAGCAGTGAAGAAGAAACTAGGAATCGGCAAGAATAAGATGTATGCGTTAAGAGACAAAGCCGGCAATGACATTACTAATATGGATGAGATAGTAAAAGTGGTTGAGGAGTTCAATAGAGATTTATACAGTACCAGTGGCACCCACGACGATCATGGAAGTGACAACAGTCTAGAGGAATTCAAAACCCCACAAGTAATGCCGGAAGAAGTAAAAAAAGCCTTGGCAGCTATGCAATAGGGGAAGGCCGCTGGGGAGGATCAGGTAACAGTAGATTTATTGAAGGATCGTGGACAGATTGTTCAAGAGAAACTGGCCACCCGATTTACGCAATGCCTCATGACTTCGAGCGTACCGAAATCTTGGAAAACGCTAACTTAATCATAATTCATAAGGATGGAGACACCAAAATTATAGACCGATCAGTATTTTTGTCGGTTGCCTACAAAGTGTTTACTAAGGTAATTGCAAATAGAATCAGGAACACCTTAGAATTCCGTCAACCAAAGAACCAGGCAGGATTGCGTAAAGGCTACTCAACAATAAACAATATTCACACTATCAATCAGGTGATAGAAAAATGTGCGGAACATAACCAACCGTTATATATAGCTTTCATTGATTACGAGAAATCGTTTGATTCAGACGAAACCTCAGCAGTCATGGAGGCATTGCAAAATCAGGGTGTAGACGAGCCGTATGTAAAAGTACTGAAAGATATCTATAGCGGCTCTACAGCCACCGTAGTCCTACATAAAGAAAGCAACAAAATCCCAATAAAGAAAGGCGTCAGGCAGGGATATACAATCTCTCCAATGCTATTCACAGCGTGTTCACAGGAGGTATTCAGAGACCTGGATTGGGAAGAATTGTGGATACGAGTTGATGGAGAATACTTTAGGAACTTGCGATTCGCTGATGATATTACCTTGCTTAGTAACTAACGGGACCAACTGCAATGCATGCTCACTGACCTGGAGAGGAAAAGCCGAAGGATGGGTCTAAAAATAATCTGCAGAAAACCAAAGAGTCTCGGATGAGAATAGCAGTTTACGAGAGGTAGTGAGGCATTGGAAGTGGTAAGGGAATACATCTACTTAGCACAGGTAGTGACTGCGAATCCGGATGATGAGACTGAAATAATCAGAAGAATAAGAATGGGCTGGGGTGCGTTTGGCAGGCATTCTCAGATTGTGAACAGCAGTTTGCATTATCCCTCAAGAGAAAAGTATATAACCAGATGTGTCTTACCAGTACTCACGTACCGGGCAGAAACCTAGAGGCATACGAAAAGGGTTGTACTTAAATTGAGGACGACGCAACGAGCTATGGAATAAAGAGTGCTAGGTGTAACGTTGAGGGATAAGGAAAGAGCAGACTGGGTGAGGGAACAAACGCGAGTTAATGATTTCTTAGTTGAAATCAAGAAAAAGAAATGGGCATGGGCAGGACACGTTATGAGGAGGGAAGTTAACCAATGGTCATTAAGAGTTACGGAATTGATTCCAAGGGAAAGGAAGCGTAGCAGAGTGCGGCAGAAAGTTAGGTGGGCGAAGGAGATTAAGAAGTTTGCAGGGACAACATGGCCACAATTAGTGCATGACCGGGGTAGATTGAGAAGTATGGGAGATACCTTTGCCCTGCAGTGGGCCTGACGAGGCTGATGATGATGATGATGATATAATATTTGTGCATATGTAAATATTTATGTATTCTGCCCCTCCTGCTTGGGCCCCCATTTGGGCCTGCACTATTGCATAAATAAATAAATACATAGGTGTTTGCAGACGAAGGACTGTTAAACTATATGCTTGCTACAAATATTTCGGAAGGCCGATTAGGGAGGATCATGGAGGGTAGCCAAAGAGAAATTCTAAGGCACCATCGACCTGAGTATGACTGTCACTTTCTGCAAATTTGGGACTTTCAACATGTGATAAATGATATTGCCGCTTACTTATGGCAGGAAGAACCCCGCCCCACCGTTGGAATTGACTCCAGTTCACCGCACAAGCCGGCGAATCCGAGGCCTCGCCCCAGAATTCGGAAACCTCCAGGAATAAGTGATGACTGCGACCACTGCGACTTCTACGGAACGGGTGACACCGACTTACCTAACGCTGCTGAACCGCCAAGTGCCAACGGCCTTTCATGGCGACACATTTGAAGACGTTGAAGACTGGCTGGCGGAGTTCGAGCGCGTGGCTGCGATTAACGAGTGGGACAACAACGCCAAACTCAGGAACGTCTACTTCAGCCTCCAGGATGGTGCTCGCACGCTGTTCATGAAGCGCGAAAGTACCCTGCTATCCTGGCCTGAGTTCCAGCGCAAGCTACCAGAGATTTACTCCAGTCCCGATCGCCGGGAAAAAGCAGAGCGGGCCCTTCAGTCACGCGTTCAAAAGCCCAATAAGAGCGTCACGGTGTACGTGGAGGACATGACGCGCCTCTTTCAGCGTGCCGATCCGAGCATGTCGGAAGAGAAGAAGGTGCGTCATCTGATGAGAGGCGTAAAGGAGCAGCTCTTTGGCGGTCTTGTTCAGAATACGTCCAAGACTGTTGCGGAGTTCCTCACCGAAGCCACCGCGATGGAAAAAAACCCTTCAGCAACGGTGGAACATGTACAACCGGCAAGTAAATGGCGCTTATACTCTGGATACGCCGGTAGCCTTCGGGTGCGACGTCGCCTTGATTTGCGAGCTGATTCACTCAGTGGTTCGCTACGAGCTGCAGAAGCACCACGGTACGTCGCCACCTCCAGTCAGCTCCCTCGCCAGCGTCGTACGCAAAGAAGTACAGCAGGCACTGCAGGCATCTTTTTCCAGCAGTGAAGCACCACCTCTGCGAAGCGAATCCCGGTGCAAGACTTACGCAGAAACCTTAATGATCCCCGTCCAAGCTTTCCCACCTACTTATGTGGCGCCGCCAGTCGCGTTGCAATCGGCGGAAGCCGCTCCGACAACTCCGCTACCGTACTTCGATGATCGCCGAACACCCGCGAGGAAATCCGAGCTTTGGCGAACACCCGATCGACGACCGCTGTGCTACCACTGCGGCAAAGCTGGTCATGTGTACCGCAAGTGCCCCTACCGACGACTCCGACTGCGAGGTTTTTCTGTCGATTCACCTCGACTTAGGTTCGGCCAAAGGCCGCCCGACATCGCAAAATTCCTCGAACAGCAGCGCAGACCGGGCCCATCGCAGCGGCAGTCACGCCACCCTCACCGCGGCGGTCAATATTTCCCTGCTCATGATACCACCTCGAGGACGACGCAAGGGTGATCCCCAAGTCCACGCCGGAAAAAGTGACGTCAGTGACCTTCCGAGGCGGGGCCGCTAGTACTCGACGTGCTCAAGACCTCGTATCGTGCTGACCGCAGAACAATGAAAACACGATGACGCCAGAACCAGTTTCCGCGAACAAGATTTCACTGGACATACCTGTGTTGATCGACGGCAGAAAAATGAGTGCACTTGTAGATACCGGCGCCGATTACTCTATTATTAGTGGAAAACTGGCGAGCGTTCTGAAAAAAGTTACGTTGCCCTGGAACGGGGCACCAGTTCGTACGGCAGGAGGCCACGTCGTCACACCGCTTGGTCTATGCACGGCCAGAGTAGAAATTCGCGGGGCTGCTTTTCTCGCCACTTGTCTAGTTCTACGCGAGTGTTCCCGCAATTTAATTCTTGGGATGGAATTTCTCCGGGAATATGGCTCTATTATTGACCTCCGCGAGCGCTGCATCGTTTTCTCGGCACAAAGGGCAACACAGACCGGCTCCGCTGGACATAGATCCGCACTTCGCGTTTCGGACGAGAGCATCACGATACCGCCGCGTGCGAGTGTTATGGTTCCGGTCAAGTCCGACGAGCTACAAGACGGTGAAGCCATTGTAGAAGCCAACATCTCTGTGTTACTGGCAGAAATTATTTGTGTAGCACGAAGCCTTGTGGAACTTGATGATAGCCAGACAACGGTCCTCGCTACCAACTTTACCTTTGAGCATCGGCACATTTATCGTGGCACTGCCATCGCCTACGCCGAACCATCAACGGAAATCGTCGAGTGCTTTGCTTCTGAAGTGGACACAGACGACGGTTCGCTCAGAGACATCGATGTAAACTCCGAGCTTATGGACGACCAAAAGAGCGCACTGCAGGACATCTTGAACGAATTCCACGCGTGCTTCGCTCGGGCTACTAAGGTGGGCCAAACGCCAATCACGAAGCACCGAATAACGACATCCTCCGACGCACGTCCCATCAAACAACAGCCTTATCGTGTCTCGCCGAAAGAACGGGAGGCAATTCAAGCGCAAGTCAAGGAGATGCTAGATGACGGTGTCATTCAGCCTTCGCACAGTCCGTGGTCCTCCCCGGTCGTTCTAGTCAAGAAAAAAGACGGAACGCTTCGTTTCTGTGTTGATTATCGACGCCTCAATGATGTTACCAAGAAGGGCGTGTACCCACTACCATGTATCGATGTCTCTTTAGACAGGTTGCGGCGAGCTAAGTATTTTTCGTCGCTCGATCTAAAGAGCGGTTACTGGCAAATTGAGGTCGATGAAAGAGACCACGAAAAAACTGCTTTCGTCGCTCCAGATGGCCTTTACGAATTCAGAGAACTTCCTTTCGGTCTCTGTTCGGCGAGAGCAACTTTCCAGCGAATGATGGACACCGTTCTCGTTGGTCTGAAGTGGCAAAGCTGCCTCGTCTATCTCGACGACGTGGTTCTTTTTTCGGCAATATTTCACGACCAGCTGAAACGACTGCGGCAAGTTCTCGAAGCCATCCAATCGGCTAACCTCACCCTTAAGCCTCAGAAGTGTCATTTCGACTACAAGGAGCTGATGTTTCTCGGGCACGTGGTCAGCGTGGAAGGCGTTAGCCCCGATCCCGCGAAAACTGCCGCTGTAGCCTCGTTTCCAGCACCGACCGACAAGGAAGGCGTCCGACACTTCCTGGGCCTTTGCGCATACTACCGGCGTTTCATCGAAACTTTTTCGAAGATGGCGGAGCCGCTGACTCGCCTCACGAGGGACGATGTATCGTTCGTCTGGTCCTCAGAGCAAGAGACTGCTTTCACCGAGCATCGACAACGTCTGGTGTCAGCACCAGTTTTGGCCCACTTTGACCAGGAGGCGGACGCGGAAGCTCATACGGACGCCAGTAACGTTGGTCTTGGTGCGGTGCTTGTAAAACGGCAGGAACGAAGAGTGATCGCCTACGCAAGTCGCACACTATCGCGTGCAGAGACCAACTACACCACGAAGAAAGAGTGTCTTGCCGTCATATGGGCGCTGGCCAAATTTCGACTTTACCTTTACGGCCGCCCATTCAAAGTTGTAACCGATCATGACTCGTTATGCTGGCTTGCGAATCTCCGGGACCCTTCTGGACGACTGGCACGGTAAAGTCTACCTTTGAAGGAGTACCACGTGACCGTCGTGTACGAGTCGGACCGCATGCACGAAGACGCTGACGCACTCTCGCGTGCCCCTATCAACACTACCGACCACGAAATTGACGACGACAGCGCTTTCCTTGAGGCCGTAAGCGGTACTGATTTGTCCACACGGCAGCGTGCAGACGATGCACTACGGCCTATATTCGAAAATATAGAAGGATGAAACCCATCAATACCCAGGCATATCGCTCAAGGATTGTCGTCTTTTTGTTTACGACATGGCGTCTTGTACAAGAACTCCGCTGCCACCAACAAGGCCTACCTTTTGGTCGTTCCAGCAGACCTCCATGGCGAAGTTTTGTTTGCCTGTCATGACCAGACTCCGTCTGGCCAGTTGGGTTTTACGCGAACGCTTGATAGATTGCGCAAATCCTACTACTGGCCGAAACTCGCCGAGTGTGTTAAGCGGTACGTCCAAGCCTGCCGTGAATGCCAGCGCCGAGAGTCGCCAGCTGTGAAGCCTGCGGGATTGCTGAATCCGATTGACCCACCTGCCAAACCTTTCGACCAGGTGGGCGTAGATCTTCCGGGCCCATTTCCACTGTCATCTTCTGGCAACAGGTGGATAATCGTCGTCACGGACTATTTAACGCGGTATGCTGAGACAAAGGCGCTGCCTCTGTCACAGCTTCCGATGTTGCCCAGTTTTTCATACAGAGCATCGTCCTACGGTAAGGGGCCCATCGCACGTCATCACAGACCGAGGCAAAGCCTTTACAGCACAGCTCATTGAAAACGTTTTTAAACTCAGCTGCATGACACATCGAAGGACAACTGCCTATCATCCACAGGCAAACGGCTTGACCGAACGACTGAACAAAACGATGACTGACATGCTCTCTATGTACGTAGACGTACAGCACAAGACGTGGGACGAGATACTCCCTTACGTAGCGTTTGCCTATAATACTGCTACGCAAGAAAAAACATGATTCACGCCGTTTTACCTCGTTTACGGCGGTGAAGTTCAGACTATGTTAGAAGCAATGCTGCCGTGCGACAATATCGATCATCTCGACCTCGCCCAAGCTGCCGAACTTTTCGTGCGACGCGCGGAAGAAGCCCGTCAGCTTGCCCGAGGGCACATAAAGTAACAACAGGGCATCGATGCGCACCGTTCCAATCTCCGCCATCGATATGTCGAGTTCCAACCTGGTGATACAGTTTTGGTCTGGACTCCCGTACGCCGAAAAGAACTATCCGAGAAGCTTTTGAGTCGCTACTTCGGACCTTACAGAGTCTTGAAATGAATTGGTGACGGATTTTGAAGTCCTTCCTGACGGAAGCCTGCCTCCCCGACACCAACAACCGCAATCTGAGATTGTGTACGTTGTGCGGTTGAAACCGTACTATAGCCCCTAATATTCCATGTTTTCAGCCGCTTCGGTTAGTTTTTGTTGTTGATCGTCCATCAGTGCCTTGTGACTTTATCGAACACCACAGTTGTTGTGACAGTAGCCTATGTGTTCGCCCTAGGGCATCTCGGCGCTCTCAGGTGAAGCCTATGTATGCTTTTCTTTTTTTGCGGGGGTAATGTCACATGGTGTGGCAGAGCAAAGGACTGAAGAAGAGGAGAACGAAGTTCGTCTCGGCATCGCGCGTCGCCGCTTACGCTTTCTTAAAGTGCAACCGCCTGTATCTTCGTTCAGCTTGTATATTCCAGCAGGGTATACGCGACAATATGAACCGGACAATATTGAGATTTACGCCACAACAAAGACGCAAGAGCGCAGAGAAGGACAAACTTTGAGACGACCGACGAGCGCTAACCATGAACAAATGTACTTTTCTATTCAATTTCTGTGTTTCAGTGCCATGACTCGACATACTCGTGGTTCGCCCACGTGGTTCGCCCACGAAGTCCAAACGTCTAAAAATATTAAGGGCAGCTTAGGGGATCGAATGTATGAACCTTAGACAAACCGCAACGTACGCAGCATAAAGACGACGGTCTACAGACAACAAGGTAGTATTTCAAAAGACTTGCATGCAAATAGGTAACGGTACAGACTGCTAAAAGTAGAAGAGTTCCAGATTAGCCGTCAGTCTGTGAAGCTGTATCAAAGTGCCAGTTTAGGTGAATAAGATATTGTGACGCACAGTCCAGTGAGCGCAGGTAAACAGTCAGCATGACGAGCACGACTAAACTGCGAGAACTTTATTGGCCAAACTTGTGCCCTCAAACAAAGTAAATATGATGCTGGGGCGGTGGTAGCAGCAGGTGCGGTTGGTTGTGGCAAAATCGTGTGCCAGTGCTTAGGTTCGCCTCTTTCATGCGTGCAACATTCTATCCTTTATACGCGATCGTGACTAAGGGCTAGAATACATAAAACGTATCGCAATCATCTATTAGCGCACCTACAAAGAGGCAAGTATTGCCTTTATTAATATTACGACAGCGTTTTGGATGTATGCGTTTTATCGCACCGCGGCAGCGCTCTCCTGCGATTGCAGAATCATCATAAAGCCACGTAACGGAACTGAACAATCCAGAGTGCATGACACTCGCGTTGCGATTACAAGGACCACGGCCTGCGTGCAGCAAACCTGCTGGTGATTAGAAATGGAAGTGCATGTGGTAGGAATTTTAAATTATCAACGGCAACGCATCGTTGTCCTTGAAAAGTAAACGAATAAAATGCGTACTTTTTAGCACTTCTAACATCCGGGGCTAATTTGAACGAAAACGATGCTTACCAGGGGTTGTTGAGCAGGTTCACACGAAGATAAAGGGTTTGAATACTTAGTCGTAAAAAACGTGGACACTCAAAAAAGATAACGCGAACAAAAAATATAAGAAGAAAAAAAGAACAAGAGCGGTCGCATAGAGGGATAGAATTGAAGTTGGTGAACGAAGTACGGGGGTGATTCTAAATATGACAAATCTGTTATTCGCAACAAAGGCCAATATTTAGCAAGCAAAGTTCGGCAAAGCATGCAGCTGAGAACCTTCCAAGTAACGAATCGGCTGTCACTGAAGAAAGAAAACGCTTCGCGGACGGCAATGAATTGGAAATCAGGGGTAATCGTAAGTCAGTTGTAGAAGCCTTCACTTAACAGTTGCCAAAGTGATTTGACAGATGATAAAGAAGTGCACATTTCAAAGTTTGATAGAGCAGAAACCGAAGCGTTATCATTAAACATAATCTAACCCACCACCAAAAATTCGTTGGGTTTCATTGCATACGTCCCGCGTTTGTGCTAGTAATACGAAAGAGATGGGACAATGATGCAGTAGATGGAGAACACATTCGCGGGAAATGAGCAGAAAGGTATAAGATAAATTATTTTAAGAGAAAGAAGGAATGTGAAGTGGAGCAAACACGGAAAGGAAAAAAATGAAGGATTAAACACATTAGCTAGCAATATACGGAAGGATAGCAAAGTAACATAGTAAACTTCGTCCTACTGATATTATTCTAAAAAATGTAGTCAAGAATTTCAGGTAAACGCATGTGGCGTTGCGGTGAAAATCTAGATGCCTGCGAACATGACCAAATTCTGCTTGCATGGCATCTTGGAAAAGTTGAGAATATGTTCTGTGTGTAAATTCGTAATCAATATGAAAGGGAACAGTAATTTTTTAAGGCTTGCAACTCTTGATGTGTGCTTCCGAATTTAGGAACTTCAAAGATAATTAGTTTTCCAGTTGGGCATTTAGTCTCACTGATTACTTGATGGTATGCAAGTGACGTTGCATACACGCAAGCACGAAACGTTGCCGCGACGTCTATATTTGCGAAAAATAGAGCGCAGAAGATTTTCATGGGTAAAAAAGTCGCCACTAAGGCACAAAAAACCTGCGCTTAAAGTGTGCGAAACCGAACTTACGGAAATGCCACCACTTGTTTTCTCACAACTCCTAGCTCGGATTGCGTGAGTGCCTGATTTGCTACAAGGCTTTGGATACAGTCAACTCTGGTATTTATAGTGAACGACTGTTTATCTTATCTGTTTATGTTATCTTAGCAACTTACCCGTCATACATATAATGTGAAATTTTTCGAAAGCAAATTCTAAAGAAGAAATGTTGCTGAACATGCCCCGGACACCGAATCTGACAGGTGTGTTGCAGAAGGTGTGGATGTTTTAACGCGTTGCAAACCTTGCACAAAGGTACTCCCGATCGGAAATGTTCCATCGTTTCTGAAAGCGAACTCGTTATCACTTTTACCCTCTGATAAAGATGGTGGTTTCGCTGTCCTGCCGTTGGGTGGATTCAGTGCGAAGGCCACCCTTGTCATTGATTTAGTTTTTAAAAGTTATGACGCTTCTCTTGCAAACGTGAAATTAAAAGCAAGAAATTATGCAAATCCCTTAGCAAAAGGGATTTGCAGGGAAAGCTAGCAAAAGTGATTGAAAAAACTAAGAAGCCAAGCTTAGATATTTTCTTTTCAGCTAAGATGCATAAGAATGACTGTCCTCTGCGGGTTATCGTAGCTGAAACGGCGACGTGGCAGAAAGCTGTCGGCTTGTTTTTGCAAGATAAACTAAACCTTATAATCATTGACGATCCTTTCCTTGTTAGAGATTCTGGTGAAGGTATTAGTTTAAGAGAGAATGAAAAGGCACTCAAGATGTTCTCGATCGACATTAAAGATCTGTGCCATTCACTTCCACATGACAAGTTGCTGCTGGTTGCTGAAGAATGCATTGATGACTTTGGATCAGTTGGCTTACAGAATGCTGCAGGTGTTTCTATTAGCGGCTTTCTTGAATTGCTAAACTTCTACTTGAAATCAACTTACGCCTTATGGAATGAACAAAATTACATACAAAGAAATGGTGTTTGTATAGGATCATGCCTGGCGCCGGTACTAAGTGATATTTATTTAGCTCATCACGATCGCAATATTTATGGTCACCTAGCCCCGTCCCCTGTTGTCAAAGTGTGCCGGTTTGTGGACGACTACCTGATATTTATTGAATGCACTGGTCACGCTTTTGAGCCTGCTGTTTCTGAAGTCTTGGATATATTTAAGAAAGAGCTAGAACCTCTAGAACTTACGCATGAGGTCCCCATTGATGATTCATTGCGCTTTCTAGATCTCAGGCTGTGCCTTGCTAACAAACATGTGCGCTACTACTTCGAACCAAGAAGTAAGAATCCACTCTTGCTCTTTAACTCAGCACCCTCAAAGCTCGTTAAACGAGGTATTGTGACGTTATGTCTCGTGAACAGCCTCAATAAATCTTGCCCACACGAGATGCAACAGTCTTGCTGCACTGGTTGATTGCCTTTCTTGGGCTGGCTACTCTTTGGCCTTAATTTCACCCATAGTGGAACACCTTCTAAAGCGCACAAAACGGGATGAGCCCGCTCAGTCAAGGAACCAGGTGGCTGAACGACGCAGGTTTGCAGTGACACCGTATGTGCACGATGTCTCCCATAGGCTAAAGAAAATTGGGCAGCGTGCAGAAATCTTGTTTTGTCAGCCCCGGAAAAGTTGGCAAGGCTCTGTAAGCGTATAAACGCGCCTAAATCACATCAGAGTTGTTGCTCTGTCGGGCACAGAAAACGCTTTTGTGACGTGCACAGCAAATGTAGTCTACCAAATCCCCCTGTCTTGAGGCAGTAAATATGCTGGAGAGACAGGCAGCTGCTTAAACGATCGTCTAAGAGAGCACTGTAACAATAAAATTAAATTATGTGGTTTTACATGCAAAAACCACTTTCTGATTATGAGGCACGCCGTAGTGGAGGACTCCGGAAATTTCGTCCACCTGGGGTTCTTTAACGTGCACCTAAATCTGATTACAGGTATTTTTGCAATTCACCCCCATCAAAATGCGGCCGCCGTAACTCGGATTCGATCCCACGACCTCGTGCTCAAGCACTGTAACAACGTCCACAGCACTGTACAAGGCCACTTGGGCATCCATTTCCTGGACTGTCGCTCTGTGCCCCTCTTTGAAGATACAGAGCTTTTAGCGAGACACAGCTCATAGCTTACACGCGAAATTGTGGAAGCTGATATTGTCACGTGGTATTGACGGTTAAGAAAGCAGTCAAACTGAGAAAGTTGAAACTAGCGTTTTATTGGGCGAACTTGTGCCCTCAAAAACAGGCTACACTCAAACAACGGCGACAGCGGCGAACACAGACGGCGATCGTCGAAAATCTGATCAGCTGTTCCAGCGCGTCGGTTTTTATACATCAGTCGTCGAATGTTCCAGAGTAATCGCTGGGACCCGGATGCCTTCCACAAAGTTCTACACTATTCGCGTCATGCACGCAAGCGCTCAGATTACACAAGGTTCTGTCACAGACAGCGGATGTAAGCATTCATAACATTCCAGAAACTTCCGATAGATGTAAGCGCTTCATGTGCTCTGCGATAACATTTGCTAGGCGGCGAAACGTAGACAAGTACACGTGTGAAAAAGACAAGTACACGTGTCTATACCCTCCTGTGAAAAAGCATCTACCCGACGCTACAAACTAAAGTAATAAAGAAAAACACCCGTAGCAAAGAGAACAACAACGTAAGGAATTTGGTCAGCGTCCGTAAAATGATTTAAGATGCACCATGTGGACCCCTTCCGACCGTGCGCGGCGCCCCTTTGAATGCGAAATGCCGTCTGATATGACCTCATAGTCCAGTGCGCCCATACGTCGAATGACCTTGCAGAGTCCGAAATAGCATCGCAATAGTTTCTCACTCAGTCCTCGTTGGCGTACCGGGATCCAAACCCAAACACGGTCACTGGGCTGGTACTCGAGCAAGCGTCATTAGAGGTTGTAGTGTCGGCTGCCGGTACGCGGGTGGTTCTTGATCCGTAGGCGGGCGAGCTGTCGAGCTTCTTCGGCGCGCTGGAGATAGGTGCGACGCCAAGATTCTCTTCGTAAGTGACGTGTGGCAGCATGGCGTCGAGTATCATCGTCGGTTTCCTGCCGTGAACCAGCTCAAACGGCGTGATCTGTGTTGTTTCTTGCACCGCCGTGTTGTTTCTTGCACCGCCGAATGTTAAGCACGGCAGGACGGCATCCCAGGTCTTGTGTTTGACGTCGACGTACATTGCCAGCATGTCGGCGTGTGTCTTTTTCAGGCGCTCCGTAAGACTATTCGTCTGCGGGTGGTAGGCAGTTGTCCTCCTCTGCCTCGTCTCTGACTGTACTGCAGAATGGCTTGGGCGAGCTCCGCTGTAAAGGCCGTTCCTCTGTCTGTGATGAGGACTTCTTGGGCACCATGTCGCAGCATGATGTTCTCGACACAGAATTTCGCCACTTCGGCTACGCTACCTTTCAGCAGTGCTTTCGTTTCAGCTAAGCGGGTGAGGTAGTCCGTCGCCACGACGATCCACTTATTTCCAGTTGTTGACGACGGAAATGGTCCCAACAAGTCCGTCCCGATCTGCTGAAACTGAAATGGTTGGCAAGGAGGCTCGATTCGCTGTAGTATTGCCGCTGGCCTTGTCGGTGGCGTCTTGTGTCGCTGACAGTCTCGGCATGTTCTTACATAACGGGCGACATCGGCAGTTAGGCGCGGCCAATAATACCTTTCCTGTATCCTCAATAGTGTCCGGGAGAATCCGAAGTGTCCAGAGGTTAGATCGTCATGTACTTCTGAACGCAGCCCTGAGTGAACAACAAGAAGGTAGTTGGCGTGGACTGGTGCTAAGTTCCTTACGTGTAGGTTGTTTTGAAGCCAGAACGAAGACAATCCTCGCCCGAATGCCCTAGGGACAACGTCGATGTGCCCTTCCAAATACTCGACAAGGTTTTCAGCTCCGGGTATGCTCGTTTCTCTTCAGCGAAGTCTTCCGCACTTAATATCCCAAGGAAGGTGTTGTTATCCTTGTCATCCTGCGGCGGCGAGTCAATGAGGCCGAGTGATAGGCAATCGGGATCAGAGTGTTTTCTTTAGGACTTGTAGGTTACAGTAATATCATATTCTTGCAGTCTAAGGGTCCACCGCTCCAACCGTCCTGGAGGTTCCTTTAAATTTGCTAGCGAACACAAGGCGTGATGGTCGCTGACGACTTTGAATGGCCTGCCATATATGTAAGGGCGAAATTTCGCTGTAGCCCAAACAATGGGGAGATTTTCCTTTGATTGTAGAATAATTGCCTTCCGCTTTGGACAACGTCCAGTTAGCGTAAGCTATCACGCGTTCAAGTACGTCTTTTCTCTGGACTAGGACGGCACTGAGACCTAGGCTACTGGAGTTAGTGTGGATTTCGGTATCGGCGTCCTCGCCGAAGTGCGGAAGTACTGGGGACGACTGCATGCATCGTTTGAGTTCTTCAAATGCGTCGGCCTGCGGCGTTTCCCATTTGAAGTCGATATCACATTTGTTAGCTGTGTCAGCGGCTCAGCAATGCGTGAGAAGTCCTTGACAAACCGCCTGCAGTAGGCACACATGCCAAAGAATCGACGCGCTGCCTTCTTGTCCATGGCATGTGGGAAATTTGCGGTGGCAGCAGTTTTCTGCGGGTCGAGGCGGACTCCATACTTGCTGATGACGTTGCCTAGGAACAGAAGCTCATCGCAAGCGAAGCGGCACTACTCTCGCTTCAGAGTGAGCCCTGATGATTTGATGGCCTCTAGTACTGTCTCAAGCCACCTAAGGGGATCGTCGAAATTTCTGGCGAAGACAACGACGTCATCCCAGTAAACAAGACAGGTCTGCCACTTCAATCCTGCTAACAGCGTGTCCATGACGCACTGGGACGTTGCAAGCGCCGAGCAAAGTCCGCATGGCATGACCTTGAACTCTAGAGGCATCTGGCGTGATGAAGGCAGTCTTTTCGCGATCTCTCTCGTCGACTTCTATTTGCAAGTAGGCAGACTTGAGATCCATTGACGAGAAGTATCTTGCACTGCAGAGTCGTCTATTTGTGGAAAGGGCTATGGGTCCTTCTTTGTGATCTTTTCAAGTCAACGATAACCGACGCAGAAACGTAGGGTTCCGTCCTTTTTCTTCACAAAGAATACAGGAGATGCCCACGGGCTTTTCGACGGCTGGATGGTGTCCTCACGCAGCATTTCGTCGACTTGTTCTCTTCTAGCTTCACGTTCTCTCGTCGAAAATCGGTAAGGGCTCTTGCGCAGTGGTCGAGCGCACTCTTCTGTAATCGTGCGAAGCTTTGCGACTGATGTTTGTCGAATCATCGATGACGTCGAAAAGTATCCGTTGTGTCGTCTGAGCAGACTTCTGGGCTGTTGCTGCTTAATCATGGGGAGACTTGGATATATGTCGAAGTCTGATTCGGGAAATATGGTTGCCGAGGTAGATGTGGCAGAATCCGAGAGGACAAACGCATTACTGGTTTCCAGAATTTCCTCAATGTACGCGATCGTAGTGCCCTTGTTGATGTGTTTGAACTCCTGGCTGAAGTTAGTCAGCAACTCTTTAGTTTTTTCTCCGTGCAGTCGAGCGATCCCTCTTGCGACGCAAATTTCACGGTCTAGCTATAGACGTTGGTCACCCTCGATGACGTCTCCTACGTCGGCAGGTGTTTTGGTGCCGACGGTAATGACTATGCTAGAGCCGGGCGGGATGCTGACTTGACTTTCAAGCACGCTTAAGGCTGGGTGACTGCGAGAACTCTCCAGCGGTATCGGTCGACCTTCGTACAGTGTTATTGACTTCGACTTCAGGTCAATGATTGTGCCGTGTTAGTTCAGGAAGTCTATGCCGAGAATGACGTCTCGTGAACACTGTAGGAGGAAAACGAAGGTGGCAGGGTAAGTCCGGTCATGAACGGTAGTTCTTGCCGTGCGTATTCCAGTAGGCGTGATGAGGTGTCCTCCAGCGGTCCGAATTTGAGGGAATTCCCATGCAGTCGTAACTTTCTTCAACTGGGCGGCGATGGGTCTACTCATGACGGAGTAATTGCTTCCTGTGTCTACTAAGGCGGTGACTGCGTGGCCGTCGAAAAGCAGGTCGAGGTCTGTGGTTCTTTGTCTTGCGTTACAGTTAGGTCTTGGTGTCGGATCATCAGGTCGTCTTTCGTAGGCTTATTCTTTGCTTCCAGACTTCGTCGCGACGGCGGCGTGTCATTATGTTGTCGAATTAGTTTCTTCGGCGTCTTCGTCGGCGGCAGAGGATCTTCGTCAGTTCGACGAACAGCAACCGCACCTCCATCGGCTGCTGTTTTTAGTTTTCCGGATATGGGCTCGCAGACCGGCCCCGGGCTGGGCTAGTGTATGGTCGGCGCTGCGGCGACAAGTATCGGCCGGGGGACGGTGAACGAGATGGTCGTCTTCCCATTCACTGAGTCGCACTCCTCCACTGAGTGGCGGCGAGGTAGTCGGCCATATCGCGAGGTCGTTCACCAATCTGTGGTCGCGGCACGTTAACGGCGAAACCTCGCAGTCCCATCTCCCGGATATGGGCATCGGGGCTACACGTGGCCGGCTTCTCCGCAGTGATAGCAGAGCGGGCGGTGGTCGGGGGCTCGCCGAATGTCCGTCTTCCTCTCGTAGGTGCGCCGGGCGACGGGTGGGCATGCTGGCGGCGGCGGAGGCCGTCGACGAAATTGCGACGTTGCAGGGTCCTGTCGCGGACGCGGAGGAATACCTTGACGGCGTGCGACGGCGGCGTATGTCATCACTTCTGGCTGGGGCTGCGGTAATTGTGGTTGTACTTCAGGAACTCCAAGGTATTGCTGCACGTGTTCTTTCACGATGTCGCGCTCGAAGCCACTTGAGGCTACGAAGAAGGCAAAACCTTGCGCAGTTCTTCGCGCACAAGGGCCCTGTGTGTCTCGAGCAGATCGTCCGCAGCCAGTGATTGAATTCCTGCGTAGTTGGTAGAGTTCTTACGGCGTTCGAATTGCCAGTTCCGCATTTCGAGTGTCTTCTCAATGCTGGTGGCCTCGCGAAGGAACCCTTCTACGGTCTTCGGTGGGCTTCGTATCATTCTCGTTAGGTAGCTGCACTCGGGCGTCCAGCTTAGCTTCGGCCCTTTCCTTGCGGACGACGCTCGTAATGGTGCGCAGGAAGGCGCTACGGAACGGGTCCAATGTTGTCATGGTGAACTCCCGGTTCTCAAACCACGTTCTGGCGGCGTCTTCTAAGACGAAGAATACATGCCGCAGCTTGTCATCGGAGTCGCAGTTGTTTAAAGTCGCCATTTGTTCGTAGGCCTCTAGCCAGGATTCCGGGTCTTCAGTAGCTGCTCTATGGAAGGTCGGTGGGTCCCGATGTAGTTGCAGGATAACGAGGGATGCTGGGGCAGCCACTGGGGTTGTCTTGGTCACGATCTTCTTCGTCGTCGCAGGTAGAAGTCCGTACTCTGGGGGCACTCCTTGCAGTCTGCGGCTAGTACGCTGGTCCTGGGCGATGTTGGTTTTGTCCTCGGGTTTCATGCTTGGATCGCGGCTTTGCGGGGGCGTTCGGTACATGAACGCACAAGCACCTCCACCAGATGTCACGTGGTAGTGGCGGTGAAGAAAGCCACCAAACTGAGAAATATAGAAAGTAGCGTTTTATTTGGCGCACTTGTGCCCTCAAAACAGGCTACACTCAAAGATCGGCGACAGCGGCGTTCGTCGAAAATCTGATCAGCGGGTCAAGCGCGCAGGCTTTTATACATCAGTCGTCTAGAGTTCCAGAGTAATCGCTGGGTCCCGGGTGCCTTCCACAAAGTTCTACATTATTCGCGCCACGCACACATGCGAATCAGATTACACAAAGCTCGGTCACAGACATCGGATGGAAGCATTGATAACATTCCAGAAACTTCCGATACATGCAGGGGCGTCCTGCGCTATGCGATAACATTAGTTAGGCGGTGAAATGCGTCGCCCAATAACGACAAACAAGTACACGTGTCAATATCATCAGAAAACTCGGTACTTTGTGCGTTGGTGCCCGCTCTATGGCGCTGACCCCTAGTGAAGTCACGTATCTAAACAGATAGAAACCGTGATGTTCGTTCTTTTTTTTTTGAAGTGACCATGCTCTTAGTACAGTCGCTCGCTGTTAGAACACCCCTTATGACTGCCTTTCATTTTCTGCGCATGCTGCCTCTAGTATATATACACACGAGGGGGTGACGCAACAAAATATTGTTGGAATCAGCGCTGTGTATGTCGTCTCTCGCAGTCCTTGTCATTCGTGATGTACGTTTTTTTTTTTATGAAGAATTGTTCAGTACACAATTATTACGTACAGGACCGTGCCTCGTTTTTATTGTCCAACATCAATGACCTGACGCGGATTCGATCTCGTAATCTCGAAGAGAAGCAATAAAATAGTACAGTGCAATATTCGTGGGTTTCATTGTAGGTTTGATATCAGAGCATAAGCTTAGTTACAAGTTGAGTTACCGAAGTGTCTGGAATTATTAGACTTAGAAATTACTGATTACCGCGCACCATAGCGCAGAATTGTAGATTTTAGAGACCCGCCACGTGAGCACGACTTTGGCGAATTTCCTTGAAACACGAAAATGGAAAGCGGAAGTAATGGCGTGACTGATGAAATCACACACAAGAATGTGGCCTGATATTTAACCGGCTAATTAATGGAAAAGTGTTACCTCGCACAGACTGGACATCTGCCTAGTAGAGCGGATGTGACGTCACTCACTCCTCTCTCGCTTCTCTCGCGGCGCTCAACTGCTCGCTCGCAACAGGTGTGCGCGCGCACTCGTTGCATGCTGTGACGTCAGCACTGTAATGTGCGCTTCGTGCACCGTTCGCTGGGGGGCTACGCCTCGCCGGGTGACGCGCGCTGCGCTTCCTCCTCGCCATCTCTCGCTCCTCGCCCGCTTATTGTGCCAGAGAAAGACTTTCGCCCGCTTAACGAAAGGAACACCAATGCCGAGGTGCGAGTGCCACTAACAGACACGTAAGTCAAAGTTTAAGGTGGCCTACTATTCTTGTTACCTACTTCCAAAAAAGTTGCCCATGCAAGCACGTTAAAACTGGAGAGCTTTCCATCACGCGAGTTGGTGGTATCTCATCGATGACGAAATGGTCACGTTCCCAACAAAGTTGTTATCGTGCGTGAAGAAATGTCCGTCGCGATTCACAAGCTCTCAAGAGAGGGGCTCCGCGTGGACTGAAGTTCGCTACTCTCCCTTCTCGCAGGTTTGTTCCGAATTCACGGCTAGTGCAAAAGTATTGCGCATGTGCACAAGTAACCGAAAAGATTAGATACACTGCATAAACAACAAACGTTATGTAGACCTTATGTTACGTAGGCGCATGCGGTCACAGGCTCGCAGAAAAATTATACAAACCCCACACGCAGCGGTAAACGGGAAACATGAACAACCACGGCAAAATAACGCAGCACGAGGAGATGGGCGCTGAAGATTTTGGGGACAAATGTATCCCTTAGTCATTAGGATGAACCTTCAAGAGCTAGCAAAAATTTTATTAGGCATTATAGAACGTGTTAAGCCACAAAACGCGCCATGATCGACCCTGTAGAAATGCGCCCCACCGAACTAATACTGTTCACTGTCCGAAAAAAAGATGCGTATTGTGTTGCGTGGCTTGAAACAAGCGTTGCGTTTTTTTTTTTTCTGTGACCTAAATCGTTCCCGGACCGAATGGTAAGACGAGAACTTTTCGCGTGGCGCAAAGCATGTTTTCCTGTCGCCGACAAGATCAGCACCCGAAAATCTCTAAGAGTGAACACGGCTTCAGAATGCGTTGACCTGGGGTGCGATCGCAGATCGTTCTTCGAAACGCGCGTTCAGTTTCTGTTCACGCATAAAGGCTGCGCCGAGTCATTAACCTCCGACTCGGCGCGGCCTAGGCCAATAGTGTGAAGTGAAAGTGAACGCAAACTGAACGCCCTTTTGCAACAACGATCTCCGATCGTGTCGCTGATTCTCTTTTTCTCGAGCTGTTATTCCTTTTGATCACTTATAACGAGGAACGAGAACTTCAGGCAGAATGCTTATTTATTTCTTACCTCCTTATCGCGCCTATTTAGCATATAAGCGCTTACTATGTCTAGAAACATTTCTATTGGAGCCTTTACCGTGCTTTTGAATGACTAGTTCGATGTTGCTGCCTATATTTGATTTTCAGGACTTCAAAATTTCTAAGAGTTTTGTGCTAGCATTGTCTTGTTTGCAATGTTATAACACACTGGCGAACTGGACTGAAGGCAGCCTATTGTTACCGCAAACACTTGGCCGGCTGTTATTAACATATTGCAACTGGCTAGTGCATTTCTGTGAGAAGCGCTGAAACTGCTATCGCGAAGATACACTCGGAGGTCACATAATCTACTTGTGCGTTCAATTGATATCTTTAGCTGACGTCATCTGGAGACTGGAATGCCTGGTTGGGACTCTGACCATGAGTGTGAGGCTAACGTTGAAGTTTAAAAAAAGGTTCGTCGCCATCCCTAATGAACCTGCTGCTGTTAGAGCTATTTAGAAACTTCAAACTACCTGGTACAAAAATATCGGGTGTTAGATATTGAAAGAACTGTTGTAGTTTTTGACCAGCGAACATTTTGGAATTCAATAGGGTAATAGATGATCAAACGTACTATTTTAGGGCAATAGATGATCAAACGTACGTTTTATTTCTCGCAAATTCATATGGTATCCTGAGATGGACAGAAGTTCTTTAGCCTACACACGGCTAATTATTGGTTTTTGGCGCCTACAAATACGTATGTAGCAACTATACTGCCTGTTAAAGGCGGCTAGAAACAGCGATATTTAGTGTCTAAGGAACCGGTGTTTAGTTATGACAAGGTGCTTTAGGATTCTTTGAGTTTATTGAAAAGAGAAAAAGTTAGCGCTTTCCAACTCGTTTAGTGCGACACCCAGCGAATTAGTTACATGCGTTACAAGAAGGACGACTTGCTGAAGTTTGCTAGCTTTCTTGATCGTTACCGAAGTTACACATCGACCAAAAATTTATCATAAATTAGTACACTCCCTGCGCAAACCGCTATCTTATCTTTACCGATGGGGTGGGGTGCACTGGAGAAAATTGTGACCATCTTTGATGGTGTCTAAGTTTTCCCGAAAAGCGCTGTGATCAGATGCCGTGACGTACTCCATCGTCCGCGGTCTGGTTTAATCCCCGACTGTATACCCACGTGTGCACGCGGAAGAAATACAAAACCCCTCGTAAAGGTAAATTTGATACACTAAGAAAATGGTTTCCACGCTATTAAGGTTTCAACGTTATTATCCAAATGGTTTCAACGCTATTAATCCACGCTATTAGGGTGGTTCGACAGCGGAGCTGTAAACCAGAAAGATTACCCATTGAGACGTAGTTTCAAATTATTCACATAGCGACATTCACGTGTACTTTACCTAATTCTTAGGCTGTAATGGTTCAACGGCTCACGACTTCTCTTGCGCCGCTACTTCGTGCACTTACAAAGAGTGGACCAGACTGATTAGAAATGCACTGAACCACACTTTCGCCGAGCCTCGTACGCACGCTGGACATCGGAAGTCCTCACCATACGAGGCCTTCCCGTAGCACCGTTCCACCACAAATCTATTCCTAGGCGGGTTCTTTTAAGCACGAAGGTGTAGTTACATCGCTCCCCCCTTCGTATGCTACAGTTGCCGCTTCCCGGCGATTGCAAAGTATACAGCCGCAGTCTTTACTGAGAAACGCGTGCGGCGAACGCAATGCGTTCGCCGCAAGGCGATATTTCTGGTTCTTTTACATTGACCCCGCACGGCCGGCGCCGTCGCTGCCGCGGAGGCGAGCGCCATCTGCTGGTGCTGCAAGAACCCCACCGGCGTGGGCCTCCCGTGTTTTTTGCCTGCGAACACGACAGACCCATTGTGAGGTGCCCAATACAGCTTTGCTGTAAAAAAAAAATGTCTCGCACAAAATGTCGAAAATATTCCGGAGCCCTCATCTGAGGCGCACTCTGTGGCTGTGGGAAATCAAACGCAAGGGTTTATTTTGTTATTGTCAGTTTTAATAACAGCACATATCGCAGGGATAAAAGACCGTGCTTGAGAAGTATTTCTGTGCAGCTCTATTCTTCCGCTTGCAGAGATTTAAAAACTGCACTCGCTTCAGGGCTACCCTATCGCTAATCAACTGCGTCACATTTCTTAGCGCACACGCACACACACAGGCACACATACAGAGGCACGCACGCACGCAAGTTACCTCGCTTGGGAAGAGCGTATTGACGACTCTGAGCCACTTGAGTGCGCTTGTCTCCGAAACTGCCGTCATGAAAGCCTCCAGCGGAGCACATACTTCCTTGGAAAGATTGGTCAGTCGCACGTGCTCCAGAGAGAGTTCGACGAGTCGAGACCGCAACAGACGAGTGACAGCTGAGAAGACCGCAACCGTGATCGCTGTATTAGTCAAATCTGAATCACTGAGGTAAAAGCCGCTCAGCGAAGAGATCCGCTTCATGGTGTTGCACATCAGTGAATCGAGGTTACGTTGTTCCCGTGGCTGAAGTCTTAACTGCGACAACAACAACAAAAAAATACATTATGTAAACCCCCGCCGTCAATAGAGGTATTCGTATTATCGAACAGTTGTAACATCTACGTTCTAGTAGCGGCAACAACGACAAATGCAAAGTTAAATGCAAGCGTTGTCGTTTCCTAGTGAAACAATGACACATTCTACCTCGATATTGAAGAGAGCTCAATTGGCCTATTTTAGGTTAGAAAATTTGTCGGTAGCACTTCAGTAAGGAAACAGCTTCTTCCTCCATCTCAAAAATAAAGAATATTCTTTTTCTACTTGGGCGTCCGAGATGGACCGCCAGAGATGGTATCCGCAAGTGAAGAATACTGCCTCTAAGTATAGCGACGATAGGTTGACTGGAAGCTTAAGGTGGATGGTAGCAGACACAGATGAAACTTGCATTTGTAATTTCTTACAAGGAATTATGCATAGAAATGCGAGGTGGAACAGGAACACACGGGGTCACACTGTGTCGGCACCGCGAGTCCGGAACGCTTGGTCGGGGCAACGGGACCATGTTTTTCGTTCCTCCGTACGCAGCCCAAAACATATACAGCCCGAACACCATCGAGTGGTTTTCAGTATATGGTCCACCGGTACTCCAATCGTCAATCTTGTACAAGCATCCCCACGTGAGTGGTCCGCCGGCTATTCAAGCAGGATGTATCCTTTGAGCGTCCCCTTTAGAATGGTGGCCGTAGGTTGCGCCCCTAAGTTCTTGTTAGTATATAGCTTAATGTCCCACTTATGTTAAAAAAAACGAAAGAAAATATAACCCCAAAGAATTCCCTTCACACAGCTTTCTGAACCACATTTGGGAACTTTGTTTTTGTACACCTCCATTACATGTCCAGGAATTCTGGACATTCTCCTTCGGAACTTCACAGCAACGCACAAGTGTAACTCTATGGGAAATTTTTTTTTCAAAATTATATTTTAGAATATCGGCTGAGGGTCAAATAGTTTCAACTGACTACAGCAAGAGGGTATCCCCTTCTAACAACATATGTATTTTGGCACTTAGTCAGAACATTGGTGGTGCGTTAAAGCAGTTAAAACAGGTCAGACAGGGGCGGTGAAGTCCCACTACAGGAGGAAATCGTTTTGCACCCTAACGCCAGAGGGCACAAGGACTTGAAGAAGCGCCAAATTTAAACCATAAAGCGGTTTATTACCGTTGGTATTGAGAGGGTAATGGTAATTCAATTATGGGGTTTTACATTCTAAAAGCACTTTCTGATTATGAGGCACGCCGTAGTGGGGGACTCCGGAGATTTGGACCACCTGGGGTTCTTTAACGTGTACCTAAATCAAAGTATACACGGGTATTTTCGCATTTCACCCCCATCGAAATGCGGCTGCCGTGGCCAAGGTAATGGTAGAGGGAGTGTTATGCAGCCTGTTAGCACGCGCACGTTTTTGAGAAGCAGCGGAGATGGTACAGAGTGGTTATGCGTGTGCATGTCTTGAGTGCGCCTGGGCATGGTTGTATGCGCCTGCGCGCTCTGTGTGTGATTGAGCGGGCGTGTGCCTCCGTATTTGCATTTGCATGTGCGCGAGTGCGTGTATGCGTGCGTGAGCGTTCGTGGCGTGTGCGCGTGCGCATGTGCGCGCGCTTGCGGTGCATGCGTGGCCGCGTGTGAACGTGTACGCGTTCCAACGTGTTTTCGAATTTCAGCATGCACGATTGCGAACAGATGTGTGCGTGTTTGTGTGCGCATGGATGCCTGTGCGTGCGTATACAGTATGTGTGTGTGTGTGCGTGCGTATGACGGATAGAGAGAGAGTACGTGCGTGTGAGGGAGAGTGCGTTTGTGTGCGGGGGAGACAGAAAGTGTGTGTGTGTGCGAGGGAGAAAGGGCGTGTGTAGGCGCGAGGGAGAGAGAGGCTTGCAGTGTGTGCTTGCGAGGGGAGAGTGTGTGCGCGTGCTAGTGCCTCCACAATTGCATATGCTTGCACGCGAGTGTGTGTATGCGTGTGTGAGCGTTCGTGGTGTGTGTGCATGCCTGCATCTGCGTGTTAGTGCATGTGTGCGTGCGCTTGCGTGCTTGCGGCGCATGCATGGCGGTATGTGAATGTGCACGTGTGCGACCGTGCGTATTCGTCTTTCAGCATGCATGCCTGTGGACAAAAGTGTGCGCGTTTGTGTGTGCATGGATATATGTGCGTGCGATGGAGAGAGCGTGTGAGTGCTTGTGAGGAAGAGAGTGTGTGCGTGCGAGGGAGTTTGTGTGTTTTCGGGCGTGAGTGAACATTTTCCTGCTTACACCTTCTCTTGGAAACAAACGCGGGTGGAGAGCATTAAAACCCCTGTTTAAATCCTCGTGACAAGAACGAATGACACTGCATTTGTAGCATTATTTCTTTCTTAAAGCGAAACCGACAAAAAAAAATTCGCCTGTGACGTCAGTATTGCCGCCTTTGGCTGGCACGGCCCCGTAAGAAGCTTCCAAGCAGTTTATCTTCGTTATCTTGCTTCCGTTGGCGGCAGTGCAATGCCTTGAGAGCAATGACGCGCTAAATTTGCACTATCATTCAATCGCGCATCGTTTCTGTGACCAAGCACGCTTTCGGCAGCGCATGTTCGTTGCTACATTGACATTTCAAGTTTAAACGGCTTGCCTTCGGAAAAACGATGTGAATAAATATCGACAGTCGTCTGGCCGCAAGGAACATGCCCACGGAGCCGTGTCATTCATCGCAATATCTCGAAAGGCTGGAAGCGGTCAGGTCCATGTTACCCACGATATTTTTCCGCGTCAGTTAGGCTTCCAGAGAACGCTTGATTACAAAATATTTGTTCTTAGCTCTTACAGAAGCATGATTAATACGCATATATTCGCTCAACTACAATATGTCGAAGACAGGCTCTAGACTGCTAATTTGCTTTAGCCACCCAAAAACAATTATTTAAATGATAATTAACATACAATCGTAAATTGCGCGCACAACTGCTCAACTTGCTCCGTATCCGGAGGTTACCATCTGAACACTCGAATGATAATAATGTCAGGAAGATTTACATTGATCTATTTCTTAATGTTTGGTGCCGTTAAAGAATACCGCCTGTATATTGATGGTGCAGTAGGCACCTAATAAAGCGTGTGCGAATACATGGACAGGTTTTCTTGACGCCATTCAAGTTGATGAACTTAGAACAGATGCACCCAACCGTGCACCTCTGTCTTTACAATGTATTCTCCTACATTGTACAAGAAACGCCTCAGCGCCACGGTACATCAGAAAAGGTGTGCGGGAGCATTATTTGCTCTAATAGATTTCTGAGCATTCGTGGCATCAGGCTTGGTTTCCTTGCGTCATCAGGAATGAAATGAGCACATACCTAAGGAGACAGACAGACAGACAGACAGACAGACAGACAGACAGACAGACAGACAGACAGACAGACAGACAGACAGACAGACAGACAGACAGACAGACAGACAGACAGACAGACAGACAGACAGACAGACAGACAGACAGACAGACAGACAGACAGGTTGGTAGGTAGGTAGGTAGGCAGGTAGGTTCGAAATGGCTGAATAAAGGCAAATAATGCTATTTACCTTAATAAAAACTGTCTGGAGGAAAGCATTAGATAATGTTTTTCCGTAATTCGTAACAGATGGGGCAGTGCAGACCCGATTAGATCTGGGTTGGGACGGAAAATATCGGAATTTTAGGATGAGTGCTTTGCTGCGAATAGATTCATTGTCTAAGGTGAATTATAATAAATACTTCGGTTTTACGAGCAAAAACGACGATATAATTATCAGGCACGTCGTAGTGGCAGACTCCCGATTATTTTGACTACCTGGGCGTTCTTTCAACTTCCACACCAATGCACGGTACGCTACACTTCGTGCATCTCGTCGCCGTGGAATTGCGCCCGCGTCGGCTAGCATTCCAACCCACACCCTCTCGCTTAGCGGCGCAACGCCGCTAAGCGAGACGCCGCTAAGTCACAGCTTTAGTGTGTCTAGAAATGGGAGGCGTGAAAACTGGCCTCTCCAAGCTTGTCGCGATGCGCGATCACTTCAAAGTGGCACTGTTGTTGGGGGGGGGGGGGCGACTGGAAAACAGTTAATTAGAGTCTGATTTATCTTGCATGAGTAATAGACAAACCGCACAACAGAAGGTCCCCGGACTGATGTATGATGACGACATTCTGCCACCAGCGGACAATGCATGTGATTTAGACACTTGCGAATATTTGTGGCAAGGCAGCGACAAACCTAGACCTTAAGTTTAGCACAGAGAAATCGGGACTTATGATCTTTAATGAAAGGACGAATAATTACATGGTGTCAATTCAACAGCAAGTCATACGCATAGTCAAACAATGTATATACTTATGCGTATATACAGGGTGCCCCGCGTAACTTGAGCCAAACATTAAAAACACGCAAATACAGCGTAGCTGAACAGACTCAAGGTAATGTTGTTTGGCATCGCTTGATTAATTTTTTTATTAGGCTTAATTAAATAACTAGGCCTAATTAAATAATCAACTTCTCAAATATTATAATTCAGTGAAAAGTGTCAATGAGAAAATTGTATAGCAACACGAAAACTCCCAATCAAGCAAAAAATGCAATGCCTCATAGCCCCTTAAGACAGAGGCTACAAGCCCTCAGTAAAGTCAAGCGAACAGTGCTTAAATTCTTTCTAATCCCACATACAACATACAAAACAGCATGTCGAAAAATGTCATCATCAATGGCTCATGCCCCAGTAAGCAAGAAAAAAATGCAATGACTCATAGTCCGGTAAGTTTCATGGCTACTCACTTTGCGTGAATTAGCTGCGATGACACTACCCCTGTTGTCGTTGTCGGTGATCTCAATGTGTATGTGTGGGTATCGAAAAGGGAGCGGTTTACGCTTTCTGTGTTGCAGACATATCCCTTGCGATGCCACACTGATCCGGCCCAACCGTCCATCCAGCGGCGTACGTGCACCGATTTGACATTCTCAAACAATGTGATTGCAGTTGCGAGTGAAATAATGACGACCCTCAAGACAATAAATGAGTTTGTACCTTTTGTTCAAAATTATGTGTCACCTCCGAGTCATGTGCTAAACAGCTTCGCTGGTCAACCACCTTCACGGAGTGCAATGGCTCATGATTTTTATTCACTTTCTTTCTTTCTTTCTTTCTTTCTTTTTTTCTTTGTTCTCTCTTTCATTCTTTAGTTTCTTCTTTCTTTCCTTCGTTCTTTTTTTTCCTTTGGTTTCTTCATTCATATTCAGCCACTGCATCTTTGCTTGCTTACGAGGGTATGAGCAATTCCTGATTATGTCGTTCTTTTTTTGGGAAGGAGCCATTGCTGCTAGTATTTTTTGTACCATTCCTCTACTTGTACTCATTTTCTTGTATCACTCTTCTACTTTGTATCACTAGACTAGACACCGCTTATTGGGGGGGAGGGGGGTGGGGTATGAGCCACTGCTACGAGCCACTTGAGCCCTTCGCCTTAATAAGCCGTGTGCCAATGTAGCCGTGCGGTTGGGGCTGCTTCCACCTCGGGCACTAGGGCGGAACTCATGTTTCCCTTGACTGCATACGTATATCAACATTAATTCTAAAAAAGAAATCCGGTATTTTTTTTTCTTTATGTGTTAACAATACACAGTTAAAATATATTCCGCAAAGAACTCACCCCAACACTTCAGTACTTTTTGTTCTGAAACACGCGTGCGCGCTACTCTATTTGATGCAATGTACTATAAAAATTATCCATTGCTTTCCGCCCGGCAGCTGTTCTTATTCTTAATGACGCCAATAAACCAACCCTGATGCCACAAACGCTTATATAGTAATCGGGAGCGCGCACAATGTTCTCGCACGCCTTGTGTGATATACCGTAGCGCTGAAGTGTTTCTTGTATAGCGTAGGAGAGTCCGTCGTAAAAGCAGAAGTGCACAGTTGGGCACATGTGCTTAAGTTGATGAACTTGAATTGCGCCAAGAAAACCCGTCGAAGGAATCGCACCTGCTTTTTAAGAAGCCTACCGCACCATGAATATCCAGGCAGTTATTTCTTAACGGCGCCAAACTTTAATAGAGCAATATAAATCTTGCTGACATTATTGTTATCATTCGAGTGTTGAAATTGCTAGCCTCTAGATACGGAGTAAGTTGATTAGTTGTTTGCGTAATAAATGAAGGTACGATAATCAAATTGTCAATAATTGATATTAGGCAGCTAACGGACATGATTAGCTTGGAGCCAGTCCTCGAGATTATCTAGCTGATCGAATAATTATTCAACATGCTTCTGTATTGCACAAATCTTTTTCAAGTAACCTCTTTGAAAGTATAACTGATGCTCAATAAGAACGTCTATAAGGGCGACCAGACCGAGCCCAGTCTTTTGTGATAATGTGATCAATGGCGTCGTTCCGTGAGTACTGTACATTCCTTGTGGCCAGTCCGCTTTCGATGTAACATTCGTTTTTTTTCGAAATCAAGCAGTTTAAAGCTTTAATGTCAATACAAAAGCGAACGTGTGCCGCCGAAAACTTGCTTGGTCGAAGGAGGGATGCACGACGCAATGATGGTGCAGATTTAGCGCGTCATCGGCGTCAAGAGGCAAGGGAGATAACGAACGCGAACCGCTAGCAGCTCCTCGCGGGACCGTGCCGATGGTGATAGTGCCGCCGAGACAAAATACAGGGCGGCAATACTGACTGCGCAAGCGCTTTCACAGCGAAGCTGTGTACCTCTGGCCCGAAATGCATTTGTCGTGCCAGGGAGCAAAAATGCCGGCCGATCCCGGAGGTTGCGGAGTATCGGACTGTCATGCGGTGGAGGTGAAGCAGGCTGCGAGTGCTCCGCCAATAATAATAATAATAATAATAATAATAATAATAATAATAATAATAATAATAATAATAATAATAATAATAATAATAATGAAAATGCATTCCTTCCCGTCGATGGGTATGCTGGAATCGCATATGGCCTCATGCGCAAAAGGCATTGCCATATATGCAAAGGAGGAAATGTATGTATACTACCATACAACCTTAACTCGTAAGAGGAGAGGGGCACCGACTGTAGGGTTGTGTGTGCTGTACAAACAAAAGACGGAATTATGATATCCACTGTCTATATATATTCAGGCACACCCAACTGTGGTATTAAGAAGTACATGACCACACAATTTGCATTGGTTAGCCGCGATGACACTACGCTTGTGATCACCACTGTAGGCTTCAATGTGGGCATTTCGAAACCAGAAAAGAAATGGTTCACTGAGCTTGTGCAAGAAGAATTTGTTTTGAAGTGCTAGACCAATCGAAGTAACTCAATTAAGTAACGACGGTCGTGCATACATTCTACTTTGGCCAAGATTCTGTCTAAGGTTGTAAACGGACCAACCCGTACATATCACAGTAATCACAAGGCTATCGTCACTAGCATTACCAAATGGTGAAAATGAATACATGACCCCTTGTCTAATCCTGTCTGATGTGCTACAGCTCAGCTGGTCATCCATCTTCACAGAGTGGAATGGCTCCTAATATATATTTTTTCTTTTTGCGTCGGTTTCGCTTTTAGAAAGTGATAATGGTATAAAGGCAGTGCCATTCAATCTTGTCTCTGTGAATATAAATAAGGTTCAAGTAAACTCTATATCCGCGCCGTGCTTGCTTAGTGTCTGTGGTGTTGGGCTGCTAAGCACGAGGTCGCGGGATCAAATCCCGGCCACGGCGGCAGCATTTCGATGGCGACGGAATGCGAAAACACCCGTGTACTTAGATTTAGGTCCAAGTTGAAGAGTCGAAATTATTCCGGAGTCTCCCATTACGATAGGCCTCATAATCAGATTGTGAGCTTGACACGTAAAAAGCCCATAATTTTAACGCCGATATTTCATTTGCATGCGAGAATAGGTACAAGTAAGAAAATGCTAGCTTCTCACACACACGTATACACACAAGCATATTTTCTCCACATACTCTCTCTCTCTCTTAAGCACACAGACGTAAAGATAACTGGCATCTTCACCTCCACGCAAATTCACACGCGCCCACGCATGTACACACACAGAAAAATGTGCGCACGCACGCACGTACACTGAAATGCACGCATACACAAATTCGCGTATGCACGCAGACGCATAAACGCGCTCGTTCGTACGCAGATTCAAATACGGAGACACAAGCGCGGGCGAACACACAAACTCAAGTACACGCGCATGCACACTCAAGACGTGCACACGCATATACACTCTCTCTCTCTCCCTGCTGCCTCTCACGACGCTACTGCGTGCAGAGTGAATCACACTTGAACTGCAATTACAGTTCCAACGCCAGCTCTAATAAATCACCTTACGGTTTAAATTTCGTGCTTCATGAAGTCAAAAGGGCTATGTTTTTATCTTACTGACTACAAGAGTGTAGTTAGTGTAGGAAGTCGCCATTTTTTACTTGGCTTAGAATAGTTTAGCTCCGCCTACCTACCTGTCCTGATGCTCCTGAGGAAGTTCCCAGCAGGCTCTGCTTCGCTGAGCACATTGGATTCGCCCCACAAGCCATGACCAGCGTCCTGCTTTACACATCTACACCTGTGCCTTATGGTGACTGTGTTGTCTCCTCTCGCGGAAGTCCTCCCTGTTCATCACGTTGCTCTTCAGCAAACCGTCGTCAGTATCACCAACAACTCTACCAGCCTTCAGCTCGTCAACTTAGGAATTGGTGACCGCGTCCTACCACAAGGCATAGCCTTAGGTACGCTGTCTTGCTCCCAAGTTTGCCTATTTTCAGCCTCGGCTGCTTATATTACGTCGTCTCCCGTTGACTCTTCTTCTTTGCCGGCTGTTCTTCCTCAGCTCACAAACGTTATTGCTCCCGAACTTCCGCCTCACCACGCCAACTAGCTGCTCTCCGCGTTCAGCGACATTTCTGACCTGGGCCGCCCTTTAATTCGGCCAGACCTCACTCACGACACACCATACTGAAATGGCTGACGCACACCCTATTCACAGGCGACCATACCGTCGGTCCTTGCACGAACGACAAGTCATTCAAACGGAGGTCGAGAAGATTCTCTCTCGATGAATCGTTGAACCATCATCCAGTCCTTGTGCGTCCCCTGTCGCTCTAGTTAAAAAGGACGCCAGCTGGTGTTTCTGCGTGGATTACCGGCGCCTCAACAAGATCACCAATAAAGACGTTTGTCCCCTATCACGCGTTGATCACGCCCTCGACTGCCTCCATGGTGCGAAGTACTTTTCTTCCATCGACCTTGGTTCCGCTTACTCGCAGACTGCGTCGACCACATGGACCGAGAGAAAACCGCCTTTATAACACCCGATGCCCTATACAAGTTCAAATTTATATCATTCGGCTTATGTAACGCTCCATCTACTTTTGAATACATGATGGACACACTCCTTCATAACCTCAAGTGATTCATCTGTATTTGTTACTTAGATGACGCCGTCGTTTTTGTTCCTACATTTGACACGCACCCGGAGTGCCTCTCGCTCGTTCTTTCTGCTTTTCCCAATGCTGGCCTTCAACTTAATTCGTCTAAATGTCACTTCGGACGGCGCTAAATTACTATCCTCGATCATATTGTTCATTCATCTGGTGTGCGCCCAGACCCGGGAAAAGTTCGTGCTCGTACAGAAGTTTCCGGTGCCAACATGTGTTAAATATGTCCGGAGCTTCGTGGGCCTGTTCTCGTACTTCCGCCGCTTCATGCACAATTTTTCGGACGTCACTCGCCCTCTGCTCTTCTGAAGGCAGATGCTTCATTTTCTTGGGGACCTGAACAAGCAACTGCCTTTTCGAAGCTTATCTCTCTCCTTACATCTCCATTTCTTCTTGCGCACTTCGACCAGACTGCTTCAAGAGAAGTCAGCACTGATGCCAGTGGTCATGGAATCGGTGCCATTTTTTGCCAACGTCAACGACGCCACGACCGCGTCATTGCCTACGCCAGCCGTCTGCTTTCTCCAGCTGAGCGGAATTATTTCATTACTGAACGTGAGTGCCTTAAGTTCTCTGGGCAGTAGCGAAATCGCGCCCTTACCTACGTGGTCGGCCCTTTACATTCACCACAGACCACCATGCGCTCTGCTGGCTTTCGTCCCTCAAAAACCCTACCAATCGCCTAGGTCACTGGGCGCTACGCCTACAGGAATACTCGTACACAGTTACAAGTCCGATCGTTTATACCAAGATGCCGACTGCTTGTACCGCCACCCAGACGATGTTCCTGCGACCTATGCTTCTGCTCTGTATTTTCTCTATCAGCTTAGCTGACCTTGCTACCGAACAGCGCCGAGATCCAAGCATACGTGGTATCATGGAAAAGTTCACATCTAGGTCATGTGACCTTTCTCTTGGTATGTTCCTACTCAATGACGGCATTTTATATTGACGTAGCATGTACCCCAGTGGATTAGATGGTGCTGGTTATTACGCGGCATGTTCGCACTGCTATTCTGTCCAAGCTGCACGATCTACCAACTTTTGGTCACGTCGGGGAATCAGTACGTACGACCGTGTGCGGCGACGATTCTTTTGGCCTGGTATGCACCGATCTGGCCGCCGCTACGTCGCTTCTTGTGAGTTATGTCAACGCCAGAAGAAACCATCTGAGCTCACTGTTGGTTTACTCCTACCTCTTGGCGTTCCTACCGAACCCTTCTATCGCGTTGGTGTAGATCTCTTGGTACCTTTCCCCAGATCTGACTGAAGCAACAAGTGTATTGCCATCGCAACACATTATACAACTTGGTTCGCGTTCACCAGAGCCCTTCCAACTGACGTAATTTAATTATGGGGTTTAACGTGCCAAAACAACTTTCTGATTATGAGGCACGACGTAGTGGGGGACAATCTGCGGTATAGTTTGCACCACCTGGGGTTCTTTAGTGTACACCTAAATCTAAGTACACGGGTGTTTTCGCATTTCACCCCCATCGAAATACGGCCGCCGTGGCCGGGATTCCTTCCCGCTACCTCGTGCTCAACAGCCCAACACCATAGCCACTGAGCAACCACGGCGGGTAAACTTCCAACTGGCGTAGCCTACTTACTGTTGTAATGCACAACGTCATTGTTCGCCCCGGCGCTCCTCGTCAACTTCTTACCGACAGGGGTCGCTGCTTTCTCTTTACCTCGGAGGACGAGGTCCTCTGAGGCATGTGGAAAGGTGTAATGGTTCCAGGACTTACTTTTGGAAAGGTGGTTGTTTGCTCTAAGTCAGGGATACAATCAGGAGTCGATGGGAGCCAAAGGTCAGTGGGTCGCCTCACATTGGGCGCTCACGGGAAGACTACAAATGAAACTGTGCAGGGTGATATGGGCTGGACTAGTCTTAAAGTGAGGGAAGCTCGCAGTAAAATTGAGTATGAAGAACAGCTGAGGAATATGGAAGAAAGTAAATGGGCTGGGAGAGTGTTGAGATATCTGTACAGGAAAAACATTTATTCGCAGTGGAGGAAAAGAACTAGGAAACTTACCAGCAAGTATGCGGCCTGTAGGGTGGATAACGCAGCAACAAAGAACGTCAAGCTGAAAGTCAGAGAGGCTGAAATAATCTCGTGGGTGGCGGCAATGGAAAAGAAACTTCCCATGAGTAACTACTTAAGAGGAAAGAACGAAATCAGGAAAGAAACCATTTATGATAACTCAAAGGGAAGCTCATAACTTTTCGAAGCGAGATCGAGATGCCTTAGAACACGTTACTATAAAGCCTGATATAAAAAGGAAGAAGAAGCATGTGCTTGCTGCGGTAAAGCTAGGGAAACTATGGAGAATGGTTTATTAGAATGTGAAGACGTCTACCCAGCAGTCGATTTAAGCACCACTGGCCTGCTTGAAGCCCTTGGGTTAAGCGGGATCAGTGGAAAAGTAATCATGTCCGCAATAGGCATTAGTAAGAGGCGATTGGAGGATTGGTGGAAGAAAAGTAGGGAAACGACAAAAAACGGAGACGTAAAAAAGCACTGTTCGCAATAGGGGATCAGAAAATTTGGGTGCGGTAGTCCATAGTGTTTTTTTATTGTTTAACCTAGGTAGGACATTAGGCAGTATAATAGCAAGAGCTTGGTGGCGCAACCCACCGCCCCGTTCCAAAGGGGATGCTCATAACATCCAGCCATCTATCCAGATGTGGGCGACTTCCTCCGTCCTTATTCTACCAAGCCCAAATTTACTAATGCATGTCATCCGCAGACCAGTGGTCTTACGGAGCGGCTTCATCGAATATTAACAGACATGCTCTTCATATATGTTTCTGATGTCCATCGTGACTGGAATACTGCTCGCCCGTTTGTCATATTCGCGTGCAATTCATCACTCCACGACACTGCACGTTGCTCGCCATTTTATTTGTTGTGCGGCCGAGATTCAGTATTGCTTTTTAATACAATACTGCCTACCACTCAAGAGCCTGTGTCTCAGTATACAAGCGATGTCATTGCTCGAGCCCAAGAAACACGCCAAGTTGCTCAGCGTCGCCTTCGTGCTTCTCAGAACAAGAGTAAAAGCATTTGTGACAGTAGTCACCGGGACGCCGATTATATTCTCCGAGATCTTGTCCCTCTTCGATCTCCCACCCGCCGTTTCGGACTCTCGCAAAAACTGATATCCCGCTACTCCGGCGCTTACCAGCTCCTCTGTGAGGTAACCTACGTAACCTACGATATGTCTCCGGTCACACCTACTACTCACTCCATCCAGACTTCCCATGACGTCGTTCAGGTCAGCCACCTAAAACGCTACCAGTCCTTTTCTGCCTAAAAAGCAGCGGGATGGCGCTTCCACGCCAAGTGGAAATATGTTGCGCAGCTCTGCACAAAGCTGAGGAAGATGAACACGAGCTTAGGTCTGAAGAAGTGAACGCTTTAATGACTAGCCTGCTGTAGGCTTGGCTTTGCCAATTACTGTAAATTACTGTACATTCTGTAAATAAAAAAAATATGGAGTTTTACGTGAAAAGACCACGATCTGATTATGAGGCATGGCGTAGTGGGGGAATCTGGAAAATTTCGACCGCCTGGGCATCTTTAACGTACACCCACCTAAACCTAAGTAAACATGTGTCTTCGCATTTCGCTCCCATTGAACTGCGGCCGCCATAATGTATATGCGCTACTCGTCTTGCTTCTTCTTTCAGCAGAAGTATTAGTCTAAACCTAACTTAACGGGAAGCTTTAGCTCCTACCTGGGAAACCATCGGTCCTTTCTTCTTACAACCACTGCACCGCAATTCATGAGTTATGTTGAACTCAAAAGAAACAGTTAAAATTAGATTTCAGAAAGCCAACTTTTATTTAGCTTCCACTTTTCTAAATTCTGAAAAAATGTGAAATCCCAAGAAACTATACTCAAAGTATACGACTCTGTACCTCAGCAACTAAAAACGATATCGGAATTATCTAAGCTGCACCTAATATTTCATTTAATGCAGGCAAAAATCATATATCACATGCCACCCTGAAATACACCACTAACTCCTGAATATGGTATTCGCAAAATCTTAACAGACATTGTAACTTCACATAAGTTATAAATTCATACATCGAATTTGTCCAATTGAGATGCTCCAAGGAATGCAGTTTAGAGGGATGCGATATCAGTTTTCATTCGGAACGAACGGATTTGTAAACTTCGTACTTCTTTTTCAAATTTGCCGATTTCCGATAATTCTTGTCAGTAATGCCATGGCCTAGATCAAAATTATTATTGCAGCGATCATTGTGATCTAGCGTTCTCTCTTGAATGCAACAATTCTCATTCATATGGGTAGAGCGATTTTCTCATAAAATCATTTATGCGTTTTACATGTATTTGAGCAGCCGGCATCGAAGAAGGGCCCGAGCCAAAGCTTCCTCTTATTGAATCACACTGGTTCTTAGAAAGCACAAGAAAAATAACGCTGACTATACCGAAGCCCGCGGCCGCAGTTGTGCACAAATAAACAGAAAAAAAAAAGATCGAAGAAAGGGAACCCAACGCAAGCTTTGCGGGAGCTGTTATCTCGACCAGACATCTCACCCTGAATGCCGACGAACTGTCTCGCAAGGTGTCTAGGAAAATCGTCGATTCACTGCAAGTGGAGCAAGTAGCAGGTTGTCTTCAAGATAACGCTGATACATAAACGCGCTCGTTTCCAAGCGCCGAGGGGAAGCAACAGTCTCAGGGTGTGCTTCTTTTGATTGTGTTTTCTTTAGTTGTGCGTCACGGCATACGTCAAGGCGAGAATTTCAAATCTTTAAGGTTGATACGCCACGTGGTGGCGAAAAAAGAAACGAAACGCATGTCCAGAATTCCTGGGTATGTTTGTCCTTTCCCTACTTTTCTTTCACCAATCGCCTCTTACTAATCTACTCGGTAAATGTTTGCTATCCCCATGCTCTCGCTGAACCCAACGGCTTCAAGGAGGCCAGTGGTGCCTAAATGTACCGCTGGGAAGGTATCTTCACATTCTAATAAAACATGCTCCATTGTTTCCATAGCTCTACCACAGCAAGCACATGGTTCTTTCTTGTTGTATCTCGGCTTATATGTGCGTCTTCTAAGGCAACCTGATCTCTATTTGATAAGTAATGAGTCTCCCTTTAAGCTAACAAAAATTGCTTTTTTCCCTATTTCATTTTTTGCTCTTATGTAGTTACTCGTAGCAAGTTTATGTTCCATTGTCGCTACACATGAGATTGTCGTGGCCTCTCTGAGTTTCCGCTTGACGTTCTTTGTTGCTCACCATACCCGTCTCGTAATTGCTGGCAAGCTTCCTAGTTATTTTCCTCTACTGTGAATCAATGTTTTTCCTGTACAAGTATCTGAACACTCTTCCAGCCCATTTACTTCCATATTCCTCAGTCGTTCTGAACAATAAATTTTACTTGGAGCTTCCATCCCTTCAAAACTTGCCCAGTCCATTTCACCCTGCACAGTTTCATTTGTAGTCTTCCAGTGAGCGCCCAATGCGAGGCGCCTCACTGTTCTTTGGTGTTCATCGAGTCCAGATTGTATCCCTGACTTGAAGCAAGCAATCCTGTTTCCAAATGTAAGTCCTGTAACCATTACACCTTTCCACATACACCGGAGCACCTTGTCCCTATGCATTCCCATAGCCCTGTGTTTCAGTATGGCCGCATTTCTCTTCCCCTTAACTGTTATTGCTTTTTTTCCTGTGTTTCCGTATATCTATTGCCGTCTTTTATGCATATAACAACGTATTTATATTCGTTACCGCGAGGCATTTCCTGGCCCTGTATTGTCACTGTATGTTCGTTGTTTTTATTCAATACCACAACACCACATTTCTGAACGCTAAATTTCAGACGTAACTTATCGCCTTGCTGTCCAAAGATATTAGTCAAACGCTGCATATCACTTTGCTTCTTAGCTATGGACACAACGTTGCCCGCATAAAGCAAACCTGGAAGTTGCTGTTCTACTACTGTACCCGCCTGTTTGTATAAGGGATTAAACCCAGTACTAAAGGGACACTAAAGTTTTCCAGAAAGTCAAGTTAAAGTGATAAAGAAAGGCTCTAGAACCTCTAAGGCGTCAATATAATCGCAAACAGAGCTTTAGTAACCGAGAAATCGAGGTAAATGCATGACACGATTTGAGACCCCCCAGCGACATTCCGGTACTAGCCCGATGACGAAAGCACTCCTCATCATTATTTATATATCACTAGTACTCAACTACTCGTATTAAAAAGATAATTTCATTAGATTATAAGACGGAAGAAAATGCTACTTGTCTACTTCTATTCGATTCTAAGAAAAAATAACATTTTGACGTTACCCTTGAATAGTATGGGTGATCTAAATGTTTCGTTTTCGCTCGACTCTGCGCGCTCGACTTTGCGCCGCGCGCGCTTTGGAGTTTCAGTTGTTTCTTTATCGCGTCGTGCTGCGGTGGTCCTGCTGGCTCGCGAAACTTGCATTAGGAACAAGCAGCGAGAATGCCAATCCATATGATGTCCTGGGATGCGCGAATGGTCCGCGGAACTTGGCCAAGGGCAGTTGCAGCGGCGAATCCAATGTTACTTATCCCTATGTGCCAACGACTGAACCTCTCCGTTCGAAGTGGTTAAGTGCCGTACCTCTGCCACAGCGAGCTGACAAAGAGCCGAGAAATCACGTAGTGTGCTCGCTGCACTTTCCTCCAGAGGATTACGAGTTTAACGCCGACTTACTGAAGTCGCGTGAAGTGCCTTTCAAAGCAGGCCGTCTTCGTAGTAGTACGCAACGACGCCGGAAGCGCGAGCCCTCAACAGCAGGTCACGTTCATCAGTTCTTAAATCGCTGAACTCGAGCCCAGCGTCGCGAGCTAATGTGTCGTTGTCAGGGTCATCCACTGCAACGAGCGTCGAAGTTGGCGTCGTAAAATAAAGAACCAGCTTATCGTCATGCGCTTTCCCTTCCGCTAGCCACCACAGTTCCGCTTTCGCGCTACTGTCGGCTCTGTCTTGGCCCTGTTTCTGGCCGCGCGTTTGCGTTTTCTGCAGAAAAGCCGCCGCGCCGTCTGCGGGAGTCGTTTTACTCACCGACGGCGCAACGTCACTATGAGACCATGACGTCAATACTCCTCGATCAGAGGGTGGGTGATTTGAACTGCGCTAGAGGTACGCGGACGCTTCAGAACGCATTTTCTCTTAAAATAAGTCTTCTTCGCACAAAACAAGCGTTTCGAGGCTTTCGGGATTGTATTTCAACAGTCCACGTTGACTTAATATTAACCTTTTTGTGTCCCTTTAACTCCTTCTAGCGCCCTTTCTGTCCACACCATGTAAATCGTAAACTACAGTGGGCATAAAGCGGACACCTGCCTCAGTCCCTTGTTGATATCAACATTCTCCTCGCTCCCATTGAACACAAATTGTATTTTCTAGGTAAATATCTCAAAATCTGTATATAATCGTCACCTAAGCTTATATTAATAATAATAATATTTGGGGTTTTATGTGCCAAAACCACTTTCTGATTATGAGGCACGCCGTAGTGGAGGACTCCGGAAACTTTGACCACCTGGGGTTCTTTAACGCGCACCTAAATCTAAGCACACGGGTGTTTTCGCATTTCGCCCCCATCGAAATGCGGCCGCCGTGGCCGGGATTTGATCCCGCGACCTCGTACTCAGCAGCCCAACACCATAGCCACTGAGCAACCACGGCGGATTCACCTAAGCTTTCCCCTTCCAGAATATCCCACAAAATGTCCCGGTCCACGTTGTCATATGCTCCTGTAATGTCTAAAAAAACCACACATAACGGCCTCCTTTGTACTGAGGATATTTCAATACACTGAATAAGGACAAATAAGTTGTCATCCAGACGCCTACCGACTCTGAAGCCATCCTGAAGTTCTCCCAATATGCCATTATGCTCTGCCCAGGCTTGCAGCTTCGATTTGATAGCCTGCATTGCTAACCTGTATATTACCTGTGTATTACCGGTCAGTGTCTATATGAGCAAATTCTATATTTTCCCCGTTATCTTTATAATTTGGATTCATTCTAATTTGTCGCCAATTGTCCGGCATTCGTACGTCTTCTAAAGTTTTCTATATTTTTCGCCGCTTTCAACAGAGCTCCCTTACATTTATATGATAGTTCATTAATCAGCCTAACGGCAACCCCGTATAGTAGTACAGCTGTGCGCTTAAGAAATTTGCTCTTCGGCTTTCTTCCAGTTCAAATTTGTCAGCACCAGCTGCTTTTCCATCTGGTTTCCTTTCAACCATTGTAAGGCGAAAGCCTTTCTAGACTGATGCTGAAGTTTGTGTCAGCAGACCTGACCACCGGAGTGTCCGCCGAAGTGTTATCACGCCATGCGAATACAGTTTAAAGACAGATTAAAGAGTTAAAAACGATTGAGAGTGACAGTTAGTGAATGATAACGCTATAATAGAGATTGGTAGCGGTTAATAACACTAGTAATGACTAACAGTGACTACAATGACTTAATGATTACTAAAGACTCCGAAAATACCAATATGTCTATCGACGAATTGTAATGACTAGAATTGATTAGAAAGGAATAGAATTGCTTAGTAATGCCGAGTAATGACTAATGACTGAAGTGACTTGTAATGTCTATTGAGGACTATGACATGACGAACATGTTTAAGCACGGCTTGTAACGCCCTCGATTGACTACACATGACTAAAAATGCTTAGTTGTGAGCAGTAATGACTAATAATGACTGAAATGACTTGTAATGACTGGAAACGACTACGAAATGACCAATATGTCTAACGACAACTTGTAACAAATATTAGTTACACATGACTAAAAACGCTTCGTAATGACCAGTAAGGTCAAATAATGAATTTTGCTTTAAATTCAAGAATTTTTAATTTATCAAGACATTGACGGCCTTAACTTGAATAATAACAGCGCAATATAACTGGACGCGAGAAAGGGACAGACAGCGGTGCTTATTTAGGGAATAGATTATAATTTCCTAGTTCGAATTTCACAGAATTTAATACAATGAAATGGTTGCCAGCAAAAACAATTTCTCCATTCTTATCAGCTTAGATAGGAGACCCAGACTAAAACTCCCACTTAAGAGGAAGCTGTAACACAATGCTAACTCCAATTCTCCTATTCGGATGAACACATGTAGAACTTCAAATTTTTTTAATGCCGGAACCGCTACTTCAATGGCAATATAATTCCCGAACTGGGAAGAGGTAAGTTTTAGTGTTTGTAGCTAGCAGCATTCAATATAGTGTGGGGAGTTTTTATGAAAGGTTTGTTGACAATCACTGGATGCGTTGAAGAAGAGATTTGCCGGTGGTGAGTGGATGCTGTAGTTTCTAAGGGAACATGAGAAATGAAAAATGAGGTATCCTGAAGAACTGCCATATCTAGAGACACGTTCAAAATTTGTAGGGAATTTCCCAGATAAACAAGAATCAACTGGGTTGGGAGGTTGCAAATTACTAATAAATGCAATCCTAATATCAGATGTGCCATTACGGATAAATATGCCTAAAATGAACGAAATCGTTGAGCGCACACATGTCTTCTCGAACGTAAATATTGCCCATTCAGGAACAGTTCATAAAATTAGAGCATAGCACCTAAATCAATGAGAAATCTAAGAAATAAGTAATGTGAAAGATTCAATTCTCCAGTTTTACATGCCAAAATCCCGGCATGATTACGTCGTATTGGAGGACTCCGAATTTATTTTGTCCACCTGGGATTCTTTGCTGTGCAGCCAATGCTCGACACAAGGGCATTGTTACATTTAACTCACATCGAAATATGGCCGCCGCGGCCAGGAATCGAAAGCGCGACCTCGTGCTGAGCAGCGCAGTGCCGTAGCGACCACTCAACCATGGTGAGTGTAAAGCGCTCCTAAGGAAGAAAAAATTCGTGAATTACGAAAGATATGAAGAGCTATGGCTTCACCTTACGAAACACGCAACAGTTGAGCGCCACTGTTTACCTGATCTTCTCAACAGTATAATTAATAAGTTTCAGAACGTCCTTTCAAAGAATAATATATGTTGGCTACACTTAATTAAAATTAAATAAACCACAGGGTTTTACTTGCCAAAACCGCGATGTGAGTTGGCGGCACTCGAGGCCAACAGAGTGTGCTTCGTGCCAGCGTGGCGCGTGTTTGTGCCGTGCGTTAATCGTCCAGTGCTCGAGGACGATTTCTGCTTAAAGAATTTCGTTGAAAGACTTTCGGGGATTCATTTCTAACATGTAGACCACTAGGCAAACACACTCCTTATTAGAGTGAAAGGGTTTAAGCTATTGATTTCGATCTGTGGAGTCACATTTCTCACAACGCACTGTAGTTTTCTTATGACACTGGCAACAGATAGTTCACTTGTCGTGTAGAATCACAATTTTGTCCAATGGGGTCAATCAATTTTGTGTTTTAAGCAAATATTGTTGGCTCACACGTACACGTACCTGTGCACACGTACTGTGCGACTGCCCAGCATATATGCTGGAGCGAAGGACGTTAGACAGTTTCTTAGCCAGCGTTGGCAGGCAACTACTGTCGGAGGAAGCTATCCTCGGCCCATGGCCTGACACTGCAATTTCAATGCGTGCAACAAAAGTATTGTTGGAGTTTCTGCAGGACACCAAGCTCGACGAGCGGCTCTAGCGAGGCAACTGTCTCATGTACATAAGCAATCACCACTTCTCTTATCATCATCATCCATTCCAATACTTTCACTCCCCTTCCCTCTTCCCCAGTGCAGAGTAGCAGACTAGAGCGCACTAGCTCAGGTCGACCCCTCTGTCTTTCCTATCAATAAATTCTATTCATTCATTTTTCTCATACATGGCTGCTATGGGCTCTTCAAATGTGAGCAGGTCAGCGTCATGAATTTCTACGCGGTAGAGTTAGTACGAATTCATACACATTAAGAAGGCATGCAAGTATCGAATAATACCGCTTCTTGCTCTTTTAATGGTGCAGTATGTTGCAATTGTTCGGTTAAGCCTCAAGACTCCACCCTTGTTAGATTATACCGGATGATTTTGAAGGGCTTCGATTCCTGACCACGACATTTAAGTAACTTTCTATCCAATCTCTTATTACCACGTGCTTGGCCTCCCCACACTGAGCGTTAGACATGACTGCAGCAGATTCACAACTCGGCAGCCAAAACCTTGTGCCCATAATTTTAAAATTGCTTCAACAAAGTTCACTAAGATTGCAGCAGTTTAGGAAACGCGCACAAAAAAGAGCACCTGAAAGCACATTTCATGCACATTCCAAGTATGTATTATAATGCTGGCCATAGTAGTTGGCGTTATGCGCAAGAAAAGTGACCACTTCGTCTACGAAAATCTGTAAATGTATCTATTCCAGACAGAGATGCACCTTGATGCATTAGCGTGTTGCAGGACTAGGTGCTCAGAAAACACGTTCAGGTCATGCTAGCGTCTACTTTCTGCATACTTTGACATGTTATTGGCGCTTCGGTGACAAACAAGTCGTCACAACGTTACAAAGCTTTGCCTACTTCTTTACCCATAAGAGTGCTGTCCGGCGAATTCTTCATGCCCGTGGCCTATTCATTACTGCTTTGTTCGTCTGTTACTACCACGGTGTACTTCCAGGCGGAATAAGGGAGAGTGCTGAGTGCACCTCATCCCGAGTGTCAATGTGGTTGAAAATTATCTTCAGCCTTTGGTGGGTGGGCGGTTTTTCTTTGCAATAGCCTGATCAACAATACCTGCCCTCCTAAAAGGACCGAAGCAAATCACGGTTGCTTTAGTTTATCTGCGGTAGGATGTTTGATACCCCTTACTATGACTATACCCCTTACACTGACCAAAGGTTCCGGAAACCGCATCTAATCTGCCTAGTGTCCTACATATAGGTCAATGCTGTTTCAAATGCTGCAAGTCATGAAACACAGAGAATACAGAGAATAGATAGTCTGGCGTACGTATATTTCGTCCCTTATGGACATGTAGTCACGTTCTCGGCAACAATCAATTCCATTTCAATTCTTATTGGTAACGTTCTTGCCGTGAGGGGGCGCCCTTCGCCAAGTCCCAATATTCACAATGTTGCAGAGGCCAATTACGTAGAAACGATTTAACACACACTTACCAAAGTTTCTACAGAGAACAGGTATGACCTCCTAAATTCCGGCTGCCAAATTCAAGCTTTTACACAAGAAATGTTAGGAGGTACTGCCAACGGAAGAACTGTACTACATGTAGGACACTAGGCGTATATTGGTTAAGCGCAAAGAGCCATTCTATCATATTTTTTTCATTGTGACAAATATCGAATCCCGATTATAACCTCCCACCTTCTCCAATTAGTGCGCTCATTTGCAAATCATTTGCCGCAAGTAAGCGACACCGGATGAGTTGGTAACGAGCATGCATGTTTCACGTTTGCATTCTTCACATCCTCACCTATCCCTCTCATTTTATGGTATCTATACTCCCTCCAATTTTTTCTCCTGTTCTTCACTCGCTATTCTTTTTCTACATACTCTTCTAGAGCCGACACGCGTAGTGACCCTCCTGGTGGCAGTTTCCAGTTTGCTCGCTTCTTCGTCTCTTAGGTTTATGGGTGCAGACTAAAGAAGTAACTAAAAAATATGCTGCAGTAAAAGACCGACAACGGTGGACAGGGGCAGGCAACCGTAACAGACACAGTTCACATACGATGAACATATACGGCCTTCGGCATGCGAACTTAACTACGACATGGTATAGCTACTCATTGAATAAAATCAACGAGATAAGCTTGTGGACATATCAGACGCAGCCACATTTCTGTAGGTAGGTGGATTTATGTCTCACCTCGTTTTAATAAAAAGCAAATTACGGTGTGGCCGATAGTGGAATTGAAGCTCATCCAGAGCAACAGTCCACAACTAAACACTAGATCACAATCGCACGCACACATCTCTGCGAAAAGCCTGGCAACTCTTTGAAACATTTTGCTAGTGGGTCCCTATGCCCTGCCTCTTGTTTCTTCGTGACATACGACGCTTTAGGGTGCTTTGTTATTCTGTTATTCCTTATCTCCGCGATCAGCCACATACCCCAGTACTCTCCTCGTAGTAGACAAGGATGTGTAAAAGCTGTGCGACGCCGTGCCGGCTTCATCAGGCCAAGTTAATTACGCTTTAACAATTCTTCCCCGCAGTAGAAGCACCATCGTTGTGCTAACATAAACCACATGACATACTCATGGGTATGCACGATTTCAAAACACTTTGTTGCAAATCACGTCACAGCCTCTCCCTAACTCCCGCTGAGTGCCGATGTCGAACCCAACTACTCGCAAGTTTAAATTTGCGTTAATGTCTACCGCAGAAATCGTGACATTGCCGCCATACGATGGTCCTCAACGTGATCGTCGTTGGGCTCTAGCCGTCATACACTCGTTCGTCTGCGACACACACACACACACACACAAACACAAACACAAACACACACACACACACGCAAACACACACACACACACACACACACACACACACACACACACACACACACACACACACACACACACACACACACACACACACACACACACACACACACACACACACACACACACACACACACACACACACACACACACACACACACACACACACACACACACACACACACACACACACACACACACACGCAACTGGATTTACACCAACACGTTCGTCCGCCTGGTAACGCTTTGCCGAAGCAATGCTGGGTAATCAGGTAGCAGCATATTGCTTCGCATAAAGCAGATTTCCACAGTGCGCGGAACCTGGCCATTTTTCTTGCATTTCCTTTTCTGTTAGCATTTCAGAAAGCAAAATGGGCCGGATTAACGTCGAAGTTCAGACTTAAAGAGTTAAAATGTCGGTAATTGAACCCGTTACGTAGTGCTCAGCAGCAGAACGGCATGGCTACTGACTGACCACAATACAAGCTAGCCACACTCCAATGCGATTGATTGAAGTCTTCGTCGCAGTATCATATATGCTGTATGCCCTTATCTACCATCGCGAAGTTACTATTGAATCATGCAACATATCGCGCAAAGGTAATGACCGAGGAGTGCGATAGGTCGTGTATCTCAAATGTTGTCAACTTCATGAGAAAAACCAAAGCCTAACCACGAGTATTGGCAATGTGAGATGGGTAATAAGCAGCTCGAGAAGCTTAACGCAAATATGCCTAAACTTTGCCGAGTTAAATTTTACTTCGATAGCAATTATATCGACACTCAAGGTGCATTTCTGCCGTCGCCGTGAGGTTCGGTATGAGTGGAAGCGTGTGAGGGTGAGCCGGCGAACGTGGTGCAATCTCACGTGCGCGAGCGAGAAACGCGGCCCGCATGCATGCCCTCTCCTGTGGCGCGCGAGGCCGGGAGGTGAGGGAGGAGGGGCGTTCTTCTCCGGCGGCTGCTACTGTGCCTCGATGTCCTCCTCGTCCGCCGCTCCGTACAGAGTGGAGACAACCGCGGCGTCTGCTGTCGCGCTGACCACGCGAATCGCGGACGCCGTAGTAGACGTTTTCGCGCACGCCGTAGGGGCGCATTGCCAGCGCTCGTGTCGAGAAAGCGATCTGCGACGTGGCTAACGGGCACGCCAGCGTGGCCGTCATCTTCAAAGCTGTCTCCGATGTTTGCAGAATGCGCGTAGTGCTGATAGCTTCGCATGCGCTGTGCTTTCGACGTTTCGTACGTGCTGAAGCGAGGCATGCATGAATGTCTATTCGCTTGGTGCTGCCGCGATTCCTAAGTCCAGCCCTTTCACTGACAATTTCCGTTGTCATCGAGTGATGTCTGCTCATGTGTACCTGTGCGCGCGTCACGCCGCGCTGGTTAATTTGGTTAAATCCCGTTGACGGGCTAGTTAGCTTGAATCCATTATAGAATGTGTAAGCGCGACTGAACAAGGACGTAGAAAGAAGCAGACACACAAAGACAGCGCTGTCTGTCTTTCTACGTCCTCGTTGAGTCACGCTTACGTATTCTATTATTGTGAATTAGTAAGCGAATATTTTTAAGTTTTATTTTTTATTTTTATTTACAATACTGCCAGTCTCATATCGAGACCATAGCAGGTGGGCATATGATTATACATACATTCCATGATTTATATACCGAACGGTAAGAACATGAAAACACGTAAATGGAAATACATAAAACAGGCTCAATGCACAATTTTACAACACTAATAATATGAATAACAAGAGAAACTCACAGAAATAGTACACTTCAGGTTACATGTACGTAAGGATTATTACAGTGTTATAAAAACAAAGAAAGAAACAAAGGGGGTAAATGCTTAGCTACAGTTAAAAAAAATGGGGGTTCTGACAGTTATATATGCATAAGATCTATTCTTTCCTAAATAATTATTTCCTTTTCTAAAAAGTTCATACGGTCGATAAATCTACTATCCTTACTTCATACAGCTATCTAATAATTTTCTATCGCAATCGGCGCTTCGCCTTTCCGGCGAAATAGCGAATTTTTATTTAGTACATGTTGATCGAAAGCGTTTCTGAAGCCTTTGAAGGCTAAACAACATTCTTTGGCAATAATTTGCTGCTGCAATTGCCGGTGTTCGGTCGTCCTACATAAAGGACACTAGGACAATGTCGTCCTCACCAGGCGTATAAAATATACAACAATTCTTACGAATTCTCCAGTCAGAATTTTTACTATGCATGCTAGTTTTATTAATGCAATGAAAATAAATAATTTAGCCTGTGAAGTCAAGCGCTCGCGAATGGCCTAATTCAACTTTCTGGTTTAACAACTACTGTTGCCACTTATCATGCAACGACTTATTGCGATAACCCTTCTGGTAGGAGACTGCTAGTTGCCGTTGAAATTCAAGCAAGTCAGATTTATCACTCATCCTGGACAGCTAAAAACGCATTGTTGACACACACAAGGTAAAATAAGCAGCCAAGAAAACGAGATTTTTCTTGTATACCGTGCAGTATACTGCAATGATTTGTTAAAGTGTCTCAAATGTACGATGTTAGGGATGTATACGAGGATTATAAAATGCTCTTACATTTTCCACAATTTTCGAAAAGTTTTCTCCGTCTCATTACCACTTGTTTGTTTTTGACATCGGGAGCGTTACGCGCTACTCAATCAGGTAATGGTGTATCATTGTAACCGCTACGAAACAGAGTCATAATGAACTCGGTAATAGAACGCTGGCAGCCATGCTCGGAAAATTACTTGAATGAATAAGGTTTCAGCGGTACTTTATCAGTCTAAGAAGGGCACGCCAACAAGGGAGTGCCTCAAAGCACTTCATCGTATCCCATGAATCGCGTAAGCATTGATTTTGTTGCAGTGCATTGCACGATGCCCTATCTGCAAAAACGGTGGACATTTCATCGGCGAAAATATTTTACAACATATCGGTTACAGTCAGCGCTGCTTCGTATTTTGGCGTGCCTCAGGACTGGGTGCTAGAAAAACCCGTACAATTCCCGCTTGTGGTCAGTTTCTAGAAAATTTCGGACATTGTGATGGTGGCTCAACGATAACCTAGTTACCGTCACTGCATACAACATTTAGCGTACTGCTTCATCAAAAAACCTACTGTCCGGCAATTCGTTTATGTTTGCGCTGTATTGGTGTCCGATTTGTTCATCAGTTATTGCCGCAGCGTGACTTTAGAACCGAATAATCTAGAAGGATAAGAGTAGCTGATCAACAGTGTCAGTTTAGTCCAATATTGTCTTCATGCCATTCTGGAGCCTTGTTTGCAACAGCCTGAGCGTGGAATCTATTCTGTCCCTAGAAAAAGGAACGAAGTAGTTTATGTGACACACAAGAATTCGTCATTACGTTAGTCAATTTGCACAACATGTCGGCAAACCCGTTACTATATATGCTCTCCAAATCTCACCCAATCTGCGTAGTGTCCTATATATAGGACGTCGATTTTTGACGTGCCGCAGGTGGCGAATATTTTATTACACAGCGCAGGTACCCCGTCGTATAAGCATCTCGTCTTTTAAAAACAGGTAATCACGGCCTCCGCAACAAGGAATTATATTTAGATCAATATTCTTATCTTTTTCTGAAGTGGCATAGCGCCCTTCTCAAATTCCGCGCGCCCACGATGTTGCACCTTTCGTCACGAGGAAACGACCGAATACACACTTACCACAGCTTGTACAGACAATAATTATCACCTCATAAATGCAGGCTAGGAGCCTCAAGCTTTTCTATAGCAATGTGGGGAGTGTTGAGTAACAAAAAGCATGGACTACGGGTAGGACACACATGTATGGATTAGGAGGAAAAGGGTGCAATATAAAGGACATGAGATTAGCATGAAGTTCTCCTTGACTACTGTGCAGATGGGGCAAAAAGAAAAAGCGAGAGTAAAGAGAGATATATGCAGAAAGTGTGCATAATATCCAGCATTACCAGACATCGTTCATAACCTCTTAATGCCCAACGTGTCTTTTCGGCAAGCTGACTTTGGCATCCCAAGATTCTGATTTAAGGAAGGGAGAAAGAGAAAGAAGGGAGCAAGAAAAGGTAGGGAAGGTAAATAGACTGACTCAAGTTTGCCACCTTACGCATGGAGGGGGGAGTGAAGGAGAAAGAAGAAACCAGTAATCACACTTCCATATGCACTGAGGTAGGTGCAGCATGTCTGCAGTCCGACAATCGTCCGTTGCCTTCAGGTACTGTAGAAGCACTCGAGTGGCTTTCTGGGCTAATGAAAAGTGAAGCCATGCTCCCAAGACCTTTGCTTCTGCAAATGCCCTATCGTCTCGTCTGTTCAAGGTGCACTGGAGAGTGACGTTGGTCATCGATGCGAGAACAGTGGCAGAGAAGATGACTTATGCTTTCTTCACACTTGCACTTAGCGCACATTGGCGAGTCTGCCATTCTAATACGACAGTTGTAGGAGTCAGGGAATGCTGCTCATACACACAGCCGACACAGCAGGGTTACATCACTTCGTGAAAGGGTTGTTGGTATTTTGAGGTTCAGTGATTGGTCGAGGATGTTTTAGCGATGGCCAGTAAACGAACGCGATGGCTAGAGCGATATTGACAATCTCTTTTGCAGCGTTTACTCTCGATAAATGTATAAGGAGTGTCGGTGCTCCAGCCTGGGCACCTAGGGCAGCGTCATTGGCGACGACATAATATAATCTTTCAATGGCTCCAGTTAGACTGTGGCATCGTTAGTCGTCAGCTTATGGAAAAGAAGTTTAAACAAGAACCGATAGTTAGTCTGCTAACGAGCTGCAACGACGTTTGTTGCGGAGAGCTTAGAAAACAAAATTCTAAATATTTAATAACTATATTGCGTTGCTCAGTACATAACTTCTTTCCTGTAGAGACGAAGTCTCACTTGATAGAAATACTGATGAACTATTTGCTTTGAATATTACATGATGTGGATCACTGTGTTGGAATTACGGGGTCAACGTTCTTTAAGTTATGTGCGGGAACCGCAACGTAACAATAATCTTGTAAGCATACCTCAAGTATGTCGACGCAGCGGTGCGTAGTGACGATGCAGTGCAGGAATATGATCGCTGTCACCATGTGGTGGTCTCTCTTGATTTGTTCATCATTGTTGAAGTTTGTGTAGCAGCGGACAGCAATTTTTCCCGGCGCGACTTCAGTCAAGTCAGCCCCTATGTAGTACAGCAGTTCATTCAGTGCTGGAAGCTGCTTGAGAAGGCGGCAGGTCCTCGTCTGGCTGTCGGTGCAGTGAACAGGCAGCGGCTGGCTTGACACGCTGGCCTCTGTTCCGAAGGCCACTAGTCTTCTGGCTTGTGCAGATACGTCCTCTAGTTCCGAGTTCAGGAGCTCCATGTAAAAATCGTCGTCCAGAAAAGCGTTCGAAACCTGTGGTCGTTCCATCACTTCCTGCGAAAATATAAAATACCGAAACATAGAAGCATCGAATTAAGTCTAAAATATACTCGTTTTGCAAGTTATAGGAGCTTACAGTTTCGTAGATGACAAGTACGAAATATCTCGCTGAAATTGTTTAGCAATCGCGGCAATGATAGGTGGGCAAATATTTTTCTTCATTACAGCAGCCTCTTTGAGAGACCGCATGAAAATTGTTTGTACCTCATTTATTTATTTTATTTATTCATTTATTTACCCTCAGGGCCTTTCGGCATTAGAGAGGGGAGTGGGTTATACAACAAATAAGAAGGAAATAAATCATGAGCTTATACACAATATTTGCTGATTATACAATGTTAGCTGAAAGTATGATAAATGCAGTAATAGAACATCACATATAAAAGTAACATTAAACAAGAAAAAGAAAAACACCAGGAGCAGTTCGTACAAATGTTTGCTATTGTACTTTGTTAGCTAGTGCTTTTCGAATATGATCATTGTTATTAATTGAAACAATGTTCTAACTTTATGATGATGATCAGTACGGTGAGATAAGTAATATGGTAGCGACATGAATTTTGGATGAAGTGTAGGGTGGTGATACAGCTTATGAAAAAATGAAAGGCGGGAAATTTTTCGACGTGTTGCTAGCGGTTGAGGACCCAGATTCGATTTCATTGAAGAAACGCTCGCACCACGGTAGTAATTCCAAAGAATAAAACGAGTGGCGTTGTTTTGGATGAGTTCAAGGGAATGTATTAGCTTTTCGTGGTAAGGGTCCCATATAGCTGCAGCGTGTTCTAATTTTGGCCGTAACAGGGTTTTATAAAGTAGCAATTTTAAAGGAGAGGGAGCATGAGAGAAGTTACGGCGTAAGTATCCCATCAAGCTTTTAGCTTGATTAATTATGTATTCGACGTGATGATTCCATGTTAATTTAGATGTTATATGTAGGCCTAAGTACTTATATGTGTTAGTAGATTCTAAAGCAACGTTATTCAAGTAGTACACAGGCAGATTATCGTTAGATCGGGATACTCTCAGAAATTTGCATTTGTTAATGCTGAGTTCCATTCACCACAAGCGGCACCATTTGCTGACGTTATTGAGATCGGCCTGAAGCAGGGAGATGTCGTGTTGGTTAGTTATTTCTCTGAGGATTACACAGTCGTCTGCAAATAATTGTACGTCAGAGGTTATTGCTGAAGGTAAGTCATTAATGTAGACAAGGAATAATAGAGGTCCCAGGACGGAACCTTGGGGCACTCCGGACTGAACGTCGCTATGAGGTGAGTCATGGCCATTAGCTGCTACGAATTGAAAACGGTTAGCGAGAAATGACTCAATCCATTTGAGAACGTTATGATCGAGGTTTAATTTGCTTAGTTTATAAAGTAAAAGTTCATGACACACTTTGTCAAAGGCTTTCGAAAAATCTAAAAAGATGCAATCGGCAAGAGAAGAACAGTCAAGTATTTGGTGTAGTTTGTGAGTAAATGTTAATAATTGTGTTTCACATGAGAATGATTTTCGAAAACCATGTTGTGATGACAAAAAAAATTAATTAGATTCGAGAAAATCCACAATTTTAGTAAAAATAATGTGTTCTAGCAGTTTGCAGCAGGTACTGGTTAATGATATCGGGCGATAATTTGCAGGTGATGTTTTGCTGCCACATTTGTGCAAAGGAATTATTTTTCCTATTTTCCATTCTGATGGAACAGTAGATGTGTTGAGTGATTGTTGAAATATTTTGGTTAGTAGAAAGGAGCTATAAGTGGACGTGTTTTTCAGAAATTTAGCACTGATGTTATCAAAGCCGGGTGACGAATCCATCTTCAATGAGTCTATTAGTCGAATAACTCCGGGAACTTCCACAGTCCCTGGAGGCATAGTTAAGAAGTTGTAGTCATTCAAGATAGGTAGTTCAATATCAACTGTGCACGAGAAATTTTTAACAAAGTTATTATTCAGGAGAGTTGCGCATAGGTTTTTCGGAAAAGGGTTACCAGAGCAAGTGTTAAGAGTGATAGAATCATCGGAAGGTGAATGTATGACGCGCCAAAATTTTTTTACGTTAGTTATCAGCATAGATGGTAATGTGGTTGATAAGAATATTTCTTTAGCGTATTTGAGTGCGGGTACATAGGTGTTAGATGCTAATGTGTAGGCTTTCCAACGTGAGTCAGTGGGTGATTGCTTCGCGGAACGATGCAGTCATCTTTTTTTGTTGGATAGTCGTTTTAAATGATTATTGTACCAGGGCGCGCGCGGGTTGCATGTTATAGTACGGGTTGGGATTTGTTTATTGATTAAGCGATTTACCTCTGCCGAAAACATGTTCCAGTTTGACTGCACACTACGATTTTCAAAATCACTCATGAATATGTTAAGAAATAGACTGAGTTCATTATTTATTGCTTCGAAGTTAGCTCTCTTATAGTCTCTAATTATTTTTTTAGTCTTCGGAAGTTTCACAAACGCAGTATTAAAGTGAATATTTAGTAATAAGTGGTCACTGATACCCGGTAAGTAATGGATGGTAGAGGCATAATCGGGACGATTGGTTAGGATCAAATCGAGAATGTTTGCGGAAGTGGATGTTAATATCGTGGCTTGTGTGACTAATTGAGTTAATGAAAATGTAGTACAAATACCCAAGAAATCTATTGAATCAGAAGCAGAAGATAATAAGTTAGGTATATCACTGTTCCAAACTATATTAGGAAAATTAAAGTCACCAAATAAGAAAAGAGGTATAGATGGAAACTTTGTGGTAATGGTACTAATTATATCATGCAATTCATTCGTAAATGCGGGTGATGAAGAAGGTGGACGATAGCAAACGCCTAAAATTACCTTCTGCTGGTTCAGAGTTGCTGTAGCCCACACTGATTCTATATTGGTGCTGATGTGAATGGGTGACGATGGGATGCGTTTCGAAAGGGAAAGAAGTACGCCGCCACCACGGAGCTCTGTTCGGTCACAGCGGTATATCGTGAATTGTTTGCTATCATGAGACAGTTCTGAGTCTTGAATGTCATTCGAGAGCCATGTTTCAGTTAAAGCTATTATATGGGCTGAACACGCGCCAATTGCGGATGATAATGAGTCAAGGTTTTTCAGAACACTTGTGATGTTAGTATAAAGGATGCTGACTTGATTATTTTGCGCATGCCCACGGCCCCTCACGTGTCCCTAAGTAAGAACGTGTTGCGAGGCAGCTGAAACATGGTTTAGGCCGACGTTGCGTCTTGGCATCTCCTGAATACTATTCGAGTTAGAATGGTACATGTAGCATTTATTGTTTAGTAGCAGTTTCTTGTGGCTGAGTTTAAACTGTGGCGAGTCTGGTTGCGATTTCGCAAACTCAATTAGTTTTTCACGGGCAAGTCGAGTTTCGGGTGAAAAGTCCTCATTAACTGCAATGTTGCTAGGTCTTAACTGCGCGCGTGATGAAAGTACCGATTCTTTCGCTTTGCAGTTAGTAAATTTAGCAATTATCGGGCGACATTTGTTAGCTTGGTAAGTGCCGAGCCGGTGGGCTCGCTGAATTGAACTGCTGGGAAAAGATCCAAGAGCAGCGTTAAGTACTGAGGTTAGTTTTTCTTCTGTCTGCTGCCAGGTTTCTTTAGAGTCGGGTACGCCATGAAATATTAAATTATCGCGACGAGGCCTGTCCTCCAGATCATCCAGACGCGATAATAAGGAGCTGTTCTGAGCAGCGAGGCTATCTACGTTGTCTTGCATGCGTGTTAGGTTAGTGTCGAAACGGTCTAGGAATTGTGATTTTTCTTCTAAATCGTCGAGCCTTTTCTTGATACCTGCTAGCTCAGTTTGTATGTTTTTCTGTCCGTTTTTAATGGCTTTGACATCTGAAACAAGTTCGGTTTGACACTTCGAAGACTGTAGTGAACGAGAGTACGTCCTTAAGCAGTTTAAACATGATTTCATTTGGTCTGTGGGATCATCAGGTAAATCATCCAGTTCAGATAAGGCGACAGTACGTGTGTTAGGTCCAGGGTTAGATTCAATGTCTGCAGCGCATAACAATAAAATCGCAATTGCGTAGCACTCGAGCAACGACTCGCACAATACCCGTGGGCACGGGAAGACACTTAGGCTGAGTTCATCAGTTATTTTAGGGTTATTAAGAACCATTAGTTCAGTTTGGGCGCGCGCAGAACTCCCAACACATTTTTTGGAGGAAATGGCATGTTTCAATGATGATTTATTTATTTTTCTTCTATAATGTTCCGTACGAATGAACTATCGAACACATAACTACACCGTCACCGTCCATTATAAGGGAATGGTTACATTTGTATTGTCCTCGAAAACATGAATAGAAAAAACTTCGAGGACACCTATGCGCTTCTTATCAGCTGTGAATGCGACAGCACAAATGACCAATTGAAGGTCACTGACCAGTCCTTCGATTTATGAACTCCTCGATGGCAAGCGAGCCCGTTGAGACTGTTGACGAGCGCCTCCAAGATAGCACAATTCCGCGCATCTTGGTCCGTGACGTCATGCTACCGTGTAATCTAATGGAGACACTCCCGTATAAGCCTAAGTAAGCCACGGTAATTTTGACGGGGCCGCTTTCGTCACCCGGGGCTTGGCAATGAGCCCTTCGATTTTCGTTGTTCGGGTAGCCAGACGGCAGCTCTCTGAAAGGAAATTACGCCATGTTGACATTGTGGTCACGTGGGACAAAAGTCTCCGGCAAGTCTCCGGCAGCCCAAGGCGGCCGAGGCCATTCGAGCCTCGCAAAAGTAAACAGCGGGCAGTTGACGGTAGCGTGCTGACGCTGCCGTTCACTCAGTGTCGTCTGCTCCATCGTCTGCTTGAACAAGATGGTGGCTTCGAAGGACGAGATTGTTGTGCTGCTTCGAGCAGTAACCGCACTGTCGCACGCATACGAGGCTATTGAAGATGAACGCGACGAAGTGGACGAGCATGTTGTGAACCTTCTGCTGGCCCGTCATTCATGATTTATTATCTATGCATGCAATGCTTGTCTCCATACTTGCAAACATTACACGCAGCAAGCGTGAATCACAGATGATTTTTTTTACTCGTTTACTTGTGGAAGAAGCAGCATACCTACCTGCTTTTTAATTGGAACAGTCGGTGCTCGTGCTGGCAATTTCAAATGAATTTCATAAGGAAATGTGCCTTTAAATGCTAATATGCGAAAGCGATTTCCACCTATCCTTATACAGATACAAAGGAAAACTCGGAAGCGTGGGTTTCTTTTTCGAAGCGGGATGGGTGTGTTTCTTGCGCCTCTTCGCCTCCTCCAAATGCCTTCAAAGATCAACGAAAAGATTTATCACTTGCAGACGAATTACCTGCGTAGTGTATTTTTTAGCACGCCAAATCTATAACGTATGTTTTTTAATACGCGAGATCGATAAGTTAGGTATAATTTGTTTCTCTGAATGACAGTACTTACCCTCTATGCCATTAGTTCATATTTAGTTACAATACTGAGAGCCAATATATTTTTGCGATACGCACAAGGGAGATATTTTTCCTCTGCTTCTATTGCACCGCATTGAATAAGAATATTGCGCACCATGAGGTCATTGCCGTACTTACTACGTGTCGGAGGATCCCTCCAGTCAAGAGCTAAGAGCAAGTACCGTAAGTCTGTCCTGTTCGTAATCGGGAAACAAGTACTTCCTGGCACCGTGCTGTTTTCTCACTTATCCGGGTCCCTAGTTTTGGTTTTATCATGTGTAGCTGATTCAATGATTGGGTATCCCACTCTCCTTGCCAATGCTTCGCCAGTTTACGGCGTGGAAAAGACTAAGTCTGTGGCAGAGATGGGGATATTTCGATCTCTGTCTCTGAAATTTACTGACGTAGAGTTTTTGTCAGCAGCTACGTTACCTTTTATACCTTTGCGGCCAGGTACGCAGCATAAGCCATTCACTTGGTTGCATAGATATGCGGAGCACAAGAAGCTGTACATTTCATTCAAAACGGGTTATTTTGTTTTCGCAGGATAATGAGAGGTCTCTAAAGTAATGAGTCTTAATTAGCCTTAACGATATTTGTGCGCCTTATTTGTCCAACAGCTCAGAGTATAGCGTATGCTTCGGCTGTGAAGATACTGGTGTGTAGATTTTGTTACCCAGATGTTGAAAATGAGGGTCTTAGAGCTGCTTAAGCAGCTTCAGCAGGAGACTTCGAAGTATCTGTAAAATTGAGAACAGGAACACTTTCCCAGAAGTTCAAGAAATTGTGAATATATATTAGCCTCAGGTGCTCGTTTCAATATTTCTACGAAGGAGATGTCACACCGAATATTCTGCCACTCCCAAGCCGGTGGAAGCCGAGTAGAAGTCATTAGGACATTCTGTGAACGAGGGACTCCTGTTGTTTCTAAGAGTGCTTACAACTGGAGGGAGAGAGGAGGCTGGATGGCAGGACGCTTACGGAACAGCCTGAAAGTGGACATGTCGCGAATAGTAAATTAACATGGATGCTGAATATCTGATTTGATTTTCAGGGCGTAGGAGAATGTTAAAATGGTCCTTTGTAGATGTAGATGTAGGCATCTTCTGTCACATGCCCAGGGTTTGCGGGACAAGAGCTTCAGTATATTCACTATCTTCATAAACTTCACTTTCAGATAGTCGAAGTGGGTGATAAATGTTAATTTATAGTCCAAAATGAGGCCAAAATTTATGCTCATGGCTGACAGGTACCTCTTGTCGATTAAGATAAATAGAGAGGTCAGGTAATATGCCCTTCTTATTCGAGAAGAGAACAGACGTGCTTTTTTACTGGTTTAGTTTAAACCTATTCTCGTCAGCCCACTTACACAATTTGTAAGGCCAAGCTGTAGATGTCGCTCACTGATCAAAATGCTACACAATTTAAAACCTAGTTGTACGTCATCAGCATACAGAAAATAAAACATTGTACGTGGTACGATATTATGGAGCGAGTTCATTTTGCAACAAATAGAGTGCAGCTAAGCACAGCACCTTGTGGTACACCTGTTGCCTGTGTAATTAGACGAGATAGCGCATCACCGACCCTAACATGTAACGTGCTCTTAGACCGGTAACTTTGTATAAGATTCAGCAACTCGCCTGGGATTGCCGTTTCAGCCAGGTCAAGGAGAATTCCTAACGCTACGTTCCGTCATATGCCTTCTCCATGTGAATAAATACTGACAGAAAGAACTGCTTATCCACAAAAGCATCGCGAATATTCGTCTCGATGCGGACAAGGTGATTAGTTGTGGATCTACGTTCCCTTAAACCACACTGTAGTGGGTCTAATAGTCTGTTACTTTCAAGAAAATGAAGGAGGCACCGGTTAACCATTTTGTCAAACACTTTACATAGACAGCCTGTCAAGGCTTTAGGCCTATAACTGTTGACCAAAGTTTATTATTGCTTCTTTCCGGGCGGACGGAATGCAGCCGGCACAGAACACGGAGTAGGAGAGTGACAATAGTTTTTTCTGGCTTTCAGGGTGTAGGTGCGATGATTTAATACTTTTTTCTATACGCTTTTCGCTATACACTTTTCTATACGCTATACACTTTTCATACGCTTTCTGAAGCGGACTTGTTACAACCGTTTAGTGCATCCTGGAATTGCTACATGTGGAACGGACGGTTGTCCAGCTTATTTCTATTTCCTTTCGGATGCAGAGGCAATTACTCCGCTTGTTGCCGGTATCTCGTAAATGTATCTGAGTATTGCGATGAACTAGAAATCTTTTCAAAATGTGCCCCTATAGAATCAGCTTGGTCAATATGTGTGTCACCTTGTGTGTTTATTAATGGCAGAGGATGGGGAGTTTCGCGGCGTTTTATTGTGTTTTCCCTGTTCCAAGCTTTTCTTTAGTGCGCATATGAATTAATGCTAAATATGTATTTTTGCCAAAGAAAAGCAAAGAGGAAAAGGCGGGAAGGTTAGCGAAGGACCTGCCTGGTTGGCTACCCTACACTTCGGGAGGGGGAAAAGGGAAGAACAGATAAGGAGAGAAAACAGTAACAGTCATTCACAGTCAGTCGCAGTGGAATTTCCATTGTAATTTTTTGCCAGCTTTCTCTTTTGGCACGGCGGCCTGCTTTCCACTTTCAGATTTTATTTTCTTGAAGCTTTTCAAGTTATTGGTAGTTGGATTTGCTGAGGTGACTCCAAGTCTTATTTTGATTTTTCAGGGCTTCCTTCCACTCCACCTTCCACCAGAGAATACGTCGTTTAGAGGGCGATCAGCTCGTTTCAAGGATGCATGTTGTTGCAGCATCAGCCATACACGCTGTCAAATATAGCACTATATTGACACGTGTACTTTATCGGGCCACCACATTTCGCCGCTTAACAAACGTTATCGCACAGCGCGGGACGCGTCTGCATGTATCCGAAGTTTCCGGAAAGCTATCGATGCTTCTACCCGGCTGTCTGTTGTCGCCGAACCTTGTGTTATCTGATTTCACCGCCTGACGCGAATGGTGTAGAACTTTGTGGAAGGAACGCGGGTCCCAACGATTAGTCTGGAACATTCGACGACTGCTCTATAAAAGCCGACGCGCTTGACCCGCTCATCAGATTTTCGACGATCGCGGAGTGTGTTCGCCGCTACCGTTGTTCTTTGAGTGTAGCCTGTTTTTGAGGGCACAAGTTCGACCAATAAAACGCTCGTTTCGTTAATCAGTTTTGCTGGCGTCTTAACCGTCACTACCACGTGACATCTGGTAGAGTTGCTAGTGCGTTCATGTACCGAACGCCCCATCAAAGCCGCCATCCAAGCCCGAAGCACGAGGACAAAACCAACATCACCCAAGAGCAGCGTGCTAGCCGCAGACTGCAAGCACTGCCCCCAGAGCACGGACTTCTACCTGGATCGACAAAGAAGATCGTGGTCAAAACAACCCCAAAGGCTGCCCCAGCGTACCCCGTTATCCTACAACAACCTCGAGACCCACCGACCTTCCATGGAGCAGCGGCTGAAGACCCCGAATCCTGGCTTCAGACCTACGAACGAATCGCGACTTTTAACGACTGGGACTCCGACGACAAGCTGCGGCATGTATACTTTGCCTTAGAAGATGCCGCCAGAACGTGGTTTGAGAACCGGGAGTCGACCTTGACAACATGAGACCTCTTACGTAGCGGCTTCCTGCGCACCTTTACCAGCATCGTGCGCAAGGAAAGGGCCGAAGCCATGCTGGACGCCCGAGTGCAACTACCTAACTAGAACGTTGCCATTTTCATGGAAGAAATAAACCGTCTGTTGCGCCACGCCGACCCAGATATGCCCCAGGAGAAGAAAGTCCGCCTTCTAATGCATGGTGTGAAGGAAGAACTTTTCGGCGCAATAATACGAAGCCCATCGAAGACCGTAGAAGAGTTCCTTCGTGAGGCCACCAGCATCGAGAAGACACCCCAAAGGCGGAACCGGCAGTTCAACCGCCGTACAAACTCTACCCACTACGCAACAATTCAATCACAGGCCACGGACGATCTGCGCGAGACCATCAGGGCCATTGTGCACGAAGAATTGCGCAAGGTCTTGCCTTCGTCGCAGCCTCAAGTGGCCTCGACCGCCGACATCGTAAAAGAAGAGGTGCACCGATCGCTTGGAGTTCCTGAGGTGCAACCAGAATCACCGCAACCCCAGCCGGAAGCGATAACCTACGCCGTCGTCGCCCGCCGTCAAGGCCCCCCTGCACGACCGCGCCAAGGCCCTTTAACACCACAATTACGTCGTCCACCACCGCCGCCGTCAGCACGCCCGCCCGTCGCCCAGCGCCGCTACGCGAGGAAGACGGACATTTGGCGCGCTCCCGACCACTGCCCGCTTTGCTACCACTGCGGAGAAGCGGGCCATGTGTACCGCCGATGCCCATACCGGGAAATGGGACTGCGAGGGTTCGCCGTTAACGCGCCGCGACCACAGCTTGGCGAACGACCTCGCGATATCGCCGACTACCTCGCCGCCACCCAGTGGAGCACTCGACGACCGTCCCGTTCGCCGTCATCAGGCCGCTGCCTGTCGCTGCAGCGCCGACCATACACTGGCCCAGCCCGGGGCCGGTCAACGAGCCCGTATCCGGAAAACTAAAAGGAGCAACCGATGGAGGGGCGGTTGCTGTTCGTCGAACTGACGAAGATCCTCCGCCGCCGACGAAGACGCCGAAGAAACTACCTCGAATACATAACGACACACCACCGTCACCACCGTCCCGACGAAGTGTGGAAGCAAAGAATGCGACGATGAAAGACGACCTGACGACGTGAGATACCAGCCACAGGTCAACGCGACGAAGCCGTGATCCCACGCCAAGACCTAACTGTAATGCAAGACAAAGAACCACCGACCTCAACGTGCTTCTCGACGGCCACGCAGTAACCACATTAGTCGACAAAGGGGCTGATTACTCCGACATGAGTGGAGACATCGCCGCCCAGTTGAAGAAAGTAAAAAAATGCATGGGATGGCCCTCAAATTCGGACCGCTGGAGGACACCTCATCACGCCGACTGGGATACGCACGGCAAGAATTACCATTCATGACCGGACTTACCCTGCCACCTTCGTTTTCCTCCTACACTGTTCACGAGACGTCATTCTCGGCATGGATTTCCTTAACCAATACGGCGCAATCATCGACCTGAAATCGATGTCTATAATGCTGTCGGGATATGAACCGATACCGTCGGAGAGCTCTCGTAGTCACCATGCCTTAAGCGTGCTCAAAAGTCAAGTCAGCATCCCGCCTCGCTCCAGCATTGTCGTTTCCGTCGGCACAAAAACACCTGCCGACGTAGAAGGCGTCATCGAGGGTGACCAACGTCTACTGCTCGACCGTGAAATTTGCGTCGCAAGAGGGATCACTCGACTGCACTAAGGGAGAACTGAAGTGTTGCTGACAAACTTCAGCCAGGAGTTCAAGCACATCAACAAGGGTACGACGTTTGTGTACATCGAGGAAATTCTGGAAACCGGTAACGCGTTTGTCCTCTCGGATTCCACGGCATCTACCCAGACGACCATGGTTCCCCAACCAGACTACAACATTAAACCAAGTCTCCCCATGATTAAGCAACAACAGCTGAGAAGTCTGCTCCGATGATACAAAGGCTGCTTCTCGACGTCATCAAGGATGTGACAGACACCAGTCGCAAAGCATCGCAGAATCACCGAGGAGTGCGTTCGACTACTCCGCCAGAGCCCTTACCGAGTTTCGACGCCAGAACGTGAAGCTATAAGAACAAGTCGACGAAATGCTGCGCGACGACATCATCCAGCTGTCGAATAGCCCGTGGGAATCCCCTATTGTCTTGGTGAAGAAAAAGGACGAAACTCTACGTTTCTGCCTCGATTATCGTCGACTGAACAAGATCCCAAGGAAGGATGTATACCCCCTACCACGGATAGACGGCGCATTAGATCGGCTCTGCAACGCAAAATACTTCTCGTCGATGGGGATTAAGTCTCGCTACTGGCAAATAGAAGTCGACGAGAGAGATCGCGAAAAGACCACCTTCATCACTCCAGACGGCCTCTACGAGTTCAAGGTCATGCCATTCGGACTGTGCTCGGCGCCTGCAACGTTCCAGTGCGTCATGGACACGGTGTTAGCAGGATTAAAGTGGCAGACCTGTCTTGTTTACTTGGATGACGTCATCGTCTTCACCGGAAATTTCAACGATGACGTTAGGCGGCTAGCGACAGTACTAGAGGCCATCAAGTTATCAGGGCTCACTCTGAAGCCAGAAAAGTGCCGCTTCGCTTACGATGAACTTCTGTTCCTAAGCCACTTCATCAGCAAGTCTGGAGTCCGCCCCGACCCGCAGAAGACAGCTGCCATCGCAAAGTTCCCGCAGCCCATCGACAAGAAGGCAGTGCGTAGATTGCTTGGCATGTGTGCCTACTATAGGCGCTTTGTCAAGGAATTTTCACGCATCGCTGAGCCGCTGACACAGCTAACTAAATGTGGCGTCGAGGTGAAGTGGGAAACGCCGCAGGCCGACGCATTTCAAGAACTCAAACGACGCATGCAGTCGCCGCCTGTACTTGCGCACTTCGGCGAGGACTCCGATACCGAAATCCACACTGACGCCAGTAGCCTAGCCCTAGGTGCCGTCCTAGCTCAGAGAAATGATGGACATGAACACGTGATGGCATACGCTAGCCGGTCGTTCTCAAAAGCGGAAGGCAATTATTCTACAACCGAAAAGGAATGCCTCGCCATTGTTTGGGCGACAGCGAAATATTGCCCTTACATATATGGCAGGCCATTCAAAGTCGTCAGCCACCATCACGCCTTGTGTTGGCTACCGAATTTAAAGGATCCTTCAGGACGGCTGGTGCGGTGGAGCCTAAGACTGCAAGAATATCATGTCACTGTAACCTATAAGTCCGGACGAAAACACTGATGCCGATTGCCTATCGCGCGCCCCCGTTGACTCGCCGCCGCATGATGACGGCGATCACGAAGCCTTCCTTGACATTTTAAGCGCGGAAGACTTCGCTGAACAGCAGCGAGAAGACCCGGAGTTTAAAAACCTCGTCGAGTATTTGGAAAGGCACACCGACGTTGTCCCTAGGGCATTTAAGCGAGGATTGTCTTCGTTCTCGCTTCAAAACAACGTACTCGTAAAGAAGAACTTCTCACCAGTCCGCGCTAACTACCTTCTTGTTGTCTCGTCAGGACTGGGCCCAGAAGTATTGCACGCCCTGCATGACAATCCGACCGCTGGACACCTTGGATTTTCCCGGACACTATCGAGGATGCAGGGAAGGTATTATTGGCCCCGCCTGATCGCCGACGTAGCCCGTTATGTCAGAACATGCCGAGACTGTCAGCGACGCAAGACACGACCGAGAAGGCCAGCGGGATTACTACAGCTAATTGAGCCTCCTTGCCGACCATTCCAGCAGATCGGGATGGACTTGTTCAGACTCTTTCCGACGTCAATAACCGGAAATAAGTGGATCGTCATGGCGATGGACTACCTCACCCGCTTCGTTGAAACAAAAGCACTGCCGAAAGGTAGCGCAGCCGAAGTGGCGAAATTCTTTGTCGAAAACATCCTGCTGCGACGCGGCGCCCGAGAAGTCCTCATTACCGACAGAGGAGTGGCCTTTACAGCGGAGCTCACCCTAGCCATTCTGCAATACAGTCAGACAAGGCACAGGAGGACAACAGCCAACCAGCCACAGACGAATGGTCTTACGGAGCGCCTGAATAAGACCCTCGCCGACATGCTAGCAATGTACGTCGACGTCGAACACAAGACCTGGGATGCCGTCCTGCCGCACGTAACGTTCGCGTACAACACGGTGGTGCAAGAAACAACACAGATCACGGAGGTTAAGCTGGTTTACGGCAGGAACCCAACGAACACGCTCGACGCCATGCTGCCGCACGTCACGGACGAGGAGAATCTTGACGTCGCTACCTATCTCCAGCATGCCGAAGCAGCACGACAGCTCGCCCGCCTGCGGATGAAGAACCAGCAGAGGACCGACAGCCGACACTACAACCTCCGATGACGCTTCGTCGAGTACCAGCCCGGCGACCATGTTTGGGTATGGACCCCGATACGCCAATGACGACTCAGTGAGAAACTACTTCGACGCTATTTTGGACCCTACAAGATCATCCGACGTATTGGCGCACTGGTCTATGAGGTCGTGCCAGACGGCATTTCGCATTTACAGCGGCGCCGCGCCCGATCTGAAGTGGTCCACGTGGTGCGCCTTAAACCCTGTTACGGACGCTGACGAACTCCCTTATCTTGTTGTTTTCTTTGCTACGAGTGCTTTTCTTTATTACTTTCGTTTGTTTGTAGCATCGGGTCGATGCTTTTTAAGAGGGGGGTATTGACACGTGTATACTTATCTTTACCGGGCGACCACGTTTCGCCGCTTAACACATGTTATCGGACGGCGTGGGACGCGCCTGCATGCATCGGAAGTTCCTGGAAAGTTATCTGATTTCATCGCCTGACGCGAATGGTGTAGAACTTTGTGGAAGGCACGTGGGTCGCAACGATAAGTCTGGAACATTCGACGACTGCTGTATAAAAGCCGACGCGCTTGACCCGCTCATCCGATTTTCGACGATCGCGGAGTGTGTTGGCCGCTACCGTTGTTCTTTGAGTGCAGCTTGTTTTTGAGGGCAGAAGTTCGCCCAATAAAACGCTCGTTTCGTTAATCAAAGTTTTGCTGGCGTCTTAACCGTCACTACCACGTGACAATATCATCAATAAGGCGAGTAAAGATGTCATCCCATGTCATATGTGTCAGCTTTCTGTACCGTTTTGAGTCGGCACAGTGGACGTTCAGCTGGGACAGAATTGGAGAACATTCATCGCTTTTTCTTAATTTCAAGGCATTGGGTAATTGCCACTCGCGTATGGATTTCTAATCACGTTCCAGTGATTAGTGATGGCACAAGTGTTCTTGATGCAGTGCTTAACTCTGGTAATGGAAACGTTTCTTTTTTTCCACGCTGTAGAATGCGGGCTCTTTCTTATTTAGTAAGCAAGCGCTTGTGGAGAACTTCTCTAATAATCGACCTCTCGCATCACATCGAGGATCTCCCGAAATGGTGTTATGTGTTTTAAAATCGTCTACTACAATGCAGGGTTCGAGAAGCTGTGGCAAAGCTCTCAAATTTTGGTTTGGAAAGTTGATAACTAGGAGGAATGTATAGAAAACTAGCGGTGAGTAGCTTATCAAACAACATGGCTGTGATTGCAACTGCCTCAAAGGTAGTTTGGAGCTTCAAATTCTGGCAGCTGACAATTATCCACCATTATGGACACACCGCCCGACTAGACAAGGGCATCGTTACGGTCTTTGCGATAGAGGGCATATTGTCAGAGAAAGTGTGTGAAGCATTGAGGTGTGTCTCTTGAAAAGAGAGCACCCTTGCATATTACTTCTGTAGTATTTTCTTAATGTCATCCTGATTATGTATTAGACATCACAAATTCAAATGTAATATTTGTGTAGCCGTATTGGAAGTGTTTTGCGATGTGTGTCAAGATAAATAAATTTATACCACGGGACCTTTCCAGGTCCCCTTATACCGCATTTTTCCGTTTTCCCGGCGCGCTCCATGGAGCTGCGCCGTTCCTGAGGCGTCTTAGGCGGTGGAATAGTGTTGCTTGCATCCAACGCCTCTTTCGAGACGCTGGAGGACGCCCGCTCGGCGGGAACACTCGTTTTTTTTTTCGGGCCTATCTGCACGCGTAGTGACCCTGGGACCGGCAGGCTCGGAGGTCTGCTGTCCCTTTCTTCCAGGGCATAGAACAGCACTGGGCGGCTCCTGTCGGACGGGCTGACGGTAGAACCTCCGTCACACCTCGTCTGACTCGGGCGGCAGGCGGAGGATCTGGCGCTGCACCCCGGCGCGTCACATGGCTGTAGGACGGATTCGATTGATTGTGAACAGAAAAACGCTTGCGCGCTGCTGGGAAGGAAATGTTTAGTTTGACTTTGAGTTGAATTCGTTTTTGTTTTCTTGTTTCTTTTTCTTGTTTTCTTTGAATTTGTTTTTCTGTCTTCCATAACCGGCACGATCACAAGTAAGCAGGGTGTTCTCCGTCACAGTTAACACAGGGGTTTGTGAAAGTACAGATGTCTGAAGCATGCTATATAGATGCATACTTTGCCCAAGTAGCATGCCCTCGGTAGCTCTGAGACCCATGCCCAAAACACTTACACGTGAAGAATCTGCGTCGATAGGGAATGTACGGTCGTACGCGAAGTCTACAATATCGGGTCTCTATTGAATCAGGGCGTTCACTTGTTCCAAATGTAATTATTACATGCTTGGTTGGAATGCCCTTTTCGTCGCGCCTTGATTCGTTGCAACTTTACTACATTATGGTCTTCCCGTGTATCCAACAGCTCGCTTTGACTGAGTTCAATGAGGCCATAATTGGAAATGACACCGCGCACAGTAATCATTGGCCAGTGGGGACCCACAGAGACAGGAAGCACACCAAACGCAACAATTTTTCTCTATTTATTGTATTGAAGCTTATGGCGTACTTCCAGAAGGTCGCCGCTTCCCATCTTAGTAATTTTGTAACCAGAGCCGATTGCTTCAGTCAGACATATTGCGACAGCGTACGGCGATAATGAACGAACTGTATCGGTTTCATGTCGACCATGTAATGAATCGCACATGGGAACTATTTCTTTTGGTTTCATGAAAATGTTGAGGGTTTCATCAGTGAGCGATCAGGAAGGGGGGGACCTAGAAGCCATAGATACCATCAATGCCCAATGCCCACATCAGAACCCAACCTGGGGATTTCACATGATTGATCATCATCATCATTAGCCTGGTTACGCGCACTGCAGGGCAAAGGCCTCTCCCATACTTCTCCAATTACACTGGTCTTGTACTAATTGTGGCCATGTTGTCCCTGCAAACTTCTTAATCTCATCCGCCCACCTAACTTACTGCCGCCCTCTGCTACGCTCCCTTCCCTTGGAATCTAGTCCATAACCCTTAATGACCATCGGTTATCTTCCCTCCTCATTAGATGAGCTGCCCATGCCCCATTTCTTTTTGTTGATTTCAACTAAGATATCATTAACTTGCGTTGGTTCCCTCCCCCACTCTGCTGTTTTCTTATCACTTAACGTTACACCTCTCATTCTTTTTCCCAACGCTCGTTGCGACGTCCTCAATTTAAGTAGAACCCTTTTCGTAAGCCTCGAGGTTGCTGCCCCGTACGTGAGTACTGGTAAGACACAGCTGTTATACTTTTCTCTTGAGGGATAATGGCAACCTGCTGGTCATGATCTCAGAATGCCTGCCAAACGCACCCCAGCCCATTCATATTCTTCTGATTCTTTCAGTCTCGTGATCCGGATCGCAGTCACTACCTGTCCTAAGTAGATGTATTCCCTTAACACTTCCAGTGCCTCACTACCTATCGTAAACTGCTGTTCTCTTCCGAGACTGTTAAACATTACTTTAGTTTTCTGCAGATTAATTTTTAGACCTACCCTTCGGCTTTACCTCTCCAGGTCAGTGAGCATGCATTGCAATTGGCCCCCTGAGTTACTAAGCAAGGCAATATCATCAGCGAATCGTAAGTTGCTAAGGTATTCTCCATTACCTCTTATCTCCAATTCTTCCCTATCCAAGTCTCTGAATACCTCCTGAAAACACGCTGTGAATAGCATTGGAGAGATCGTTGGTCTGACGCCTTTCCTTATTGGGATTTTGTTACTTCCTTTATGGAGGACTACGGTGGCTGTGGAGCTGCTATAGATATCGCCAAGTAGTTTTGCATACGGCTCGTCTACACCCTGATTCTGCAATGCCTCCATGACTGCTGAGGTTTCGACTGAATCAAACGCTTTCTCGTAATCATTGAAAGCTATATATAAGGGTTGGTTATATTCCGCACATTTCTCTATCACCTGAATGATTGTGTGAATACGGCCTATTGTTGAGTAGCCTTTACGGAATCCTTCCTGGTCCTTTCGTTGACGGAAGTCTAAGGTGTTTTTGATTCTAATTGCAATGACATAAGCGAATACGTTGTAGGCAACGGACAGTAAGCTGTGCGGTCTATAATTTTTGAAGTCTTTGGCATCCCCTTTCTTATGGATTAGGATTATGTTAGCGTTTTTCCGAGATTCCGGGACGCTCGAAGTCATGAGGCATTGCGTATACAGGGTGGTCAGTTTTTCTTGAGCAATCTGCCTACCATCCTTAGACAAATTCGCTGTTACCTGATCCTCCCAAGCTGCCTTCCCCCTTTGCATAGCTCCCAAGGCTTTCTTTACTTTTTCTGGTGTTACTTGTGGGATTTCAAATTCCTCTAGACTATTCTCCGATTATTGTCATTCTCTCTTCCATTATTGTCGTGGGTGCCACTGGTATGTATAAATCTCTATAGAACTCCTCAGCCACTTGAACTACCTCATCCAAATTAGTAATGATATTGCCAGCTGTCTCTCTTAACGCATACATCTGGTTCTAGCCTATTCCTAGTTCCTTCTTCACTGATTTTAGGATTCTTCCGTTCCTGAGAGTATGTTCAATTCTATCCATATTATACTTCCTTATGTCACCTGTCTTCCGCTTGTTGATTAACTTAGAAAGTTCTGCCAGTTCTATTCTAGCTGTAGGCTTATAGGCTTTCATACATTGGCGTTTCTTGATCAGATCTTTCGTCTCCTGCGATAGCTTACTGTTATCCTGTCTAACGGAGTTGCCACCGATTTGTATTGCAGACTCCTTGAGGATGCCCATAAAATTGTTATTCATTGCTTCAACAATAAGGTCCTCTTCCTATGTTAAAACCGAATACCTGTTCTGTAGCTTGATCTGGAATTCCCCTATTTCTCTCTTACCGCTAACTCATTGATCGGCTTCTTATGTACCAGTTTCTTCCCTTCCCTCCTCAAGTCTTGGCTAATTCTAGTTGTTACCATCCTATGGTCACTGCAGCGCACCTTGCCAAGCACATCCACATCTTGTATGATGCCAGGGTTAGCGCACGGTACAAGATCTATTTCATATCTAGTCTCGTCATTCGGGCCCCTCCACGTCCTGTTACGGCTATCCCGCTTGCGGAAGAAGGTATTCATTATCCGCATCTTATTCTGTTCTGCAAAGTGTACTAATAAATCTCCCCTGCTATTCCTAGTGCCTATGCCATATTCCCCCACTGCCTTGTCTCCAGCCTACTTCTTGCCTACCTTGGCATTCAAGACGCCCATCATTTGAGTGTATTGGGTTTTGACCTTACCCATCGCCGATTCCACGTCTTCCTAGATGCGTTCGACTTCCTGGTCATCATGACTGGATTTAGAGGCGTACACCTGTACGACCTTCCATACGTACCTCTTATTGAAGCTCCCAACAAGACCTGCCACCCTCTTGTTAACGCTATAGAATTCCTGTACTTTACCAACTATGTTATTATTAATCAGGAACCCGACTTCAAATTCTCGCCTCTCCGCTAAGCCCCGGTAGCCCAGGACGTGTCCGCGTTTTAGCACTGTATATGCTTCATTTGTCCTCCTAACTTCACTGAGCCCTATTATATCCCATTTACTGCCCTCTAATTCCTCCAATAGTACTACTAGAGTCGCCTCACTAGATAAACGTCGTTAAACGTTGCCATGTTCAGGTTCCAATGGTGGCCTGTCCGGATTGTGACAGGATTATCCAATACTATGTTGCGCACGCCAGCGGCACGTTCCCGCTATAAGCATAATATATAAGCATAATATATATATATATATATATATATATATATATATATATATATATATATATATATATATATATATATGTATATATATATATGATATGAGCAAAACGAGCAGAAGGCAAATGCGGGAGCCAACGCTAACCCTTGCCACCCAGGAAATAGGAAGGTAATAGAAGGGAATAGAAGACAGGCAAGATGGTAAAAAGTGAGAGTGAAAGCAACAAGACTCAAGAGGCGAACACGAAAAGGCGACTGCCAATTTATTCCAGGTAAGTCAGTCTGGAGGTGCCATGTGAAGCAGAGGCCGAAGGGGTGTGTTGTCTCTTCCGGGGACCTTAAAGGTCCGAAAACCCGGCACCAGCTGAATTGCCACGATCCCCCTTTCCCTAGACACGACTAAGCCGCATCCTGCTACAAGTGGGAGGGTTCAACCCTCCTGCGCTCGGGCACGTGGTGTAGCAACACACCTTACGCCTGCTGACGCAGACACCCCTGCGGGTGCTGAGGTCACGCAGGCACTAGGTCCTCCCCATACGTGGGCCAATCCCGAAGATATTGCAACACCGGGCCGATTTGCAGCGCAAGTGAAGCAGGCGTTAAACACTCCCCATACGTGGGCCGATCCCGAAGATAGTGAAATACCGGGCCACCCTGCCGCGGAAGTGCAGTTCACCATTAAGGGGCCCACATACATCGCTTCGCTGGTCATCCTTCACAGAATGGAAGGGCACTGGATTTTTTTTCTTCGAAGAAACGCTTTGCCACAATATGCACACGAAAATTCCAGAGGATGGTAAGTGAATAGACATCCACGATCATTATTTCGCTACCCCTGTGACGGATACATATGGCGGATATAGTATTCATGAGAGAAGCTTGTGCGTATTGCAATGTAACCAGCTTGTGCTGTGAACATTTACCAAACCTGATGGTCTTCAGAGAGGTTAATGCGTGAGTCCGAAGCGGTGCTGAGGCAAGCTACAAACCTTTATACACACTGATATGCAGCAAATGAAGTGTGAGCGTCTGGATCGGGTGCTTGAGCAGATGACATACGGGAGAGATGCGGGCGGGAGTTAAATGCGACTACACTCAACAAATGTACACCCTTTCGTTCGTATCTTGCTACACATCAATAATCGTCATCTGCCTTGCTTGCGTTTCCTTTCTTGAAAACGCTATGCTCGGTAGTTTCCTGTCGATAACTGATAATGTATTAGTGTGTAGCGTAAAGAAAAAAAGTTTTAACCGAGGGATGTACAGGGCCTCTTAACCTTTTTATGACATCTCCTGGGCCTCCATGGTGTGACATACGGTAAATCGGTACAGTGAGCATAGTGTCCATTGGGTCCGTATACAGTTTTTCCCTCGTGATAGTGGTGAGATGCTGCATTGAAAACCGCACATCCAACATTCTGTACGCATGCACGACGTCTCGTAGGTAACCTTTAACGGCAGCATGGATTGCTTCACACGTGTGTGCAAATCCTGGAATGTGACAACATAAAAGCACTTGCACGGATGTGCGAAGGAACAAATCATTCTGATCGCGAAGGTACATAAAGCGCCACACAACTTGTCGCACAAATAAATGTGCCAACCTAAGGTCTCCTTTCTTTACGGGCAAGAGAAAGTTTGTGCGGCTGGTTCTTTCCTCAAGTCGACGCCCATATGAAAATTGTGAAAACACGGTGAGATATTTGGATCTTGATCCCCGACGCACACAACACAGTATACCACATCGCGGTGGTAAGATACAGCTTACAGAGTGTGGCACGCGAGAACAAGGACAGCTGTCGCCCTTGCCACGATTTAGCCTTTTTCCTGTGCTCTCGCCCATTGTTTCTTTCAGTTCGGCTCCGGGTTGGGATAAGTATCAGGATGCATGCCAAGATACGGTGCTGCAGGGGCTGACCACGGAAGTTAAGACAAGTACTCAGGCGTTTTATCCCATTCATCATGCTAGAATCCATAACTGCTCTCCCAATTTATTTGCGCCCTGGTGTATTTGCAGAAGGTTTGAACTACCTCTACGGTTTGACAAATAATATCTCTATTTGAACAAAATATGGTGTTGTCATCGACATACGCCTAAATTCGTACATGTATTGAGTGTAACCTGACACCATTTACACGTTCATTATTCTCGATGGCCTTGCACAGAGGCTCAAGGTTGGCCGCGAACAGCAGGTGCGACAGTGGACATTCGTGCCTAACAAAAGCCCGCCCTTGCTGTCAGTCAGGTCCCGTTTAAAGTGACCCGTCGTTATGAGTCAGCATACGCCATCCTGACACCGCCTCTTATTACGGCTCCTACTTTGAAAGGCTCTAATATGGCGAAGAGAGGATTGTAGGAAACACGGTTGAATGCCTTAGCGAGATCTAATTGCACCAGAGTCACTCGGTGCTCAAATACACCACAACATGAAGCACATTTCGAGCTACGTGTAAGCTTGTGGCGATGCTTCAACCCCTTATAACACAGGCCTGATGCGTGCCAACCAGCCTCCTCATCACACCCGGCAATCATTTGGCCAACAGCTTCATAAATATTGACACGCATACTTATCTTTATCGGGCGACCACGTTTTGCCGCCTAACAAATGTAATCGCACAGCGCGGGACGCGCCGATGCTTCTATCCGGCTGTCTGTTGTCGCCGAACGTTGTGTTACCTAATTTCATGGCGTGACGTGAATGGTGTAGAACTTTGTGGAAGGCACGCGGGTCCGAACGATTAGTCTGGAACAATCGACGACTGTTGCATAAAAGCGGACGCGCTTGACCCGCTGATGAGATTTTCGACGATCGCCGACCGTGTTCGCCGCCATCGTTGTGCTATAAGTGTAGCCTGTTTTTGTGGGCACAGCTTCGCCCAATAAAAGTTAGTTTTGTCTTTCACAATATTTGCTACTGTGTTCTTCAACGTCACCACCACGTGACATCTGGTGGAGGGGCTTTTTGTTCATGTACCGGACGCCCCCGGCAAGCCGTGATCCAAGCCAGGACCGCAAAGAGAACACCAACGTAGTCCCGGAGCATCGAGCAAGCCGCCGTCTTCAACAGCCGCCCCTGGAGCACGGACTTCTACCTGAGAAGACCAAGAAGATTTTGGCCAAGGCAACCCCAATGACCGCCCCAGCGTCCCCCATCGTGCTCCAGCAGCCCAGGGAACCTCCGACGTTCCGTGGATCAACATTCGAGGACCCGAAAACCTGGCTCGAGACGTACGAGAAGGTCGCTGCATTTAACAGCTGGACCAGCGACGACAAACTGCGACATGTCTTCTTCGCATTGGAAGACGCTGCCAGGACGTGGTTTGAGAGTCGAGAAGCCACTTTAACGACGTGGGACCTGTTCCGAAGCGGCTTCTTGCAAACATTCACAAGCGTGGTGCGTAGAGAGCGAGCCCAAGCTCTACTAGGAACCAGAGCGCAGCTGCCAAATGAGGCAATCGCGATCTTCACCGAGGAGATGGCCCGTCTTTTCCGGCACGCCGACGCGGAAATGTCGAAGGAGAAGAAAGTCCGCTTCCTGATGCGGGGTGTCAAACGAACTTTTCGCCGGACTTATTCATAACCCACCGATGACTGAGATTTCTGCGGAGGCACCGATGATCGAGAAAACTCTGGAGATGCGCACCCGGCAATATAACCGCCAGGGGTTCACGCCGCAGTACGCCATCCAAGGACTGGGTTCGGACGACCTTCAAGAGACCATCAGGGCCATTGTGCGCGAAGAACTGCGCAAGGTCCTGCCTTCGTCGCAGCCTCAAGAGGCCTCGATCGCCAACATCGTGAAAGATGGGGTTCGCCGATCGCTTGGGGTTCCGGAGGTGAAACCTCAATTACCGCAGCCCCAGCCAGAAGCGATGACCTATGCCACCGTCGCACGCCGTCAAGGTCCCCCTCCGCGACCGCGCCAGGGTCCTGTAACGCCGCAATTCCGTCGTCCGCCGCCGCCAGCACGCCCACCCGTCGCCCAGCGCACCTACGCAAGGACAACAGACATTTGGCGAGCCCCCTACCACCGCCCGCTCTACTATCGCTGCGGAGAAGCCGGCCATGTGTATCGCCGATGCCCATACCGCGACATGGGACTGGTTCGCAGGGACTGGTTCGCCGCCACATGGGACTGGTTCGACATGGTTCGCAGTAAACGCGCCGCGTCCACAGCTTGAGGAGAGCACACGTGACATCGCCGATTACCTAGCCGCCACTCAGAGGAACTCTTGACGACCGTCCCGCTCGCCGTCACCAGGCCGCTACCTGTCGCCGCAGCGCCGTACACACACTGGCCCAGCCCGGGGCCGGTCAGCGAGACCATATCCGGAAAACTAAAAGCAGCAAGCGATGGAGGAGAGGTTGCTGTTTATCGAACTGACGAAGATCCTCCGCCGCCGACGAAGACGCCGAAGAATCTACCTCGACGACATAACGACGCGCCGCCATCCCGACGAAGTGTGAAAGCAAAGAATACGACGACGAAAGCCGACCTGACGACGTCCCAGACCAGCCACAGGTCAACGCGACACAGCCGTGATCCGACGCCAAGACCTAACTGTAACGCAAGGCAAAGAACCACTGACCTCGACGTGTTTCTCGACGGCCACGCAGTCACCGCCTTAGCCGACACAGGGGCCGAATACTTCGTCATGAGTGGACACATCACCGCCCAGCTGAATAAGGTTAACACTGCATGGCAAGGCCCTCAAATTCCCTGCCTGAAGATCAAGCGATACTGCCGCAGAGCTGTCGTAGTCAGCGTGCCTTAAGCGTGCTCGAAAGTCAAATCAGCATCCCGCATCGCTCCAACATTGTCATTTCCGTCGGCACCAAAACCCCTGCCGACGTAGAAGGCGTCATCGAGGGTGACTAACGCCTACTGCTAGACCGTGAAATTTGCGTCGCAAGAGGGATCGCTCGACTACACGGAGGGAAAACGGAAGTGATGCTTACCAACTTCAGCAAAGAGATCAAGCACATCATCAAGGACACGACAATCACGGACATGGAGGAAATTGTGGAAACCAGCAATGCATTTGTCCTCTCGAATTCTGCCGCATCAACCCCGATGAGCATAGTCCCAGAACCAGACTTCGACGTAAATCCATGTCTTCCAATGAGTAAGCAACAACCGATCAGAAGCCTTCTCCGACAATGGAAACACTGCTTTTCGACGTCATCGAGGATTCGACAAACACCAGTTGCAAAGCATCGCATAATAACCGAAGAGTGCGCTCAACAACTCCGCCAGAGCCCTTACCGAGTTTCGACGCCAGAACGTGAAGCTATTAGGCAACAAGTCGACGAAATGCTCCGCGACGACATCATCCAGCCGTCGAAAAACCCGTGGGCATCTCCTGTTGGCCTGGTGAAGAAAAAGGACGGAACCCTACGCTTCTGCGTCGATTATCGTCGACTGAACAAGATCACGAAGAAGGATGTGTACCCCCTCCCGCGAATAGACGACGCACTGGATCGGCTCTGCAACGCTAAATACTTCTCGTCGATGGACCTCAAGCCTGGCTACTGGCAAATAGTAGTCGACGAAAGAGATCGCGAAAAGACCGACTTCATCACCCCAGACGGCCTCAACGAGTTCAAGGTTATGCCATTTGGACTGTGCTCGGCGCCTCCAACGTTCCAGAGCGTCATGGAAACGGTTTTAGCAGGATTGAAGTGGCAGACCTGTCTCGTATACTTGGATGACGTCGTCGTCTTCGCCGGAAATTTCGACGATAATCTTAGGCGGCTTGCAACAGTACTAGAGGCCATCAAATCATCAGGGCTCAATCTGAAGCCAGAAAAGTGCCGCTTCGCTTACGACGAGCTTCTGTTCCGAGGCCACGTCATCAGCAAATCCGGAGTACGCCCCGACCCGCAGAAAATAGCTGCCATCGCAAAGTTCCCGCAGCCCATCTACAAGAAGGCAGTGCGTAGATTCCTTGGCATGTGTGCCTGCTACAGGCGCTTTGTCAAGGACATTTCACGCATCGCTGAGCCGCTAACGCTTCTAACCAAATCTGATGTCGAGTTCAAATGGCACACACCGCAGGCCGATGCATTTCAAGAACTAAAATGACTCATGCAGTCACCGCCGGTACTGGCACATTTCGACGAAGACGCCGATACCGAGATCCACACAGCCGACATTAGCCTAGACCTCGGTGCTGTCCTAGTCCAGAAAAAAGACGGACATGAACGGGTGATATTTTATGCTAGCCGGTCGCTGTCAAAAGCGGAGGGCAATTATTCTACGACTGAAAAGGAATGCCTCGCCATCATTTGGGCTACAGCAAAATTCTGTCCTTACCTATATGGCAAGCCATTCAAAGTCGTTTGCGACCATCACGCGTTGTGCTGGCTAGCTAACTTAAAGGACCCTTAAGGACGGCTGGCGAGGTGGAGTCTCAGACTACAAGAATATGACGTCACGGTGATCTACAAGTCCGGACGAAGGCACTCAGACGCCGACTGCCTATCACGCGCCCCCAACGATCCCCCACCGGAAGACGACGAGGATGACGACGCCTTCCTCGGAACAATAAGCGCAGAAGACTTCACTAAACAGCAACGAGCAGGCCTGGAGCTAAAAGGTCTCGTCGAGTATTTGGAAGAGAACCCCGACATAGTACCTGCGGTATTTAAGCGCGGATTGTCTTCGTTCACATTACAAAACAACCTGCTCGTAAAGAACTTCTCAGCAGTACGCACCAGCTACCTTCTTGTTGTTGCATCAGCGCTGCGTCTGAAAGTACTGTGCGCCCTACATGACGATCCAAGCGCTGGGCACCTCGTATTCTCCCGAACGCTGTCGAGGATACAGGAAAGGTATTACTGGCCGCGTCTGACCGCTGACGTTGCCCGTTACGTCAAGTCTTGCCGAGACTGTCAGCGACGGAAGACACGACCGAGAAGGCCAGCGGGATTACTACAGCTAATCGAGCCTCCTTGCCGACCATTCCAGCAGATCGGGATGGACTTGTTCGGACCCTTTCCGACGTCAATAACCGGAAATAAGTGGATCGTCATGGCGATGGACTACCTCACTCGCTTCGCTGAAACAAAAGCACTGCCGAAAGGTAGCGCAGCCGAAGTGGCGAAATTCTTTGTCGAAAACATCCTGCTGCGACACGGCGCCCGAGAAGTCCTCATTACCGACAGAGGAATGGCCTTTACAGCGGAGCTCACCCTAGCCATTCTGCAGTACAGTCAGAGACAAGGCAGAGGAGGACAACTGCCTATCACCCACAGACGAGTGGTCTCACGGAGCGCCTGAACAAGACCCTCGCCGATATGCTAGCAATGTACGTCGACGTCGAGCACAATACGTGGTCCTGCCGTGGGACGTGGGATGCGGTCCGTGGGATGCGGTCCTGCCGTACGTAACCTTTGCTTACAGCACGGCGGTGCAAGAAACAACACAGATCACGCCGTTTAAGCTGGCTTACGGCAGGAACCCGACGACGACACTCGACGCCATGCTGCCACACGTCACCGACGAAGACAATCTTGACGTCGCGACCTTTCTCCAGCACGCCGAAGCAGCCCGACAACTCGCCCGCCTACGGATCAAGAACCAGCAGCGTACCGACAGCCTTATCTACAACCTCCAACGACGCTTCGTCGAGTACCAGCCCGGTGACCGTGTTTGGGTTTGGACCCCTATACGCCGACGAGGACTTAGCGAAAAGCTTTTGCTTCGCTATTACGGACCGTACAAGGTCATCCGACATATTGGCGCACTGGACTATGAGGTCGTGCCAGACGGCATTTCACTGTCACAGCGGCGCTGCTCACGACCCGAAATTGTCCACGTTGTGCGACTCAACCCTACTACCAGCGTTGATGAACTTGGGACTTCGTGTACCTGACCTTTGGACTGTTTCTTTTCTTTGTTTTCTTACTTAAGTTTAATGAGTGTCCTTTTGTGTTTCGCTCTCTTATATTCATTGCATCGGGTCGATGCTTTTTAAGAGTGGGGTATTGACACGTGTACTTATCTTTATCGGGCGACCACGTTTCGCCACCTAACAAATTTAATCGCACAGCGCGGGACGCGCCTGCATGTATCTGAAGTTTCTGGATAGTTATCGATGCTTCTATCCGGCTGTCTGTTGTCGCCGAACGTTGTGTTATCTAATTTCATCGCGTGACGCGAATGGTGTAGAACTTTGTGGAACGCACGCGGGTCCGAACGGTTATCCTGGAACATTCGACGACTGTTGTATAAAAGCGGACGCGCTTGACCCACTGATGAGGTTTTCGACGATCGCCGACCGTGTTCGCCGCCATCGTTGTGCTATAAGTGTAGTCTGTTATTGTGGGCACAGGTTCGCCCAATAAAATTGAGTTTTGTCTTTCACAGTATTTGCTACTGTGTTCTTCAACGTCACCACCACGTGACAATATTGTTACGTAGGAAGACGCAGTCGAAAATCTATGCACAAGTATTTTTACAAGGAAATACGCCGCACTTGGCGAAGAGGCAACAGCCCGCGCTAGCCTCTAATCGGCGTCGTCGTCTTCCCCCTGCTCGCCTCTTTGTCATCACAAATACTTTTCCGTAGCACTACCCCCGGCGGCAAAAGCGCCATCCAGGAGCGACTAAACGCCGGACTCGGAAGCAGTGTAGTAGGCCTTGAGTCTACTGACGTGTACAACATCACTAGATGCCAGAGTAATGGACGAGGTTGAACGCACAGGAGCAATTTCGTACGTCACCGGCGTCACCTGGCGCAGCACGCTGTAGGGCCCTGTGTCTCGCGAACGGAGCTTCTCTCGAAGTCCGACGTGACGAGAGGGCGACCACAGGAGCATGAGCGCACCAGGCGAAAACTAAGTCATGGTGTCGGGCGTTGTACTCACGCTGCTGAGTGGTTTGCGAGGCCGTCAGTCGACTACGGGCAAGCTGGCGTGCATGGTTGTCGAGGGCTATGGCGTCGCGCGCATACTCGCTTGTAGAGATCGTAGCAGCAGGAAGTGCCCTGTCTAGGGACAATGTCGGTTCGCGACCGTACAGTAGATAAAATGGAGAAAATCCGGCGGCGTCATGTCGGGAAGAATTATACGCAAATGTGACGTAAGGAAGGGCAATGTTCCAGTCGTGGTGGTCCTTGGAAACGTACGTGGACAGCATGTCGGCAAGAGTACGGTTTAACCGCTCTGTCAGGCCATTGGTTTGAGGATGGTATGAGGTAGTCAGCTTGTGTTGAATGGAGCAGGAACGTACAATTTCGGCGATAACTTTCGAGAGGAAGCTACGACCACGGTCAGTAAGCAGGTGTCGCGGGGCGCCGTGAAGCAAGATAATGTCACGCAAAAGAAGGTCCGCGACGTCAGTGGCGCAACTGGTAGAGAGCCCGCGTGATAGCGTGTCGCTTGGCGTAATCAGTTGCGATGGCTACCCATTTGTTTCCAGAGGACCACGGGCGAAAAGGACCGAGGCGGTCTAATCCAACCCGAGAGAACGGTTCCAGAGGGACGGTGATCGGCTGGAGATGACCGGCAGTTGGCACTTGAGGTGTTTTCCGACGCTGGCAGGGATCAAAGGCAGCAACATGGCGTCGGACAGAGCGAGCAAGACCAGGCCAATAGAAGCGGCTGCGGACGCGGTCGTACGTACGGGTTGCCCCAAGATGTCGTACAGTGGGTGCGTCATGCATCTCGAAGAGCGCAGTTTGTCGTAGATGTATTGGAAGGACAAGAAGAAAATCAGATCCGGCAGGGAGGAAGTTCCTTCGGTACAGCATGCAGCCCTGGACGACATATCGGCGAACAGATAAATCGGCAGGTGTAGAGCGCAGACGCTTGATGAGTACTTGCAGTGATAGGTCTCGGTACTGCTCATCGGCGATGTTAGCGAAGGCAGAACATGCATGCCAACCAGCCCAATTATCAGACCCGGCAATCGTTTGGCCAACAGCTTCATAAATATATTACAGTCGACGTTGGTAAGGCTTATCAGGTGATAAGACCCCACTAACGGACGCTTTTGAAGTGCCTGTGTTCTTGGGATGAGAATGATCTGCTAGGTAGTGAAGCACAGTGGTTTATGTTTTTGCTGATACAATTCGGCGATAACTGAGCAGAATCTAGGCTAATATTGTTTTGAATGTTTTAAAAATGCCTACTCCTGGGCCGTCAGGGCCAGGTGCCTTGCTAACAGGTAGTGCAGCTATTGCGTCCTCCATTTTTTTCACGGAAATCGGCTGTTCCAGACGCGTTCTTCTTCATCCAGCTTGGTCACTAACGACGAATTCTGCTTTAAAGCCCCCTATAACGGTGCGTGGTTGACCGAGCAATTGATTGAAATAATCTGCAATGACGCCCTCGATAACATTACCGCTCGTCGAACCGTCATGTCCGCTTCCTATTTGTCGTATTTCCTTATTAGAAGCGTATCGTTCTTAGTCCGATAACTCGCATTTTGTGGGCGTTTACCCGGCCCACAGCTCTCGGCCCGTGCACGAATAACCGCCACTGTGTACTTGTCTGCATCAATATTTCCAACTGAATTTTTATGCTTGTTAATTTGTTGGTATAAGTACCTGGTTCGTAGCATTCTATACCCGTAAGAAACTCCAAGTTGCTCTCTAGGAAAGGTTTTGTTTCGTTTGTCTTCGTACTGCAATGTGTTACTTCTTTATTTGGCTTTCTTTTTTACTACTTCCTTAATGTCCTCCCACTGTACACCGACGCTTAAAGATTGCACTGCGAGTAGCTTCGGTAGCTTCCCATCTACATCCTTAACGAAACCCTCATCCTCCAGCGATTTCGTATTAAGTTTCCAAAGTTCCCACTTAAAGTAGTTTTCTTTTTTACCAAACGAGGCAATAACTAGGCACGTACAGCTGTCCAGTCATGCATGGCCACTCCTTTGAAGATGCGTGAATTGCGGACGCGTAATATCTGCTGCAACACTTCCGATATCTTCTGAGTTGTGGTGTTCATGAACAAATATATTCAAGACCTCCACACTTTTATCTCACGCTGGCAAACATTTTACATGGTCTACCTCACGGCAAACAAAATCGGAGTCTCCCTACACAACTAGTACTTTTCCAGAATCCAGATAAGTCTGCAAACGCTCAAAAGACTTTCTATCTGCCTCTACATTTGGAACCACTGTCGGTCTGCATCGTATGTTCATGACATTATTCCTTAGCAGACACTGTCGGTTCATCATACGGGCCCTATAAGGCGGGACTTTATATGCCTGAAGAAGTAGGCACAGGGCAAAGCCTGATCCAATCACAGACGTCCCCTCCCTCCGGAGGAGGATGGAAAGGGTGAGATCACGTGTCCACTAGCCTCGGCGCCCGCCGTTTCCCTCCAGTTCAGGCCCGGCAGTCAGATGGCATGGCCCCACTTTATTCGTTTTGCCGAAGAGCAGGCTGCGTAGAAGGAACATCAGTGGGCCATGCATGGTGCGTTCGGGTGAAGAATAGGATGCATTTGATGAACGTAGCCGGGAAATCGCCCGAGAAAGGGCTCGTCGTCGACGTGCCGACCTCGTCGTGAGGTAGCGAGAAGCCGAGGCGCTACGACAACGAAGAGCCGCGGATCCCGAGCTTCGCTTGCACCCTCGTTCACAGTAGTCAAGTGGCGGCCAATTTTTTCTTCAACTTTGACAGATTTGTCATAGGGTATACACCATTCTGACACAATGTCATAGAAGCTTTAGGTATACATTAATAATGTGCCCTACTTCTTTCTCCCCCTATACACCTCGCATAAGTACTCTTCCTTTCAGGAGTATCGGACATCGCCTTCGTGGTCTTGAGATCGCTATGTGGACGTCCCAAATTTTAAGTTCTCCAGAACTGATGTTTGCATGTTCGCACACATCTTGCGAACAGTGTACTTCCTAATGGCAAACATTTCACAAGATTGATGTTGTGACCTACGCGCTACCTAAGCGTAAATATTGCGTCAGATTACAGAACACGTATAGGCTGAAAATAAACAAAAATGTCCGACATTTTATGTAATCCTATATTGTATATTTACCATTTCGCTAAACCTTCGTTCGACATAGAATAAAATAAGTGCGTTAGATCTGCATAGTTTTGATGGATGCCAAACACGGTCGTTATCAGCCTTTTGTGCCGCTGCTTTGTTGGCTGTGCTGTCGGATAACAGACGCAAGTGGATGTGATCAGAGGATACCAAGGTTGACCGCTAGAATAGTTGGAATTGCATAACTAATGTTTTCCCAGCGCTTTATACATGAACAACACAATGTAGACATACAGCGCTGTGTGTGCATCTTGTCCATAAATACTGCTCTGGAAATACAGAGCATTACAGGACTCAAAGAAGTCCCGCTTTAATTATGGATACGTGAACAAAAAACCCGTACATATAACCTGTAGGCCTTTGTTTTCTGCAATTGGTATCGCACGTTCTCTGCCTCTTACATTTGATATGGAAAATTTGGTTGGGGTAAATCATTACTTCGTTTAGTGCATTCTTGACACGGATATTGCACGCGACTGAACTCTATCCTGAGAAACGACGCTGCGTGAAAAAACAATTCACCAACGATTACGGTATTGCCTAACTTGAAGTTTGAGCACAGCTCTATAGTGTTATTTCGCGATATATTGAGGCAGAAATTGAGACCGACATGTAGTAAAGTCGTCGATCTTATAAAATCATCTGCGGGGCAAGCGCGTCCGTTTTTATACATCACTCGTCGAAGGTTCCATTGTAATCGCTCGTGCCGCGTGGCTTCCATAAAGTACTACACAATTGGCGTCGCCAAAACAAGCAGCTTACAAAACAATCGCGAACCATGATAATCGAAAAAAGCGCCAACGAGACCAAACCAAGCAAACCAAACAAGCTCGAGCGACAACTGACGCGAGCAGATGATAGTAGGATAGTAGACTGGTCCAGCTGAGACCAGTTACGAGGACGCATCGAGTGGTTGAGTGTGGGTGCGCATGACTGCTGCTGGCATTTTTCATATCACACTACGGGTTCTCTTTTTCATCTTTCGCTGTGGTGCTCATTGCAGGAACGTGGGCCTAAGAGCTGGGCTGTAAAGCAATAGCACATGCATTGCCTCCGAAATTAGTCGCCATTCGATATAAAAAAAACACAACGGTGCGTAAAGCAACCATGAAAGTCTGCTGCACCGTTCATTCTATTGCGCTAAAATCCTGTGCAAGTCTCCACGATATGCACTGAGGCAATGGAACTAGATAAAACGGTGGCTGATTGCATAACCGGGAAGCAGAAAAAAATCGCAGTTTCGCCCGAGAGGCAAAAGAATCGATTGCGATTGCAAATTAGTAGTTTTATCGGCCTTATAAACTTGCAGACATAGGCAAGCATACTAAATAAATTAACAAGTATGGTGTCACGCGCTCAAGCAAACATCTCACTCGATCACCGCGGAAACTAGCTGTCGAAACGCTGGCGTGAGGAAACGCGGCAACAGCAGCGAGCAAAGTGACATTCGTGCCGTATCGCTTCAAAGCAAAGTGAGCGCCGAGAACACACAGTACGCCCAAAGCTACGAGCCACCGACGCAGATCGCTCTCAAGATACGGCCGCGCGGCCACGTGCACCGCCACTTGCGTTGTTGCAGCCGGAAGCGGATGCCGCTTGCCCTCCCTGCCTTCCCACGGTGCCTCGCAACGTTGGCTCCCTCACGCGTGCCGGAAGCCTGCACGCTTCTTCCTGGATTTCCTATCTCGGTTGAGGAGCGATCGCCGGCTATCCTTGCATGCTTTTACTCGCGCATAAGCGTAGGACGCGCGGCGACCGTCATCGCCCTCGGACTTCATACGTTACCTCACGGTGACGCCGACAGCGACGGCAGAACTGCGCTTGGAGCTGCTCAATCTGTTTGGTGACAATGCAACGTAAGTGGTGCAACAGAGTGCTGCACCGCTTACTGTGCTTCGCCAACCCGACTTTACAGGACGCCCACGATGACTTCCGCGGTGGTTGGTGCGATGCCGAACGGTTTCTGCGACTGCGCATTGTGCAGCTCTTCGGCAAGGTTCTGTGTCACTGCGAAAGCATCTGATTCTGGGATTAATTTTAAAATGTTCTGAAACTAGACCACTGGTCCGCGTCGAAGCGCAATGGGGCACAGACCAGAATACGTGTGGTGTGCACATATTACGTCAAGGATTCCGTTGCGTCTAAGGCCTTTTGTAGACGATGCCAGAGTACTCTGAGCTTCGAGTCACTCCAAATGCAAAGTTTTGTTGAACAGTGTTACCTGCGCAAATCAAAGCAACATGAACTACAGATAACTTATGCATTTGGCACACTGTATGGGCGGGTCATTTGATTTGAAGTTCATTTGATTGCAGAATGTGAGCTGATATCGACGACGTGTGCCAAGTTAAAGAAGGCCCGAAAAGATCTGGATGCTCGGTTCACGACTAAGCTCCCTGAAATGCCGCTGTCTTTTCCTCTATATTTGACGATTTGCTTTTTCCGTAGTCAGTGAGCACAAAGTTATGCTTTGTGCGCGAATAAAATAACAAGAACAAGAAGTTGGGGATGTACATTGAAGAGGCCCTCGCCGCCTTTACTTGGTTGGCTCGTCCATGCCCGCCATTACCGCACTTTATCCGCACCGCGATTATGTCAGAGCTAGTATATGTGACTTTCTATCAAGCTTAATTATCGATTTATTGTCAGAGTAATATAATATATAGCAACAACTGGCATTACTGACGAATGCCAGAATTTTCCAACACTGTATCTCCCTCCTGAATATCCTGCGAGAGTCTCTTAGGGGTTTAATAAGTTCTGATAAGTGATATCAGCCCAGCAGCACGTGGGTGGCATGAGCAAAATGATTTCCATTGATACTGCTTTCAAGAGAGAAACGCGTCACCACGGTTGTCGAAGAATTCGTCGCGTAATCAAGAGAAATATAATATAAATAATATGACAACAAGCGGCATTTGCAGCCTAGCTTCTTTCGACGACTGCTGGTGCACCAGAATTTTCGCGGAGAGGCCGCTTCACGTGTACGCTCACGTGGTCCCTAAACTTTTGCGGTAGACTGCACATAAACCGAGTCGAAAAACTAATGCACGTAAAAACTGTCATATAAGTCCCGTAATGAGAATGCTTTGTTTCATCTCATACAGTCTGAACACTGTTACTGGCTGCTGGCCCTAATTGCGCCTCACGGAGCAGCCGTAACGGTAACAGACAAATCGCTACGGGGTTCTTTACGGGTGCGATGCATGTAGCAGACGCGAAAAATTTAATTCGGGCGTTTTGTGCAGGCACCATAGGCAGCGTTTTCATCAAAAAAAAAAAACAAAAGCGCGAAGATTCGCTTGCTGAATGTCGATAGGTTCTCGCCGGGCAAGTTGCTGTGCCGTACTTTACCAAGACGTGCAGTTCATTCTACGTATCGCTTACATAGTCATTTGTACCAAATATAAATAAATGGCTCTCGGTAAGAATGTCAACATAAGTTCGGCTGCCCTTGGGCTAAAACCGTCACTCTCTTTTTCTTGACAGAGAAAGAAGACCGCTGTCGCTACGCATGTTACGCTTCAAACCAAGAAACATAACATATGCTGTAGCATACTTGCAACGAAGCAAGCGCCCGCAGAATAAGTCTACGGAATATTTTTTCTGCTTCTCAGAAATACGAGACATTCGGCTTACCTCTTGAGGATGGTGAGAGCGCGAATTACTTGACACGTCGTGCCGAGAATCGGCGGCAGATCCTGCGTAGCTATCCGATTAGGCCGGACGACGAAGCACCAATTTACAATCGCAGCGCTATTCAAAACTAAAATAGCCGTGAACACCCATCGGCCTAAGGGATTGCCGCTAGTCTTGGATTGAATTGGCTTCCCAAGTTCCAGTGGCCGCTCACGAAAACATTTGCGTGACATTCTAGTTCGGGCGTTTCTTGTTGTCAAAATCACAAGCATAGTTCGTATTCCTACTGTAAAGCTGTTACCGTGTTACGTAATAGTATTAATACTTTTCTATACTAAAATAACCATATGCTTGAGGCCCTTGATGTAGTTCCTGCTAAAACATTGCGAATTGGCGGAATCACCAGAGGCTCTGTTGTCGACACGTCTTGCAAAACACTTCTTTTGCGGTTTCATCAAGATCACGAAACGTGACGGGAGCTGTGGGCTTCTTCTAGTAAAACCGTTTCCTGTTCCTTGGCATCTATACAGCGGTGTTAGCGCTTAAAAACAAAGACAGCGGTAGCATGCAGAAGACCGTTTAACGCACCTGCCATTTTCCGTATATGTAGTAGCGGTCAGAGATAGCCGCCACGTCAGCTTTTTGATTTGCTGAAGGAATATTACGTCAGGAGTGTCACAGGAATGGACGCATCTTAAATGTTAATATGACGTGGTGTTACATTTCACTGGGCCGCCATTGGAGAGATTTTCTGGTGGGATCAGGTGCATATATGCTGATGAGCTACATTATGCAATGGCGGCCGAGAGGCATCTGCATCGACGCATTTTCCACGTCCTTTGGGACCATGAAAATCTTTTGCTCGTAATGCGTGTCCATAGTGTTTGCATCGCTCTCATGTGGTGTGGGCATTTTTGTTTAGAGCGATCCGTTTAAAATGAAGATTTCTTTGCATCTTCTATCGTCTTTTAAACTGCTGCTGCACTGTCCATGTCTTGCGCTAGTGTACAGGGTCGTACCACCATTAGTAAGAACACGGCGCAGCGTGGCCGAGCATTGAAGCTAAGCGGCACTGGCTCGCAGCGGCTTGGAGGAGGCGCTTCGTAGCTTCTGCTAAAGCGCCGGAGCCCGCCGTGCTTTAGCAGACGACACACGACATGGAGCTCCACCTCGAAGCCCCTATGCGCTTGCGCCGCTCAGCTCGGATGCGCCGCCGCACCGTGGGCGCTGGCACTCCGCGGAGCGCTTCCACATGGCGCCATGTTCTTGCTAAGAGCGGACGACCCTGTAAACGGTAGGCGAGTGGTAGAAGTATCTGTAGACCCTTTCCAGCGAGCAAGTCGTGGGCGCTGCCACAATGCCCTCTCTGAAACTCCCTGGGCATAGACAACGCCCTGTGGACGGCTGTAACTACGTGTTACAAACCGCCGTGGTTGCTTAGTGACTATGCTGTTAGGCTGTTAAGCACGAGGTCGCGGGATCGAGTCCCGGCCATGATGGCCGCATTTCGAGGGAGGTGAAACGCGTAAACACCTGTGTGATTAGATTTAGGTGCACGTTAAAGAACCCCATTTGGCCGAAATTTTGAAGTCCCTACTACAGCGTGCCTCATATTTAGATCGTGTTTTTGGCACGTAAAGGCCAATAATTTTTCACTGCGCGTTACTTTCAGCGCTCGCTACTTTCCTATCGAGAATGCTGTGTCACTCTCATAGCGCGCACGCCGTTCGTGACTTGAAAGTATCGGGCTCGCAACGTTAAAGAAAGGAAATTCGGGCAAGACAGTTGACGAATACTGTTTTGGGACAAGGTAATGGCCAAAGTGTGTACATTTTTTTAAGGGTGGACCTTCACAACGTAGAATGAAGCCCATTTCCTCCCGTTCTTTTCTTGAAAACACAATTTAGCGGACGTAAGGAACATTATCTAATGAACGGCGAAACCCTCGAAAAAAATTTCATTTGCTTTCCACTGGGTCGTTCCGGAATTTTTGTCACGCCTACCGAACCTGAAAGAACTCGACTGATTAAAAAATCTGTGTTTAATAATCCATCCGTGCCTGCGTTTTTTCTTTTTTTTAGAAAACATGTTTTCCCGATTTCTTACTGACTGATTCATTCCAAACAGGGGCTGTATGCTAATTGCCCTGAAAGATCCAGCTGTGCAAGGCATTGGCGTTTAGTTCACGTGGGTACCACGAGCCGCGTGATGGTTAACATTTCGAATTGCGCGTGACGTCTTATGTTACGTCATGGAAAAAGAAGCGACAAGAACGTAGGAAGTAAATCACCGTTTTATTTCGTAAGTGCGTCCTCAACACACAAGTGGCTACTACGGCGAAGCTGTATCTGGTTATCCAATTCGTCCGACTGTCCGACTGTTGCCTGCGAGGCGATAACTCCTCCGGCGCAACCTCATGCGCATGCGCGAAAGAAAAAGAGAAAGAGAGAAAGAAAAATTGGCTCTGCCAGTTGTAACGTCATTGTTCTTTTTTTTCCATTTATTTACCCTTTGGGCATTCCATAGGGGGGGGGGGGAGAACAATTGGTATACAATATACAAAGATATGAGACGAAAGATCTGATCAAGAAACGCCAATGTATGAAAGCCAATAACCCTACAGCTAGAATAGAACTGGCAGAACTTTCTAAGTTAATCAACAAGCGTAAGACAGCGGACATCAGGAAGTATAATATGGATAGAATTGAACAGGCTCTCAGGAACGGAGGAAGCCTAAAAACAGTGAAGAAGAAACTAGGAATAGCCAAGAATCAGATGTGTGCGTTAAGAGACAAAGCCGGCAATATCGCTACTAATATGGATGAGATAGTTCAAGTGGCTGAGGAGTTCTACAGAGATTTATACAGTACCAGTGGCACCCACGACGATAGTGGAAGAGAGAATAGCCTAGAGGAATTGGAAATCCCACAGGTAACGCCAGAAGAAGTAAAGAAAGCCTTAGGAGCTATGCAAAGGGGGAAGGCAGGTGGGGAGGATCAGGTAACAGCAGATTTGTTCAAGGATGGTGGTCAGATTGTTCTAGAGAAACTGGCCACCCTGTTTACGCAATGCCTCATAACCTCGAGCGTACCAGAATCTTGGAAGAACGCTAACATAATCCTAATCCATAGGAAAGGGGACGCCAAAGACTTGAAAAATTATAGACCGATCAGCTTACTGTCCGTTGCCTACAAAGTATTTACTAAGGTAATCGCAAATAGAATCAGGAACACCTTACACTTCTGTCACCCAAAGGACCAGGCAGGATTCCGTAAAGGCTGCTATCAATTCACACTCTCAATCAAGTGATAGAGAAATGTGCAGAATATAACCATATTCACACTATCAATCAAGTGATAGAGAAATGTGCAGAATATAAGCAACCCTTATATATAGCTTTCATTGATTACGAGAAAGCGTTTGATTCAGTCGAAACCTCAGTAGTCATGGAGGCAATATGGAATCAGGGTGTAGATGAGCCATATGTAAAAATACTGGAAGATATCTATAGTGGCGCCACAGCCACGGTAGTCCTCCACAAAGAAAGCAACAAAATCCCAATAAAGGAAGGTGTCAGACAGGGAGATACGATCTCTCCAATGCTATTCACAGAATGTTTACAGGAGGTGTTCAGAGACCTGGAGTGGGAAGAATTGGGGATAAAAGTTGATGGAGAATACCTTAGCAACTTGCGATTCGCTGATGACATTGCCTTGCTTAGTAACTCAGGGGATCAATTGCAATGCATCCTCACTGACCTGGAGAGGCAAAGCAGAAGGGTGGGTCTGAAAATTAATCTGCAGAAAACTAAAGTAATGTTTAACAGTCTCGGAAGAGAACAGCAGTTTACGATAGGTAGCGAGGCACTGGAAGTGGTAAGGGAATACATCTACTTAGGGCAGGTAGTGACCACGGATCCGGATCATGAGACTGAAATAACCAGAAGAATAAGAATGGGCTGGGGTGAGGATGATGAGCATTGTCACTTGGTGATATGTGCATAAGTACATAGTAGAGTTCGTTCCCTTCCATAATGCATTTGATTTACTTGAGTGCTATAAGGAAGGAAATAGGTGCTAAGCATTATTTGCATTCATATAAACTACCCATTTTTGTACCGAAAAGTACCCATACCTTTTTACGTGAGACATTTGCGCAACATTTTTCTTATGCCGGCTCGTACAAGTATTGGAGGAAAGTGATACAATTCCTTACTTAAAGGTACAAGAGATCTTTATCGGCTAGTTGGTTCATTCCTTATGGTTAGATAGGGCATTGCGAAGAAATGTGGACGCAGAAGACAACTAAGCAGTATTCTGCGCCTCTCCGGTTTCCACGTATCTTCATAGTGTTTCTTCGCGCTGATCTGTCCATATTTAGCACAATTTAACCACGCAAGGGAAACATTTTGGGCCAACCCTACTAAAAAACATAGCTAGAAATGGGAGGTATGTCGCCTGCGACGACTATAGACGTCCCACTTTGAAATCTGTCTTTTAGGGTTGACATACTTCGATCACATACGTTTCCCCTGAACATGTCTGCATATAAAATTGTGAGCTCAGGGTGGTGCACTCGTGCCAAAGAGTGTGTTCAATTACCACAAGTACCGTGAAACCTCAGCTTCCAATGTGGCTGATCGCAAATGACATAAGCAGTAATTCACGATTACCGCTTCGTTGTGGCAAAGGGGCTTTTGAACGCAGTAAAAAATAGTGCCGATCTGCACAAGAACACGAGAGACAAATATTCTTGCACTGCATGGAGCCGACAATTTACAATATCATGTGAAAATTAAAAAAAAATTGTTTGCTCTCGGTTTTGCAATGTCGTCGTCGCAGGCAGTGAAGACCACCAACAGTTATTGGCTAATTTTTTAACGCGAGAACATTCTCAATAGTACTGCTGTTATTCATTTTGAAATATATAAAGGGTCGCAGTTTCGTCAGAAAAGCGAAGCATCAATCGCTATAGAAAATTACCGAACAGCCATACGAAGTAATGCTAGCACATTTTTTCGCCGTAATAATTTGTAAACATTCGCTTGCAACTAAATTAACAAGCAGGGTTGCATGCCTGTTAATTAACAAGCAACGCGCACAGGAAGCATGAACACATCACAGTCGCTGACCGTGGACACTCGCTGTAGAAACGCTGACATGAGCAAGCGCGCAGCAGCAGGGAGCGAAATGACCTTCATGCGCTTTATCGCTTCAATGCAAACCCAGCGCCTAGAACAGACAGCACGCACAAAGTTACGAGCCGTCGACGCAGCTGGACTTTGCCCCCAGCACAGATCGCTTTCAAGATACGGCCGCGCGACTGTGGGCAGCCGCCACATACGCATTTGCAGCCGGAACGGAATGCTCCCCCTCCCTTCCCTCTCCCCAGTACTTCGCTACGTTGGGTGCCTCAAGCGCGACAGAAGACGGAGCGCTTCCTGCCCGCTCTCCTCCCTTTCGCGCGGGCGAGAATGTTGGCACCTCTCGCACCGTTCCACTCGCACGCACAGCCCACGGCGCGTGGCGATATTGTTATTGCCCTCGGACTTTATACAGAACATCACGGCGACGGCAGAAATGCTCCTAGAGTCTCCATATAGTTGCTATTGCCATAAACAGAAAATATATATGCCTGATATCTATAACAAAAAAACGAAACAAAGAGTTCATCCTTGCAGTACTGGTGTACACAACAGTCGCGCGTAGCTGCTTGGTCTCGAAGATTGTGGTCACCTGCTGCGTAGACTCCGCCGCCTCCACGGGGTGCTGCAACGAGCACTCTCGCCCCACTGCCTAACTCACCGGTGCGACACTCAACTTCTGGGCAGAGCCTTGTCCCATTGCCACCTCCCCTGTGTAGCTTCCAGCGAGCTAGTGGCGACGAAAGGAGAGAGAAAGCCGCTCATCGGTGCGATAAGTATATGTAACTCCGCTTGCACATTTTGAAACAATTGCGCAGCAGGAGATACGTGACTCAATGTCCTTTCGTAGTGAGGCCGTTCTATGATTAGTTAGAAAATTGTTCTAATGCCCCTACAAGACTGATAAATTTACAAGACCAACTTCCCACGGTCAGGAGTAACCGGCACAAAAATTCGTACACACAGTGATAACTCATCCTGAACTTGGGCTTACGCCGATCTTTCTGTTGGGTATTTCTAGTTGCCGACATGACATCCGCCCTGCGGTAATTGCAGCTTAATTCCTGACAAGTCATAGCCTCGGGTCGACGTCAAGCGTCGACGGCTTCTTGACCGCATGACCCACATATCAGTCACAGGCGTAGGCTCTACGCATTTGCCTCTCGTTGCAACGCTGACCACTGTCCCTGATTGTACTTTCGCCGCAGTGCCTCGAAAGTTTCCGAGACCCTCTCGTCACCCTAATTGGAGGCAACCTGTGCAATACGATGTTCGGCACCATATCCTAACAAGCGGTCTCCTCGTACATGTCCCTTCACGTCGACTGGCGCCTGAAGAAATAAAGATTGTGCAAATAGACGTCCAGCACATGCTCGAGATTGGCATGGTACGACCTTCTTCAAGCGACTGGGCGTCTCCACTACATATCATTCCTTAGACAACAGGCGACTGCTGACCTTGCGGAGACTACCGTGCACTAAACAGAATAGCAGTTTCTGACAGGTATCCTCTCTCAAACATCAAGGACTATACGGTTGTCCTTCAAGGCGCGGTGATCTTCTTGAAGATAGACCTTGTACACAGAAGGCGATATACCGAAGACCGCCGTAGGCACCCAGTTTGGCCTCTTCGAATTCATTGGGATGCTTTTTGGCATTCGCAATGCCATAATGTGTTTCCAAAGACTTGCTTACTTGCGGGCTTCCTTTCGTATTTGCTTACGCGAACGACTTGCTCGTTTTAGTTCCTCTTCTGATGAGCAGATGGGCCATCTTAGAATGCTGTTCTCGCGCCTCGCAAGCCATGGTTTCGGGATCAACGCAAAGAACAGTTAACTGAGATAGAAGCAACTTGAGTTCCTAGGAAATCTGGTCGACCTCTGCGGTATTAAGGCACTGCCAGATAAGCTTCATGGCATAAAGGAGTCTCTGTGCCCACATAAGGTATAAAGTAACGCCAGTTGCTCGGCTTCGTAAACCTTTATCCCGGCATCATCTCAATATGCGCTCAACTATTTGCTCCTCTCGACACAATGCTGCCAATAAAGAACAAATAATTCACCTTGAAATGACTTGAAAGAGTCTATCGAGGCATTCACTCGAGTAAAAATCGGGCTCGCCAAAGTTGCACTGCTTGTACACCCCAGGACTGACGCGTAAACTTCCGCCATGGCAGATGCGTGTAGCGTAGCTGTGGATGCTGTTGTACATCAATTCAGTAATGAAGCTTGGAAGCCTGTCGCCTTTCCTTCAATGAAGCTCAAGCCTGCACAAACATGGTACAGTGTCGTTTGGCTAGAGCTTCTGGATGCGTACCTTGCTGTAAAGCATTTCCAACGGTTCGTCGAGAGCCGACATTTTCTGATCCTCACTGGCCAGAACACGTCAGTCTATGCGGTCATTTTCGGTTCTCTTGCTCCCTAGCAAGGTCATCGCTTCCTCCTTACCCGCACCGAAAGGAACACATTTGGCCTGAAGCTGTGCTGATTCCGGACATCTGGGCGCCTGCCATTGCGACAGCTCTCTCATCAACTTGTGCTTCGCGCTTTGGTTTCCAATGTTCCGTAATAACATGCGCAAGTCGACTATCATGCCCGCGATCTCTTCGAAGGTGCAACTGCACTTCCCTGGTGGAACACGAGTGCCGGTTTGGCGGCGCCTACCTTGAAACCGATGCCACCCTCACAATGTACTCCTGGTCGATATGCTTTAGAAACTAAACCTACGATTCGTAGATTCAAATATGCGCCCTAAAGTAATTAATATAATTTAACTGTGGGACTTATTCGGTTAATTAATCATTCTTATTTCTCGTAGAAGCAATTGGCCATGATGGAGTAATTTATCTGAATGATTAGAATTTTTCTATCTCCCACAGGTAATTTTTTGAAAATTTTATGCACCTAAAGGAAACACCCTATATATAACGAGGGACTGCATTTGTGACAATGTAAGTGTTAGACGGAGGCCCGCTTTTATCGCGATGGGTTGATAGAGTAAGTAATTGAAAATTAGTGTAAATATGAATATTGTTAACTTAAGCAATTTGATTAATGGTAGAAGTAATTGCGGCATTTGGCGTAGCGAGAATGGCTCGCTATCACGGCACTGTGAAAGTGGATTTCCCGTGAAGCTGTGGGAAACCGCCATTAGAACTGCTGAGGTGGAGCACTCTTTATAAATGCGAAATCATTATATGGCCCACGAAGCGAAAAATGCGGCGTTAACATCCGATGGTAGCAAAACTCATGTGACCAAGTGATGAACTCACGTTTGATATGATGACGCAATGTGATTACGTCATCATCTCAAACGTCGCGTGATGACGCCATCACCCCCAAAGTTGCGAGATGACATCATCGCTTCAAACGTTACGTTACATGATCATTGCTTTTTCACACTTTACGACAGCGTTTGATGATGTCATGTGATGCCGTCATCATCCAGCGAAATTGTCCCCCTATGACGTCATGCGATGCATCTTGGAGAAGCAGCAGACTGTCTACGGGATGGACCATGATGACGTAATGTGATTACTAATTCACGTGAAACGCCGCGTGATAACGTGATCACACCAAAAGTCGCGTGATGACCTATCGCATCAAACGTTACGTTACGTGATAGCTGCATCGTTACGTGTCGATATTGCCTGATGACGTAATCTGCTGACGTCATCACGTCAAACGTGACGTCACAAAATGGCGTCGTCAAGTGAAGATGTTACCTGATGACGTCATCTGATGCCTCTTGCAAAAGCAGCGCACTGTGTGGTCCCGCTTCCTTGCACTCTCTCCGTGACCGGCCCACACTTTCGTGTGAACAAAGGTCGCGCATGTGGACACAATAAATTCCGACCAACTAGAATCTAGCAGCTTCGCGGTAAAATACCCTATATGTATAACTACGTACTACATTGGTGACAAAGTAAGTGTCACTAATGCAGGTTTTAAGGCATGTGTCTATGTGGGTCCATATCTAAAATTGGCAGATAAAAGTAGCGCTTGCCTTGGTTTCTTGCACACAATACCATTCTGTTATGCGAGACGCTCTGACAAAAACGTCGGGCTGCTGCGGCCAGAGGTTTGCTTCATGAGTTCGTCTCTGTGCGTCTGCGGTGCCTTCGTGTCCGCAGGCGGTCGGTAGGCGCAGCGGGGACATGACAAGAAGTGAGTGCCATCGTTGGTTCCGGCCAGATGACGCCTACTGTCGCGGCTGTCTCCAAGCGGAACACCCTGGCGTCGCACGACCAGCAGCCACGGGCCACCGAGGTGAAAGCGCGCGACCACCGCCCCGTGGGTCCGCTCAACGAGGAACCGGAAGACTCGGAACGGTTTTCCAGCTGTGGATATCCCGCCAAGGGCGCGACGACCAGGAGCCGCGGCCGCATAGAAAGCGTGCTCGAAGGACGCTCCTCGGTGAGTGTCCGAGAAGTGGACATCATCTCCACCTCCTTATGAAACATGCTGTGGTGCTAGCAACGAATTGTGATTTGGAGCAATCTTCCGAGCATCGACATTTGTTGTAGAAGCCTTCTGAAAACTTCCCCATTATATTTTATTTTGCAATAACACTATTATCAGACAGACAAGTCCATCAAGGCATGAAGAGCAGCAAATATATTTCAGTTTATCTTTCGCAACAAGCAATGTAGGAATGTTGAGGGCAAGCGCATAGCAGTGAGTTCAGTTAACACATTTACAAGCAATGCTTTCCTGTTTCGTTCACAATACAGCAGAAGTGCTGGTAGTTTGCGGATACGTCGATAAGCAAAGTCAATCTTGCTACAGCAGAACGTTTGCGCTATATTTCACCGCTACGGTAAAAGGCGGGTTTCAACGTTGTAATGGAGCCGGCTGCAAGGTAATTTAGGGTAACAGACTATGCTTTCTGCCTGGTTTAGTTTTAACACGACAGCGTCAAGAGCCACGTGTCGCATAAAATTCGGCGTCGCGCGTCCAGCATCGACTGTCTTTCGGCGAAACGACATTCCCACCCACGCATATTCTATACGGCACTGCAGTTGTTCTATCACTAAAGATGCTAATACCTTGTCTTACGTTCTTTGCACACTTATTCCCGGGTAGCTTGTGAATGGCGCCTACAAACAAATGTCATGAAACAAAACACCGACAGCGCGTGCCTTTTATGCTAAAGTCAGACTGAAATGTCAAACGTGTAAAAGAATAAGAGAAGAACAGCGCACGCAAATTGCCGCGTTTCTACCAGAAACCTCGCATTCGTGCATAAATTTTCTCCCCATCGTTTCCCGGTAAACATTATGGTTACACCAGCTGCAGTTGCGCGGAAGCGTGAGCACCAGTCAGGGATCTTTATATGCTGTCGCATTCCACAGATGAAGGAGCAGCTTAGGCATCCTCCATGTTTTTCTTATATTATTCCTTCAAACAAATTCTGGTTTTGAAGGGCCTTGTTTTACGACCTACCGGCTACAAGGGACAAAATATTGGCGAAATTTTGTCCACGTGGTTATATATACAAGAAGTTGTGCTGCAGCGACATGGGCGTCGGCAATGATTTGTATGCAACTTTTCGCTGCGACTGCAGTGAAAGAAGACAGCAATCTTATGCGACCTTTTAGAATCCCGACCGAATTTCCAATGACTCTGCTTTTTCGGGCAAAAATAATAAGAATGTAAGCTGCCTGTAACTAGATCACGTATTTTTAAAAGTTACACGCATATGTTTGGCTAGTTTAAAACCTGACCCACGCATAAAGCTTTTCAACAATAGTGACCATTTAAAAAAAAATAAAGGTACGAATTCCCAGACACATATTCTACATAGCAAGAACATTGACTGAATGTTTTTCCTAGCCCTGTTTCGATACCATTAATGTCCGTTGCCTCTAGAGTTCTCACGGGACAGCGGGATAAATTTTGCATTGTTTGTAAAACACACTATAACGGCTGCAATTATTTACATGGGTAATTTACTTCAAAGGTGCTAATTTTTTCACACGCTTAGAGCTTCGCCTACACAACGCCCATAACATTCCCCTAACTTTAAGCATACAAAAACAAGGTTCCTTGTTTAGTTCATCGAGCGCATCGGAGAGACCTACCACAAACCTAGTATAGCGCATAAGAATGGAGAAACAATGGTTCAGTAGTTATTTGCAACGCGACATAGGTGATTAACGTCAAAGTCTCGCAACACATCGTATATAAAGTTTCGCCACAGGCGCTGCGGCTCAAACTTTTTGATCCCGGTCAGAGTTGCGGAGTGGTCCTCTTCATTCAATTCCCACTACATTCCAAAGAGCGCAGATCCTTCATTATTTCGCTCCTTTAATTCCTCCACATGGTGAGAGTTTACCGTTCCCACTCCTATAACGGGTGAGCTGATTCTTCCATTTCTCCAGTTCATGAAAGGGCAACGCGTGCTCTGCAATTGTTTACTGCTTGTGCTCCCCTTGTGTACCTCGTGACAGAAAGATTGTTTTTGACTTCTTAACAATGTTACAGATAAGTAGAATTTTCCGCAAAAGAAATATGCTTCGTGGCCCAGCTGTTACCCCTACGGCGCGGTGTTGCCTGTACCCTTTCCTGTGCATACCGTTCTTTAAAAAATCCTGTTCTAAGTTTTGATTTTGGCTAAAATCTAGCTGCCTCTCAACTGTGTAAATGATACCGAGACCACAAGAGTGGCATTTAGCGAAAAACTCGGATTGCAAAGCACGTGCCTATTTAGTATAGCACCAGTTTAAGGGATCTCATTTCACAAACACGAACAGACTCTGAGTACTCAAGACAATTACACGTGTAGTACGACTAGGCAAAAAAAATACATAAAACGTGATTACATATATATTGTGTGGCTTGTCAAATAGCGGGCCCTATAGCGTAAAACTATTCCAGTATGTTTTTATTCCTATCTCCTGACGTCAAATTTTCGTAACCGCCGACGCAAGCATCGGGCAGTCACCCGCAGGGTTGTATTCACAAACCAATCAAGCGCTCTCCTCGTTCATAGGATGTCACTTTTGTTTGCTTGAAAAACGAATAACATTGCCTACACTGAGCGGCTTGTCTTATCTAATTGGCTCACAAGAGGCGAGGAGCAGGCTCAAGTGTAGAGGGATTTGATAGGGCCGAGCTACTGCAGTGAAAATCGATAAGCGGATGAAGAGTGTGGTGCCAACGTCTGCGATTGGTCCGCTTTTCTTTACTTAGCTTGCGGTGGCTCGTCGACAATCGCGGCGGCATGCAACGGAAGCTTAAGAATGACGCTAAAACGGATCCTCAGCAAAGAAGAGTTGAGAGAACGAGGTCGTAAACGTACCGAAAGTGTTCGAAAGCGTTACACGGCCACGCAAGAAGATTTATTACACGGAAATAAATCCATGCTCTCCGACAGGCACGAGTAGCCAGTGCCTGAGTGATCGGCGGCAGCCATCTTTTATTCCTTTCGGAACGAGGCAGCCTGCGGCTATTCAGAAGAAAATTCAGTTTGTTCGGCATATTAATGCATCTTTGTCGTGTACACGTCACTTTGACGCGGTGAGTTTTTGCGGTTTTGTGACGTCGCGTGAGAGGCAGGTGAAGTGGGCGCAGCCCGAAAACTTTTAACCAATAGCCGAGGGCTAATGGCGAAGAGGCGTAGAATCAAAAACAACTGTTTTTCTTTTGTCCGGTCAAATCATGCATAATCCGTGTGTACACGTTATATCAGATGGGAGCTATCGCGGTTTTCGTAACGTCGCGTGACAGACAGGTGAAATGGGGGTGGTCCAAAAAAGTTTTTGTCCAATCGTGGAGGGCTGATTGCAGAATTGGAATAGAAAAGTTTGGAAAAGTTTTACGTTATAGCGCCCAGCGTCAACAAACGTGCTAGCTGCGCGGGTTAGGAGTAACAAATATGTGGCATGATTGCAAAATATATTGAGGCATTGGGATCAATATATCTCTAAAATATATTCATGTGTCGAGACAATCTGGCATGCAGTCCTCTTTTCTGAAGCGTATTTTTTATTCCCTACATATAAACGTCAAACCGACAGCAATGACTCCCTCTCTCTGTCTAGACTTCTTCAAAACTCTACTGAAAAAAAGGGGTATTCTGTCTGAAGAAAACGAGTAACAGAGCCCAACAACTGGACTTGACTGAGACAGACGAAGCGCTCAACTTGAACCAATGTTTTATTGCGCCCACCGAAATATATACAGGGGCTCGAATATGCAGGAAAGAGAGCAGATCATATCGTAGTATCAATACATTGTCAGGAAGATAGCCACGACGGAAAATATAAAAACAGCACAACTATATAGTCGCCATCATGCTCGTGCACGATGCGCGAGTTCTTTCAGGAGGAGCGATATCGAAGGCACTCTGCCTCACATGTCGCCTTTCGTGTCGATGCAATAGGCCTCGTATATCTAACGCTGGCAACCAAAGCGCCTTAATATTTTGAATTTGTCAAACTGGTGCGCGACAACCCCGACGTGAGCTATACACTACTGGGTGGCCGCCAACGCACTCTCTTCATCAAATTGTAATGTTCCCTGAGGCGGTCATTATTACAACGGCCAGTTTGGCCCATGTAGCAGACACCGCACGAGAGGGGGCGGATCTCGTACACTACGTTGCAATCGACAGGCTTTTTGATGCGTTTCTTATCACAGGTGCGGGGGCCCGTATCTTCTCTATTCACTTTTTGACACATACTGGTGAGTTTGCTCTTTGCCGAAAAAGAAAAACAACACTAGCGCCTGCCTTACGTGCTACATTTCTATAGGGTGAGACACTCGGTGCGAATCGGGAATGACTGCGGTTCTTGAATGCGAACTTTTGTCTTTGTATTACTACGTTTGTCAGTTTTTGGCTCTTTTAAGCCTGCTAAAAGACATTCGGCAAAGGTGGACAGTAAATTGTCCCAGCAGCCTGCCAATAATTTGCAGTCTGAGCACCCGGGGATCACTAGACAAGCTAGCGTCTACAGTGCGGTCGACGAAGGGGTTAATGGTATCAGTCTTCTCGGTGAAGACTCACAAACCAGAGGTTCCCTTCCACGTCATCGTTTGTGAACAGTGCACTTGGCAGCGCCTTGTGGAAACGTACCTACAGCGCTCCCTATCCGTGTTGGATGTGGAAGCCCCTTTTCTTATCAGGAAGCCCCAAGAAGTTGCCGAATATCCTCAGCACAATTGTCCGCCACAAGTGAGCTGCTTTGCAATCGACTTAAAAGACATATTATTCATTGCCGCTGAGTCAGGTGTCCGCTGAGGTGAGCGAGTGCATCGACCCCTATGGACGTATCCGTTTTCTGGACTCATGCGGTGTCAGCATTAGCAACGAATTAGAAGTTCTTAACTTTTGTTTACGGTCCACCTTCATGCAGCACAGTGGTGAATTTGTTTATACAAAAAGACGATGTATGCCTAGGCTCATGTCTTGCCCCGATCCTTAGTGATGTTCCTCTAGCAAGTTATAACAGATGCCTCGTGGAATGTCACCTACAGACAAGCGCTCGAAAAGTGTTTGTATTTGTAGACGACTTTTTGTTTTTTACAGGTCTTACCCCTGTGACACTCAGCTTTGTGCCTGACAAATTGTTGACGAGCTTTGTTCCTGCATGCAGAAACTAATGCTGACTACTGAATTTCCCGATACTAAATTAGGTTCCTTGACATTGCGCTATTTATATCTGCGATGTGCGCTGGCAGTGTGCACCTTGTTCCAACAAGAGCGTCCTACCTTACAGCTCCGCGCACTCGAAACGTTTGAACCGTGGGATTTTCAAGTATTGTTTAGGGGCTGCCTAGTTGGGGTAGTACGTCCCATGACACAATGGGCAGAAGTTTTTATTCCCAGGTGCTCAGACTGCGAATGGCGGGCTACCGGGACAATTTAATGTCCATCTTTGCCGAATGTCTTTTAGCAGGCTTAAAAGAGCCAACACCTGACAAACGTAACAATGAAAATGTGCAAAAGTTCGCATTCGAGAACCGCGGTCATTCCTTATTTGCACCGAATGCCTCATCGCATAAAAAGGTAGCACATAAGGGAGGGATTAGTGTTGTTTTTCCTTTTCCGGCAAAAAGCAAATTCTCTAGCATGTGCCAAAAAGTTAATAGGGAAGACATGAGGCCCCGCACGTGTATTAAGAAAACTATAATAAACATGATGATTGCTGCCACAACGCTGTGTACGAGATCTTCCTGTCGTTAGGTCGATGCTACATCGTCCAAACTGGCCGTTGCATTAATGTCCACCTCAGAAAAGTTTCCAATTCAGTGAAGGGTGTGGGGAAGGGTGTTGGCAGCCACCTAGCCACGCATACCTCCTGTTGTGGTTGTTGCGCACTATTTGACAAATACAAAATACTAAAGCGCCATGGTGACCGCCGTGCACGTGTGATATGCGAGGTATTTTGCATCAACACGGTAGACGATATGTGCGGCAGAGTGCCTTCGATATCGCTCCTCGAGAAAAAATTCGCGTATCTTGCAATTGAACAATAGCGAAGATTTAGTTGTGCTGTTTTTAAATTCGCCTTCGTGGCTCCCTTCCTGACAATGTATTCCTACTATGATATGATCTCCTCTCCTTCCTGCCTGTTCAAGCCCGTGTGTATATTTCTGCGTGTTCCATAACACTGGTTGAAAGTCAGCACTTCGTCTGCCTCAGTCACGTCCCGTTGTTTGGCGCTGTTACTCGTTCTCCCTCTTTTTTTTTTTGCTGATATGTACCAACAAGCCCAAGTTATCACACTATTGCCGGGTATGCTGTATCGGAGCTACAGCCTTAGTGGAGTACGTTACACTTCTTGTACAAGCTCTCAAGAGTGTATGGACCTGAGGGTACAGAAATGACGTAACCAAATGCGAGCGTGACATTGGTTCTTAACGCTTTACAAACCTGACATGCTAAACGTATGCTAGAGATACTGGGCTGCGCCGAGGTCTTGCTAAGCAATCGGGCTGGCTCCCCATTCGCAATGTGTCTGTCGTACTCAAAGATGCTGGGTGCGCATTGTCGCCCCTCTCTCTTGCTGTCCGGGTTTCTTCACGCCATTCTTGGACCCTGCGTATCGAACGCGAAGCCGCCATAGACAATCGATCGCCATATTCCTGCAACAAGTTTCACACAATAATTCCTTATAACTGCTGATGAGCGCAGATTTGAGTTTGTTAAAACATGCCTCCTACGGCGTAGTAAGCTCTCTCAAACGCGACACCACCCACTTGCATCGACAAACGTGCCTCTCTACCCCTCTGAACGCCGAGGGAGAGGCTGAATGTTGCTCCTATTGCGTCACGCACGTTGCGACAGCTGCGGCCTATCTGTGCACGTGACCCTTGCATGATCGAGTCATGGCTCCTTTCTTCTACACAACGCCAAAGAGAGGCCCGTGGGTTATTAGGGTTGAAAATACGTAAGCGATAATAGTATAACATGGTATTTACCTGTGGTTTTTAGCAAGCTATACCCTCATGAGCGAACTGAAAGGCGTTTCGGGTCAGGACTGCATCTGCAACAATTGAGGCTTTCATAAGGGAAATTACGCTTCGTCGAATTTACGCAGTTTTACTTCAACTTATCATTAAGCCAATCAGGACGTTGATCTAGGAAATCCTGGTACACCAGTTCTTTAACTGCTAGCCTAAACCTGCCCGCTCCTAATCCCTAAAGTTAGCCTCACTTTGAAAGTACACCTTCGTGTACTTTCAAAGTACACGCACGGCGCGTGGTGCGGTTCACGACCGCACCACGCGCCGTGCACCCACGTAGTGCATCCTGTTGCATTTATTACTAATGCAAAAGGTAAATTTTGCAACGCGATATGTTTTTCTTCACACCTACCGGAACTTAGCGGGCGGTTTTTTTCCAGGTCACCTCTCATATCTCATTTCATCGCACTTTCTCAGTACTCAAAAGTGCGCGAAAAAAATAAACAGAAAAGGAAAGAAGGGACGCGCTCTAAATCATCGTGGGTTCGCGACGGGTGCATCTATATTCGAAGTCGTTCCTGATCCTCATCTTAGTTTCGGAGGTCCAAGCGTGCTCTCACTTAACCGATCATAACTAGAAGCTGCCGTGTTTAGACACACTTCGACCTTGCATGACGCCGAAAGTCTGCCGGGTCTTGAGAAGTGCAGAATACCGTATTGCTTATATTAACCACGGCAGAGGTAATCCCTTAGACTTGGAAACTATAATAACCGCTAGGATAAATGCAATGTATTGGCGCAGTCTATTCTAAATGGTAAATTCACCGCCTTTGTAGTTTTCCAGCTTTAACTAAAATAAATATTTGGTGCTACAAGACTATGTGACCATTCCAATCAGACTTCCAAAATTTCGGGCTCCGATTTCATCCCCATTCCATCCATGCGGCTGGTACCAATATACAATTCTTATTCCACTCCGCCTGTTTATCAAAGTGTAATCATTCTGAAGTTAATCCAACTCCGGAGTTGTCACTCCGCCACTCTGATGCAGATATACCTGCCCTAAAGCTTATAGAGTACAGCCCAGTCCTTACTGTGCTATCACTCGGTCTGATTTCTTAAACGCTCTTTTTCAGGTACTGACTCAGACGATGGCACAGGACACTAAAAGTAGCGTGGAGGTCACGATCGCTGCCGTAGCCCTGGTCATTGTCGCCCTGGTTGCTGTAGGGATTCTCTTCACCAGGCAGGAACTGCAACTCAGCGGAGGGAAGCTTTGTCACACGCGGGACTGCCTCACGCACGCTAACCTGCCCTTGCATGCCATTAACATGAGCATTGACCCGTGCGAAGATCTGTACGGCCAAATGCTGTCCTGTTGGTTACCGGACAGCATTTACCGCGACTGCGTGAAGTCCACATTGGACGAACAGAGGTTTGCCTGGTACGAGGAATTCAACATAACCTTCACTATTGAGACGCTCGCGCTGCCTGTGGGGAGGAAAGTCCGCGCCATGTATGACACTTGCATGGCCAGTGGACCAATATTCGGCAAGCCGGTGGATAGATTTATCAATTTGCTCCACCGTTACGGGTTACGCTGGCCGGGGAGACCCGAGTCAAACATGACAGCTCTCAGCGTGCTCATCGCTCTCGACGTTGACTTTCAAGTGGCATTCTGGTTTGTGGTCAGAACACGAAATCTAGGATGGACACGGGCAGTTATAATTTCGCCCAGTCCATTTATCACGGTATTACTGAAGCACCACCTGAGCGTAATGTCAAGCGGGAATTACGCCAAGTATTGGAGGGACTTTGAGTCTATCGTCCTTAACAGCTCAGGGCCCACAGCCACCGATGAAGTCATTGCGAATGCGGCTGACATGGAGGCCAACATACTGAAGTGGCTGGCCAGTGCCTACAACACACAGCAAAAGACTGATGTGGTTTATTTCCTTGAAAAAATCGAACGACATACGAAGCCATTGTCATCTGAGGACTGGATTAAAGAGCTGAATGTCAAGATGGAAATCGACTCAGCACTGAATAGCAGTGACATAGTGATTACAGATGAGATCCGTTACCTGTAAGCGATTGGTGGCATCTTCGCGAACTACAGCAACGAAGACCTCCTGCGTCATTTGTATTGGCATGTTATTCAGCAGTATGCGACTGTTGCCAGCTATAGGCTGCTACATGCACGGCTCGGAAGTGGCGAAAGGTTCAGGTTCTACCGCCTGGTCTTCTGTGCACTAATGTCGAGGTGTCCTACAAGGCGAGTGTACTGTCCTTGTACGTCGTGTCACGGTTACAACCCAATGACGTTGACTCTATCACAGACGTTTTGGACAGACTCAAGGATAATTTTTTTGAAAAAGTCTATGCCTCTCGCTGGCTCAATGTGAGCAGCAAACGAATGCTCAGCCAGAAGGTGTCAGGGCTTGCGAACCGTTTGTGGCTGCAGCCAGAATTTATGCGCAACGACACACTCGAGACCGTTTACTTTGATTTCCATGACAACGAGAAGTCTTACGGAGACTACTGGGTCAAATCGCGGCTGTTGGTGCAGAAGCTCAACGACATAGTGCTTGGCTACGAGGATGTACTGGAACTTCCTGGAAACAACTCGCCCAAATAACTCATATTTACTTACATGATGAACAGCGCCGACGTAGCCATCGCCGCAGTTTCGAGACTGGTGTTCTACCCACAGGGCACGCGAACGATGTTTTACGGTGGCCTTGGGTTTTCCATAGCGTTCCAAATGGTGAAGACAATTGACAGCGAAGACCGCAAGTGTCATCCTCATCATGGCCTGGCGTATTCCATCAAGTCGCAGTCCACGATGAGCGCCTACCAAGCAAAATATGGCTGCCCCAAGAAACAGGGATTCCCGAGCGTGTTTCCCGAGATTCCGGTTGTGGAGACTGCCTACGCTGCTTACGCGAAATCCAACGAGCCGCATCCACCGATTCATTAAGCACTGCCCGAAGACAAAATCTTTTTCTTGACACATTGCTACATGACCTGCTCACAGCGTGGAGAGAGAAATCCTTCCGCAGCCGACTGCAACAAAGCTGTGCGTGGCTCTGCCGCCTTCGCCGAAGCGTTCTCTTCCTCCAAGGGTTCCGCCATGAACCTGGAGAAAACGTGCAGTTTCTTCTGATCTGCGGAGTGTATCAATGTAAACTATTCGAGAATGCCTACACTCGTTTCGCGATTAACAGTAAATGACGAACTACCAAAAGAAAAAAGGCCAAGTGGACGTGCTTACCTTACGATCTGCTATTTCGAAAGAGTTTGTTTCAGTCATTTGCGTTCTCATAATTTGTTTAGTATTGCTTTATGTTGTTTTAACTGAGTGCTCATCAGTGAAGTACGAGTCGACGCCTCTACCTTGTGCATGAACATGCCACCACCGAACTTCTGTGCAGGCTTGCGCCCTGTATCGCGAATGCTGCTGACACTAAATATATTTCGGTGAGTGAGGTGTTTTATGCGCTGGACGGAGTCCGCTTGTCTTTCTTTATTGTTTGAACCTATATTCTTGGCAGTTGCTGTAGCAAGGTAAACCACCGTCTACGAGGCGTGATTTTTTTTATGTCGTGACGGAAGGCCTAGCGCAAAGTGTTGCGAAGATGTAAGTGACCGGTTCTGTATTTACGATGAGTGCTATGGTTTTGATTTTCTTAATATTAGGCGATTTACTCTTCTTTAAATTGCGGAGTTGTTCCATAATTATCGGCGTTTCTTGCATGAAAAACTTGTTTACAACATGAAAACAGTGGCTTCGGACTGAGGTCTTCAAACTTGAGATTATCAAACCGCACAGAATTGATAGGCGAGCTGGAACCTGCGTGTTGCGAAAACGTCCACTTCTTGCAATACACCAAAGGTGGCTACTCCGTGCGGTGACCAATTCAGTTCGACTCCTCTTATGGGTCTGTCGTGCGAATCAGGCGTCCAGAGCCGCCTTAACCAGACCCCCTCCCACAGTATTAACCGTACGCGCGTTTCCTGCGGTTGTGTCAAAAGCGGTGGGGGCAGCAAGAAAAGATATCTTAGATAGAACGTCAGTGTAGTGTTGGCGTGTTTCAGGTTCCATTTTTTGGGCATAACGATAACTCAGTCTCGCAGATGTGGTGGTGTGCTTGACAGGTCAGGTTAGGGGAATTTTGACTTTTGCATGACGTAGCATCTAACCTGACACCTCCTCGCCGCAAAGGACGTTCTGCTCACTGCGTTCGGCGCCTGCTGAAAGTGACAAATTTGACGGTGGGTTTCTCTTATTCCCTTGGCTTCGCCACTCTGCGGCTTCCGCTTTGAGATTAATGCACGTCGTAGCGACTTAGCTGCAGGAAGCTTACCGACGAGGTGCTTTAACGCTGCGATAGCCTTAGCAGTGGCGTGTCTGGTAGGTATAGGTAACCGCAAAGTAGAAGTTATCCGTCGTAATGCGATACTATGCAATTCGTTCAACTACGCTCAATCCCACGCAGGACAAAAAGATGGAAAGCACATGACTTGATTCGACACTGAACAGAAGGCGTGAATGTAATCAGTTTGAACATACCACGGTAAAGTGTTCCTGACAGATCGCTTTCGAGGTATTTGGACTTTTGCATGACGCAACGTCTCACTATACACGCTGGTTAGATGAGTCTATTGTTAGGCGGAAACCAGTCCGACATGTTTCAGTTTCAGTTTATTGATGCTATTGAAATTCTGTACTGAAAATTTAAAAGACATATTTGAAATTGAACACAAGTTCACCAAATAAATATAATAAATATATTTAGGTGTTTCGAGGTCTATCCTGGATACCTTGCTCACAATGTATATTGAAGGCTATGACAGTAGCCTATATATGAAGTTGGTGGTGCAATAAGTGCAGCAAATGTCGGGCGTATTGCCTCGTGTCCGTTTCATCGCGTAATGTGTGGTTTGTATGTGCCGTGATTCTAGTAGCATACGTGTCGATAATCACTTTTCAATGGCGATTACAAATACCTAGTCCCAGTCGGTTCTATGTTCCATCTTTCCGCGGTGCTCAGATCAGGCGTTCAAGACACTGTGTGCTTCTGCAACCTCATTTTGAAGTGGCCTCATGCGTCATTTATGGTTCCCAGATTCGTCGATGGAGACAGTGTCGCAGTCATCGCTTGCGATCTTGTAGACGGCACACTGGGAAACCAATGCACTCTAGGCAGTCCTTGATGCGTACAACTTGTGCGCGCAGTTTGCTAGTTGTGATGTCCGCTACCTGGATACTGTAATTTTTTGAAGATACCAGCAATCCTTTCATTTAAGCTATAAGCGTATGAGATTGCTCCACGTTTTTGTCATGAAACCCTTGCCAAATTCAGCGCCGTGGTGGCCGGGAGAAACCAATACCTTGTTTCCATGTGTTTAGGTGGGAGCTCCCGAGCTAAAGCTTCCTCCTCTCCGACTAATGTTTCATTCAAGCAGGTAACACCTGTGGGAATGCGCGACTCTCACGCGTCCCCTGAGATGTTGTTTTCCCTTATAGCTCGCGTCTCCTGTAATCTGGCTTCGCCACGTGGCTCGATGCCAGCGACAGTCGCTCTGGCTGAAGCGCATTGCGCGAGGTGGCACGAGTGTTGCTCTGTTAACGCCAGCTAACGGCGAGGTTACTTGGGCACAAAAATGAGAAGGCTCTTCAAGTGGGGGAAACTCCCCGGTTTCGGTGGCAGAGGTAATTGGCGCCATCTCTGTATTGGGCTTACCCGAAAATTCGTTTCACGCCTCTCTCGTTACTCCCTCGCAACTCCCACACCTTCGACTGTCTCCGCGGGCACGCCAAGCGGCCCCGCCGGCCCGGCGCCGGCTCAGCCCGCTGCAAGACGCTTCTTGTTTCGTTATGTGCTGTTATTGCGAAGCGTGTGCTGCTGTGCCTTGACCAGCGTGGGTAGTTTCGTCAATTTCGTGGCCCTCGGTAGCTGTGTGTTTGTCCTCCGCAATGGTTCAGCCATTTCACGACGCGTACCGCTCGTCCATAGTGCAGTGGTGCAGAAATACCTCAAAAACAAGTCCTGCAAGGTTGTTACAGGTGCCTAAAGACAACAGGTGAGCGCTCAGACCCAGGGGCATCAGAATTCGCATGTACACGAACACAGCCCTGTCGATGTGTGTACTCCATGAGGCCTTGGATATCGTTGCGCCTTGATTGTGCTAAACTTGCCTCTTCCGGGTAGAGAAAGCTGACACATAGGTGTTCCTCCTTATTGTCCCGTGGTCTATGACTTCTGTTCTACCGTACTACCAGCTGAGAGATTACTGTTCGTAACCGCCGATAGGAAAACCGCGAGAACTACTTTCATGTGTAGGCATGATACGCTTTTTTTTCTTCTTGAAAGCATCAGCATTGCAAGTGTCCTACATGCATATTTTTTCAATTCGTGTTTATTATACAAAGGAGTGCCCAGTAGGTACGACTTAATGCCTTAAGTGAGGTAATATTATTGCTAAGCATTGCATTCGGGTCGAAAGAAAAGTCGTGTTGGCTTATTTTACCTCGCCTTTGATACAGGAATAAGCCTTTTGCTCCCCTTGCCACCGTTACTCAAATTGTGTCCTGTGCAAAATAATCTGATAATGTGTATTTCCGTTTTTAGTACAATGTTATTTTTGTTCTGCCATGTCTTTTTCAATTTGTTCAGCAGTAATGCACATGTCACGCATTTCATATACTTTCGTGCAGATTTATAAGTAAGCTCCTCTTTTGGTATGCCTCTCAATCAAACAATGTTAGCATTTTATTCTATCTTTAGGTGTTTTGCGTGCCATTGTTTTTGCCATTACCAACGAGTTACCAGTGAGTTACTGGTAAGATTGAGGTGTCCTATATTTAAATTCTTGATAAGGCTAAGTTGGGATAAAATTTTATTGCTGTAGGTAGGAAATCTCTTCATAAATAAGGATCTTTTGCAGGTCCAGCTAGCACTAAAAGAAGAAAATGTTTGACATACTGTATACGCATTGCCACAATTTGACAGCTTCTGAGGAAGTTGTGCAGAGCTGTATACTGTCACAGTAATATTTTGGGGGGGAACGTGAGAGGCTACTTAAAGCAGCTTGGTTACAACCATGATGCAGGCCCACTTTTTCAGGTTTTGCTGAAATATGAAACATTGCAAGAAATATATATATAAATTGTTGTGAATACGCTTGTACTCTGTTCACCATCACATAGCTGGTCTTGAATGTACGCCTCTAAGCTACAGTGAAGTATATCCAGCTGGGTGAGTATACTGTTAATTAGTACTGCCAGAAGTATTCTGATATGCCCTTTCCGTTCTTCATGAAAGGCTTTTTAAGCAAATATAGAACATAATTTTTTTGCCTATGCTTGGAGGAACAACGGAACAGTGTTAGCACTACATATTTAAGAAAACGGAATTTATTTGCCGAGTTCTCATATGATCTACTAAGCACTTGAGGTTATCATTCATAAATTTGTTGAAATCTTTAAACACAAATCCAAACTTAGTTACCAAGAGAAAAATTAGACTCCTTGTGAGTAAGTTCACGTTTGAAAGGTAATTGTCTAGTAGAATTCTGAAGAATATGCCAGCAAGCATGTTCACAAAGACGAACTATTGTTCTTGTTCTTTACCGCTGGGGCCTCTGCCTGTAACAAACTGTAAGAAGCTTCATAATTTAATATCGTGTAAACAAGCGAACAGTTTACGTCTGTTGTGCTTTTCAATACTGGAGAATGAAAATTGGCGTCTACATAAAAATGTACTTCAACTGGCACGTGTTGATTTACCCAAATTATTATTCCGCTTTAAAGTATCAAAACCTAGGTTTAACAGAACTCTACGCGCCTTCAGAAACAAGAAGAAGAGCCTTTTTAGAGCTGCTAAACATTTCAGGATGCGGGCATCATAGGCAAAGCAAAATATTGTTAAAGAAGTGTATTGTAGTGCTTTTCGAAAGGCAGAACAAATTTTACATGAGTTTGTGACAAACTTATTTTTGCAGAATAATTTGTCAGTCACTCTCATGCTATGTTCTGGAGGCAAATATTTGTCATGTAAATATGCAAATGTTAAGACGAATCAGGTGTGAAACAGATCTTGCAGTTAGCAGAAAGCAGTTGTTTGGTAGAGCTACTCTATTTACTTGAAATATTGTCGAAAAGTCAGAGCTATAGTGTGTTAGTGTGTATAGTTTAAAATCTGTAAGAAGTAGATTTCGCACCAAATATAGAAATATTGTTCAGATATGGCCAAACTGACTTTATTTGAAAACACCCTGTGCAACATTCCTACGCTTCCTTTTACAGAAATTCAGTGGGCCATGATCCTGCACCTGCCAGCACCACTCAAGTGTCATCATCAGGTAGCAAAACAGTTGCAATATCTGCTTGCAACTGTCATTTGTAAACTTAACCAAGTATAACTATAGAGGATATATCTGTCTTCTCCTTAAAATATGCACATATGCGGTACTCTAGCGCCAGGTTTGCTATTATAAAATTAAATTGGTTGACTGTTCAATGTTGTTATTGAAGTTCGTGTTTTGTAGCGATTAACAGTGGTTGGGCGAGAATTATCACTGTATTCAACGCTTTGTGTATCAAACATGTCTTCATTTGAGCAAATGATGCCTTGACGAAGACCAGTCCCCTCGTCAAAACATTCACTCTAGTGACATTTCCTGTTTGACCACGGTTACTCAGTTCAAGCCTCCATGTTATTTTTATTCTCTCTCTTGTTTACATTTTATATGTTTTAATTTCAATATCCTTGTATGCGGACAAATTTATTAAAAACCTAAACATGATTACCTTTATGCTTGAGTATTTGGATAGACTCATATTTAGATGTAAGAAAACATTACAACTGCTTGAATAAATTGGGCAAGCTTTTCACAGTTTTTCTTAAGTACAATTCTGGGCATGTCTACAATATTCGTAACCTTTGTTGTAGTGAGGTAATGGCTGATATAGTGATTTGGCATTCCAATCATTGTTGGCTTTTATGTGGCAAAGTTTTTCACACACCTCCTTGTTCTTCGAGTACAATGGATTATAAAACTGGTGCTCCGGACTGTTACAGAATTGATTGTACAAAGCCAAACGACAACTTCACTTGAGGAGGAAGTGAATATGTTGCTGCCGTTGACAACTGAAGAGGATGTCAATGAAGCTGAAATAAAGCTGCGGTCCAGCCAACAATTAAACACACAAATGGCAGGAATAAATAGGAGAAATGAAATTCTGCTTGTACTCTTCGTCGCAAACCTTGATTGGCGCAACCAAGATGGCCGACCTCAGGATAAAGTTGTAAATGAAGTGTGAACACGTTTACTAATTACATCATGCCTGCCGACTTGTGTCCCCGCACCATCCAAGCCTTAAGTGTGTCTCACCTTTAACTCTGCTACTAGCGGAAACGCGTCCACCTTAATTGTTAAAGGTAAACCAGACGCGTGGGACAGACTGCTTACGGAATTGTACATGTACCGTATTATCATTTTGTTATGGTTGAAGCAAGCAGTGTGTAATATTAAGGTTCTGTTAACAGCGCTACATGCCCACTTACAGCCTACACCACACAAATGATCAAACCAATTTCCCGACGCCCATTCTAGAGCTTAGTTGCTAGGTAACCGCCAATCAGAGGCAAGCTATTTATTCAAAGAGGGCTATGCATGTTCGCTGGCAGAAGAAACGTTTGTCAATTTTGTTGTATATCCGCAGCGAAATTTACCTTCGTTGCAGTACATCACTGGATCTGTCAAATCAAGGCACACCTACATGCTGTCAGCAAAGTACACCAAAATAACCACATACATTATTCTCTTGTTTGGCAACACACTGTTCAACCTGGTTATGGCAGTTAAGGTAATTGACTACATTGTTTTAATGTGATGGATTCTTTGCGTCTTACCAGGTACTTTGAAATTTGAAGGCGCGTATATAGGTTCATTCCTTGGCTAGTTTGGGCTTCAGTAAAATTAAGTGTCTCATGTTGGCATCTAAACCGGCGTTCACAACTACAGCAGCTGGGTTTTCTACCGATTAGGCCGTATCCATTTGCATAGGCCAGGTAAATAACAACCTAACTACGCAAGTTCGCCAGCTCGCGCATTGAGATGTTTGGTGTGTGAGGCACATTGCATTACAAAAATTTGCTTATAAAAGCTTAGCGCGCCATTTTCCCCCCTCATTTCCTGTGGCGGCTGTACAGTGGTTTGAAATGCTGAGCTGCACTGCACAGCTGACAGGATTGGCCCAGTTTGACCTCGCCTCATTTTTATGTGCCTGTTTAACCTAACGCTATCGTAGTTTACTATAGGTATCCAGGTAGCCGATCTGTCCACGTAAGATAAACTTATGAAACAATGTAGATGCTTTATTTTTTGACATGTTGTTTGAATAAGTAAAATGTCACGAAAGGAGATGAACAACTAACTATGTAATGCACAGGTCTCCTACTAGCCAAGTGCCATGCACGCGTGCTCTTTGGCGGCCGACGTGTAATTTTGTGTTAGAAAGCCGGCCACGGCCTTCAACATGGTGAGCCGGTGGTAAAGTCCGAAGCCGCAGTTGTTCATGAAGTCTTCGAACTGAATGTTGACGGCAGCCAAGGTGTAGTCGACATCCACCGTTTTCCGCTTGCTCTTGCATACCTGCACATGAAACAATGTCTAGTGACGATACGGCACAAAGACAGAGCTTTAATTTTGGCGCGAAGTTCGGTCGATGAATAAAAAAACATAGATTCATCAACTTGGTTTGTACGCCAAGCGCAACGCCGAGTTGGATGAAGCTTGTTCTGCTTCCAGTGGTAAGTTGAGGTGAAAGCAAGAAGCCCGAGCTTGCACTTTGAGCTGGATGACAGCATACTTATTCAACAAAAAACCTATTCTATGGCATAATTCACTTGGGATTATTAACGTTTCCGTATTTACAGCACAACCTGATAGCACCTTTCCAAATTTTAGCTGAACAAAGTAATAGTTTACATACTATAGATATACTAGTTCATGTAATACACAAGTACGTTATATTATTATAATCATACGTTATTATTTATTGTAATGTAATTATATCAATACATATAATAAATTATGGCGACATTTTACATTTTTCGTTCTTTGAAGTCTTACTGATGTTATGGCAAATAAAACCGTAAAGAAAATTGCTTTATGAAACACACTAACAACTGGATCTACGAAATTTTACAGCAATGTCGTTGCACGACTAGGATACTTGTAAAACACTGTCCAACTAATTATAAAAAAATAATAAATCGGTACTTATATTCTGATTTAAATCACTCACTTTACACAAATCTTTATCGTGAGCGCAACGACAACCGAGGTGAACGGCTATAGCACGTTGGCATTTCCTTCTTGCACTAATTCTTATACGTTACCGAAAGTCTCATTAAGCCAACCTTGGTTTATAAGACTTTCTTGTGAGCCAGCACGGTAATACTAGATCTTCTAATTTACTAAAAGCTGGATTTGGTTTAAATCACACATACGAGATAGCACAATTCAACCATTTTATTTGTTTAATTCATTATGCCGTTTTTCTAAGAAGCGGCTTGCCAAGAACACCCCATTGTAGTTTTTTTTTTCTCAGCTGCCTAATGTATTTGATTTATTCATCATCAAAATTGGAGAAGTACTAGAGATAGCAAGTACTTCCAGACAGAGCTTGCTTATTTTAAATCATGCTTAGTACTTTCTTTGAGAAGTAGTTTTGTACGTGTAAGGGTCAAAAAGGATGCTTGAATTGATGAATACATAACATAGTATAAACACTGCAAAATTACAGTGTTGCATGAAAGTGAATGCATGTGTACATTGTAAACTTCGCTGTGCCTATATGTATACAGGAAAGATTTGCTTATACTCAACTCAGATAATAATAAGGGGAAATGAGACGTCCACCTAAACGTGGCTGAGTGCTATGAAGGAAACCCCATAAGGCTTTCTCTAATGAAAAGCGGCGCAGTTGAAGAAAAATTCGTCCCGGTCCGGGACTCGAACCCGGAACCACCGCCTTTCCTGGACAGCCACTCTACCATCTGAGCTAACCAGGTGGATAGCAGATGGCAGGGCGAAGTTGAAAGCATAAGGCTCGTAAACTACAGATGCCTTATACTTGATTTAATTGCAGACTGGGAGAAAAGGAGAACTGCCAAAGATGATGTATAGAATATGTTCCGCTGCAAGACAACTGGAGCCGTGGCATTAAAGAGGGCAACCCGCATTCTGGAACCAGTTAGAGGCAGGTCCCTTCTCGCGATATGTCAGGAACGTGTAGCAAAAATGTCGCCGGTACATACCATGCAACAGATTATAGTGCAGGAAATCAAATACCTTAACAAGAGAGGCCACCATTATATGTTCAATGTTTCAACCAACATTGAACTAACTGCCCAATGCTCTACGCTCGTGCAACTGCATCTGTCGTTAACTATCACGTGTTCATTTGTATCAATTGTTATATTAGCACGGCGTGCGCTTGGGAAAACAACATGAAAGCTATTTTCAGCTACGCGCGGAAAAATGTCACACACTTGAATGTTGCAAACACCTTTCAAACAGCGAATGGCCTCTTAAATTACAATCTTGCCACGAAAGAGCTAACGGGCTTCCATAATGCTTCATTTGACCATTCAAAGTAAGCCTTTTTGTTTTAAATTCCAAACCATAGGAAGCTTCTGATGACATGCACCGTGTTTCTCCTGTGAAGGCCCACGTCTTTTATCTCTCGCTTTCTCTTTCGTTTTCTATACGATAGTGTTAAGGGCACAGTTTCACAAAAAATACGGTGTCTCGTCGGCTTCCCGTGTGCGAAACTTTTTGTATATGTTTAGGTATATGCATATGCGATGATTTGCTATATGACACCTGGTATATGCTGGTTATATTGTCACGACATTCGATCACAAAAGTTGCTCATACCTTGTCTTACATTCTTGGCAAATCACAAGAAGCCAACAGACACTGAGACCAAGGACAACATACGGGAAATTGCTTGTGCTTAATAAACGAAATAAAGAAACGATAAATTAAAGGAAATGAAAGTGGATAGAAAAACAACTTGCTGTAGGTGGGGAACGATCCCACAACCTTCGCATTTCTTCTTCACAAAGTTATTCCTCGCAATTTTTAGAATAACCGCCATGAAACAAATGTCATGAAACAAAACACCGACAGCGCATGTCTTTTATGATAAATCTCCTCACACTTAAATGTTTGAAGTGGTAAACAATAAGAGAGACCTTAAAATGGTGCAGTTTTCTTGATGTGGCTGTGCACTACCTCTAGGATCAGCTCACGCAAGAGGCGGCATTTTTACGAGAAAGCTCGCCTTTATGCATAGCGTTCGCCGCTAGCGTTTCCTGGTAAAAATGACTGTTACATAAGCTGCAGTTGCTTGGAAGCGCGAGAAGAGGTCAGGGATCTTTGAATGGCATCGCGTTCCATTCATAAAGGCAAAGCGTAAGCATCCTCCAGATTTCTAAATATTAAAGCGAAAGTCATAAAACTTAGAAATGCAATTACAATGTGAAAAATAATTGGGTAGTGAACATAAATTAAGTTTGGCAGGTGGTTTTCCTTGGGCTCTTAATGGATCAAGCTGCGTTACTCAGAGAGGCGAACATTACTTGCAACAGAAATTCAAGTGCACATCGATTACGTAACCAAGTTTGCTTAAATCACTTGAACTAATAATTTCATTATTACATGGAAACGCATATTGAACACGATGAATTGAAGCCGGAGAGTTGTCAATGCACGTCAATTTGGAAAGAATTTTAAAGCTAGCAGCAGTTATGCGGTAGTCGCCATCAATCTTACGGGAATATCTACTTTTATAAGTTCTATATAAGGTATATGAGTTGATTAGTCATGCAAAACCAATTAACTGGAACAATTTGGTTCCAGTTCGTCTCCAATGAAGTTCCAACGCCTCATGGCGGAAAATTAGTGAACTAGTGTCTCGAAGCTGATACCCGCCTCACAATTCGTGCGAAGATAATTTGCCCCGCATGATCAACGGATCCAAATCGTGAAACACAATATGTGTCCTAAGGCAGCGAATAATAATGTGAATTAGTTAATGTTTTAATTACTCAGTGGTGTGTTTCGAATTTTCGTGCAATAAATGTCCACTCCTTCTAGTATTAGAGCTCAAGAAACGGAGCGGTTATGTCTTACACAAAGCACTAATAAATATTCTGCTGAACTAAAGGAACCTATTGTCTTACTGATTACGTTAGCTAACTAGCTAACACAATAAACACATATCAAACAGGCGTGTTCGTTACGTCGACGGCAACAGTTCTTATTGAATGGCTTTGTAAGAGTGCTCTTCATCTGACATTATAAAAATTGAATCGGCATCCTGGCCCTACGAAAGCGGATGTCCAGTGAAGCTGTTGAAAACCACGCTGGGGGGCGCATGCAATGCTTTATTGCTTTAGAATAATCGTAGGAATAGTAATTTAGACTAATGGTAGTAATGGGAGTAATGACAATTTTGAAAGCCTGCTGCCACTGATCTCATTGTCACTTGTTTTTTCCCACTGCCGCACCTCGCATTTACGCGGCTCCACGGGAGCCCTAACTAAGCGCTGCCTACCCGTAGCAGTACTGCAACAACAATGAAATCAGTTGCTAGGCTGGTTGTTTCATATGCGAAAGGCTAGTGACGTCACTCCCCCAGTCGCAAGCTGCGGTCGCCGCGGCACACTGTGAAGCAGTATAATCGTTACAGGGGAAACGTACGCGGGGAGCGCCACGCGCTTCGCATTTAGCAAGAGCATCAATTATATGGTTTGGATGCTTGTTCTGTGCTTGTTCTTTATGGAAACGAATGCTGTTCTGTATGTTATATGCGTGATTCCAAAGAACAAAGCCTGCTTCAGCTTCGCCGCGGGTAGGCCCGGTATTGCACGACCTCGGCGATCGGCCCACATTCTTTGACAACGGACATGGACACGAAAAAATTAACAATTTTATTATGGTGTTTTAAGTGCCAAACCCATTTTCTGATTATGAGGCACGCCGTAGTAGACGACTCCGGAATTTTCGACTGCCAGGAGTTCGTTAACGTGCACCTAAATCTAAGTACACGGGTGTCTTCGCATTTTGCCCCCATCGAAATGCGGCCATGGATTGGGAAGCGCATGGATTGTGAAAAATTGGGGATAAGACTTAATGGAGAATACCTTAGTAACTTGCGATTCGCTGATGATATTGCCTTGCTTAGTAACTCAGCGGACCAACTGCAATGCATGCTCACTGACCTGGAGAGGCAAAGCCAAAGGATGGGTCTAAAAATTAATCTGCAGGAAACAAAACTAATGTTTAACAGCCTCGGAAGAGAACAGCAGTTTACGATAGGTAGCGAGGCACTGGAAATGGTAAAGTAATACATCTACTTAGGACAGGTAGTGACTGCGGATCCGGATCATGAGACTGAAACAATCAGAAGAATAAGAGTGGGCTGGGGTGCGTTTGGCAGGCATTCTCAGATCATGAACAGCAGGCTGCCATTATCCCTCAAGAGAAAAGTATATAACAGCTGTGTCTTACCAGTACTCACGTACGGGCAGAAACCTGGAGGCTTACGAAGAGGGTTCTATATAAATTGAGGACGACGCAACGAGCTATGGAAAGAAGAATGCTAGGTGTAACGTTAAGGGATAAGAAAAGAGCAGATTGGGTGAGGGAACAAACGCGTGTTAATGACATCTTAGTTGAAATCAAGAAAAAGAAATGGGGGACATGGGCAGGACATGTAATGAGGAGGGAAGACAACCGATGGTCATTAAGGGTTACGGACTCGATTCCAAGGGAAGGGAAGCGTATCAGGGGGCGGCAGAAAGTTAGGTGGGCGGATGAGATTAAGAAGTTTGCAGGGATGACATGGCCACTGTTAGTACACGACCGGGGTTGTTGGAGAAGTAGGGGAGAGGCTTTTGCCCTGCAGTGGGCGTAACCAGTCTGATGATGATGACGATGGTGAAATGCGGCCGCCGTGGCCGGGATTCGATCCCGCGACCTCGTGCTCAGCAGCCCAACGCCATAGCCACCACGAAAAAATGCCCACCAACGAGGGGCTAACGGCTACACTGTAAAATACGGTAGAATATCTATTATTATTATTATTATTATTATTATTATTATTATTATTATTATTATTATTATTATTATTATTATTATTATTATTATTATTATTATTATTATTATTATTATTATTATTATTGCATATTCACTGCAAATTTTGTGATGTATGCGAAGTGGTTAATGAATGCCTATAAATTTGCTCCTTTCATTGCTGCGTCTTTACTGCAGAAGAAACTAGCTCGCGCGCTCTCAAACACTCGTGCTGCGCACTGCAACAGTCCTTATGATGACTTTTAATTATTCATTTGAAATCGAAGCTTTTTTGCCTCTTTCTTCGACTTTCCGCTGCTGCTGCTGCTGCAGTCTTGAATGCCCCTAACGCGGGCCCCGTAGGGACGTCGTTGAGACCTACGGCCATGTCACAAATCGGCAAAAGGCATGCGTTGTCGTTGTTTTGTTTCATGTCATTTCTTTATTAGCTGTCATTCTTAAAATTCCGAGGAAGAACTCTGTAAAGAATGTGAGGCAAGGTATGCACCACGGGGAGGGTCTGGGCGGTTGTGGTTCCGAATGATAATTCGCCACGCGGCGATTTATTTACTTTATTCTGAAGGTACAGTTGTACACTGCAGACAGGAGGGGGCGAAGGTAGATACGGAGGCAAAACACACCTACCTGATTTTAGAAAGAAAATACAAAAAACAATACAAAAAAGAAAAGGTCAAAACCAAACATGTCCAAGTCAATGATTAATAAGAGAAAGAAGAGGAGTGAGAGAGAACAGAAGGTAAGAAGATGAACGGGCGGCTTCTTCGCCGATGCCTCACTGGGTGTACGCGCCAAAGTATGCAAATCATCCTTATAATCAACATGCAAGCACGTTTCTTGGCCCTTTGCCTTGTGGGTGCTTGTCATAGTGTGAAAAGCATCATAATCGTCAACGCGTGGCAATCATCCCAAAGAGCTGGTTGGCGTTTGTACTATATAAACCACCCGCCTTTTGGTCAATCCTCCATTGCAGGCATGTGCCGTAGTACGGAAATCATCATCATAATCAGCGCGCCTGCACGCTTCGTGGCCGGTCCTTCATTGTGGGTATGCGCCAACATGGTTCCCATAGTATGGGAACCATGTTCATGAACAGGCGGCAGTCACCACAAAGAGCTAGTTTGCGTTGGTAGGATATTTCCCTCCGCTATATAGCCAACTACCCGCAGTGGGTTTGTGCTCTTGGAAGAAGAAGAAGCCGAAGGGAGCGGATGCACTTCACGCCGGCTCCGTGTTTTGTAAATCATTTCGCACTGTTTTCGCAATATATCTATAATTTTGCACCATGATCTCCCGCGAGTTATCCTGACTCTACCGATATTCCTCTTCAAGGTAGGAACTGCTTTTTCACCGCTTTATTGGACCATTTCTGCCGAGCCGCTGGGCCGCCGAGCTAAGCTTACTGCTAAGCTTAGTGCTCCGGCCGCTACGTGAGCCGTAGTTATGGCTGCGCGTCAAATTTCTTCAAGCCGCCATGGAAATAAAAGTTGCAGGAACTGATATCTCACCCACCGAGATTTCCGATGAAGCAGGATGGTGCACCATTGGCCCACGCGAACGACTTTCTCCTTGGGGCAACCGCGCTTACCCTAACATTGCATCAGCCTCCCAAACCGGCGTTGGAGGCACGAACAAGGCGCAGCGAGGCCCGCGCGCTCGCAAGCAGCAAGTTCTGAAGGTAGGGAAGATGCCCACCCTTCCACGTGATCACCACAAAGTAGTTATCTGGCCACGGGGCGGCTTGAACGTTGCAACAGTCGGGGTCGTCCGCCTCGCTTTGGCCCTATATGGTGCAGCAAACGTACCTCCACAAGACGCCACGGAAGACACTGTCTGCCCAAATATGCTGCAAAACATCATCGTTGTGAGTGCCCCTCACTCTCCTAATGCAGAACGGTACCGCCGACTCGACAGGTTTGAGGTCGACGGACACCAGTTCGAGATACGCGCATATGAAACTGCGCCCGACTATACAGTCAAGCGAGTCGTCCGAGGCATTCCTCTCGAAGAAGACGCGAAGGACATTCACCTCAATATCGTCGACAAGAGGAACCCTAATGCCTTAGCGGCCAAAAGACTTAGTAAGACCACGTCGGTCATCATCGCCTTCGATGGTGGCCGAGTACCAACGTGGGTGTACTACGGCGGTGCTATGCTCAGGTGTGCCTTGAACAGAAAACTGATTGACATGTGCCACCAGTGCGGACGCGTCGGCCATCGCATGGACGTCAACCCCAAGACCGTGTGTGTAGAGGCTGCGGAGCCTCGAACCCAGACCCCAATCACACATGCACGCCAAGGTGTCACCTTTGTGGGGGAGCGCATCCCACTGCGGACAAGACCTGCAAGGCTCGATTAAAGACCTCCTATCTTGTTAAGAAACGACGCGGAGACCGACAGAGGGCAGCGGCGGAGGCCGCCCTCGAGCTACAGCAACAGAACTACGACGAACATTTCCCACCTGCCTCCCGCTACCGCTCTCGAGGCCGGGCCCGGTCTCGCTCGGCTGCGGGGCCTCCATCCCGCCGGCAGAGCAGGTCTCGGAGCCGGGCGCGCAGCGAAACCCCCGGGCCGAGCCGTGGCCGTTCGAGCTCTCGGCGTCCGAACCAAGCCGGCCAGCAAGATTCGGACCTACCTGACAAGGTGAGCTGGGCAGATGCGGTTAAGGGCTCGCTGAGACGCAAGGTTCAGGGAGCTACTGCCTCAGAACCCAATAATAAGAGGGACCCTAGAGATGTGGCATTAGAAGCAATGCAGCGCGAAAACGCACAGTTACGCACGCTCGTGCTACAATTAACCCAAGAAATGCGATAGATTAAACAGTCGATGGTGCAGACCTCTATACCTAAACCTGCTTTAAGTCCCGACTCCCATCACGAACGGTAACGACAGTGCGGCGCCGCCCACAAAGAAACGCGCGGCAGCCAGTTCTGAGTCTCAAAAGCTCGAGAACCTCGAATCAGCAGTAAGTGATTAGGGCAAAGCACATGTCACGATAAGTGACTGGCGGAAAGAACAAGAAATGAGGGAGCTGCTTTCAGAAATTCAAACCGGGATCCGCAACATCGGCGTTGCGGTCAATAACCTCACTGCTCGAACAGACAGGGTTGAAGCCCATATAGACAAAATCGAGACTCACATAGGCCTTCGCCCAGGCATGGAAATCATGCGCACCATGATGCCTACAGTCATCCAGCCTAGCCCTATTTCTGTTAACGCACAAGTACAGCATCACGATGGCCAGCCCCACCAACGAGCTCGCGGTGTAGCAGTGGAACTGTCGGGGCTTCACTAAGAAGCAACCACTGCTGCAAAAATACGTCCGACACGCGCAACCCAAACGCGACATCATAATACAAAAAACAGTAGGTACCGTACCAAAACTTCCAGGTTACACTGCGCATGCCTCGCCGATTCGCGTTTATCGCGGACTTGCAATTTTAATTCGGAAAGGGATAGTTGTGCAAGAACACAGCGGAAGCGGCACACATGCAGAAAACATGCTTGAAGAGCTCCTTCACAATAGAACACGCAACCACAGTGTATTTCTCCTCAACGTATATAGTAATCCGGTTCACTCACGGGCTCGTTTTCTCTCTCTGTTCCGAGGGGCGCTTGCCTTGGCGGGCGCAAATCCGTTTCTGGTGGGGGGAGATTTTAACGCCCCGAAGGAGGTCTGCGGCTATGGCTACACTACCGCCAAAGGTCGACGCCTGTGGCAGGAGTTGCATGATGCCGAATTAACTCTTATTACCGATCCCACGGCGCCGACCCGCACGGGCACCTCTACGGCACGGGACATGACACCAGACCTGACGGCGGTCCGTAACATCCCTCAAGCAAAGTGGTGCAATACCTTTGAAGATCTCGGTAGTGACCACATGATCATAGAAACACGAATTCCTCAGGCGGGTACACCCCCTTTTCCTAAGCTATTCAAATGGACGGACTGGGACAAATTCCGAAAGCAGCGAGTTGAACAGAGAGGTGAGGAGAATATCGATGACGTCGAGGCATAGATGGAGACGCTCAACGACGACATGAACAAGGCGACGCAGACACTCGCACCCGAAGTCCAGGTTGACAAGATCGACAGTTGACTAGCCCACCTCTGGGAAGCCAAGACGTCACTAAACGCAAGATGGAAGAAGCAAAGGCACAACCGAAAGCTTCGTAAGAAGATCGCACATATCAATCGCCAGCTGGAAGAACATTGCCGGACTTTAAGCTGCCAACAGTGGTATGACATCTGCAACGCACTCAATGGGCAGCTCCACAATGGCACCACGTGGCGACTCCTTCGTCACCTCTTGGGGGAAACGCAGTGCAAGTCTGCTCAGCGAGCAAACCTGCAACGCCTTTTGCACAAGGAACAGGCTACCACGAGTGATCACCAGCTCGTGACACGCCTGCTAGCCAAGTACTTCCCTCAACGGCCCGATGTTCAACACGGATATTACACTGGAGAGACTAATGTGACACTCGATGAAGAATGAGTCAGAGATCCACGCAGCTCTCCACGACCTTAATGGCAAATCAGCACCTGGTCCCGACAAGGTTACGAACAAGACTCTAAGAAACCTCGATGATTCCTCGATAACCGCTCTTACGGCATACATCAACAAATGCTGGCGAGCAGGTCGCATCCCAGAGGCGTGAAAACGCTCTAAAGCAGTCCTGATACCGAAGCCAGGCAAGCCGTCCAGCCTCGATCACTTGCGGCCCATTTCCCTCACATCCTGCGTTGGCAAAGTGATGGAGCACGCGTTCCTCTCCCGCATCAACCACCACCTCGAAGACACTGGAGCCTACCCACCCACTATGGTGGGCTTCCGGTCACACCTCTCCACTCAAGACGTCATGCTCCAGCTCTACCACCAGATTATCAATGACCCAACTAGTGGCAACCGGGCCATCCTCGGCCTTGATCTGGAAAAGGCATTTGACGAATGTAGCACATGCAGCAATCCTGAGCCGCATAAACAAGCTCAATTTGGGTGAGCGAAGCTACAACTATGTCAGAGACTTCCTGTCGCGCCGCACAGTCACCCTCGCGGTCGGCAGCATGACATCCGATGAACGTACACTAGGAAGCACCAGCACTCCTCAAGGATCGGTCATATCCCCGCTCCTTTTAAACCTCGTGATGCTGGGTCTTCCGGCCAACCTCGACGAGATCGATGGCCTCCATCACCTCTTGTATGCAGATGACATCACCCTGTGGGTCAACAAGGGCAGTGACGGTCAGATAGAATGCACCTTACAGGCAGCGGTCTCTGCAGTCGAAACCTACCTCTAAGACACAGGTCTCCGACTATCTCCACTGAAATCTGAGCTGCTTGTCTACCGCCCGCGCCGCCGGCCCAAGCCTACAGCCGAATCGCGCCAATGTGACGACATATTTCTCTATACGCAAGACGGCTCCTGCATTCCCCGAGTTCCGAAGATACGCATCCTAGGTATGCATATAACAGCCAACGGGTCAAATATAGAACCTATTTGCAAAATTGAAGGCAAGGTTACAGCGGCTACCCGCCTGATCAAACGCATTACAAACAAGCACACGGTCATGAAGGAGGACAGTGTCATGCGCCTCATACACTCTTTCACAATCAGTCACATCACTTATGTGGCTGCCTTCCACAAATGGAATGTCACTGAAAGGGGGAAAATCAACCCCTTATACGCAAGACTTACAAGATCGCCCTTGGCGTACCGGAGTCCACAAGCACTGCTCGTCTGCTACAGCTGGGCGTATACAACACGCTTGAGGAAATCGTGGATGCGCAAAGCACCTCTCAATTCGAACGCATGTCTCTGACATCCACGGTCCGGTACATCCTGCAGAAAGTCGGCTTCAACTACCACGTCCAACACGGTCAGAAACAGGTCATTCCACCCGACCTCAGCGACACGCTGATTGTCGCCCCTTTACCTCGAAACATGCACACCGAATGTAATCGGGCCGACGCCAGGCCCGTGCCAAGGTACTGCTGCGCTCCTTGGGTAGAAAGAGCACTACGCGCTTTGTAGACGCCGCAGAATACACACGAGAACATCGGTTCACGGCGGTAGTCGTAGACGTTAGCTCCCGGCTTACTCACGCGTGTAGTGTCGCAACGGAATACCCCGAAACAGCAGAAGAGGTAGCGATTGCGCTTGCGCTTACCGACCCCCTCTGCGACGTAGTTTTTAGCGACTCACAATCCGCAGTTTGCAACTGCGCGCGGGGGCGCATTTCCTCCGAAGCTCTCCAGATTCTAAGGAAAGCTGGTCGACAGCACTTCGATAACACTGCGATCATATGGTTTCCAGCGCACGTCGCCACCCCCACTGATGAGGGCCTCATTAACTTGAATGAGGTAGCACACCGCTTTGCGTCAGAACTGACCCGCCGCGCAGAATCGGGGACCGCCTCTTCGAGTTCGGAACTCCTGGTTCAAAATAAGCGACAACGCCTGGTCAGGTACAATGACATCACCAAACACTACCAGCTAGGCAGGCGGTTGCTGCCCCCACCTCACCCCATGCTGAGATGTCGCCAGGCAGTCATCTGGCGACAACTGCAAACACAAACATTCCCCAGTCCGGTGCGATTGCAGCACATTTTCCCCGCGCAATACCCGACTGCGCTTTGCAAATTATGTCAGGAAACTAGAGCGACGCTGTCACACATGTTGTGGGAGTGTCGGGTTACATCAGCTACAATGGCAGTAGCTCCGGTGGCTCTTACGTCGAAGTGGGCCGCCGCTCTGCGCAGCTCCAACCTCAAGACACAAGAGTAGGCTGTCCAGCAAGCCCGAGAAGCGGCGACGAGGCAAGGCCTCGATGTCCCCTCATGGGAGACCTGAGCCCGGGTCGTCAAATTTGCCGGATTCAAAATAAAGTTGTTTCCATCCATTTGTGCTCTTGGATGGACACCATCAGGACCTGATTGAGCATTTTGTCGCTGTGAAGGCGGAAATGACGAGCGGGACAGACGAGCGGGATAGATTCTGGGGAACTTTTAGTTGAACAGAGTGCGTTGCGCTCATTCCAATCAGCGAGACAAAAAGGGCGCTTCCCTGAAATACATGATGCAGACTTAAAGGGACAACTGTGCCACGCCTCCATCCATTTTGTTATCCGAATAGAAGCTCGGACAATTCCATGCCTGCTGTGTAGTGATGTCTACTTTGCGTAGTTATTTTGCTCTACGAGTCCAAGAATTTCGATACATAGAGATAGGAACCCACACGCAGAGAGAAATCATTTTCCTCCATGAATTTGTGCATTCTCCGCATGGCCTTTGTTGCTACTCAGCCACCTCTTCACGAAGCGCTATTCCGCCTTAAAAAGCCCTCAATCTCCTTATGATTCGTTCCTGCGCCAGCTTAACTGCGCCCTAGTGCTGGCGCTGACTTTCGGCGGTTACATCCTCTTTCCCTGCGGCCGCTGTAGTCCATTTTTGCTACACTTACTGTTCTTGGATACTTCAGGCGCTTTCTTGGAGTGCTGCTTTCGGACCTCTATCATGCCGCTTTTAAGTTGCTACGAGCGGACTCCATAGGTGCCCGTCAGACTAACGAAAGTGAGATAGAAGTGGTCTTCTACCTGACAACAAAACGTTTCGCACCTGCAATGGGCGCCTACGTAATGACGCCGTGGTTCATTTGTAGTCCGATACGCCGAGCCCTAATTCTATGTGCATATTCATATAAAGAAGGAAACAGGCTGGCGCAGGGAGGGCGCGTTTAGTGACGCTATCTTTGTGGAGTGTGGAAGTTTGCGCATTACAGCTTGTGGTGGCGCTGTAGCGCATGCGTGTATAAAATGCGACGAACTCTCTCAACCGAATTCCTCTCCTGTATAAGCAGCAAATAAAGGTACCTTCAGCAACATGGTTCGTTGCTACACCGCTGGAATACGAATTGCATTATTTTCGCCTGTCGTCGAAATATGGATTCTGCCGGATTTTCCTTTCTTTTCACGTCGCTCGTCCCAGTCAGTAAGCTGCTGCGCTTAACTGTTCACGAACTACTCCCTAGTTTGCGTCAGGCACACGCCAAATAAACTACCACTTGTAAACCTGTAGGGGCGCTATACCTTATAACGATCCACGTCATTGTCCAGTCTAAATTTATGCATATAATTCGTGACGCCCAGTGGCCAATAGTGATAACGATGGCGTGGCGACGACCTACCCCAAGTCAAATGGCTGAAGGAGTTAACTGGATTAGGTACAAAGAAAATTAAATGGACTAATTACAAAATGCCTTAAGTGTGTCTCTTTCGTGATATTTTGAATCAACAATGTGAAGTTATCTAATCGTATAGTGTTCGTTATACATTCTCGTTATACATGGAGCCCACCCCTTTCGCTAGGCATAGTGGCCTCGACTTGCAGGTTTCCTTCGCTTGTAGAGCGCGAAAGACAGTTCAGAAAAACGTGGACAAAGACTACAAAAGACATGACTTGGGCGCGGACATCCCCCTTTTCTTTGTTTTCTTTTTTCGTGGTTTCCCAAACCTTCTACAATGAATCAGCTAGGCCAGCGTTGTACCGTTTTGGTGTTTTTCTGCACTTTTAGCTCAACAAATTTTTAAACAGGGCCCCATTTTGAAAAGATCCAAGCAATTTTCCCATTTTTGCACCCATGGTCATTGGCGTCATGGGCTCAGACGCCGCGAGATCCGCATTATCGCTGTGATGGTGCTCTCTGCGGAACTGATGATAAAAACAATGCAAAGTGAAACGGATCGTCACCAAATATTGGTCCGACATTTCGTGATGCTTCTTCTTTATGCGTTTCCTTCGTCCTGCTTCGCACACAACTGCGTAGCTGTAATCGCCATTCGGCGTCGCTGACAATTAGAGCAGGGTGCTTGGGTTAGAATATATTTACAGTTACCGTAGCCGTCCATTCTCAATCTGCGAGCACACTGCGCCCAAGCTAATCCGCACCGTACATGCACACGGTGGTGGGGAGTGGGGCGTTTGGCAGCACGTACAAAATAATTGATCGCAGGGAAGGAAACACTCAGCCAGCGCCGTGGTAACACTATTTTCTAATACTAATTGCAATGAGGAGAGAATGTTTCTGGGTGTTTTAATAATAAACACTATAAATTTGTAATTAAAGACTGGCATTAGTAGCAATGAATGTAAAGAAGTATCATGAGAGGACGGGTGTACTGATTTAAATTAAATATGTTGCATTTGAGAGAGCAAGTTAAGTTATAGTCAATCGATCAAGCTGAATTCAAATCTATTGTCTAAAATATTTGAGGACAATTGGAGAAAATTGGTAAGTTTAAAAAATAGAAGCATGAAGTTTACAAATCCGTAATTCTGCTATAAATATAGATATCGCCTTCCTGTAAACTGCATCTTTTTGAGGAGCCGAAGCGGGTAGCTTGACATATCAATATACAGCCTAAGTGAAAGTGTTTCAATGCTAAGACGGGTTTGGCAAAAGTTCAACATTGCAGGAATTTTGTCCAATTTACGTTTATTTTTAGTGACGACGACGACGACGACGACGATGATGACTATTGTACCGCCGGATAAGGAGGGCCCCTACTCCCCGTCCCCGGCACACAAGCCTTGAGGACGGGGACAGGACCACCGCGATTAGAAGCAAGCAAAGAGGTCTTGACTCTTCGTGGCTTCTTCCGCCAGGCGGATGGCGTGTTGCTGTGGAGTAGGGTACTCGCTCTGCAGCAGGGCTTCCCAGTCAGGCTAATTGCCTTTCAATCGACTCAGCCGCCATCTTCCGCCCTGAGAGCTTCTAGGCCGCTCACTGCCGTTCCAAATGGCGTGCCTCGTTGTTCACTAGGGGGGCCCGCTTTCCCATTCTTTCTAACGTACCATTGCCCTGGCACGTTCAATTCTTCGGGATCGTTCTCCGTAGCTTCTACGGTCTCCATCGTAGTCTCCGAGCTGGGCCTCCGCCGCCGCCAGTGACTTCTTGCCGGTATGTGGAACCTTAGGCTTAGCTCACCGTGCAGCGCGTCGAACACTTGAAAGTCTCAGAACCGTGGTAAAACGAGGGCCAACCTTGAGAAAATTTCTCGGTGTCCGTTCTTCGACTGCTATTGATTCCAGCTAGAAACCAAGACCGTCGAAACCAAATTGTGCTCTAGCGGCCGTAGTCGACGGAGCCCATCGGGGCACCTGTTAGGTGCTGTTTACAGAAATGTGACGGCGTTTCTCGTTGCTGATTGGCAGAGTTATCAATTTTATAGTCTTATTTTTTTTAAGTCTCATATTTCTAGTTTTAGGTATAAAACATTGGTGGCCTAAAGATAAAATCTTTTTGCACAGTTGCTATACTTTACCATAATAATTTAAATCTAACAAACTACACCAAATTACGTGCATTGGTGTCCCCCCTTCCCCCCCCCCCGTGGGAAATAAAACGATTTCTTCGTTCACATATACTCAAGTGGAAGCCCCGGCCTTAAAAGCTCCTCCTAAACATTGCCTGGATGCAAGCAGTATGCTGGTACATGATACAATGTTAGATGCTCCTACTTTACTCCCTGATGTGCTTTGTTGGAAGAATGCATGACAAACAGAGCAACTGACTGAACCTTAGAAGATGACGCAAACGCTACAAATATTTTTTGTCACGGTCGGATTCTTACCATAGAACTGTACTCACTCTACCAAACAGTCATATTTGCCACGAACGCATCATAGCCATGTTTTTGGCAGCATCGTTCCAGGTTACTTCCACTCAGACAAACACACACCACACTCTCATGGACGCTCATGGGCACTTGCGCCCATGCAATAGAGAAATATAGCTGAGAAAAGGCAAGCCTTGACAGCATGGACAAAGTTCTCACCTTAGATCGAAGCGAAACGGCGCTTTCATATGTAAAAAGCCAGTTCCGCGAGCTGTCATACGCGACAGAGGCTTCATAGGTACCGTCGTGGTAGGACGGGCTGTTGAACCCTTGGGTCGAGCAGACCTGTCCGAGTAGAGGAACGACATTTCAGACTATTGAAGGGAAGTACAGTAACTACACTGCTATCTGCAGTGTGTTCTACCAGCTACAGGGCCAGCGTTGGTGACCAATGCTTCAGCGCAAGACAGGCAAGGGATTTTTTTCCTTCCAAAAATCATGGCTTTTGTTGAGCAGAATCTCAGCGGGAAGTATAAGGAAGGCAACAATTGTGCGTACTAACATATTTCGTAGAAAAGTTGGCAGAAAGAAGGTGTCACCTCTGTTATGGATCCGCAGATTTGCACCTCTGAAAGTTGATTTAAACGTAGCAAAAACTCATCGGGCACCAGTGCGCCAGGCATTCTTAAACCACCATGTACGCAGTGTAGCAAAAAAAGTCGGGCATTGCAGGTGACATCACAAGAGCAAGTTGCTAATGAAGCCTGCGCAAAGCCGATGACGTCGAGCTTCTTTCACTAGTCAGCGCATGTGTACTACGCCACACAGTTGCTGAATCCGGCAGCGCAATGTTGAAGCAGAGCTTTTGTTTGAGCTAGTTGGCATGACATTTGTACGCGTCGACATGACGGGCACCCGTCCAGTCGATGTGTGTTTCAACGTCGTCGCTTCTTTCGCGCCACGATACTCAAACCAGTCGAGGCTAAATGGATGCCACGTATTGTGTTTGTGCGACACAGAGTAACACCACCCAATTAAGACTCCATAAAATATTTTGTTTGAAAGCGTGTGCGTGCCTCAAAGAATTGTGCTGCGACACTCGCACCATAACTCTGCAGGGAAGTCAAGTTCGCTTTTTGGTAAAATAGCAGATTGATGTCAGCGGCAGCATTAAATGCAGTGGACGTTTTTTTTTTTCCTTTCTAATCTTTACCTTAAAACACACGAGACATCAGGACTTATAGAAGCAGGATATTCCAATCCAAACGAAAGCCTCAGCGCCCCGATCGAATCTAACCTGCCGTGATGGCTCAGTGTGTACTTCTGCAGAACACGATGTTGCGGCTTCGTTTACCTTCCACGACCGCATCAGTTGCATGGGAGCGGAGGCAAGAACACTCGTGTACTTAATTTCAAATCCCCCACCATCTGGCCTCACACATGGCCGTGTGTCGTGTCAGGAATCTGAATGGAGCAGTTTGGTGTACTTCAAGCTGTTCTCCGCTGCACAGGGCTTCAGAAGAACTACATACAGGCGTCAGATCACCATTGAAACGTTTACAATAACGCTGTACTTTACCAAACCGCAAAAACTTCATTACTAGGTTCCTTCATACGAGCTACAAAATTAATTCGATGATTTTGTGTTTTTTGAACATATAACAATGTTTCATAATTTTACGTGCGGAGAGACACAAACAAAGTAACTAATTACAAGGTATTTACAAGAGCAGCGCAGCGCAGACCAAGCTGAAAACAAGCTCGGGCCAAGCACAGATGCCCGTGTTCGTCTTCATTTGCACCATGTAGCTTCAACGTCTATTGCGCCGCAAGACAACCCCTGGCGTCCCAGAGCCGTTAGATGTCTGTGGGCAGCAGATAGCTGTTGAGCCTGGCGACGTGGATGGTATCACTGGCGGTCTGAGCGGAGGACGCTGCGAAGCTGGCTGGCACGATTTCGCAGTTGACATTAGTGACTTGGCGAACCACGCGATAAGGGCCTTTGTAACAGGGCAGGGGTTTCTCGCAAAGGCCTACTCGACTGGAAGGCGGCCAAAGAAGCACTAATACGTTAACCTCAGAGTTACAGATGTCATACCGACGTTTCTGGTTCTCTTGTAACACTGATAGGTGAGCGCGTGCAAGTTGTCAAACATGGTCAGCGCGAGCGACGGCATCAAGGGCACATTCACTTGTCGAGGTCGTAATCTATGGAAGCAAGGTGTGTAGCTGTAGCGTGGCTTCACAGCCATACAAGAGGTAGGACGGGGAATAGCCCGCAATGTAAAGGCAAGAACAATAATAGGCGAAGGTAAGGTAAGGTAGAGTGAGGTGCCCATTGCGGTGACCGGCGGAAACTTATTTCGCCATCATGCCCGTAAAAAGCGGTTCAATCGCGCGGTCAGCCTTTTACTTGTGGATGGTAGGAATTCGTAAGCTGATGCTCGATAGCGTCTATGCGCATGCTGTCATCGATGACCTTGAACAAGATGATATGGCCTCGGTCTGTGAGCAGTTGACGTGGAGCCCCATGCATCAAAATGAGGTCATGTAACAGGAACTTTGCCACATCAGTTGCGCAGCTGAATGGGAGAGTGCACGTAGGGGCCTTTCTGACAACATCTCTTTTCGCAACACATCTTTTCGCCGACGCATATACCGGGAAAGAACCCAGGGAGTACAAGCCGATACGACTGAATGGCTTTACTGGGATTTCAAGTAGACGCAGGTACCCAACTGGAAGCAGGGATGCTTTTTTGCGTTGTTGAGATGGCTCACAAGTTGTAACGTAACGTCGCACAGAACGTGCCAGACAAGGCCAGAAGAAGCGGCGACGTACTCTGTCGCAAGTTCGAGATACGTCCAGCTGTCCAGCGATGGGTGGGTCGTGAAGTTCATTTAGAACGGTGCAATGGAGCTGTTTTGGGATGATGAGCAGATCGGGCCTTTGGGATGAGCATTACGACCGCTCAAAGTATAATCCCGGGGAACGAAGAACCGTAAAGAAGTGTCTCCATGCACTCACAAACGTGCAGTGCAGTGGGGTTGTGCGAGCACCCTGGGACCTACGTGCCCGAAATCCCTGGTTAAATAAAATTGTTTCTCTTACGTCGAGCGCGGATTCAAAACGATGGATGAGCGCTTTTACTGAAGCACCGGTACATAGCTCGTTGGCCATACTGAGGCGCTGTGACATGGAGAAAGCACAAGAGGCATTCTCGATGACAGGTACGTCAGAGCTCCCAACGCGGTAACGCGACAAACTATCCACGGTCTTTGGGCAGGCGCGTGGACTTGTGAATCATAGAGTATGAAAACTCTTAGAGCCTTAAAGCCCAAGGACCAAGCCGGTCCCTGCGGTCCTTCAAGGATGAAAGCCAGCAGAGAGCATGATGGTTGGCTACTAAGGAAAATGCACGACCGTAAGGTAAGGACGAAACTTGGCAACTGTCCAAACAGCAATTGATTGCCAGTCGGTAATAAAACAGTTGCACTCTCATGGCGAAAGGAGGCGGCTGGCATAAGCAATAACATGATCGTAGCCAGTTTGATTCGCTCCTAGCACAGCACCTACACCATGACTGTAGTAGGGTGGAAAGTTATGCGAGTTGGTATACATTCATAATAACAGCGCGAACAAAACGACGACGGAGTGACAGGAGACAGGACGAGCGCTGGAACTTGGGAATGACCTGAGCTGAAGTTCAACAGGGACTTGCTGCGTGTGGAGAGACACAAACAAAGGAGCTGATTACAAGGTATTTGCAAGAGCAGCTCATCCAGAGAGCAATGTGGAAACTAACTCGTGCCAAGCCCAAATGGCCGTTTTCGCCTTGCTTTGCGCCCTGCCTTTTAAGCGTCTGTTGCGTTGCAACAATATTCTGGTTTCAATTACGGTCGTGAGAAACGTGTGATGACGCGTACGTCAAAGCTGGACCCAGCAGCCATGATTAAAGTTCCTGGATCATTAAAATATACCGAAAGGCTTTACTTCACCCCTGAGGTACGTGTGGATGGACGTACGGACAATATGAACGTCGCCTTTGAAACAGGGCCGTGGCTTGTGCCACTAAGCGCTTGTGATTCTATTGTCTAATGTCCTACCTATGTTACAAACAGAAAAATACAAGAAAAAAAACGAGAAGTGCTTCCATCATCAAAGTTTCTGAAGCCAAAATTTGTGCTTTCTTTTTCTACGCCTCCTTCCTTTGTCGTTTCCCTACTTTAATTCCATCAATCTTTCAGTCGCCTCTTACTAGTCTCTATTCCGGACATGTTTGCTTTCCCCCTGCTATCGCTGAACCCAAGAGTTTCAAGGAGGACAGAGGTGGCTAAATCGACCGCTCGACAGATATCTTCCCATTATAGTAAGACGTTGCTGTGTTGCTCACCCTACAGGCCGTATACTTGCTGGTAAGCTTTCTAGTTCTTTTCCTCCGCTGTGATTCGATGTTTTTCCTGTACACATAGCTGGACACTCTCCCAGTTTATTTGCTTTCTTCCGTACTCTTCAGCGGTTCTTCATAATCAATCTTACTTTCAATACTTCTCCAGTCTCTATCACCCTGCACAGCTTCACTTGTAGTCTTCCCGTGAGCGCCCAATGCGAGGCGGCCCACTGACCTTTGGTTGCCAAGGAGCCCCGATTTTATGTCTGATTTCAAGCAAAGAACCGCATTTCCAAATGTAAGTCGTGGAGCCATTAAACCTTTCCACATACCCCGGAGCACCTCGTACCTATAGCATCCACATTGCGGTCTGTGTTCCATTATAGCCGCATTTCTCTGCCTCATTGGTGTTTGTGTTTCTTCCTGTGTTTCCATATATTTAGTGCCTTCGTTTATTCTTACACGAAGGTATTTATATACGTTTACCCGAATTATTTCCTGGCCTTGTATCGACACTTTCTCTTCGCTGTTTTCATAGAATACCATAACACCTGATTTTCACGCTAAATTGCCGACCTAAATTATCGCCTTCCTGTCCACAGATATTAGCCAAACGTTGCATATCACTTTGCTTGTTAGCTAGCAACACAATGGCGTCCGCATAAAACAAACCTGGAAGCTGGTGCTCTACTACTGTACCCGCCTGTTTGTATGAGAGATTAAACCCGATATTACTTCCCTCTAGCACCCTCTCCATCTTCATCATGTATATCAAAATCAGCAGTGTGTAAAAAGGGCACCCTTGCCTCAGTCTCTTGTTGATATCAACTTTCTCCTCGCTCCTCATCCCTTCCCATTCAACGCAAACGATGTTTTCTAGGTAAATCTCTAATAAGCAGTAGACAATCCTCGCTTAAGCATTCCCCTTCCAGAATATCCTAGAAAATGTTGCGGTCAACGTTATCATACGGTCCGGAAATGTCTAAAAAAGCCACATATAGCGGTCCTCTTTCTTCTTTGGATATTTCAATGACAAAAAACTTGGAGGGCGCTTAAGCTTCGCCTTCAAGAATGCAACGCGATAGCGTTATCGCACCACGTTCGCAACTCTCTCTCATTCGGTTGGCATGCTCTTGAGTCAGACAAAGGGGAAACGTGCGCCTGAGCAAGGGGAACGAACCAAAGAACTCGGTGTCTGGGAGCGAGACGTCCTGATCGGCACGGACAGCGGAGCCGCGACGCGCCAGGAAGGCGGCCGCGATCATGGGGCTCACGCCTAGATGGGATTGTCCTCTATCTCGCTTGGAAGCACATTGCAGACGCATGACTCCTCGCCAGTAGCAGGGCACACATCGCAGGGGACGCTTTCACACCAGACGCGCTACGGCGCAGCGATCACGTCAGAGGCGTCCTGCATCGGACGCTGCACCTAGGAATCGCGCTGTCAGCGGAAAGAGGAGCCTAAACACGAGGGTTCAACTGACGCACGCTGGAAGTTGGAAGGGGAAAGAGCGAGAAAACCTATTAAACACAAGGGTATTGGCGCATCCTCGCACCGGTCCCCGCACGGCCCCTATGGGGAACCAGCACTGGAGTTTTCACGACGCCTGCAGCGCCATCCTGGCGGCCAGAACGTGCACAATGCAGCCGCTCTCGCGGACGAAAATTGCTACTGGTAGCGGTGTTGCATGCGCTGAAAGTCGAAGGAAAACAAAAGGACGCCGACGGTACTGTTGCGTATACAAGTGTCACAACTACGTCGGTATAAGGGATGATGTATCCTTCTGCGCCTTTCCATCTAAACCCTACGAACAAGAAGGGAAGTGGCGTTGTATCCAAGCAGTCAGGCGAGCGGAGTAAGTTCCCGTCTTGTCGCCCTGTAAAGCGGCGTCGGGCTGGTTTCTAAATTGAATTTCGTGTGTGCTTGGTTTATTCGATAGTCAAGACGGTCAGCCTTGGCAGCCAGTACCAAACAACAGAATGTGCAGTCTGCATTTCGTCGGAAACAAAATGACCAATAGTATGCACCATCTGGCATATGTACCAACCATTTTTCCTTCGCAATACCGCCGCCAAGCTCCTTTCAATGCCACCGCACCAAGCCAACCATACTAAAGGTAAATAGTCTCGATTCATTGCGAAGAATTATGTGGCTTGGAAGGCGCCTTGTAATACGAGTTGTGTGCGCATACTACCGGCGCACGCGCGACTAAGCCGCATATGTGTTTTTAAACATGCGCATACGGATGAGGACTCGCCGCTTAGATGCATCCGGTAAATTCATGTAATTAGTGCTAAATGTAGCCAGGCTTGTTACGGATCAAGCAGCGGAGCACTCAAACCTTTGCTTGCCCGAATCAGCTGATGCGATAAAGCTTTCTTCTCCATTGATTGATGTGGCGAAGTAACATCAAATTTCTTATGTCTAACCAGAGAAGTATGGGATGTCTTGAGGCCAACTAATACTTCAGAAACCATAGCGCAGCAAGACCGGCGCCGTAGCTGCTAGATTTGCGGGGCAGGCTGCCACAGAAGCATGGGAACAGCACATGGCGCAACCGTTAAATAAACGCACGTGTTCACCGCAACACACTGTGAAAAACATACAAAGATTAAAAAGCTTCTTTCGTCACTTCGTTACTCGATGGCCCTAGCTTCTTTACGAAAACTGTCCACTTTAAGCGGCGCGAAAACGGAAACATGCGAACTATGAGACGGCCGCGGAAGTGTCGTCTAGTCGAGCGGCTGGAGTATGCCGCGTTTGGTCGCCAGGGCTGCGTGCAACGCACTCTTTTCGACGCGCCGCCTATCCAGCGCTGGTTCCCCATGCGCTCAAACGAGACGAAGGGGAGAAGCGCGCGAGTGGCGCGCCACCTGTCGGGGCAGCGCCGTACATTGCCAGGAGGGGGCGTTCTGTGTTTGTCACAAGATGGCTCTGTGTGTGTGCTAAGCGCAGAAGAAATGTAGCCGAAACGTTCTTCGCTACTCGTTTAACTGCCACTTCTGTAATTTACATGCTCAAAATTACCTTTAAACACCGCAGTATACCTTTCTACGGCACGTTTCTAAGGCAACACCGCATTCATTAGAGGCGCTTTTGTCCCGCTTTGAACCATCGAACTCGTGGCTGAGTGGTAGCGTCTCCGTCTCACATTCCGGAGACCCTGGTTGGATTCCCACCCAGCCCGTCTTGCAAGTTGTTTTTATTTATCAATTGCCTTCCGAGATTTTTTGCTCACGGCCAACGCCGCCTGACAGCGGCTTTTCTGCGACACGCGGTCCTGAACGCTGTCGCGTCAATAAAGGACAAATAAATTATCACCAAGGCGCCCACAGATTCTGAAGCCATTCAGAAGTCTTCCCGATATGCCATTATTCACTGAAAACGCTTGCAGCTTTAGTTTAGTAGCCTGCATTGCTAACCTGTTTATTATTGATGTAACGGTCAACGGCCCATACGAGTGAATTGTGTCTTTCTCCCCCTTACCTTTATAAATTAAATTAATTCTACTTTGTCGCCAACTGTTTGGTATTCGTGTACCTTTTAAAATAGTTTTCCACTGCTTTCAACAGAGCTTCCTTACTTTTTGAACCTAGTTCATTAATCATCTTAACGGGAACCTCGTCTAGCCCTGTGGCTGTGCGCTTAGGAATTTTCTCTTCGGCTTTCTTCCAGTTCAAATTTGTCAGCACCAGCTCCTTTTCCATCTGGTTATCGTTCATGCTCTTTTTTCACCCTCATTGGCTTCGAAAGATTCGACTGTGATTTTTCGGATGTAATTTGATGCTGCGTCCCCTTCCAGTGTCTGTCTTTGTCCAGGATATCTCGTTGGATTGTTGCAGACTTCCTTCCTAATAAGCTTATGTTGTTCCAAAATATTCCAGCCGCGGCCTTCCTTTCTTCGCGATTTCCTGACAACCGACGTTCACTTTCATTGCTTATTTTTGCTTGAACCTGTATTTGAGCCACGGAATTCCACTCCAGGTATACTTCCCATTTTCTGGCTACTTCATCCAGTGGCAACTGCGCTTTTTTGCCTGCCGGTGCTTTCGGGATGACTTTTGTCATTCGGCGAAAACTTCTCCTATCTCCCTGTTCCAATAGCTTTTCGGTTTATTTTCGCCTTTTAAACGAGCAAGTTGCTTCTCTTTACGCATTTCTGTCGTTGTTTTACTTAGAAGGTCATTATATTCATACTCTTTGCTAGGCCACTTGCCAAGTGCTTCCTCTACTCTTGTGACTGCATTTGTTATTTACATCTTGTGCTCCTTGCTCGTTTGACCAACTACATACCCGATTTTCAAAATGACGCGTTTAGGGCCATTCCCTATGCTGGTATACCCTTTCTCGTGAATGACCATTTCTCTGAATGACCATCATAAATTCCTTCCGTAATGAGACAGTTATCAATGGTGGATTGCCAGTTTTCCACTTCCCAAGTGGTCTGCCCATCACACTCAGGCCCTGTATTCACGACGACAAGGCTGTGCTCCTCACAAATATGTACTATTGTCTTGCCGTTGTTGTCGGCATCGTTATCTAGATCCCGTAAGTGGACATTTACGTCACCTAATAGAGTAATTTCGCCGTTATTCCCGAAATCCCTAATAACACACTTAGGCATTCCCTGCCAAATGTTCTTTTGTTTCGTTGTGCATGATGTAATAGTTCTGCAGAAACCCGCAAGGTGGAGAGAAGCAATTAACAAAAGAAAAATCTGACATCCACTCAAACGTAGCTGCGTGATATTTTCATTGTGCATCGTAACCAAGGATGCTCTTGACACTTTGAATTTATTTTTTCCGTTTCGCTCCCTGATGGATAAGCATCTCGACTTCCCCTCCCTTTCATTCCGACTTAGTTGAGTCGCACCTTTCCCAAACATATAATTCTCAATCATTGGCGGCTGTTCCGAGCCTTTTAGATGCGTTTCTGTAACCACGTACACCCCTGTTTGTTCTCTCTTGAATTGCCCCTCAATATCTACCCATTTTTCCTTTCCTCTTCCGCCCTGCATGTTTATGTAACCTCTTACATGCCGAGCTCTCTTTCTTGCTTTCCTCCCTCTTCTGTTACTGAATGCAGTGCTACTCTGAGGTGCACCTAGGGGACCTTCTTCATTGCTACCTACCCTGGACTCCTGATCGCTATTGCACTAAAGCCCCTAAATGATCTAAAACTAACGACATCTCTCTCCTCCTCCTATGCCAGCGCTCCTTCTCTCGGCTCCTCATGGGCGCCGACAGTGGCGACATTTATGCCTGGTACAGCTAGCATATGCTCGCAACCATGGCCTCAGAGATTGGCCCCCGCGCGCGTTTTTCAGAAACGCGCGCCGCGGTAGATCTCGGAGGCCATGTCCCAACGTTCGCTCCTTTGGCGCGCAGCGCACTGCGCGCCTGGAGGATTTGGTTGTTGCGTTTATGACACGTGAAGTTCGTAAATGAGTTACTCCAATAACTGCCAGTATCCGCGTTGCAGTGCTTTGTCGAGGCTCCTTCCACTGCGATCACTTGGACTGCGGTTGTCAACGGTGGAGGTGGTGCCCTCAAGCGAGCTAAAGGAGGGTTTTTTTCTCGAACTGCGCCTTTTGATCAGCTTCATTTGAACTTCAACGCCGCCAAGATAAATTGGAACAACATGCGCTTTGTATGTGGATATTTACCTTTTAATATTTTAAAACACTGACGTGGGGTCTAGGCTTTATATTAACCGATGGTGGTGTACTACTTCCATAATATATTCTGTCAAAGGCGCATTTTCTCGTACTACAAAAAGGCTTTCCAATTCATCGGCGTTAATTTCTTGATGCCGTCATTCCGAAGGATTTGGCTTTCAAATTGTCCTTCGGTGAAGTGATCCTAAGATGAATCAGCTAAAATTTGGTATGGCACAACTTTTTGAGAAATGATACTAGGCACGAAACAAAATATATGCCGTCAAATTTCATAATCAATTTCAAAAATAAGAACTGTGGATATGTCTGCCCGCCGTGTGCATGGCTATATCAATTTTATCATCGTCGAACGTTGAAAATGGTCTGCGTCATTGCGTGCCCTTTCGATAGAGGTCTCTTTTGCGCATCTGAGGATCCGTTCGGCGCATGCGCTTTACCATCCTCCTGTGCTCCGCGGGCTGCCTTCATCACGTCCCGAGCGTCACGTCACGAGCGTGAGGCCTTGCTCTGCCACTTGGTGTCTCCTCTGTCGCTTAAAAAGCCTGCTCCTTCAACGGACGCTTGCAGTCAGCGGCAAACACTTCAGGATACTGATATCGTACTTTGCTGTTGGCAGGTGAGTTTGATACCTTATCGCCTATTCTTTGTGTTGTTTACCGCTGACTGCACAGCAATGTCTCATCTATGTGGTTCATGTTCTAACGCTATACCGGATGATGGGAAATGTTTGACATGCTTTTCTTGTAATACGAGCTTTCACGTAGGAAAGAGTTGCTGTGCGATCGCTGAAGGCACGTTTGCAAAGATGTCTTACGCGAAACGTGGCACTGTCCCGCTTGCAAAAGCGGCACGGGAACCCAGTCTTCTGGAGGCGTAGTTCAGGTGGACAGTGTTATCGCGCAGTAGTTGAAGTCTGTGAACGAGAGGCTTGACAAGTTGTGCACAACTGTCAGTACGCTCGCTCTGAAAGTGGGTGAGCTGTCGACGTTTGGGGAGGCCTGGGCTAGAATTTCAGATGCTGTTGAGGAAATGCCCAGATCTGTTGATTTTCTCTCTGCTAAATATGACTCCGTAACGTCCTTCGTTACAACCACCAAATCAGAAATAACAGCTTCGTAGCCAGGTTGTCTCTCTGTCGTCGACGGTGACTACCCAGGCGGAGCAACTTGACAGAGCAAACACAGGGCTGAATGATTTGGAACAATACAGTCGCCGATGCAATTTTGAAATTCACGGCCTTCCAACTAAATCTAATAAAGATTTGACTTCCTTCATTTAGGAACTTGCAGTGAAATTGAAAATATCTGATTTCAAAGCAGCTGACGTTGCCGCCGTCCACCGTTTGCGCAGTCAAGGCGTCACCCCGCCCGCTATTCTGGTCCAGTTGCGGAGCTTCGCTGAGAAAAAGAAATGGTTCAAGGCACGCGGAGCTCTGTCTGGTCTATCGCACTTGGGATTACTTCCAAGCCTGTGTTTGAATAATTTAACTCGTGAGAACCGAGAGCTCTTTCGGATGGCACGGTTAAAGAGCAAGGAAACAAATTATAAATTTTGCTGGACAAGAAACGGCAGAATGTTTGCAAAGAAATAAGAAGGGGCGTCACTGCTCAGAATAGATAGTAAGTCCGATCTTGATAAATTGTTTGAACATGCACAGTTGCGGCTTTCCTGTCACTACTAACTTTTCCGAAGCTGAGACATTTTTATCTGAGCCACAAGGAAATGCTTTGCGTATAAGCCATGTCAATATACGTAGCATGAAGAAACATTGGAACCAGTTCGTCGCTGCAGCGTCAAGTGTCCTCTTTTTGTTTGATGTTTTCGTCTTGACAGAAATAAATATCCCATTGGAATGCACTGTGCAAAAAAGTCTGCCAGGCTATCAAATGTTTACATACACACGTCGTGTCGGAAAAGGGGGAGGCATCGCTCTTTTTGTTAAAAATAAGTGGTCAGTTTCGGAACTGTTTCCTTCGTTCACGCTGAAGCAGTAGCGCTTCGCCTGAGCACTCCTCAGCTGTCAGTTGCCATTTCTGCAGTTTATCGCCCTCCGCGCTTCAACACACGGTTGTTTCTGTCTGAGCTAGATACTGCTTTATCATCACTTTCTCTAGATGAACATGTGTGCCTGAAAGGCGATATAAACATAGACACTCTGTCCTACGAAGGCACTTCTCAGTGATTACCTTGACACTACAAAAAAATGGGGCCTAGAAACAATCCGTTGTGCCCCAGGCGAAGAATTTTTGCCGGATAGCCTTACGGTTTCATGTATCGACCACATAAATGTGCGGTCATGTAATCTTGTTATTAATTCCACAGTAGTTGAAACAAAACTAGCTGATCGCTACTTCATTTGTACTTCTTTAACACAGCCATCTGCCACCATTACTTCTAGCGCGTCCAAGACAGAAATTTCAATAACTGATCCAAGGTTATTTAATAGACTAGTCCAACAATATGATTGGCACATATTTCTATGAACCATGCCCCCGTGGAAAACTTCTTCAGGAGAGAATCCATCGAAATATAACGATTAAACGGCGCAGCGCTAATGATGGTTGGATGTCAGCAGAAATTCTTGCTGCTATAAAAGAAAAAGATATGCTTTGGAGTCAGTGTCGCCGAGCCCCCAACTGCAACACACTTCGGTTAAAATTTAAACTTTGCAGAAACAGAGTTCATGCAGCTATTCGCCTTGCTAAACGCAATCACTTTCGCAACAAGTTTAGGAATGCCCGGTTTGACAGCCGTAAAACTTGGTCCCTAATAAAGGACCTCCGAGACGTTGGTAAAAAACTACGCAATAACTACTTCCTTTTCCACTTTTCATCTGATAGCCAGAGTATAGCTAATAATTTTAACGATTTCTTTTCTAGAATATCTGGTTTTTCTAGAACACACCCGGATACATGTTCACTAAAAACAAGGAACCTACAATTGGCTTATCTACCGTTGCTGGCTGATTGCGACCTGAAAACAATTCTTTTTTAGTTTTAAACTCAACAAGTCCGAAGGTACCGATGGCATCTCTGTCATCGAGCTTCGAAGAAACTACAGCTACATCAAGGACGTTTTGATAGCAATAATTAATCGTATCTTGTCATGCGGCGTTATTCCAATCAGACTGAAAACGCAATCATTATACCACTCTATAAGAAAGGATCTCGAGGCAAAGTGGAAAACTAACGCCCCATATCAGTTTTACCTTGCATAGCACAAATTTTAGAGAAACATATGCTGCTCACTATGAATAGCTTCCTTGATACATGCTATCACCGCAGCAGTACGGCTTTGTAAAAAGCAAAGGCGCTCAGGCACTTTTCGATTATTTTTCCGATTTCCTAAACTTCTGTTTTGAAACTAACCAGGTAGCGTGCGTATTCTTTCTTGACGTAAGCAAGGCATTTGACAGTGTGTGCCATGACTTGTTGACAAATCTTTCTATGATGGGAATCCGTGGTTTGTTTCTGTCACTTCTCGATAATTTTTTCCGGGACCGGTTTCAGTACGTCTCAGTTCAAAACTTCCACAGCAGCCTTTCTCGAATCAAAGCCGGCGTTCCACAAGGTTCAGTATTAAGCCCTCTCCTATTTAACATTTACGTTAATGATCTGTCTAAGACAGTCCCCATTAAGATATTTCAGTATGCAGATGATACAGTGTTAGTTTCTCATGCAAATCAATATTCTGATGCAGCTTCTCAATTAAAAGAAGCAGCAACGAAAGCAATGGACTGGTTTGCCACAAATTTAATCGACATTAATATATTAAAAACACAACTTGTCTGCTTTCGAAGTCCATTAAAGAGAGTACACTTGACTGGGGAAGTAACATTCCATAATTAACATTGCGATCCATGTTCTTGCGCCCCTATCGACTACACATCATCCGTAAAATATGTCGGTTTGCGTTTTGACAACAATCTGTCATGGAATTCGCATGTTTCTTATGTCTGTCAAAGGATTCGCTCAGTGCTTTGCTTACTTTATAAAATCCGTCACTTCATGCCCATATCAGTCAGGAAAACCACCGCGCATGCGTTGTGCTACACTGTTGTCCGATACGGAATTACTGCCTACGGACATTGTGCTCTTCGATGTAAAAAAGAATTAACTCACTGATGCGCTCCCTTTTAAAAGTTATAGGTTATGACTTGTGTCTTGAAGGCGACACCGACATTTTTAAGGCATTATCCATGTCAGATTTTTCTTCGGTTCTACTGCACACAATAGCCCTGAGACATTTCTGGGACCATCGTTTTAAAGTACCATATGTAACTCCCCGTAGCCTTAGACCAAAATGACGTTATCAAATACCACGTTGTGCAACAAAATACCGCAAAATGCGCGAATTCTATGTTCCTGCGTTGTTTAATTATTTACCCCTTCACGTGCTGCAGTCAACATCAAAATACAAACTCAAGAAAGCACTAAAACGTGCGGATTTAAGCGGTTATAACTTGTAAAGAAATATACCTCGCTTACCTCCTTCTGTATTACGCCTACAGAGTGGCTTTGATTAAAAATGTGATCAGAAAGTTTGTTCCTGCACAGCTTTCATTGAAGCATTAGTGGTTTTGACTCATTTTGTTATCTATAATCAACTCATTTTGTGCAGCGCAAAGTAATCATGAGGCATGGTGATACTTGTACGCGCCAGATGTCTTCTCAAACCTGTATATGTGCATATACGTACACCTATTATAAATGCGTACAATCTGAGTATCAGTGTATGTATATACATTTATCGCGTCCCTGTATTTCTTTTTTCTTCTTTCTTTCTTGATATTGTAACAGTTTGTACGCTGCCTGTCACGCTCTGCCAGTCAAGCCCAATGTGGCTTTGGCAGGCCTGGTGAATGTATTAGGTTTTATAGAAATAAAGAGTTTATTGTTATTTTTATTGTTGTTTTCAATATTATTATTATTATTATTATTATTATTATTATTATTATTATTATTATTATTATTATTATTTTACTCGAACTTTCAGCGTTAAAAATGTCTCAACCAGCTTAGATTTGCACGACATTCTTAAACTCAATATAATTTCGTCCGTGTTTAGCGGATGTATGCATTCTGATTTATTATGCGCACAGATAAGGCGCACTGAAGACATAGCTGCTGTTACTCTGCCTAGGCACAGTAACTGCCGACTTTGCTAACAACCCCGCAAATACAAATACATACACCCAATGCACCCTACATAAAATCTAGACTTGCACTGCGAGTAGCAGGCACAGCGGGGCTTCAAACGATGAGACCCGCCGTTTTAGTCTCGAGTTCGTCAGCAAAGTCCAGCTAAAAAAAATAAAGAAATACGTCTAGCAATGCGCGTCCCTTCAGTATGAAATACGCGTCACAGAACGGCGGATCGAACTAACCTATGAAGCGCAACTTTCGTGTCTAAGCCCCGCAACGGTTTCAACTACAACGAAACGAGTGCGCCATGTAGCTTAGTTGCGCATAACTTTTCTAGTGCCGCTCGCACCGCTATTCACCGAGCGCTATCATGGGGTGCAAAATGACGTCAAATGTTCAACTGCGCGGCTGCGAATCCAACTTTACGGAAACGGCGCCGACTCGTTTCTGTCAGTGCCATCGAAATTGCAATCAGCAGACCGTCGAGCGTGCGTATAGCAACGATTGGCTCCGGGTTTCAGGTAGAGTACTCGAGGATATTAAGTTAATGACTTTGGTGAAGTGCTACGAAGCAGATAATTTTGACGCTTGTATTCCAGTATGGCGAGTTGCAGCGCACCAAACTATGCAAATCACACGGAAGGTGGCAAATCTTTTTACGCGGTGCCTTGCGGACGTAAGAGACCGGCCGGTCCGAAAGGGACCAGGATATGCGAGGTGCGTTCGCCTTGTTTACAGAGTTCAGTGCGGCTTGTTTACACTAAAGCAGCATTTATCTCGAGTAACCCACCTGTACACAATGAAATGTGACCGGCTGGCATGAGAGGCTGTTCAATAGTGCAATTTTTGGTGTATATGTGTAGTGTGACACATACATGGTACAAAGAACGACACGTCTCTGTCGCGTTGCACATATACGCCAAGAATGTTAACTTACCAGCTAGCTCAATTCGCTGTGTTGCTTGTACGATTGTTCTGACTATGCAGCTCCAGAAAATTGTGTTCAAAACAGAGTAAATACTAGCAGGTACAATTTGCCCGCTGCACCCTGACTTTTGTCTCCTCCGTTTTCATAAAATGTTATGTCGGCGTTTTGATTTTTCATGTACGGTCAATTGATGTGCTGGTGTTCATTTTTTGGTAGAAAGCGAAAACACCGTGAGTTCCCGCTTATGAGACAGTTGTGATAGCTTCAGCATTTACTGCCCGCAATATGTTGCTTGTTCGATCAGCCTAAGTCGACGTTAGAAATGTGAAATTGTTTTGGTACGTTCAATAGACGCTGCTTTATACCAAATTACCCTGATTAGTATGAAGAGATAAAGAAAGATGTGCTGTCATATTACAGTCTGCAGTGTGTGAATAATTACTTTCCAAGTTTGTACTCTTATGTGATTAGTCCAATAAAAATAACCTGTTGTTACTCATTATATGTTGCCTTCCCAGTGGCCTCGAATTCTGCCCCCCAAGGCTCCAAGAACCAGCACTCATCCCCTGCTGGCACCATCCACTGCTCATCCATTCCCTTGTACGAAATAAATTTCATCTGGAAGCTCGTCCATCTTGAATCTTTTTCCACTTGCAGATTTGCTGCTACGAAGCTGCTGTTCAGTTTGCGGTATGAATCGTAAATAAATTCTTTGCGTAAAATCCGCGCATGTAGACATTTGAAATGCGTTTAAGTTTACGTGTCTGCACCGCATATGTCGAAAACACGTAGCTTCTGTGAACGACGGTTAGCGATGAATGACCCTCACGGTTAACGGTCACTGACATAAGTGCAGACACGATAGTTCTCTTGGCGCCGATCATTATTCATCTGGTTTCTGCAGCCAAAATGTGCTCACATAATTGTCCACTACAGGTGTGTCAAGTTTTCTTTAAACACCGTTTAAAACATTTCTTGCCTTCCGGCGTCGGTGAGAAAACTTCATATGCAAGCTGAAAAACTTTGCATCCCTTTTTGTTGCAAGGTAATGCGCGTTTCAACGCGAACTTTTGAGCTCTTCTAGGCACGGTCGCAGTCAGGGTTTTAGTTCGAGGCATCGAGGGGGGTCCTACTCCTTATTTGTACATACGTTCGTGCGTGTGTTTGTATATGTGCATTTACATATGTACATACAAACTAAAAATTTTGGCGGGTTGGCACCCCTCCGTCTACGCCAATCGGTCGAGCGCAGCCTGCATTAAAGAGTGTCATCTTGCTCAGCGCTTGCGAAAAATTTCGGCATGAAGCTCGCGACCAGCCGAGACAAAAGCAAATGGAACACCGTGTGGCATTTCCCTCCTGCGCGCGCGAGCAGTGGCTTCACTGCAGAGCTGAGAAATAACGGCTGACCTATACGCAACTCTTCTCCCTGCAGGAGCATATACAAGCACCCTAGATGGATGCATGGATGTTATGAGCGTTCCCTTTGGAACAGAGCGGTGGGTTACGCCACCAAGCTCTTGCTACTATACTGCCTGATATCCTACCTAGGTTAAACAATAAAAAACACTATGAACTACCACGCCCAACTTTTCTGATCCCCTATTGTGAACTGTGCTTTTGTACGTCTCCATCTTTTGTCGTTTCCCTACTTTTCTTCCACCAATCCTCCAATCGCCTCTTACTGTAGTCGATTGATTACGATTGATTACTGATTACTGAAGTCGATTGATCGACTTCAGCGCGCCACCTGGTTTGCGCCTTGAGAAGCTAGCAGAGACGGACGCTTTGCATGTATCGTTTTTGATTCTGAATCGGCGCGAACGTTTCACGAAGTCGCCCGACATCGTGATCTCGCACCTTGCAATTATTATGTTCGCAGTTACTGGGTTCTTCTGAAGTTGAGCGCGCAAATGAGAATAGAACGAACCACTTTGGCAACAATTAATGCCGCATTCCCGAATCGGCCCCATGATGTCGCACGGTCGTTTAGTGTGACCGGGGCGACAGGCGTGCGCATTTCAACACTTTTTTCGCTGGGCACAAGCCGGCAGACGCTGTCGGCAGTTGTCGCTAGTTTTTTTTAAATATAGGTGGGATTTATCGCCGGTGCCCAAAAACCCGCCGCTCTCTTACTTTGCAACTTTGCAGGGTAGCCGACGCCGCATGCTACAGCACCGTTCTGTGCTAACAGCAGCGCTAAATCGGTGCCGTTATCCATTTTAACCTCAGCGAACACCAGAGGCGGAACGTCCTTTGTTTATTTTGGCGATCTGATAACACGCAGCGGACAGTACGTATAGAGGGAGGCTGACGAGAATGACGGCAACATGACAAATTCGTAAGTGTGTTTATCTGGCGCGTATGGGACATCGCCATTTCGTAATCGCTTCAGGTGCCATCTGTAGGGACATCATTGTTAGCAGGAACTAGCAGGCGATCGAAAGCAGACGGAGGACAAAGAAAGGCTTGATTCACGAGCGCAACTTTGTGCTTGGATGGAGCGCAGTCCCGACGAAACAAACACCTTCTCTCAGGGCAGGCGAACACTTGATGTGACGAATGCGTTACTTAGAACGCAGTAGAATAGGTAATTTCACACTGTGTAGGCGAGTCAAGGAGATAGTCTGCCCACCTTCGTAATACTGACGATCTGGTTGCCAGCTGGATAGTGGTCGTGAGCGCATTCGTCACCGAGCGAGATGTTTGCAGGCGGGTTCTTTGGAACGTACCAGCGCCCGCCCATCCCGAAGGCCAAGGCGAACGAAACTGCGGGCGGCCACTGAGCTTGCTTGGAAGCCAAGCTAGAGATAATCGTGTCCTGAAACATAAACGAAAATGGCGACATAAGTCTGTTTTTTTTTTCTGGCCAGAAATAACCGGCCAATAGGACTGACGTCGTAACAGGGAAGTTCGGAAATCTCATAGCTGCCTGTTTTATTGTAAAGTTGAACGCTTGCTTTTGTAACGCTCACGGTAATGCTGTATCACTGGTGTATATATACACTCTGTGAATGGCGTACTCCACACACACACACACACACACACACACACACACGCACATATATATATATATATATATATATATATATATATATATATATATATATATATATATATATATATTTATATATATTAATCTTTATTTTCTGGTGAATTCTATACTGTATGACTGAAATTTGTCTGCATGGGGGGCCTGAAGCTCTGTCGAGTGAAAAAAATTACACTTATTTTTTTCAGGTCCTCTCCTATTCTCAAGGAAACCAAATTGAAATTGATTACACGGTGCAACCGACATCTTTGCGCCAGCATCTCTTTTGCGAGAAGATCTGAATAATTTGCCAGGATGACAGGGTTTTACACTTAAATTACTAGACCGAAACCTGGCCCCAGCGTCTGCGCGTGCCGACTCTGGAACTCAATAATCGAGCCTGGCACTAATGGGTTGTTCATGCCTTTCCAACATCGTCCGTTTGGCTTCAAAGCGCTTGTCTTAACCTAATGCTGTCATGTAAAATTTGCGCTATGACAAGAATTTGATCTGTAATTTCCACGATCGTAGAATTTTTATGTGTAAAATAAATGTTGATACGGAAGAGGAAGAAATGGAGGCCACGTCAGTATAGCTGTATGGAAGGAAAGAAGGGAATGTCAAGATTTTGCAGATTGCTAGTCGATCACCGCCTTGTTCGCGCTCGGACAAACGTTGCAAACATACCTCGTAAGCAACTTTCTGGTAGACTTGCAGTATCGTTGTTGGCGTGAGAGCGTGTTTCCCAAACCTGCCATCAGGAGGAGCCTCCCCTACGCAAGCTACGGCATCCGTGCCTACCACTCTTACCACGACTTCAACACTTAAGTGAAACTGACAGTTTCGGGAGTTGGTAACAGTTTTTTTTTAACGGCGCCATAAAGAAACGCGAGCACGGAATGACACTGCCCTAAATGAGTTACGTGGAATTTGCGGACGTGTAAGAGAAAAGCCAGAAACAAAGAACGTATACAAAGAGACAAAGAAAGAAAGGCCAAGGAACCGCAGGCTTGTGGCGTGAAGCACAGACCGCGGGCCATTCAACGTTCCATGGGAGTGGTGCACAATATCCTTCTTTCGTGTGGCTCTGTCTATGTACGACAGACCGGACGGCACTGCGGTGCCATTTCAGAGAAACGATTTCCGATTCTCGTGTTCCAGGCATGTTCTCTGCTGTCGGCAGTCCTGACGTTCATGACTGGCCGAGTTACTATTCAGAGTTACTCGCAACGTACTCTTCAAGATGTACACAATAGTCAACCCGCGACTAGAAGCAATGCCCAAAAGCCACGCGGACTTAGCCAGACGCACACACAGAGGTGCTGAAACTTACCTATATGTACAATTGCTCGCAACAACACGATAGTGTGTAGTTGTCAGCTTAAAACCTTTATTGCTCTAAGATATGCTGTGTTAATAGCGAGCAGCAGACTTAATCTCTAGCAACACTAAAAGAAGCTGCAACATTCATTTAGTAAATCAGTTGTGCGGAGTGCCGCAAGTTTTATTTATCGGGTTTTACGTGCTAGAATCACCATTTGATTAAGATGCATGCTGTAGTGGGTAGACCCCGGATCTATTTTGACAACCTGGAGTTCTTCAAAGTGCACGTAAATTCAAGTACCCGGACTCAGCCCGCGCCTTAGTCACTGGGATACTGCAGCTGGATAGTGCAGTAATTGAAGGCAGTCATAGAGGACTGAATTTGCAAGACAGTTGAAGATAGCGGCTGCTCCTTTCTGCACCAGGTATAACAGTACCTTGGTGTAGCTGGCACAGACTAACCGACAGTGGGTGAAAGGGAAACGTTTTTTCTTTTTTTTGAGAGGCACGACATGGAGTAAATCTGATATTTCAAATCAGTTCTGTGACGGTAATACCGATGCAATGTTTCAATTAGAGTACTGGCATTTTTACTCAAAAAAGAACGAAGAACATCAACTGGAAAAGTACAGCGTGAGCCACTAATTTTGAGTCTTGTTCATTTTTGTTTTGCAATTCCCCAGCTACAGCTGGCTCCTAGTAAGGCAGATAAGAAAACGACTTATTGAAATAAAAAGAAAGCCATTTATTCTGGCTACAGCTTCAGAGATACCAGAGGGACGAGCCACTTTTTTTTCAACGTTGACGGATAGGCACAGCGATAAAAATTACATTAGAATACGGCCCTGATTCTTTATTCCTAGTTTTTCGGATAATTCCGCTTCCGCGTCCATGCGATGACGTGCACTGCTTCCCGCCATGAAGAGCGGGCACCGTCACGATGAGCCATGTGGTGAAATCCGTTGCAACGTCGTCGCTCGGCCGGCGCGAGGTTGGCGGTTCGATTCCCTGCCGCGGTAACTCGCGCTCCGACGCAGGCACAACGGAAAGAGGGCTCAAGTACTCGACTTCGTGTGCGCCTTATGGAACCGCTGGTGCTCGAAATTAACCCACAGCGCTCCCCTACAGCATCCCTCATAGTCGTAGCGTTAATTAGAGGCCTTAAACACGAGTAGTCGATCGGAATACCGTCCTTGCTATATGAGCACATCAGGTTCACTCCTCTTGGTGGATAAACTGAAAGGGGAAGCTATGCTCAGTATGCAAGATTCAATAAGGACAATTTTTAATATTTCTAGGGACATTCATTACTACTGAGTTTACATGGTGCTTGCGAGTCCCGTGTGCATAGCAAATAGGAGGGGCTCAGAGTACTTACCAAGCGAATAGGGTACTCAGCTTTGATGTAAAGAGGCAGTAGCTGCGTGGAGAGTATGGTCGGTGGCACCATGCGGCAATTCTTGTAGTCAAAGTCTTCCTCCGTGTGGAACGCAATGAAAACAAGCACGTCCACCGGATGACTCCTGAATGACATCACATGGTGCAATGTTATCTTCGCAGAATCTTTATTTTTAGTTTTCTGGCTTTCAGAACTTAATATAACTCCCTTCACTTACACGCTACATTACTGCAAGGCAAGAATAATAATAATAATATTTGGGGTTTTACGTGCCAAAACCACTTTCTGATTATGAGGCACGCCGTAGTGGAGGACTCCGGAAATTTTGACCACCTGGGGTTCTTTAACGTGCACCTAAATCTAAGCACACGGGTGTTTTCGCATTTCGCCCCCATCGAAATGCGGCCGCCGTGGCCGGGATTCGATCCCGCGACCTCGTGCTCAGCAGCCCAACACCTTAGCCACTGAGCAACCACGGCGGGTAAGGCAAGAATGATACACAGAACTGAATTAACATAATGGCCCCTGGTTCTCCCGAAGGAAACTGCGACTTACAGTAACCATGGCAACAGGTTTTTCTTGCGGATTTCGTAGTAGTTTACGGCTCGTTACCAGTTGTCACTGGTATCGCTCTCAAGCGATCACTGCACGAAGGTCAGGCATTTGCATTGCCACAACGATTTCATCGTATAAGATGTTGTCTCGGATAAGTACGGTACCGTCATCGCCCAAGATTACATTAACTGCACCCTGAAACACTTTTTATGGAAGTGAACAAATGGATTTGAAGTTAAAGTGTGCTATTTTAAAACTACTTTGCCACCAAAAATACTTCAGTGCGTTCAGTAGAAGCGGAGTTTTTCCCAATCAAACACATCCTTCGAAGATGCTGCCGCTACTTCAATGCATTGCACTGCAAAGGCTACGGCTGAGTGGGGCGTGTCCACAACGCTCCGCCTACTGAACCTCACCATGACGGGTAGTTCAAATTTGATTTTTGATCTTCGCGTATACGCTACAACTCCCGGTTCTGGCGCCTACGGCGACGCCAAACCAAAATTCCTCTCCTTAACTTTAGGGAACGCCCTTCATGGAGGCAGAGTTGCGCCACTGTTTTCCGCGCGCCGGTCGCACCGCCTCCGAAATTCTAGCGCCTCTATTCGCCGAGCGCCATCACGTGGTCAAGACTGGCTGCAGTGCTTTTCTGAGAAGCCAGCACTCCGTAGGAACCCGCCGACAAATCACAATTGGCAGCGGCACTGTCAATATGTTCTGGTTGAGTGTTCCTCGCTGCTACTGACCGAAAATTATGTGTTGGCATGTAGTTTCTCAGTTAAATTCTGGACTAAATGTCACTGGCCACAATTAGTACATGACCGGGGTAGTTGGAGAAGTATGGGAGAGTCCTTTGCCCTGCAGTGGGCGTGACCAGGCTGCTGCTGCTGCTGCTGATGATGATGATGATGAAATGTCACAGGACGCACCTAAGCGCTTGCGGCAAGACGGAGTGCGAAAGAAAAAGGTCCTGTCTTAGAGCTCAGCTCTTAGGTGCCCAATCCTGCAGCGAGCGTGGATGTCAACGAGCGAACGAGCGCAGCGAAAGAAGAAAGCGAACGGGGCGCGCGCCAGCGTGGGATGAAAAATCATAGCACTTCCCCCCTGTGAAGAGAAAATTCCAGCCAAGGTGGCGCTATGGTTGGTTTTGCTTTGTCTCCGGAACCTCAACGTCGCACCGGGGAAACGTTCCGATGGTGGGTATTGTAAGCGTCGGATATTTTTTTTTTTATCTCTGCAAATAGGCCTTTAGAAGTCGACTGTAGAAGTGCACTTGTTTATTGCACTTGTTTATACAGCATTAGTCAACACGTGCCTGCTGCATATGAGACTTATAAGACGGCTAAATTTTTTCGCAACATGAAAAACAGTACAAGGATGTACTGAGATCCTCATAATCGACATACTGGTGCAGGGGGTGTTAATGCAAAATGTACTTGAGTGCATGAAATTCGTCGGGTCATTCACCTGGAACGTATTGAAATTCCATACTTTAGACACAAGGAATGTTGGAGGGGTTAGCGCTGTTCCTTCAATACGCGCATTCGTGTCCTTTAGATGTCGCAAGCCGTTATCACATGCCTGCCTAATAATAATTATGGCTTATCTATAAAAACTTAGAATTATACTTGACACTTCGCACGGAAATCGCAAGGGATCACGACGTTGCCACCATGCGCCGGGGCAGGCGTTCGTAGAACGCTGCAGTTCCCGTAATCATGAAATAATAAGGCAGGCAAGCGTGATATCTAGGCTTGTAATCATCAGCTGAGCTACGGACTTTTACTCGTCAAAAACAAAGTCTAAAAAGAAAGCGAAAAAAAGAAAAACGCTGCAGGCACTGTCGCGCAAGCGCCGCCCCTACGCGTACAGGGAGTGCCTTACCCGCATAACCTTGGAGCCGAAGATGGCGTAGCTTCACGGAACTCTGCCTTTCCAAAGGGAATCTATGCATTAAATCTACGCCAAATTACAGTGCTCTAGAATATGGGTAGTGGGTTTATTGTACGTTCACACTGAGGAATCCGGCGTCTACAGCGAATGGAATTCTCCTGCCGCCGAAAATCGCGTAGTTCACACTGCTTGCGCACCGCGCCGCCGGAAAGACATACAGCGCCATCTGCCCCATAAAGTGCTAACCTCCAATCAAGCGCGGCATATCCCGGATGTTCGCGCAGCTCGAAATTGCGCATTTGTCTCCGCTCGCGTCGAGTTCGTGTGTTTATGTAGCGCGTCTCCACCATTACTTGGAAAGACAATGATGAACCCCGAGCAAGAAGAGGCAGTACTGCTCGGCCTGTTGCAATGCGTCCCGTTTCTCCTAAGTGGCCGCTAGGTGCGCACTATATGCGGCGCCGGGCCCATCATCGCGTGAAAGCATCACCACCCTCTCTGACTCCACGCATTGATTTTCGCCCATTCTTAGCTTGCAGTACACAGTCCCACTGAAATCAGGTATGCGATGGCAGCTCCAGTATTCTGAAGGAACATCCAGCCTAGAAAAGTCGTCCGGCACAGATGCTTCGTCAACTTCAAAAGGGTCTTGGTCGTTTGCCAACACGCTACTCTCATTGTCAATGTCCGGACACCTCGATTCCTTGTTAACATCGGAATCATTACTTTGTAGTCTTTTCGCTTCATTAGGATATGTACGTGTGCTTTTCCTCTTTCTAGGTGGTCTCCGTAGCGGTGTTTTCTGTGACAGATAGCTCGGCGCGTTCCGCAGCAAAGTTGGCACCGCATCGGGTAAAAGTTCCGGCTTTCCATGCGGGATGCCGACTTCTTTGCCGTCAATGATGTGTATAAAGTCCCTCAGAATGCATGACGGCTCGAAATGTAGCTCACACGCAGAGCAGGTTTCGTCCAAAACTTTATCTTTTCGATGAAGGTTGCCTTCCCACTGCTTGCGTCGGTTGTCATCCTTTGGCACAGCGAAGAGCGACGGCTGATCGCCTTTCGTCCACTGATATCCCGTTTTGCAACCGGGAACAAAACAATGCCGTTGACGCCGACGATTCGGCATGACCGTAGTCTTAACGCCGCAACGCACAAAGAGGAAAAATGCACCGCACAAAAAGCAACAAAGAGCCGCAGGCAGTTTAGCGGGACTGCTAGCCACGCGCGCGGACGCGCCGAGCCTGCAGCCCACGATGCAACAGCGCCACCGCTTACACCCGAGACTTGTCGACACTCGCCGCCTCACCGCATGGTGCGTGCCGGCGCCTGAACCCGCTACCCATATTCTAGAGCACTAGAATATGGGTAATGGTTGTGGTTGAGCGCACTGCTCCTCAACGAGCAGCAGTGCGCTCAACCAACGGACTCGCCACGGCACCCCGCGGCTACCGCGATTTCTACGCGTAGCAGGCCGCCGCTACCTGCGAAAGTGCAGTGCGCAGAGCTTGCTTTGTGCACGACAGGGCTTGAGTGCAGACTCGCGCTCATATGCTCCAGTCTGGCCGTACGACGCGGTGCGGACCGGCTTTTTTTTTTGCACCAACTTGCGCATTCTGAAGCGGTATTGATGCATCATTCCGAAGCGAAGCCCACCAAGTCGTGTAACCAGCAGCTGCCAGGAACGCGCGGTGTCTAGACTGCCTGTGGTCGAAACTAGTGAAAATTAGCGAGACCCGACGGCTACGACACTGATGAGCAGGGTCGGCAAAGTTCCGTTCCTACGCGGCCGAGCGTGAGCAGACGACAGTCGGCGTCTTCCGGAAGTACGTAATTATTATCGAAATTGGAAAGCTGATTGTGGCATACTTCAGCACGTTCATTAAAGTTCGTCAATAAATATACACAGTAAAAGAAGCAAGAAGAGCCCTTTCAATCCAATCACCCTTCTTGATTGATCTCAGCTATTGGCCAATTACAGCCGCGCATGGGAATCTGCTATATTATGAAATAAAGCGCACATAAAAGAGTGAGGAGCAGGCTTCCGTTGAAAAGGGAGTGTTTGAGAGAAAGGTGATTTCGCGCTCCACTCACGAGCTTCAAGCGCCGCGCACGACAACAAAACCTGGCAGAGATGTTCAGAGCAGCGTAGACTATCCGCGGACTATGTTGTTTTACCAAGCAAGAGCGGTTGTTCAGGATCCCCCCCCCTCCCCCCGTTTAATCTTAGTTCTCCTTACCAAGCAGCTTGCCAACTCACCTGCCCAAGAACCAAAGATGAAAAGTCGTAGTCTTATCCAAAGATCCAAAGCATACTAAAAAACTAAAGGCGTAGTGCTAAGAGCTGTGAAAAAGCAGGTCATGCGCTATCAAGCTGCGCTCACTTGACAATAACCGCGCAGTTTCGACTCGGCATTCTGGCTGCTATGTGTGGCGCCTGGGCTCTGCCCTATAATTATGAGACGGCGACGGAATGCAATTGCCGTCATAACTAAGGAAGGTGGAGTGACGAGTCACTGAGCATAAAGAACTGCGTAACTTCTGAATAGTAATTCGCGTCGAACGAATGGCATAGCGACATTGGTGCCATGGCAGGCAAAAATTAACACCTATTACGACTTGTAAAAAGTGTAGCCGGTCTTCCATATCCCACTAAGTTGCGCTGCGCAGGGCACTGGGAGTAACTCGCATGGTATACGAAACCAAACGCTAAATGAGGTGTGCAAATTACTGGCTGCAGTTTATTGCTCGAACATGAACGGGTATACAGGAAATACAGGAGGTCTTTTGTTTAGTCTTAGTCGGGGCAGGGACATGGGTTAGTAAGCCATCGGTCTCGCTATCTAAATAACAGAATGCATTCATGAAACAAGCGTGGCATTGGCTTGGTGTCTGTACATCTGCACGCTTGCGGATTTGATTTGATCATGTGGCCCTTTTATTGCAATTTCTTATCCTGTCTTGTTCTTTTTAACGTGTACGTTATTTTTATTTAATGTTTACGGTTCTGTTTCAGAAATGTACAAGTAATTATCAGTACTTCGTCTATATTGCACTCAGTCTGTCATTCGTGTGGTTTTCTAGTAAATTGCACAGCGCAAGTTCCTCGCGCGAAATGGAAATCAAGAAGCACCCCGTGCAAGATTGTCTTTATTACTGTAAATTATACTAAGCTAACACATCCAATGATGAAAAATGAAAGCGCCTCTCAACATTCTTAGCTTTTACATAGCCTCTTATGTCAAACAAAACCAGGACTCAAGCTTTGCAGCTGAGTCAAAACTATCTGTTGACGACATCTGAGGGCGGTGCAAAGCAAATACCTAGTCACGTAACTGGGGAAGGCTGCTTAAACTTGGTAAAACCAGATGAACGCCCCGGTTGCTATCAGAGTTTCCACACTAAGTGGTGACGTATATTGCACGCTCAGAAGAGCTAATACTTGACGGTGAAGTAACATACTTGTCCAACAGGTATCTTTCTGAAGCCAGAAATATTAGTGGAAATGCCAGCCCTACTTTAACTACATGAAACAACGTGAGCCATCAAGTATGTTTCTCAGTTTTTCCATACGAATTTGCGATTTGTAAAAAAAAATAATGAATGGAACTGAATTTAGAATTGCCTCCACATGCTCTACGCACTCCTATTGCCTCGATTTCCAAAAGCATACCTCCGCAGCACAAAAATAAACGAGAAAACTTCACTGAACTTGCAGTTTTCATAGAGAAAAAAAAAACGCTCAACATACATGTGGATGTGAGGCTATTTCTGTTAGAAACTGCCTGCATGAGCGGTGGCCATGCTATTTCGACTGCCACAATCCAAGCACTGTCCTACGCTATGGGAAATGTGGTCAGTGAATTTCTGATTGCTGGTAGCACTGCGTCCCTGGTCGATTCATTTTGCGTTGCGTCGATGGTTTTATCACTAGTTGGCCCGCATTTCGCCTACGTATCTCATTGCACCATCATGGCAGCTGGGAATTTGGGAGCTCGTATTTATAGCAGTAGTAGTGAATGCCACCATGCACACTATGGCGGCTAAGTGAGCATATTAAAATCGGTTGACCACGACTGCGAGCAATCGCTGTGTAATGTGGAAAGTCGAAATTTCTAGCTGCTGAGCCTATGTCAGCAACAAGACTCTTACCTCAGTGCATCAGCAATGTAGCGGGCGGATTTCTCGGAGTGCAGCGGGAAATGTAGTATCGTATAACTGGGTCTCAGCATGGGATGTTTCCTGTCCTTCATCAAATCCGAAATTATCTGTTCATTAAGGGAGAGAGGGCTCAATTAGATGACAGCGACAAACTCGCAGAGCAAGTAAAGGGCAGCTGCGTGATGGAATGACATAGTCACGTGGTTTGGATTGGTGCTTTTCTCGCACCACGGTAAAGCAGGAGGAACTGCGATCCCAGTCGTCACTACTGTTCAGCGCTATCTAGAGGGCAATAGTGACGCAAATTACGTGGGCAGAACTATCTTCTAGTGAGAGAACACATAGAACAAGAACGCACTGCGCATATACGTTACACTTGTGAACGCCATTATTTGAACAGCTTCATTTTGACATTTTGCTGATGACCAAGAGTGTATGAATATTCCAGGTAATCATGCGCCATATATGGCTCTGTCGTATGCGACTTCGACTGTGTACCTTGCTGTTGCATGCTACACAAGGGAGGTATGCACCGATATTCGGGATCTCTAGGCCTTTTTTTTAGTCAGATAGACACCTGGCAAATCTAGAATATTAAGAGGTATGAGATTGTCGATGATGCACGCTATTCCGCCACATATGGCAGTCTGCCGGAATGTCGGCGTATACCTCGGCTGTGTACCCTGCAGTTACTTCACATTGATCTAGTAGGAACAATGCAATTAAATTCATACACGAGAGTAACAATAGAGAAGCAGCTTTAAGACCTGCGTGATTAGCTTACGCGTTTCACTTCGTGCCATCCATAAACCAGACATCTAAATTTTTTTATTTATTACCTATCTCCATGTCAATGAAAACGTATTTAATAATTTGTGGTGTTTAAATATCGGCCTCTTGGTGGAAAAATATTAATTTTCTTCTTGACTGTCGTAAAAAATTGTGGCCATTTGTCGAGTGTGTGAGCTCTTCGAGAAAGTGACTCGACCTATCACGCTAGATGAGTGGCATTTTTTCCACTGAAAAATAGACTGGTACCATGTGTATGAACAATAAATTAAGCATTGTTGCTAATATTAACGATGATATTTGTCCACAAAATGTACAGAAAAGTAATAAAGCTAGGATGCCTTTGAAGAATAACCGTGAACGCTTAGTCACTGTGTTCGGCTTACAGAAGGCTAGTTGAGTGACACCCCTGATAGCATTTTTAATTCAATCTCTGCTGGAACAATATCATGGTTACCTGAGCCAAAGAAATTTCTTGCAATGTCTTGCAACATTTTTTGCCCATGCAATGTTTTTGTCTTCAATTTTTTTAAAGATGAATGTTTATGAATAACAACGGCTGCTTTGTTGAAAAGGCGTCTCCGAAATCATGCTGTCACATTCTTATTAAGGCCAGAATACATGGAGCGAACTTTCACGACGAAGTTCGGGCGGCAGGAAATCTGCCGCGGCTCGACGCCGTATGTTCGTCGGGCTGCGCTACATGGAGCGAAGATACGGCGGCCGCCGCCGGCGAGTCGCTGCGTTACTATCAGTGTGGCTAGACGAGGCAAATGCGCTGTAGTGAAACACATGACATAAAAAAAAGAAACGTTAACGACAACTATTACCGCTTTTGAATTGTGGAACACTCTAAAAACGCGTAAAATTTTGTTTAGAAATGATTTCTAGCGTTTTTTGTGTTTGAGACATTCATGTGCCGATGTATTTTAAAGAAAGCGGCGATGCTATGCATTGTGGCAACACTGGGCGGGTAAACAACTTTCGGCTGCTCCAACTCCGCGGCTCTGTTCTGTGGCTCAACGCGCGCGCGGCAAACTTCTTAACAGCCGAAATGAACTTGTTAAATTCCAGCCGCGCCGCTTTGGAAGCCATGACTACGAAAAGCGGGAGACCGGCGTGAACGATAGAGCAGGATCGGGATACACGGACAAGCGGGGAAGCCTCGTCGGAAGTCAGGGCGGATAGTGAGACCTGATTGGCTCGCTTTGGGGCGCCGCTCGTTTGCCGCTTCCGGTATCGCCGACGCCCGACGAACTTTTCTGCGCCAGCTAGATCGGCGGCGAACGACGTTTTCTCCGCCGCCGCGCATCGCGCGTACGCCGCCGGGCGTCAAACGCCGCATATTCGCTCCATGTATTCTGGCCTTTACAGTAGGTTGGTCGGTAAACTGTAACAGGCGGCCTAGGCTAAAGACTTCAAGGCCCCTTGAAAAATATGGAAGCAGGGGTAGGGGTCCGCTATTATGTATCTCGTCCTTATCACGCTTCTTAAGCACAAGCACCGTTGCTTTCTCCAACAACGATGAACATGTGCCTGATTCAAGTCAAAAAAAAAAAAAAATGAGGGCAACAAGGACGGCAGATATATCGAAAACATAGGCGACACCTCATTATTGTTCATATTATAGGATGAGCTGCGCTTAAGGCTATGGGCAAGTGTAGAGACTTCTCGAATTGTGACACGATCACGAAGTACAATGTGCCCTTTGTTCAATGTCATCACGTCAGCGGGTCGGCTACAAAATATTTCTTTGCAGAAAACTCATTGAAGTATTTGGCTAATGACGGCCTACTCAAATAACAGCGAGTCGCAATAATCTTTCTTGGTAACTCGAGCATAATACTAATTTAACACATTGGACACGGACTTCCAAGAAACTTGGCATTGGGCTACCGCATTTAGTATGAAACGACGTTTAACGCACACTTGACGGACCCGCAGTTTTCTAGTAAGCATCGAACAACGTGACGCAATGAAAACCTGGCACATCGATTTCGACTACTGTCTTCACTCTGAGACAATAGATGTGAGAGAAATAGCGATGGCAACTTTAGAAATCATACCCCATTGTCTTGCACTTGTAGCAGTCTAGACGAGCGTTTTCTCTTTTGTTTTTAGAAGTGGGTGGGACGATCGCAACTAAAAGGGGGCGCAGTATTTTCTTCATTTGTAGCCGTAGGCATTAATGATCGAGACGAACCTTTAGGCCTCTCGCTGATTCCACCACGACTCCAGCAGGAGTGCTGTCGCTGGGTCTCATTGGGGTGCTTACTTGGCTGTAGTGGTAGACTCGCTGGTCCCACAGCGCATTTAAATTTAGCTTGGTGTTGGCATTAGCCGCAAGTGCCCTCATTCTGGCTTCACTCCTGCAAATGCTGATGAGGGCAGACGCAATATTGACTCTCTGGAGAAGAAAGTATCGGCTTTGGTGCACCGTTATAAATGGACAAAAGCATTTACGGACATCAGAAAGTGTGGTGTTCTTCCCGCTGGGATAGGCGCTCAAATCCGCGGTTTAGACACAAATATGGCAGAAACGGGAAAACAAATTTCACCGGCTTCAGGCACCAGAGTCTCTCTAAGGATAACCGTCTCCTTCGCTCACCTTGCCCTCTCATTTTGAGACATCGTAACCACACTGCAGTACGTTTCAAGTGCGGCTGGCTCAATGAAAAAAGAAAGTCTGCTAGCACGCGTAATGTATCTAAGAGCCCTAGGCCAGAATTTGTTTGTTGGAGTAGCGACTGCACCGCAGTAGTGTCATAAACATGTGAAAATTGCACCGTAAGCATGCATATTCTTAGCACTGCCGCTGATTTGTATAAGACCATGGTCATTGAAGTTTTCGCGCCAGTAATAACTGGATAATTCCAAGAGGGGAAAATTATAGCAGAAAACACAAGAACTATGAGGCTTTTCCCTTTCGAGAGGAAACAAACCGCCAGGGCCATAGCCGTACACAGCCCACCGTCTCTCTGATAAACGCATATATACAAGCACTACACAGCGTTTTCTGTAATGAACAGTTGTGAAAAAATAAATGTCTCATGCTGGAGCCAGCAGTTGGACGAGGAGACTTGCCTTCTTCATGCCCCAAGGAACATTGGATCTAGCCTGACACTTTCTTTGTTCGAGCACTTATCACGATATGTATATATATTTTTTCTAAATGCTGCATTTTAAATTTATTGACATTGATGACAATTACGAAGAATGCACATAACCTTGCTTGTACACATCGTCATCAAGGCTAGAACCGTGTCTAACAACGTCGACGCTCAAAGCAAAAATCACTCAATTTCTAAATAGTTCTGCAAACAGACAACATGCATAATAGATTTACCAGAGTTATCAAAGCTTTTTAAAAACGAAAACGATTTCCTTGGAGACTGGTAGAACTCGGGCATTAATGTTATTGCGTATAAAATTCTAATAACAGCGGCCAAAAATTGTACTGACAACAGCTACATTGTAACGATTTCGTACTGAGAGCCGGTAAGATAGGCGTGCTCGCAGAGGAGTAACGTCATATTTCATGATGCTTTGTGTCCTTTGCATTATGTTTATTTTATCATGCAATCCTAATAGTAGCACGACAATTCAACGAAAGCGGGTTTGCTACTCTCTGCACTTTTGAAGTGAGCTGATTTGTATTGCTCGTTTTTATACTTTGTGTATGTACCGGTTATAAATGGTGTAGTGTGTATGTCTTACCCGACGATTATGGCACGTAACTAAGGAGCCTACTCAGAAAAGCATGTTAAAAAGTATGCGCAAGATGTCTGTTGGAATGTTCACGACCCTGCAGAATAGACGTGACGTCCATACGCAAACCTTGAGCATAGGATGCTGTCATGGGTCATGCACATTGGAGTCAGGTGTAATACCGAATTATTTATAAGACGGAAGAAGCTGCAACAGTGTATTTTCTATGCATGAGCCCAAAATGTCGGAGCTTAGCTGGTCACGTTTAGTCTGATAAACAGCATATTATGTTTATTACGTTAATTCTTGAGTGGTTACTTGCAAACCACGACTGGACTGTCTTCAGCTCCTCGTTATTTTTCTCCTACAATGCGCGCGTTTTATGTGCGACAAAAATAAACGCCGTGTCGTCCGCATATGTCGGTGCTTCCAAGGTAACAGGAACGTAGGAAAAGTGTCGATAAAACACGAAAATGATACGTTCCCGAGGACTGAACCTTCAGGTGCCCCTGTAATCACGTGGCTTGCGGAAGATATTGCATCACACATGACCAATTTTTGCCTGTCAGAGCGTTCACTTTTAGAAGGGCAACGATATTTTGCTTTTATTTAAAATCGTCTCTAGCAAATTCCCATTTCCAACCTTAGATATGATGGTGAACAGTCTCGATCGTTTCTCGAATGCCTAAAAACAGGTGTTCGTCAATTACAATGCGTTCACACGACATCATGTTTTGTAAGACTCCTCGTTCAATTACATTCTAAGTCGTAAGTTGTCAAATTATACTACTTGTCAACCGAGGAATCAAGAATCGCGCTAGCAAATCTTGGACTTTTCCTTGTAGTGCATAGACATTCGAATGCTTAAAGCACGCATTCGTAGCGAAACACGCACAATGTGGCACGTTGAATTGCCATGCTGTACGCCTGCAAACCTGCAGAGAAAAATGATCCTAGTACTCGGCCTCTACATGCTGCCGCGAAGCCCCTGCTGAAAAATTTTGTTTTAACCCAAAGTGATACCTTCCATCTCTGCCTTGTAAAATGTTTCCATTTCTCTTTTCAGCAGCGTTTCGTGACAACCGACCGGTCGACTTACAGACAGAAGGAAGGTATTAGGTGAATATAGCTGTTTGTGATATGTATATTGGCTGTCGCCCAGAAATGCACGCAACTTTTTGTGAGTTCTTTTTAAGGTAGAGCCTGCACGTTTAAGAACTTCTCGCTGCACTGCCTAACATGTGGAGAACGAATGACCACTGTTAAATACTCATTATCCAAGCGTACAGGTCAAACAGCGTCAGGTCTATTTCCCGTTGCCCTTCGTTACACCGGATGTATCCTTCTGCATGACTCGTAGGTTCATATATCGATACCTTCAGTGTCGACAAGCAAGTGCGTGATAGTCACTCTTCTCATTTATGCCCACTGGTGGACGAAGGCCTTTCCAAGCGGTGTCCAATTTGCGGCAAGTTAGACAACAAAAGAACAAGCGGAACTGGTTAAACAACATGCAACGAAATGAAAATGTTGGGAAGGTTCTTGCGCCCATGCAGCAGAGAGTTTGTGCAAACACACGAAGTGGAATAGCAGCTCTAAAATACTGCAGCAACTCACCGCTCTATTGCCTCCGTGAAATCGCAAATATTTAAGGGAAGTACTAAAATACGTATTTGCTAGGGGGACGGACTAAAACATTCTCGAGCACGAAACATCGTTTTCCTTTGTTTGAGCACAGTCAAAATTGTAGAGCATTATGTCGTGTTCCAAGGTTCCCGTGAACGAAGAGGCAGACTGAACTTGAAACATGCTTCAGTGCATGGCAGCAACTTAAAGTGGCCGACTGACAGAATATAAGGGGCAAAAAGCACATCCCAGCTTGGCGGCCAGCGATTATATTATATACAGACAGTGGGTGAAAGTGATGTGATCGCGATATGGCCCTCGTCGCAGAAAGGAAAACGCTATGACAGAAGTGCACGTCTATAGATATGCGACACATTCAAAAGAAGCGCGAAATTGAATTCGTGACAAACTTCGGGCACTTGCGATGCTTCCATAAAGCACGGCGCCACAAGTGTCTTGCGTAACGGCGTAACGCTTTTCCCCAAGGATCAATTTTTTAGCCTTGTTACGCCAAGCATACGTTCGACACCAGTTCCTGGCGTTTCTATTTTTTCGGATTCGCGTGGTCTGCGCACTATGAGGTGTCATCCTCTACGGTGTAAACAGTTCTGTGAGACTTACTGCAACGATTCAAGTCGGCATGGCCTAAATTTGTGCTGGCGTTGAGGCGGACGGACCACCCAGCGCGATGAGCACACTTGTGTTTAAGCCTGCGATCGGCCTTCGAGTTGGATTTTGTACTTATAAAATAGTTTCACTAATGTGGCCTTGCTGTGGTATTCTCACTGTAATTCTAAGCTGTGCTTTAGCAGTGATGAGTATTTAAGAAACATACGCAACGATCGTTACCGTGAACGAGCGTGGTTACCGTTCTCCTACGGATTAAGTTGCGCTTTTTTGTTTGTTTGAGAAGCGTTGAACTTGTTATACGTAGGTACACTGCGCGCCTACCCCGTTTTTTGTACGCGGCTTCCGCCAACGAATAAAACAGTTTTTGGTAGTGATGACAAGAATGCCGCCCAGCATGGTGCTCGAGTGGGCGGGTGCGGACTGCGCGGCGTCAGCAGTGACAACTGCTGTGTTTTATAGATCTTCATACACTGCATGCAGCATAAGCCGAGCACGTGACATGGCCATGCGTGGTGTCCTGGCAGTTCCATTCGGTGTCATATATATATATATATATATATATATATATATATATATATATATATATATATATATATATATATATATATCTGGGCAGCCATTACAGATCCATTTGTGCGACTGGCTGTGGTTCGAAAGCAATTTCATGCTGACAGGCAACGTTCGAGATGTCGCGAAGTGTGAACTTCATGCGATTCCGTCAGCTACCCCAGCTCCTGACACAGCCAGCTGCTCGGTTTGGCGGCGCCGATAGAGGGCTAATGGCCATAGCGTGGATCCATCATTTGGTGCGACAGGTGGTTGCTAACAAGCCATCTGCTGCATTCCCGCGCCTACGCAAACAACCGAATCGGCAGTTAGCATGTAGTGGGGAGGCCGCGTGTAGTGTGTACGGGCGAAGAAGAAGCTGTTCACGAAGCCCAACTTCGGGACCGCAGGCGGTAGCGAGAGCGGCTGGTGGCGCTACCAGCGGGGAGCAGGCCGAGGAGGCTGCCCATAAGCGACGGGATCGAGCGGAAAGCTTTCCGGGCCGCGAAGCGATTATTAATGCGACGCAACGGCGGATACAATGGTGCGGATGCTCGACTCCGCCGAGACTTCGTGGACAAAACGTTAGGCTTCAGTTGTCGCGTGTGTGACCGACTGCACTTTGAAAACGACCTGTCGGTGATTGCGAACATTTAATGGCACGACGTTTACAGCTCCGCTGGTCGTGCACATCCATAAGCCGAAATGGCCCTGAATTTTTTTTTTTTGCTAGAGTTGGTGACGAAATCGGCTGATTGACCACTGTAGACAAGCGCGATCCCAACTTTACGAACCCCAAGGTGATCAAACCAAGTTATTTGTTTGGTCTTGTTCGGCCCGTCCTCTACGAAACGCTCACCCCTTCAACAAAAATTGCGTTCTCGCAAATAGGCATGGCATTCTCTTTATACGGACCCCTTTGGGTATTATTGCTTGACAGCGCAATAAGGCTACACCAGAGCACAAAGCTTATATGCATCAAGCTGGGGTTTACCGACCGCAGTGATCGCCGTGTTGACCCACGCCATCAGGACGCTGACATAGACATAGCATGGTACGCCCGAAACGCGAGAGAACGATGCCGGTCGGTGGCGCAAATATCTGATGACGATTTGAGCTTACATGTCTCGGGGTTGCATTGGGTTGCCAATACGCGAGCCCTACTATGTTTCAGTTCCCAGGCCAAGCGATAAGGTAGTGAGAATATTTTTCAATTCAAGTTGCCAATATACAGACACCGCTGCTGTGCCTCGTGTGGAAACCGCCACAACCAAAATAGTTAACAACATGTACAGTCTCGTCCACTTTTAGGGTGAACACAGCTCACCGTGGCCGCGCTCCGCGGCGCGCCAGTGCGTCCGGTGCGGCGGCGCATCGAAGCGAAGCGACGCAGGCGCACACGGACCCAGGGGAAGCGCTTCGCGTCGTCTGCTACAGCGCTGGAGCGTGCCGCCTCTTGCTTTGCTGTAAAGTACACTTCGCTACAACCAGGTGACTGAGTGCCCGAGGTGGCATTGTGGGAAGGCGCACTTCACTAACTGGAGCATTTTCCAGCTGGTTCCGTCTACAGCTTGTGAACAGCCTGCTTAATCAATATTCATAAACAGAAAGAAGCTTCTCACCAAATAAATCACTTAGCATGTTTTTTATAAGTGATGAGGGTAAAAATACAGTCATTTTTTTCGCGCTGTTTATTAGACTGGGGCGTAGAGGCGACGCTTGATAGTCGTGTCAGGGACGTCACTCAGCCTGAGGCTGTTCTTAATTTCTCGAACGCTGGAGGTCGGGTTTGCAGCAGCCGCCGCATCAATGGTCACCCTTTGCCGGGCTTTACGGGGAGCATCCGCAATTCTTCCATCCTTCTTGTAAGCCTGGACGATTTTATTTACAGTTTTCAGTGGCCTTTTTGTCCCCTTCGACATAACGCGTTGAGAATAGTATTGTAGGCACAGATCTACAGTGCGTCGTTTTTCTTTTTCCAGTACCCGCGACATGGCTAGTTTCCAAAGTGCACCGGGGAAATGAAATTATCCTACACTGGGCCCTATAACGTAAAACTATTCCAATATGTTTCTATTTCAATTTCCTAACGTCAAATTTGCGTAACCACCGACGCAAGCACCGGGCGGTCACCCGCAGGCTTGTCTGAAGAGACCAATCAAACGCTCTCCTCGTTCATAGGAGGTCACTCTTGTTTGCTTGAAAAACGAATAACATAGCCTACACTGAGCGGCTTGTCGTATCTAATTGGCTGACAAGAGGCGAGCAGAAGGCATAAGTGGAGAGGGATTCCGATAACCGGATGAGGGAATCGATAACCGGATGAAGAGGGTGGTGCCGGCAACTGCGATTGGTCGGCTTTCCCTTACTTAGCTTGCGGTGGCTGGTCGAAAATCGTGGCGGCATGCAACGGAAGCTTAAAGGGCCCCTGAAACGGTTCGGACAAATTTTGTAGACGCGTAGGGTACTGCTTAAGTAGAACATTCGCACCACAATTTAAGTGAAGCGTTACGTATTAATGGAGCTACAAGCGATTAGAAGTTACCCTCCTCCTCAGCCATGCTTTTCCTCCTCAACTCGTTCGCCGAGCGAGCGGGGCTAAGCTCCGCCTTCACTGGTCCTGCGTCACGATGCGACGTCATATCGTCCACTTCCGGTTGTTTTGGAGCCCGCCCCCGCCCGCGCGAAACCTCTCCGCTAGCCGCTTGGCTGTCGACCCCAAGCGAGAGCTATCGAAGCAGCGTGCGTTGCGAGCATTCTGTCGTAGCGCCGAACGTGTCTGGTATTCCGTTAACCACAGGCAAGCTGGTCATTTCGGCAAATGAATGGAGGCATAAACTCAAGCTGATGAAGGAACTTTGGCGTAGACGTACGTGAGCGGCCTGATCGGTCTGCACGGTCCAGACACTTGTTGGCGCAGCGCTTAACCAGCCAAACAAAGCGCTAATATTACTCGAACCAAGTGTAAAACATTTTAAACATTTATAAAAACAACGTGTTGATGATTACACTCCTGCGAAAAATACGCACCAGCAGCAAAGAAGAATACGCTTCGTTGCTGCTACTGTGTATGGTTGAGCTCTATGCCACCAGGTGGCTGCACCGTGCAGACCATTCGCATTTGCCCTTCTGCTCATCTCGGCTCATCCCGTTACGGCACAGTAAGCGGCCAGACCCTGTCCCCTTGCGCTTACGTTTGCCCTAATACGGGACTCGCGAACCGCTTTTCCGTTAGTAATCTTCCGGTGTAAAGTGACGGCCACAAACGCGCAAATCCTGGCGCCGATCGGATAGCGGCAGTCCGATGCGCAGCAGCCAGTTCGCTCGTACGCTGCCTTGCAGAGGGACACGGTGTCGCAGCTTGACATATTGCCAGTCGCTACGTTTGCAGTCCACAAGGCAACAAAGTCGAATCATAGTGCTCGCGAAAAGACTGAGGCCAACTCTGACCGCGGAGCTTCCGTCAAAATGGAGTACGTTGTAACACAAGCAGACGACACTTGCTCTGTGCCGGAAGTGCTTAAGTGTACTGAAAAATTGTTCTTGTGCATTCTCTTTATGCTACTTTTTTTTTATAAAAGCAAATTAACTAACATTCCAACTATTACGAAGATCATTTGTTTACCATAAAGTTGGAAAAATTATCGATCACGCGCCCTGGTCAGCCAATCGGATAGCTCGCCCCACTGACGTCATATGGGTGATTTCGGTCATATGGGTAGGGGCGGCTTAAAATTCCGCCGAGCAGTGCGCTGCGATCGGAAGCGATGTGCATTTTTATAACCTTATAATAAATTACACGCTTTACGCAGAGCACTTAGATGTGTCAATTAATGATCAGAAGGACCTACTCTGACGACTCAGTACGTTTGTAGAAAATCGTCAAAAGCATTTCAGGGTCCCTTTAAGAATGACGCTAAAACTGACCCTCAGCAAAGAAGAGTTGGCAGAATGAGGTAGTAAACGTGCCGAAAGCGCTTGAAAACGTTACGTGGTCACGCAAGATGTTTTATTATACGCAAATACACCCATGCTCTCCGGCAGGTGTGAGTAGCCAGCGTCTCAGCGATCGGCGGCACCCATATTTTATTCCTTTCGGAACGGGGCAGCCTGCGGCTATTCCGAAAAAAATTCAGTTTTGTTCGGCGTATTAATGCATCTTTATCGCGTACACGTCACTTTGACGCGGTGAGTTTGTGCGGTTTTGTGACGTCGCGTGACAGGCAGGTGAAGTGGGTGCAGCCCGAAAACTTTTTACCAATTACCGAGCGCTAATGGCGAAAAGGGGTCGAATCAGAAATAGCTGTTTTTCTTTTTTCTGTCAAATCATGCATAATCAGTGTGTACACATCATATCAGATGGGGAGGTATTGCGGTTTTCGTGACGTCGCGTGACAGACAGGTGAAGTGGGGGTGGTCGAAAAAAATTTTTGACCAATCGCGGAGGGCTGATAGCAGAATTGGAATAGAAAAGTTTGGAATAGTTTTACGTTATAGCGCCCACTGTTACAGCGTTTTTATCGCCGAAGTGCCATGACAACCAGCAACCGAACAAAATGCAATTCATCATGCAAGTCGACGGAAATGTGTTTTATGGAAACACCTCGGGTGTCTTTCGATTTGGCGAGTCATCCCAGAATCTAAATCCTGAGCGGCCAGTCACTCAGTTGAGTAGTCGTTGGCTGCACCGCATCATCATATTAAGCTAAGATGGGGTAGCATGACCTAAGCAAAAAAAAAGGGGGGGGGGGGCGGGGAAGGGGCTCGGCGGTTGATCGGGCTGACGCCCATGGTCAGTTAAAAAGTACAAAAGTACACTGGCCCGACCACAGCAATCTGGCTTGGCTTTTGCAAATGGCGAGCCCGTTTGCCGACCACCGGCATGCTGTGGGCAGACGACACCGGGCCGGCCTCATGACCACCAGTTTAAATATGGTGGCCGCGTTCTTCCAACACATGGACCGGCCACTTCTCCACGACGGCAACAGCATCGCGTGTCCGTGGCAAGGATTCCTGTGACGTATTCATATTTCGGTTTTACCCGGTCAGCCCAGCGCCCCCCCCCCCCCCGCCTACCCCCTAAAAAAAGAAATCAATTCTTCTTAATCTCCAAATTTATCCGATGCCCACCTCTATGGCGTAACTCAGAGGCCATGTGTCGCTTCGGGACGTATACCAAACAATTAACAAATTATTATATGCTAGTGAGAATATGCATATGGCCCATTCCGAGGAAGTACTGAAATGAAATAGAAGCGAATAACGACTTAATTACCCGGCAAGACGTAACTTAAGCTAGGAAACAGACATGTAGATTATAGATTTTCCACTCCAATTACCTGTTCGAAACGGACGGAAAAAGCATTCGCATGCGGCGTGCATTGTCTTCAAGGAGAAAAAAACAAACAACCAAAAAAAAGTCGGCGCCACATGTTTTACTTCACCTAATCAATGTAATCAAATAGTTGACCGACGATCCCTCTAAATGAGAATGCGACTTCTCGCGTCAGGCAGCCGTCAGAGGACCGGCTCCGCTTCGGTGGTTTTACCCAAACTGTGGCAACAAAAATGAATTTCGTTTTTCATGGGATGTAGAAAGAGGAAAAGGGGGAGTAAAATTGCCGCCAAATCAGTTGCTGTGCCGCGCAGAGTGCTTTCCTACATCGCGTAAAGTGCTCCATGCTCTCCTACTAGCGACATTAGCGCGTCAGTAAGAGAGTGCTAAGCAGCGGATATCACTACTTAGTTGCTGTCGAAGTAATAGCATTGCCTTCCTTAATGGTAAAATCGATGGCAAACATGGTGATGTGTGATTGAACAATCGCTCTCTAACTTTCTGCGAAATTTATAGGGGTTTCGGTCGTTTTCTTAAGTCAATTAAGCACATTCGTTCTAGCATCAAACATGCGCGAAACGGCGCGCTAGGCTCATCACATGCACATGATGACTCCAACCAAGAGCACACCTAATGGGTTTCTCGGTATGCCCTACACCAAGTGCTGTGAGAGTAAAATAAAAGGGCCGCAGCCTAATAAAGAGCGCGCAAGCATGACTGTATTTTTACCCTCATCCCTTATAAAAAACAAGCTAAGTGATTTATGTGGTGAGAAGCTTCCGTTTATGAATATTGACTAAGCAGGCTGTTCATAAGCTGTAGGCGGAACCAGCTGGAAAATGCTCCAGTTAGTGAAGTGTGCCTTCCCGCAATGCCGCCTCGGGCACTCAGTCACCTGGGTCTGGCGAAGTGTACTTTACAGCAAAGCAAGAGGCGGCGCGCACCAGCGCTGTAGCAGACGACGCGAAGCACCTCCCCTGGGTCCGTGTGCGCCTGCGCCGCTTCGCTTCGATGCGCAGCCGCGCCGGACGCACACGCGCCCCGCGGAGCGCGGCCACGGTGAGCCGCGTTCACCCTGAGTGGACGAGACTGTACGTGTGCCCACACCGCGTCGCTGATGATACACGTCGCGTGTTCGCTCAGCCTAAGAGAAACTTCCGCATGATGTAGTTATACTGTTGCACCCAAACGCTACACAGTGGTTTCCCAACGACCTTGTGCCCACTGGCATCCTGTAAATTTATCTGAGAACGAGCTAAAGCATCCACACCGTACCGCAGCGCGCGACGCCAATACATTCAAGCAGCACCGCGCCCGCTCGCACAAGCCAGAGGAGGAGGAAATAATGACGGTGCCCCCTTTCCTGCTCGCCGAATAAAGAAACGTATATATTCATTAGAAATATTCACCCTTTTCGCGGCGATTCAGTGTTGTGTGTCATGTTTGATCACGTGGAGACCCGTACATTGCTTGTCTCAGCTGCCTGCGTGTTTACAACGGATGTGCGTGACACCTGTGCGGCTTGGCAAACCTCTGTTTCGGGAGATACCGTAGACGGTGACTGGGTGGGTGACTAGTTGCCTGGTGCGGTCGCTATCTGATTATTTTCTGCTTAATCGCTCGCGGGTGCGCTCAGTTGCGATATATTTGTTCTTACTGCGCACAAGGCTTGGAACATAGCAGTTCTGCACATTTTCATAGCTTGCAGCAAAGATGTATTATCGCTAGTAACGGGCTTACTCCTGTGGAACATCTGGAAACACCCAGCTTCGACCACGCCTGCAGCTGTCGGTGTAGTCCGTGATTTACTTCCCGCATTTATTGGGCGCATTTACTGAAGTGTGCGCACATTCATTTATTCTTGCCACATTGGCGATAAAGTGGCCGTAAATTCGCGTGCTAGTTATGGCAGATGTGTGCAGATAAGGTGTGCGAAACTCAACATGACAGGAAGTGGCGCTACTCCTTTTGTCGTCCTTTACCGAGCGGCACTCGCTCTTGCCGACGTTAGGGATTTGCAAGTCCTTTGTTTGGAGGTTAGCGGTACAACGCTGTCGGATTAGTGAAGTTTTTCTACCTTTGGAGAAAGCTGTGCATCGCCAATGGCAGGCAACCCAGGCTGTCCGTACGCAGCAGCAGTCCGTTAACTCGGTCACACAGATTCACTTTATTTCTTGATATGTTAGTCACTGTTTTTGCAGCCAGCTACTGAATTTGTCTTCAATCCCCCGCTGCGCACTTTCCAGCATGATTGGAGCAAAGTGCGTTAGCGAAAACTCAGCTGCATTTCTGACAGCTGATCGCGCAGAAGCAGGGCAGAAGAGGCAATGGTTTCGTATTCGCGCGCTGTCGCTGAAGCCGCGCCGCCGAAAGCGCCATCTCGTTTCTCCAGAACAAACTGCTACGCGCAAAGGGTCAATATACACGCCCGAGCACCGCGCCTACGTGTTGACTGGCGTAGCCAGCCGCCGCCACTTTGGGCACTCACTATTGCCTACCAGAGAACCAACACTTCAAAATACAACGTGCACTATTCTTGTTACGGTGCAATAAAGTGCACTGTGGTTGCGAAGTCGGCTGACAGCGCTACTAAACGGTCCATCCCACTCCCTACTTTCACGGACTGCGCATATTTATTTATCACTGCAAACTCCGGGGTCGTGCATATTTGCTAGATGAACATGGTAAATCCCCGCCATTTCTCGGGCTGCCACCACGACCGCCCCGACACACTCACCTGTAATCGATTCCGATAGCATACTCGGTGACGCGGTGATGCCTCGCCGTCTCCAAGAAATACTCCAGGTCGGGGTTATACGGCGGCTCCAACGAGTTTCCTAACCTCGTGTACAGCGAGTCGAATGTGACGATACCGCAGAGCCCGTCTGATGGAAACTGGAACGTGCTTTTGTTGAAACCCTGTCGTACAGTGCACAGCAACGAGCCCAGCACTCCAGGTTTGCCTGCGAGTGGGTAGACAGGGAGTGAACATTGCCGATGATAATAGAGTCCATGCGGAAGTTAAACAAACACCGGTAGGCCGTAGTAGCGGTTAAATGGCTACGACTGTCATTCGCGCTATTCACATTCGAAAATTGCGAAACATGTGACCAGGCAAATTTTAAACAGGACGAAGTGTGTTGGCCTAGAGATCACAAGGCCGGGCGTTGGAGATGTTTCTGTCTGCTCTATATTTTCTCTTTATTTTTGCACTCGTGCATACGCGCTGCTTGCGCTTACTTCCTCCACATTTATAAGGATATTAGGATCACAGGATGGCCTCTCACTGATCGCACCGAGAAAGACGTGCCTTTCCTGTAGGATTCCTCAGAAGCCGCCATACTGCGTCCTCTTACAACCATCCTCCCCCTCCCCCCCCCAATAACCCTTGCCCATAGTGACAATTCGCCCCTACCTAAGACTGCGTGGGTGTCCCTGCGTCCGCGCCCATGTGCCGTATCAGTGCAACGTAAAGTCGCCACGATAGTGTTACTGCCTACGCTAGTCGCCTTCTCTCACCGTCGGAGAAAAATTACTCCATAACCAACCGAGAGTGTCTGGCTCTTGTGCGGAGAGGTCGAAAATTTTGCCCAAGTCAATCTGCCCGGTCCTTATGCCTACGTAGTCCCTGACCTTGACGCTCTCCTTTGAATTTCGTCGCTGTATGTTACTCGAGTGGGCTGTTTCGCGGCTGAGCTTTGCGGTCACCAGAGTGGTATTGCTGTTTGGTAGTCTGCAAGTGTAGGTGCCTGTACACAGACTCCTATATAGTGCCTGCATGTACAGACATCGTAGATCATATTGGCGCTGTCACCTACGTTCTCTACGTCTCCGAACCTTTAGACATCCGCGGCGAGCAACGTCGTGGCGCCAAATCCCCCGCTCCCCCCCCCCCCCCCCCCCCCCCCATTGAGCGTGAAGCATCTGAGGTTACCAAACCAGTCGTATGACTGTCCATGCTACAAAAAAGAGGCTTTTATACCGCCATAATTTTTTACCCTGACGGCCCAAAAGCTTCTCTGCCGTTCCTCTTGCACCGTTCCTTAGCACTTTCTTAATGAATTTCACGGCGCTTCGTATGAGGGACATCACGGTATCTCTGGCAGCTGTGTTTACAATAGCGTCTGCCAGTGATAGGTCTCGCTCTATCTGTGCGGTGCGTTTCTTCTGAAAACACAGGAAACAATCCAGCCACGTGCTCCCTGTGGAGTGCCTTCAGCCTCTCGCTATGCCCAGCGAGCTTGTTCATTTCGTTCGTGTCGGCTTGGGTCTTCATCTCCGATTCCATCTCCGCCAACGGAAACGGACTGTTGTAGCTGCTGATTACACGGTGCGATACACGGGTAGCTGAGCGGTTCCAGCCAGCTGCGCGACCGACGTTGTAGACTCTTTGCTCAACAACGTTACCTCATGGCGTGTAGGCACACGACGGCTGCTTCCTGACAGGGCGCACATTTCTCTCGATAGTCAGTCTCGCCACGTCTCGCGCCCTGATTCTACCAAGCACATGCTCATCGACTCTTTCCCATCTCAGAGCGGTAGCCTCGCTAAAGGAAATATGAATATATTTCTTTTCTGTTTAGTTATATCAAATAACTTCAAGTTCAGAAGACTTTACAGAAGGAAGTGGTTACAAAAATAGCCATCACAAAATATGCTATAAATGTGAAACAGAATGGCGCTACACGTCAATGAGAATTTTTCTAGGAAGGACCACAATCATAACGAGTTGTTTTCTTATGTTTGAACGCTGGCTAATGCTTTCGTGAAAGCGACGTTATTTTCAATAGCGACTATTCATGACGGAAGGCGATTCCAGTTGTTAAGTGTGCTCAGTGAATAAAACGCGATACTTGGACCGCAAGGCCGCCAGGTGCCTGTTGCGCCTCCGCTTAGCAATGGATGAGCACTTGGTCAGCCAAGTAGAGTCACCACGCATCACAAACGCTCTCGCCCTCGTCGTATGCCACAGCGCGTCAGCTCAGGCTCCCCAGCACCCGCCGATGTCATAACCGCCGGAAGGCACTGCGGTCTGACTAACGCGTTTGAATCGCTGAGCATATGTGAATGTGAAAATGAAGTCGCCCTTCGTTGTGGAACAACAGCTACGTCAATTTGATCAAGTTTCTGTAATATGTACCGCACTGGAACGGTTAGTTGCTTGCGCAGATCACAATGCTGATACGGCCTATGCAAAAACCCTCTGAACAAGATATTTTACGGCGAGTTCTTTAGTTTTGTGGGCTTCATTAACTTGACTGCATTTGTAGCATAGAGGCCGCACGGTCGCGAGTAGATAGTATTAATTAAACAGAAAAGTTTGATAATATTTCTAATGAGTGAGTTAAATTTGTTTTCCGTGGATCCCATACTGACGCAGCGTACCGAGTGTAGTCCTGACAAGGGTTTTTGTAGGACAACCTTAAGTGTAGTGTGATCTGGGAACGTTTCGTCTGGGAGCGTTGTTAATCGCATACCGAATGTGCGCATTTGAAGAAAGGTTGGATGCAACGGGGCACCGGCGCACTTATGTGAACACACATTTTCAAATAGGATACTGTTTAGACTATATAAATAACTTAGTTTGTTAGTTTCTCTAGCTACACAAACATTCACTTATGATATTACAAGTTTGATTGATTAGCGATATTTTCAACCTACAGAAAACAGTCTTAAGATCAGACTGAAGATTCATTACGTCCTCGCCGGAAGTTATCTCGCGGAATATTACGCAATCAGCGAATAATTGAATGCTAGAGGAAACACACTATGGCAAGTTGCCTATATAAACAAGGAAAATAAGCAGACCAAGGCAAGGACCATGCGCTAAACGAGAGTGTACAGCACAGAGCTCAGAGTTATAATCATTACTGGAACAACCGAGAGCGGTTGTAGAGGAAGTATCATATACATGTTGAAAGCTTTTTGTCATTGTTAGGCAGGCTGAATTTATATATAGCAGAAGTTGGTGACACACCTTGTCGGAAACTTTAGAAAGGTCTGGAATCAGCGAGGGATTATTCGCCAATAGCTAAATTCAGTTAATGAGTGCCGGATATTAGCTGTGTATCCCCCAAGTATGATTTTCTAAAATTACATTGCCGTGCACTGCATGAGTTAAATTCTTAAAGTTGGCAAGGAGAGAAAACAAAAAGTGTTCAGATATTTTACGTGGTCTTCTGATAAGTGATATGGCCGGGTCATTAATATTATACGCAGATTCTTTCTCAACTGAATGAAAAAGTATTGTCACCTTCTGGATCTCCCAGTCGGATGGTAGCGAGCTTTCATTAAGTTTTCTTCAAAACTCAGTTAGAATTCCCGAAGACTACCAGGCGTACCCTTTGAAATTTTGGCACTAGTTAGCTCGCTACCAGACGTTGACGACAGCGTTAAGGATTTCATAGTATTTTTGATTCCATGATAATTAGGAGTTAATGGAAACATTGCAGGGTAGGGGTAGTCATATGATCGACGCAGACCTATGTTTTTAGCAAGGCTGTAATTGCACGCGAAAAACCTCACTTGAGTATGGCTGTTGTCACTTGAGAAGGAACGTCATTTTTCAACTGGGGTCAGTTGACCAGTAGCATCAGAAATTGCTGTTGTGTCATCATCCTTAAAGTTAACAACACTTCTGAACTGTTTTTGTATCTATAAGTATCCTCCAAAGAATGTTGATTACGAAGTTGCCCTTGCCCGATTTGATCATTTGAGAGCCTTTACTTCTCAGCAGCGTGTTGGTAGGCTACCTAACGATTGTTGTCAGAAGTATGATCATAGAACGAAAAACAACTCCGAAAAGGACCCCGAATGAACTGGATCTTTGCTGACGTGGGGCAAAATATGGCTCCCCCAATTTGTATGACTTTAACCTTGCTCTGCCCTATGACAGAAGTGCTTTCAAATGTTACCGCCACGAAACCCCCGAATTTCTCTGTTTGGGATGTTCTGCTACAAGCCTACGTTAGTCTTGCACACTTCGCTTTCCTTTGCTATACTGCCTCGAACAATAAATATGCGCACACGTCAGAGGAACTCCGGGCAGCCTGCCGAGCTTGCACCTTTAGTACGCAAAGATAGGAAAACGCGCATCTACGACCACTTGCACGTTGGCGCATACATTTCAGTATGTTCCTTTGTGGTGCTTTTGGGCCCCCACCATCGTGTCGAGCGCACAGGCATCCTGCTTCTGTGCTTTTACGTTTTGACGCAGCAACTGACGTTGTTTACGTAGCACGAACTAAGCCCTTCCACACACTCTCTCATGATCACGCTCCTCGCGCCGCGTAGGGAATCTTCTTAAGAGGGTAGTGCCGCATTGAAGTCGAAGAGAATCACCACCACATTTCTGAAGGCGATTGTAATCAATCCATTCGAGCTCGTGCTATTTTCCACCTTTACGACCGATGCGTGTAATGAGTGCATCGTGGTGCAAATTGCTTTTCTGTGTGTGGTCTCTTATTCGCGTAGAATGAAACGCTGCCAAAGAAACAAAAGATTATTTTTAGTGCATAGAACAAATGAAAATGAATTGTATTCTTATGGCACTCGGAAGTTTTCTTTGCTACTTACCAATTTTCCTAGCAGTGGTAGTTTCATAAGAATATGATTGGCAAACGCGGTATATTCATAACTGTAACTTCATAACACTAACAATCAGGTGAAAGCGCCCACCCGTATTATTAGCAGCGAGTAAAACGATATGGTAATATGAAACCCTATCGCTTGCGGTGCTGAGACGTTTGGGTATATTATGCCTTGAGTCGTTTTGCGATTCGTGTGTGAAAGTAACAGACCTAAAACTGACGCAAGCTTGTTTTCTTCACACCGGAAAGTCATACTAAAAGGGCGCCAGTGACTTATGTCTAACTGAAGCACATGCCAGTGTGAATGACAAGCGTTATTAGAAGTACGACAAATTGTACTACTGGTAATTTCAGTCATAATAGCTGCACTTGTCCTCGCTGTACGCACTTTGTGCTTTCGTAGTGCTTGGGCTTGTAGGACTTGGGATTGTGGAACTTGAGCTTTTAGGACTTGGGCTTGTAGGACTTGGGCTTGTAGGACTTGGGCTTGTAGTACTTGGGCTTGTAGTACTTGGGCTTGCATAATGTGGGCTTGTAGGACTTCTCCTAGGAGTTGTCACTCTGAGTTTCGTCACACTTGGTGTCGAACCTGTTGTATGAAATATACAAATTTACATACTAGCCGTTTCAAAGGCACAATTTAGTGTAGGTCGGATCAACTAGGTGAAAAAAAATAGAGCCGTAGGGGCACAAATAACGCTAACTTGCAACAGCTTTTCTTCCTTTATTGTCGTAAACACTGCGCCGATAAACAGAACACCAGCGCGCATCGCGAATGAATTCAACATCACGTTTTTAGGAATTTTTAGTTGTTGCTGCGATAGCCCGAGTGAAGGCTTAGACACACAAAGGCCGCGAAACTTGGCTATCATTTCCTTTTAAATAGTCTAGTCCGTCGTCTGCTCACCACCCACCGCGTTAGCGCAGTGGTGATGGGATTGCGCCGCCCAGCTCGCTCAGGTCGCGGGTTCAACAACGACTGCGGTGGCTGCATCCCCGTGGGGGCTGAGTGCAAAAGAAAACGCTCGTGCACCGTGCTTTGGCTGAACCAAGTGAACAAAACTATTCCGAGGTTGCCCTACTATGCGTGCCTTATAATCAAATCTCGGTTTTGGCGCTTAAAGCTTCGCAGTTTAATTAGTTATTTATTCAGCTGTTTACCGCTTTGCCGGACAAAGATTGTTTTATAAAGATTTGTATGACAGCTTCACACTTTCGCTTTGGAGCAGTCAGATGAGTAGTGCTTCTTTTCTTTTTTGAAAGGCCGTAATTAAAGCACGCACACGAAATGTTGCTTACGCTTCTGCCATACTACAGGCGTCAGCAAACGTCCATTCTTACGCCAAATTTGAATGCGGTTGCATTTCTCAAAGGTGTGCGGTAAAACTTTTCGTGCAGTCTGCGAAAACCGCACAGAACGCTTCTAAGTGCTTGCATAATCGATTCCCTGCACACAGTGTAATTATTACGCGCGACATAAACATTTAGGTACATAACCAAGGGCCAGTGTTCTCGCGGATTGGAAGCACACCGCGTCGTTTCGTTTGCCTCGTGCTGTGGGGATTCCTTTTATCGTCTCGTATCGCCAAACGAAAAACATTTTATAGCATGCAGAAACTGCACAACGCAAAAAAGGAAAAGAGAAGCACAAGCACTAACACGAACTAAAGTTTTCTTGCTTATAACATGTTATTTATACAAAAAAACACATATAGAAGCCTGTATTATAAACGCACCAGAAGGTGATGACCGCTGGACATACCGATGCCTGAGAAAAGAAAATCAAGTAAAAGGAAATTATAAAGGCTCGTAACGTGCCAGAATCTGTGCTTCAGCGAGATAATGGCACGTTACCCGCATGCTAGCGCCTTGCACGTTAGCGCCTGCGGTTCTTTTAACCCGTTTGTGTTTCGTGCTTTTTTCGGCGATGAAAAACTTTGCTGACGTGTAATACCAGCTGTCTCGATCTCTCCCATTTTCAATGTAAACCCTGTGGAAAAGAGTATTCAGGAAACATCTCTGAGGCGAGTAATTGAGCCAGGAACGCGAGACAGAAAAATGAACTGAAGACGGCAAGTCCTCCATTTGTACCAAAGTGGAGCACACCGCAGCGCTTCGTTGTCCCAGAAGAATCAGAAAACATGTCGCCTAGCGCCCGCTTAGTGATTTCGGGCAATATGATAAGTGGTAGCTTTGTGGCATCCGGAAGTTTGCATTTTGTGCCCGGTGCTGGCGCTTTGTCGCACACCTGCGGCATCTTAAGTGACAAGCGTGGTGCACATTCGTCGCCAATGTCCGCTGCACGTCGTTTTTATGAAGTGCACCGTTTCGTCTTGACGGGTTACTAAGGCTTTGCTTGCAGAATGCCTAGAGTGCATAGTATATGATTGATTTTCTTGTTCCTAAACCAAACCGTGCGACCACAGAAGGTGGGAGCTGGATGGTGCTGCAGCAAGAATGAAAGAGATCACAGAGAGGTGTGCATATATCAAGTGGTTGGCGGATAGTTCCAGTCACGTGACGATCACGGTCACAGCGTTTCTTGCACGTTTTGAAGGCCTCCAGCACTTCCTCTGGCAATGTTGCCTAACTCTGTCTGCTGAACTCTTCGCCGTTGAAGCAGCGCTTTCTCACGACGGATTCACGGCGTACGGTAATGAAACGCTGATAAACCGGGTGCCCTAGAAATGAGATATTGAAACTGTATAGCTCTAAGATCTCCTCTTGCTTTTACGTGATCAGGGTTAGTTGTCAAGAGTACGTTTGGGAGTCGACAAAGACGCATAGGAGCGTTCCGACGCGTTCATGTGTTTGCCTTTGTGAGAGAGAGGGATTGGTTCCCGACGAAGGCGAAAGCCTGCCGACCCCACCAGCTGCTCAGCGCTCTGCTGACACCTGAACATCGGTCAGCATTGCGGGGAAGGAGGAGAAGGAACGTAATGATGACCGAGATAAAAGGAAAGGGAATGCTCGGAACGGATCCATGACGCTGTTCTGGTGAACCCTCCGAACCAATAAAGATGACGAGGGTGAATTTGAAGGAGCTCTGCAACTGGCAGTGATCGAGTAGAAAGTTGCGCCGCACGAGCAGCACTCACCTGCTCATAGCCTAATTCTGAAATCCTCGTTATTCGAGCTGAGCACATCAAGATCCCATACCCATCACAGTTATTGTTAGCAGTGAACCCATACCAGAACTCCAGAAACTTAGGGTATTGGGTCTATTCATCCCAAGCACTGATAATAACGCCGAATCCATTAACAGGCTTTCCGTCACCGCCTATGAGACAACACGTTTAATCAAATGGATTGCAAACATGAGAAAAGTATGAGGGAGAAGCAACTGTGCACATCAGTGCAGGCCTTTTTTCTGAGCCGCTTCACCTACTTTGTGGCCTACTGTTAGGGTTGGAGTCTGGCACCACGTGCAGAAAGGAATTTCAACCGACCATTTCTCATCCTGCCTCGTCGAAATGAGGCGTTACTTCGCCTGCTATTGTTACCGTCCCGCACCTTGTGCAGAAAGAACTTCCTCTCACCCGACTTTCTTCCATTACGCCTCGTCGAAATGAAGCGTGACTTCCTAATTCGCCATGACCATTTGGAGTGTCTGCCGGTCTGGTGGAAGCCCCGCACTGTACAGGCCTCTTTTGTGTGTGTGTGTGTGTGTGTGTGTGTGTGTGTGTGTGTGTGTGTGTGTGTGTGTGTGTGTGTGTGTGTGTGTGTGTGTGTGTGTGTGTGTGTGTGCGCGTGTGTGTGTGTGAGCGTGCGTGCGTGCGTGCGTGTGTGCGTGTGTATGTGTAAGTGTGTGAGATCAGAGAGACCCTTTCCTCGAACAAACTACAGGAGAACTTCCACGAACCCGCAACGCGCAGAAGAGACGGTCAGGCGTCTACATATCTGGGCGGCGGGACGGCCTCCTTCTTGTAGCAGGCTGGGTATAACCTGAGGAGGGGGGGCCCTCTTTCTGTGCCGGTCACATGACGTCGACGGAAGCAATATCCCTCCCACGATTGTAGAGAGCCTTCTAAGGGGCTCCGAAATGTACTTTTAATCACTTCATGCTCTTCTCATTTTCTTTCACCAGCTTTTGAATAAACCGTGCAAGTTTCGCACTAGACATTCGTCTCGCCCTTGCTTGGTCGCCCTAGTCTACCGGATGCCTGCAGCCCGCCGACAACGCCACGCTACCCAATAAGTAACGTCGGTCGAGCTTCGATAAGCAGGCGCAGCTGCAACTAGGCAGCAGTACGATACGCTACCCTGGAGTACGCAACACTTCCTGCAGCTCTATGCTGCAGAAAAGACGAAGCTTGAGTGCGTAATCAGACAGACATTCAGAGCGGCGTTAGGGATACCCGACTCTACATTTACAGCAAGGTTTCTCCGACTTGGCATTCATAACACATTTGAAGACTTGTGCGCGGCCCACATCACCACACATATGGCGCAGCTCACTAAATCTGAAACAGACAGAAGTATGCTCGCCAAACTAGACGAAAACGTAGAACGACAAATAAATGAACCAAGATACCTACCCCCACCAATCAGGAAACGGCTCGCACTTAAACGTCTTTCCCGAAAATTGGCCGACGATTACGTTTCTTTGTAATGCGATCTTTTAGTGCAGCTGCTGCTTCATTTCAACAACAGGCAACCCCATACAGAACAGGCAGTGCCGAACGAAGGCGGTTCCGCGTTTCGGATTGGGCGGCACACACCGCGATCCGCCGCTATCGACCCAGCGCTCCCGCGACGCGCCATCTTATAGTGGGTCACCGCCGCGGAGAGGGGGGGCGTAAACTAGCAATTATTATTTATTGTTTCTTCTTAAGTGGGCTGAGGAAACGGGTGGAGAACAGGCGTATTGAGTAGAGGTCACACACTCATTCACTGACAGACAGGCCTCAATGTGACCGCACAACGATGGGGTAGGAAGTAGAAGGGGACGAAACGTCTTTCCGGTCACAGCAACGGCACTGCGGCAGGTAAGAGGCAGTACAAGGCAAGAGGGGAGGTGGGAGAAGGTCAGCCAGGCGTAAGCACTGCCAGGGACGATAAATGTCACTGACGAACGCGCCACGCAAACGGGGAAGCGAAAGACACGGCTGAGAGACGTACAGCCACGCGACGCGGAGACGGAAGAGCGGAGAGCTGTGGATCACGCGCGAGGCGGCAAAAAGCACCCACCGCCGGCACCGCGGCGGGCCGCGACAGCGAGAGAAGTGACCGCGAGGGCGGAGTGGACGGTAGCGGCGAGAGTCACCGCAACGGTGCTGCGCGGAGGAAGAGCAAGAGGAAGAGCAAGACTCATACCGCGCGCGACAGATGGCAGCAGGAGCGTGCGCAGGTAGACCAGAGCGCAGGCGATGACCTTCGTTACGGCGAGGCACGACAGTGACGCGAAATGCAGGAACGGGCGCCAAAGAACTACGTTCTAAAATACGCATCCCATACACCACGAGGGTAGGAGGAATGCCACGCCAATCCATAAGGCATATCAGCAGCAGGCGTTGCCATCTACGTCAATGCGGCTGAATATCTAGCTCCGAATAGAGCATTCGCAGTGGCAGGGATTAGGCGTACACATGCCACAGTCATTTCTGCCTCCATCCGTATACGCACATCCGCAATGGCTGAGGAGGTGGCCATCACTTTCGCAATTACAAATTCACAGGCAGATATTATCTTCCGTGACTCCAAGACTACCATACACAATTTCGGCCAGGGCATCACTGTTCAATCAACTTTTAATTTTCCTAGTAAGATCACTTCACCAGATAGGGATATTTAATAGATCTGGGTACAGGCACTTTCTGGAAACCCTGGAAACGAAGCGGCTCATCAGGCAGCCCGAGATTTAGTCGGCCGGGTGGGGAGCACTTGCGCCCTTGGGACAGCCAAGGACAGCCTAATTTCATTTCACGATCTGACCCACCACATTCCGCCCTGGACGAAGCAAGTTTCCGCCCCCAAATAAGAAGCTCAATAAAGAGCAACAAACAACCTGGAGGAGGCTTGAAACAAGCTCCTTCCCTAACCCGCTAGTTTTCTCTCATATGTTTTATCCAAATCTTTTCCCGATTGACCAGTGTGAGATAAGAGGGCTACCCTCAGCCATATACCCTGGGGATGCAAGGAAGATGCCCCCACCTTAAAAATTAGGCAAAATTCTGCTTCCAGGCGATCCTGCTACCTTGTACAACTATCCGACTAAATAAACGTTTTCTCTCTCTCTTTCTGCTACGGCAAACGCTGAGCACGCTCAGCAGGAACGCGGGAAGCGACAATGTGAACGTCAATGGACGTCTAAATCTTCTTGAAACGCGAGTTTCTGTTCGCAAACGAGAACCGAGATGGCCAGAATTGTTCACGTATTCCATGTTATTGTTTTTAAGCATTGCACAGTAGCGTGAAGACTGCAACTAGTTTGTACAAATCTGTAACATATATCATGAATGTATAATGACGCAAATACTCGAGAACTTAAATACACGTAGGGTGTACACCGCAAGTGGCTGCAGTGTTTGTAGTGTACGCGCGCTTCATTTCATTGCGATAGCAACTATATGGACACTTCATAGGCGTTTCTGCCGTTGGCGTCACCGTCGCCTTGAGTGAAGAGTGAGGAGTGAAAGTGTGTGAGGATGAGCCGACGAACGCGGTTCAATACCGCGCGCGAACGAGGAACGCAACCCGGATGCGCGCCCTCTCCTGTCGCGCGCGAGGCAGAGGGGTCAGGCGAGGGAGGAGGGGCGTTCTTCTCCGGTGGCTGCCAGGGTGTCTCGATGTGCTCCTCGCCCACCGCTACGTACAGAGTGGAGACAACCGCGGCGTCTGCTATGGCGTTGACCACGCGAATTGCTCACGTTGAAGTAGACGCCTTTGGCGCACACCGTAGGGACGCTTTGGCGGTGCTTGTTTGTCTTGAAAGCGATCTGCGACGCGGCCAACGGGCACGCCCGCTTGGGCCTCATCTTCACAGCAATCTGCGATGTCTGCAGAGCGCGTGTAGTGCCGGTGGCTTCGCATGCGCTGTATTTCCGACGTTTTGTACGCGTTGAAGCAACAGATGCACGGAGGTCAATTGGCTCGCGGCTGCTGCCGCAATTCCTAGCTCTAGCGTTTTCGTAGACAGTTTACGCTGTCATCCAGCGGTGTGTGTTCATGTTTACTTGCGCGCGCGTGACATCATGCTGGTTAATTTAGTTAAAACACGTGGACGGGCTAGTTGGATTGAATCCATGATAGAATGTGCAAGCGCGGCTGAACAAGCACGTCGAAAGAAGCAGGCACACAAACGCAGCGCTGTTTCTGAGTGTATGTTTCTTCGTACGTCCTCGTTAAGTCACGCATACACATTCTAACATTGTTAAATTAGTAATAGTAAGCAAATGTTTACAAGTTTATACGGCCGCTAAAGCTACTATCCTTATTTCGTATAGCTGTCTACTAATTTGCTATCGCAATCGCTGCTTTGCCTGTCCGGCGGAACTCAGACTTTTTTTTACGAAGGCGCGTAGAACGAAGTATATGTGTCTTGGTGTCATCGCTTATTCTACCGAATCGCTTTATTTGACTTCTCCCCCGTTTTCGCCGTGGTCGGCGATCGAATTTCCTCCGCTGAAGGCGTGTGTAACCGAGCTATATCCGCGGACAATTTTCTGTGGCCATGAAGGAAAAGCTACGGAGGCAAAGCGCGCACAAGAGAGAGCGCTACTGAAAAGAGACCCGTGCTTTCATCCATGGTAAGGCTCGGGAAACATAAACACCTTATTAGCAGCACTTAGATAGGACAAAACACATCACTCAATAGCGGCGTTTACATGAATAATACAGAAGCGTATCGTATTAACTTTCAAGCGTATCGCATCTCATGTAAACGATGTAATTCGCTAGGAAGACGTATGGCATCAATACGCCAAACAGGGGTAGTTTGAGATGGAGAATGCGCATTTCAGCGGTGCATGTAAACAGAAGCGTATCGCATCAGGAATTATGGGAAAGCATTCGCTGCGGGAGTACAACCGGCCAACCAACCAGCGCCGCGGCCGCGGCCGCACTGCGAGACATCAAAGCAAAATGGCGGCTGAAGGAGCAGGTGCGTCACACGGTCTTGTTGCTCGCGAGGAAGCGCCAACTCGCGTTTCCTTTACACGCGAGGAAACAGCATCCTTTCTAGCTATATTTAGTGAGAAGAATATAAGTGAATTGTTGGATTCCCGGCGTCAGCGAAATCAGGCATACTTTCAAAAAATACAAGCCGCCGAGATGGCCGCGCTCGGCTACCATTGGTCTTGGCAGCAACTGCGGACTTGCTGGAAAAACCTGAAGTCCAGATACGATAAGGTATGCTTCCAATTTTAGTTGTTCCCCTTCTCGGCCTGTGCCATAGTGTTGGTTGCTTAGAACACCTTTCTTTCTTTTGACATGCCCTAGGAGCTGCTAGAGCAAAGCAAGAGCGGCGCGGGAAAATCCACTTGGCAGTGGTTTTCTGAAATGAATGCTTTACTCGCACATCGTCCTATGAGCCAAGCGCTGCATTACGGTATCGACAACAACGAGCCGGACGAAAGTGAAGACTCCCGAGCCGGTAAGCGAATACAGCATAACACTCACGTACTTTGCGGACTGCGCAAAAGCAACGACGTATGTGGGTACGAAGCGCTTAAAACTTCGCGTGAACGTTGCGTACACACGGCAGCTCGCAGCTGTGAAGAGGCGCGGCCAGAAGGTGCGAGAACACAAACCGCAGTGGGAAAGGGTTATGTAGACATGCTTCCCGCGAAAAAGATTAAGAACTGCGATTGCAACCGAAGATATCGATATCCCTATGAGTACCGCTTGATGCTGCCCGCATATCCCACTGCGGTGGGCATCTGGCGAATTCACGAACTTCTTTTCCTAGCGTTGTAGGCTCGCGTTTAGGAGTACGGTCTTTACCAAGGAATATGTGGTCAGTTGCATGCCCGGCGTTCGTCACTTTGTTGGAAAGCCCTAGCTCTGTTTGCGCCAGTAAAATAAAATGTGCCACTGCGGACATGTTCACCATAACTGGAGACGCACGCACATTGAATGTAATGGTGCCTTTGCAGGTAATACCTAATATGTATTTGTTCCGCCTCCTTTCTGTAATTAAACGTGAAAACTAACAGAAGACTCTGCGTAGTGTGCAGTTACTTATAAGGCTGTTTGTATTTATTTTTTTCGCAGACAAGTGTGCAAGTGAAGCTGATGACGACGCCGAAACGCTCCGAAGTACACAGCCCTGCAAGTCACTGGTTCGTTTCTGTCTAATCACATACGCCTGTTAAGAAACCTTTAAAATTATGGGGTTTTACGTGCCAAAGCACTTTCTGATTATGAGGCACGCCGTAGTGGCGGACACCGAAAATTTCGACCACGTGGGGTTCTTAAAGCGCACCTTAATCTAAGTACACGGGTGTTTTTGCATTTTGCCCCCATCTAAATGCGGCCGCCATGGCCGGGATTCGTTCCCGCGACCCTGTGCTTAGCAGCCCAACACCATAGCCACTAAGCAACCACGGCGGGTTTTAAGCAACCTTTTTCGTGCTCACCTGGGCAAGAAATGGAAAACGCTGGAAACATTCTGTGAACGTTAACTTGGTTAATGCGACTGTGTTATGTATAAAAAACGTTTGCTAAGAAATATATAGAATTTTGGGTAAATTAGCACTACAATCCGAGGTCACAAGATCCGCGATGCTGAAATTGCAGAATATTAGGGAAAACCAAAGTGCTCCTTTTCTTCGCAAGCAAGTCTTAAAATTTCCATGACGTGACAAGCGAAAAGAACAAGGTTCTTTACTGGAATAGGTTTCTTATGACAAAGTTAAACTATTCGACTGCTTGTGTTTGCGTGCAACCCCAGAAGCCAGCTGTTCACAGCCACCAAGGAAGCGCTCCAGATACAGCAAGCACTCGGAGCTGCGTGAACTGTTCGCTGATGAGCAAAACAGAAGTGCTGACCTCGTAAGACAGCACACAGACATGATATTTCAACAGCAGCGGCAGCTTTTGCAGGAGGAGCGGAATAACATGAATGAACTCATGGCAAACATTACAACTTCCTTCCTTCAAGGCACTCAAGCCCTTTTGTCACAAGTGTTCAGCCAACAGATGCAAATGACAGGCCACCAGCCAGCAGTGTTCAGCTTTCCTGCACAATGACCTTTTGTCACAACGGGGGTGGCCTCCAACATCACAAGCTTCCAACCATGTCACCCGTCAAACTCGACGCAAGACATGCCAGTGCAACCGAACTTCTCTGGTTCAACCACATCAAGGTCACCTCGCTCATAGGCGACTCATATTAAGTATGTTTCATTGAGTGCTAGAAACCGCTGGTGCTCTCTGATGTTCCTTTAAAAAATTGCTCACAGGCACTGTAACACTCTAGTTACTTTCGTTCTTTTTTCTGTGGGTCTGTGGTGCTGTCTCACTCACATTTTGTTTTGCTCGACTCATACTAACTTTTTTTGCCAGAGCCATTGGTTATTTTTGGCTCTGGAGCGGCTCATTTGTAGGTGGCTCATATTCAGTGTGCTATGCTAAGTGTTGGAAACAGCTGGTGCTGTCCGACATTCTTTGTACTCTAGTCACTCTTGCTATTTTTCGCTGTAGGTCATGTTATTGCATTGCCTGCATTTCTTACTAGTTGATCAGACATGAAAAGGTGGGTTGTCTAGCCCGTCTGGTAATTTTTTGCTGCCTGTCAGTCAGTTTATGTGGTACCTACATTTTTTGTATTTTATCGATTTTATCACAGGTAAGAGAGCTGTGTTGTCTACTCACTCGTTTGTTTTGCTGGACCAAATACATTGCCTGCATTTTTTGTGTACTATCTCAGATAAGAAAAGCTGTGTTGTCTAGCCTCTGGTGACATTTTGCCGACATACAGTGCCTACATTTTTTGTATATTGTGATAGAGCTGTGGTGTCTAGCCACAAGTTTTTTGCTGTGCGACACTCTGTCAAGTGCCTACATCATTTATGACTCCTATTATAGTCAAGAGAACCTGGGATGTCTAGCCAGTCTGGCTATTTTTTTGTTGTGAACGACACTTTATACAGTGCCTGTATATTTGGTGTACATTTTATCACGGATAAAAGGTGCTGTGGTGCTTAGTCACTCTCGGTATTTTTGCAGCGGGTCGCACTCAATTGTGCCCACATTTTTTGTGGATGTCTTATCACGGTTAAGCAAAGTTTATTTTTTTGTCACATGTGTAACAAACATGTTTACCGATTGTAGTACACAAAGACAGTGCCTCCACTACTCCTGCATTTACTGTTTAAATTTTTTATATATAATACATGAAAGTATTGGCAACTTTCATTGCTTAATGAGAAGGAATGCTGCCTTGTTACTTTTGTGTACAAAGTGTAAGCTGAATTTAGCAGACAAGACGGTGCTTCCAGTTCTTAATAAACATTTTATTTTCACACTTTGTTGCATTTTATCTGTGATATGTTGAAGGTGGAATGAACACCTAGAGCATAGGAACTTATGTTTCTCACAACCACCTTATAATTCGAACACATAGCACGTGATCTCCAAACAGGTTGCAAGTTTATGAATGAGTAACTGCTTCTCACTTTTATAGGCGTATTGCAGTTCATCGTCTAAGACAGGGCCAGTGTACTTCTGCTTAGGTACATGTTAAAAATGTGTTAACAATTGCAATGTTAACTTCGTGACCTTTATTAATGTTCTACCATGAAGCAGAGCGCAAAGGAAATTCTTCCGCCATGTACTGCTTCAAGAAGTCTCCCATAGCATAGACGGCATTCCGGTCCTGAGGACTGTTAGACGGCTGCACATAGATGTTTTGCTCCGTATCTTGAACAGCTGACAGCACGCATCTGTGATGCTTTCCCGCCTTTGTTCACAGAAATTGTGCAGTATACACGTCGCTGCTATTACCGTTGGCATAAACTTATAGCTGGTATCTACACGTTTTAAAAGTATGCGCCATCGTCCCTTTAGCCGCCCAAATGCGTGTTCCACTACATTGCGCCCTGAACTATGGTAAACGCTAAATGACTCCGGTTCCTTAAAGAGTGCCCCTGTATAGCCTTTTAATATCCATGGCAAACATGGGTACGCAGGGTCGCCAAGCAGCATAAATGGTATCTGGAAGCCGCGCAAGGTTTTTTCTCCCTGTGGCAGCAAGTCGTTGCTCCTCCGGTACAAGTTGGACAGCTTGAGCACTGTGGCATCATGCGCTGATCCAGGCACGTTGCAAGTGATGCTGCGAAACCTGAAAAATTAGGCATCATTTATATCATGCTTTTTTTTGCAGAAGAGGTTTTAAGATATGCCAGGCTCTGTGCTGTTGTCTAATCTCACTAACATGGGGAAGTGTTCAGCTATGCATGAGAAAAAGTAAGGCAAGAATGCACCATATGAAACACGCAACAGATGCACAACTTTGTACAGAAATCACTGATTAAATATCGCACTTGGCGTAGCAGAAGTCCTAAGCTGTAAATTAACTGAAGATGTGAGCCCTGGCCATCCACAGCAGCCTTCATGGCATAAAAGCATATTTATAGTAAACAAGGTCGTCAAGCCCTTTCTTCAGAACATGGGTGCAGTGACTTGCAGACAAATGTGAGCTAAATGGCATCTCGCTGCAATACTCTTAGCATTTTATGTTGGCTTGAACTGAACTATGAATAACTACAGCACTGGAAAACTATATTTTGTTGTCTAGGTGTCTTAGGTTTAGAAAGCATAGCTAAAACACACTTACAGGCCTCTGTCATCCACTACGGCTTGTACATTGTACGATGTCCAGCCCTTCCTGTTTACGAAGTCTCTGTAGCCTTTTTTCGGGGCAGTTATTGGAATGGGAGTCCCATCAATCGCCCCGAAAATTTGAGGCAAGTGGCACCTGAGCTCAAAGTTTCTGGCTATTGCTGTGGCTTCTTGTGCTGATGGTAGCATTATGAATGTCTTCAAGTAATACTTGGTAAGTGCACGACAGAACATGTAAAAGCACTTTTTTACAGTACTTTTGTGCATGGCAAATTGGTTTGCAATATTCCTGTACTTGCAGCAACTAGCTAGCTTGTACAATGCAATGGCCACTCTCTTTTCCAGGGGCAAGGGAGCTCTCACCCAGGCAGATTTGGGTGACATATAATCTCCCATGAGAGAGACAAACTCATAAAATGACGCCCGGCTTATGCGGAAATTTTCCCTCCAGTCGCTGTCCGTGAATTCTTCTAAGACGATGTGACACCACCATACATCAGATCTTGTTTTTGCCAAGAAAGACCGCTTGCGCCGCTCCTTTGATAAACGATCTGTAAAATAATGCACAAATAAATTAGCGGGAACACTGCAAGAATTTCTACATATTTCTACCTAAAACATGCGGTATTCTCCACAGGGAAGTACAGTGGATTGTTACTTCATATTCAGTTTTTTGTTAACCACAGCCACAGCTTGTGAGACATATAAAAGCACGCACAGAAAGCTAACGTTTCCTTACAATTTCTTAATAGTGAAACGTGTTAACGAACCATCATGTCCTACAAAACGCGGCTAGTACTTGGCAAAGAAATAATAATAAAGAAAATAATGCCATGTTGCAATAAATGCGGTTCACATAGATGGAGGAGCAATACCAATAGATCATTAACAAAATTGCGGTTTTCACAGCACCGTAGAAGTGTGACAAACCATTTCTTAAGTTTTTTTTTAACAATATAACGCTCGCTTTCTTTTCAGTGCATCAAATCAATCATGCTACGTGCAGATTACAAAACAATCATATTGCCAACTCATGATGTTATAAGTCGTTACTTCTTTTTTTTAAAGAACACGCCATCCGCGTAAACAAGAGTGGGCCACATAATTAGGACGTTTTTCGTACCTTGCATCAGCGCCAATCCGCTCAGAGTCGACGCCGTTGTGGCACTGGCGCCAAGTTGCAAAGCTTGAGTGTGCAGCAGCCGTACTTGTCGACAACGCTCTTGGTAGCGGATAAGTGCTAATGCAAACCAAACTACATGCAAATTCATCCACGCAGACAAGAGAAGCAGGACGTGCAGTTGCAGAGACGCACTGAAGGACATAGCTCACTCGGTGCGTATGGTATCGCTTTCGGATTGTTCGCGCGGGACAGCGGAAGCATGCTTACCGGAAGTAGGGGGGCTCATTTTCAAATGTGACACTAGAGGGCGCTAGCTTGCCAGCCAGAGAGATGCGCATACATGTAAACGGAGGTGCATCAGCGGAATGCGATACGGCAAGATAATACGATACGCTTCTACCGTATCCATGTAAACGCGGCTAATGTAAAAGTTTAATTATTTTGGTGCTTTTCTCTTCCGCGTCTGTGCAAGCGCGAAACCGTCGCACGTAGAAGTTGCGTCGATTGAGCGTCTGTTCCGAGGAACCAAAAGCACTGTCAAACGCTGGCGAAGTACATGCGCGGTAATACATGTGCAGAAGCTCAATGCCACAGAAATTTGTCCGCGAGTGTAGTAACCGAGTTGCGCCACGCGTTCGTCGTTGAACCCTAACTTGCTCTTTGAGACGTACGCGCGCTGTCGCGCGACCAGTTTGTGGTGCCTGAAAGGTAAGATAATGTGGCGGGTGGTGGCGGCTTTGTCGCGTTTCTCCACCACCTGGCCTGGCGGTTGCAGGGCGCGTTCCTCGCCTAAGTCCGTTGCGCGCCTGAGATGCGCCGTTTCGTCTTACCGGTTCACCACAGCTTGGCTTAGACCGATTCCCATAGGGCACGCTATCTGTATGATCTTGAAGTGAAGAGTCGGATGAGTAGATATGACCTCCATGGAACACACGAGAGAAGATGAAAGCAAGCATAGATACGCAACCTACCAATGTCGTAGCATGGTTTTCATGCTGTCGTCATTCCGGTGTCGTCATGCGGTCTTGGTCATGCTACACTTGTCATAGTTACGCTGCCATTCCCTCGACCCAAGCATGTCGATGATAATTTGTTCCACCAAGCACATTTTTTACGCGAGCAGTATAATTCGGCCGTATTGCTCGTATGGCTGATTTGATTTCCGTAGTCTGCATAAGCTATTCCCTTACTTTGACGTCATACTGCATTGTTTTTGCAACAACTGTTTTGCCCCGTTGCGTCTATTAAAACCTTTTTGAGGTTCGTGCATTCGTGTACGTTAGTGTGCGTTTCGATCGCTTCGAGGTACGAACCGTTACAAACGAAAAGGGCGTATTCTGCTTGAAGTTATGTCATTCCAATCCAGTGACATGGTGAGACGCTTTTGTGTTACTGGCTTTCATGCTGGCTTTCAAGCTGTTACCAAGGCTTTCGCGCACAGAAAGACAGCCGAGATAATACCCCAACATTCCTGCCTACTTGAGATGATCGGTACCGAAAGTACGTACATCACTCACTTCCAGTGAAGGGCACGAATAGGTCCGAAATTCTGTATGTTTGCTCTGGCTTGGCTTAACTCCACTATATCGCGCGATGACGTAGGTTCTCTTCCATTATAGCCACGGCACTGTGCAGAATATAAACCATAAACCGCTTTTTGATTAACAGAGTCTGGGAACAAACCCATATTACGTTTATACACACGTGAGGCATATATGTGCCAAAGACGATAATGAAGAAAACTGTATTACGCATAAAGTTTTAGATCCTGAAACCGCATAGAGAACAGGAGCGGTGAGGAAGTCAGCTGTGAAACTAAATAAAAAATCTAGCAATGAAATCACAAGAACAAATTTACCGCAGTCGGTTGATGTTTAGTTCGCCTAATAGTAGAGGGGTTGTACCTGTTGTGGTTATGCTTGGTCGTATAGCAATTATTACTGGAGTCGTACTTCCCGTAGAGGCCTCACTTCCAAGACCACCGCCATTGCCTTGATCTTGGTTATCGCCTGTAATGCCCACTTCTCCGAAGTCACCTGGGAAGTCAGCACCCCAAATGTACGATCAGCGAAGGCACAAAGGAAAGACAAGCATTCGCAATAGTCGAAACTACTGCAATAAGCACAAATAAATGGTTGTCCTATTCAAGTGGTCATGTGCCCTGTCGCCATATAACATTTTACTGCAGCAGTCTTATTTAGAACTAGAAAAGCGCTGAAATGAAACGTAGGGATTGCAACAAACAGTACTGTCAACTTGAATAAATTTTAAAAAGAAACGATAAATCACTTTAACGTCGTCAAGATTTCATTCAAAACTTTATTATCCATAACTGCACGATAGTAGGTTGGTTATTAGAAGAGAAAATAAAGGTCAAAGTTCATTTTTTGTTTCGATGAAATTCCAGTGACAGAACGACAGTGTGACGTCGGGATTTGAAAATAAGTTTTCGCATTAGTACCACGTTCGCTCAGTTGAGGTTTCAAAAACTTCCCAAGTGGAATGCTTGGCTCTCGTTGAATACAATGCTGTCCATTTTCTGACAAATAACAAAATAACTAATCCCTAGCAGATAGTGTCAAAATCGATGGCGTCAAGGTGAGCCGGTGCGGAAACTTCGAGATTGCTTGGCCACCTGTGTTTAGTTCTATATTTTTTTTTCTGGCTTACTGAGCCTCTTCTCACATAAATAGCAGTTATCTTTTTTTCTTGCTAATTTTGATTCTATGTTTCTGTAATACATGTGAAATCTTTTTCTTTCTCTTTTCTTTATTGTCCCTTTAAGTTTGGGTCAGTCACGTACCCGGGGGGGGGGGGGGAGGCGTCACGTAGGGAAGAGCTTTGCGCCGATCCTGAATCTCTCGCGCGCGTAATCATGCAAACGACAATTAAAATTTGGAGTGCGATATCTCAGAGCGCCGACATGCTAGAAGAATTCTTCCAAGTGAAACTCTGTAGAAACACGACTGCCTCTAACTTTCGAATACAAACATGCACACTTACTGCAGTAAAAAAAAAGTTGATTATTCAATTTTGCTGAATTGGTCTGCTTACAGCGATAATTATCACCTCACCTTCTGTCCCCCTGGTCGCATAGTTAATTTGCACAGGTGGTCCTCGCGTGCCTCCCAGGGCCTAATTTTAAGAAATCCATAAAGCTTAATTTTCATTCTGCCTCCTTTCTTTCTATGATCCTTTCGCTTAATGAAATATAGCAATTTTCGACAAATTTCATACAAGAAACATACAGCCCAAATTAAAGAAATTGCTGGCGATTGTCACTAGATATTGGCATTTTATTTTGAATGTAACAACCTTCATAAAATTCGATGCTGCGGCTGCAGAGAAAAATTGCTTCTCCCTTCACGCTTACTTCGATACCAGCCTCCGAGCTACAGCTCCCTGTGCAGTGTAACGGTGTTGGCCACTGGACAAGCGGGCACCGTATAGAGTGCAAAAGAAAAAAAAAATTTTTGCAGTGTTGTTTTAACCATAGCGCGACGTCCTGACACAGCTCCAAGTTTACTAATGCTCTGTAGCAATGAAGGTATGTGTGATGGCGTTGCTCAGAAAAATGAGCAAACGTTTGCGGCGCGTTTTAACCATAAATGTTTGCGCTTTTTGTGCCAGGTTGACCATGTTATGATTAGAAGCGTAATAGTGGGGGACTCCGGAATAATAATTTTTACCACCACCAGAGGTTGTTTAACGCGCACACCTAAATCCAAGTATTGGAGTGATTTCTGCATTTCGCCCCCACCGAAATACGGCCTCCGCGGACAGGATCGAATCCGCAACCTCGAGCTCCGCAGCCCTACGTCATAACGACTGAACTACAACGGGCGGATGGAGCCTCGTTTCGTGGCCAGGAACGCTATAACTGAGGAATAGCGCGAGTAACTGGATCGTGAAGTGGGTCACCTAGGCTGTACCGTAGAAACAAGCACTGTAGTAAATAATTTAGGGCACTTCGCCGCTTGCCAGTATACTTCCTGGGGTTTTGAGGTTTCCGTTCTTCGTTGACAGCAAAGAGAAAGAAAGAATACCTGGCCATAAATGTGTTGGTTGAGGTCACATTAGTTGGTTTAGGTCATACAATTTTTCAAGCACAGAAAAGTACACACAACGAATAAAAAAAGAAATAAACGTAAAAAAAACCATAACGGTAAAGTTGCAACACACAGTGCTTTTTAGAAAAGACTGCAATAATTTCGCTGAAGACAAAACGACGAAACAAGGATCGAATAAAGCTCCCTCGCCATTACATTGTAAAGGCTCTAATGTATTATCACGCATCGTCAGATAACCTGAGCGACAAAGAAGTTGACTGTCACTTAATCGACAATTTTTGTCATATCCAAAGTTCTCCGCACACCTCATTATTCTTTTTAAGTAGGTGCGCTGCTTAAGGTTTCGCTCTTAATTTGCCATCACTGCCACAATAGCGGTCACGCACTAAACGCTGCGCTGGAAATCAGCACATTTTCTTGTCCTATTTTTCCTGTAGCGTTCATTGCAATTATTTTGCCTGATGTAGTCGTAGCAGTGACCTGAAATTACGACGCGTTCCCAGGATGCACAGGGCAAAACGAACGCTGGAAACAAGAATGATGCCATAACATATTTGCATCATGTGCACTGCAACAGTCTGTCACTCACCCACGTCCAGAACCACGAGCAACGTGACCAGAAGGGCGACAACGAAGAGAACACACGCTGCTGCGAAAAGGCACCACAAGATGTTGCTGCCGCCCCTTGAAATAAGAAGGGTAAAACGAATCATTACGCGAACTTGAGGGAGCACCAGGTTGAAGCAACTGAATTTGGCAAGAATAATCTTGGGAAACAGTTTTCTTCTTCCTCAATTAGTCATCAGACATGGTTATTATATATATATATATATATATATATATATATATATATATATATATATATATATATATATAAATATTGTGCTAATTCTATTTTTAAAAGAAAGCTTGCATCTGTGTACAAGCCATAAAGCAGCCTTTAGGAAGAATCTTACCATGGCTCTGGATAGGTTTGTGAACAATTTTCAAGCGAAGCTTGTATTTGCTCACAAGTTTTGGTGGCGATGTAATCAGGCAAAAAAAAAATATTGCTCTCAGAGCAGAGCAGCTACGGGAAAGGGCGGTTTGATGAGTTAACAGGGGTGCAGGAGAGTGAGCCATTAGCAAGGTTTCCAGCTGCATAGGCGCACGCTCACGCAAAGTGCCCAAACAATCCGAGCCGTTTCGCTTCCGCGGGGGAGCGAAAGGGCAGGAAAGGGTATCGCGCGCGCTGCTCCGGCTTTATTTCCGTTCACGTCAGTCTCGAAAACGGATGGGGCAGCCATGCGTTGTGCGCTTCCTCGAGTAACTGGCAACCTTCGACGAGCGGAGGCAAGGGCTCGCCCGCGAAAGGGCTCGCTGTCGGTGTGCCGATACAGCCGTAGCCCCTCGTGCCCAGGCGATCCGACAGGGAAGATCCCGAGCTGAGGGAGCGGGAGGACAAAGCAATCCTGCACGGTTACCTGTGACTTAACCGTGACGAAGGTCAGGTGCACCCAGGACAAGCTTCGCTTACACCCATTATCCGGTAGAGGAAGGGTTGGTCATTATTTTGTCATTGCATTTCTCCGTAACTGTTATAACTACGCTTGCAGTGATGGTTTCTAGAAACGAATCTAAGATGCTTGAGATGTGTTTCTGACACCTTAGGCGGGGAGAGACCTTATTTGTTTGCAAAAAAGTATTTAATTTCTTGTTTCCTTTTTTTTTTACTGCCAAGCTGTTAAGGGTTAGTTACTGCAGGATAGTGTCCGTGTGTAGACACAAAATCCCGAAGGCGCAGCAATGCCGGGCCGGCCCGCGACGTAGGTGAAGCAGGCGTTAAGCACTCCCCATACGTGCACACTTAGAAAAGTTCACGCCCTTTGGGTTGTATTTGGTCCCCAAAGAATAATGGTCATCTGTCTTGCCGGCATTTCCTTTGTTTAATGCTGCGATTCCGGTACTTTCTAGTCACAAAAAGGTCGGGCGTTGTCAGCTTGACACAGCGTTCTCGACTGGAAAGCAGCGAGCGCCGAGTTTTCAAGAGAGGAAACGCAAGCAATGAAGATCACGAATATTGTAGTGGAACAAATTAAGCCCCGAAGGCAGTAAACTTTTTTTAGAGTGTAGACTGATCCAGAAGGTAGGGCAATACCGGGCCGACCCACGGCGGAGGAGAAGCAGGCGTTAAGCACTCCCCAAACGTGGTCCAATCCAGAAGATATTGCAATACCGGGCAAACCCGCGGCAAAAGTGAAGCTGGCGTGTGGTACTCCCCATACCTGGCCGATCCCGAAGATGGTGCGAAGCCGGGCGGACCGGCGGCGGAGGTGGAGTTCGCCATTAAGAGGCCCACATACACAGCTTCGCTGGTCATCCTTCTTCACAGAGTGGAAGGGAACTGAGTTCTTATTATTTTTTTTTCAGTGCAAACATTGAAGTATTTTTGTAGGTATGAAACGACCGTTGAAACGTTCGACTAAATGACGAACGTTTTATATCCTGCAGTTGGTGCCGTCGTGCTTTCGTGGTATCGACGGCGAATGCGCGCGATTGTTCAGAAGACCTCTGGAGACGCGATGGACGCGCGGTGAGTCTGGATCCAGAAATGACAAGCGGACGCACGGTGGCGCCCCGCTCAGTCGGCTCTGCAAGCGCAGTCAGAGAAGCGAGGTTTCCCTTTCCACTGCGGGCACGAGCTCTGTGCGCTCACCCACTGATGTGCTTGCTGAGCAGCTGTGCACATATCGCATCGTAATGCAGATACCGGTCTGAGCGCGACAGACAGTAAGCATGAGGCAAATTGCGTCGAATTTGTAAATTGCAATAAGTGCAGCTAGGCCATTAGTTACAAATGTAATTAGTGAACTTTTGTTAATTGGCCAGACTTGCATCTCGACTTCTGTCCCCCTTTCCCCTTTTCAGGAATCAAGCTTAGTGGTTGGAAATGTGTTATCAGCCTCAGATTATCTTTAGGCTACGTTCATACTTGGTCTCGGAGCAGGTGGAAGCGGAAAAAACTTGACAAAACCCGCGCGCCTATGTGGTCGGTCTCGGACCGACCACATAGGCGCGTGGGTTTTTTCATAGGAAACAATGCAAATATTGCCAATCTTTTCTCACTGTAAGTGTGATTTAAAGAAAGTACATTTAAACTAACATTTCTTTTAATAAATGCAATGTTGAGTAAGTACAGTGTGGCACAGTAATGTGATCGTTTGACGGGAAAACCGTCCAACATTTCATGTACGAGAAACTGCTGGACGGTTGGGTGGCGGTGTGTTATTCGCTGAAGGGAGAGTCGCTTTCAATATAAAAAAAAACACCGGGGGGACTCCTTGCAACGATTTCCTCCTTTCTTTTTTTTTCACTTTTATACTCTGTTCGGGCAACCAATTTGTCAAATGTGCGTTTTTTTTTATCTGCTGCACAACCCTACATAAATGAGGGGCAACACTTTCGCTCATCATGTTCTACACTGGTAGTTGGTTTTGTTAAGGTGGCGCTCCTCAGTTAAGTTCTGGCACTCATGTTCCGCTATTATATTCGATGTCATCACCGCAAGCATCATTTATGTCACCCACTCCTTAGTAGACAGTTCTGTGAAAATGGCCTTCCGTTGCTTACCATGAGGTTTCCTGAGTTCTGTGGTCAGCTCCTCTTTTTTATCCCCAACAAAGCTACTCTGTTTCCATTAGCCACGTTGACACTCGTACTCTTACGCATTGGCGCAATCTCCTACACTATCTATGCATCACGATGTTTATTGTCATGTTCACTAGCCAATTTTGGTTACCGTTTTTTTTTCATGCTGAATAGAACCTCTGAGGGTTGACATCCTTTCAGCAGCTTTTATTCAAACTGATGCAGAAGAACATCGAAATTATTAGTCCAGAGCTATTTAAGAGTAAGGAATGTCCTTTCCGCAACTCTAAAGCCTCTAGGCAGTCGGTATTAGTGCACAACTTCATGAACTTGGGGCAGATGACTTGCTCGCTGCAATAATGATGTGTTTTTGGGAGAGGAAGGAACCGCACCTTTGTAGAGACCCACTCATCACCATATCATCCACCAAAGATGAATGATGTACCGCAGAATTGTCCATGATAAAGAAGGCAATTGGTTGTAACACAACTCTTGCCAAGACTTCGTGCAACCACTTTTTGAACAAGTGACTTGAGAGAAGATTCCGTAATGACTATCTAGATGACAGGCAATCGGGTCTTCTTCAAGCTGTGGGCTTTGAATGCACAAGTCCTCTCGAAATGGTACACTAGCGGCAGCCTAAAATTTATATCAGCGCGTGTGCTGCAGACAGCAAAAAAAAAAAAAAAAAAAAGAACGTCGTCTTTCTTTCATGGACAAGTGCCCTGGCAGTTCCTTTACCTTCATTTTTACCGTTTAGCAGCTTTTTTGCAGCATACCCTTGTCCGATGGCAGTTGAACACTTGTTGATCGGCGCATCCTTCTGCTATCGTAAAGTAAACAAGAGAACTTCTTCGTGCTGTCTCGCATCAACGTGAACTAAGCTGCGAAAACGGCGTGCAGTCGGACTCTGTCCCCGTTCCAGATGGCTTTCAAAATACAGCGATCCGGGCGCATCTTCACAGTTGGTAGTAGCTACAGCGGGGGAGTGCCGCTTCTCGCAGTGCTCTAGGTTTCTGTGCAGGCGCGAATAAGAGCGCGTGCGAGAGGAAAAATTTGGGGGCGTTTCCTCCTTGAATATGTGACTCTGCTTGGGCACTACGGAGGAGGTTTCTTAGCGCTTGTTGCATGCGTTTGTCCCCTAGACATGCCGGCATTGCGGGTTTCGGTTCAGTTTGTTTGTGCTCCGCCGCTGGCTGCCCGCGCAGTGAGGCAGTGGGCACCGACGCCTCATTTGGATATCGCTGTGTTTGGAGGGGCAAAGTTCTCACTGGTGTTGTACAAATCGCGGATGTCGTTTTTCGAAGCGACGATAGGTTGGATTTTTTTACAAGCACTCTTCCAGGAGGCCACACGCAACCGGCAAACGGAGGCCTCAGGAGAGCACCTGAGGTTATAATAAAGCAGGCGGCGCAGGAACTCCAGGGCACCGTAGGGGCAGCGGGGGGATCAGAGCTGGAAGCAGGGCGGCCCGTGCGTTGGGGCCGCTGAGGCCGAAGTGTGCCAGGGAGTGTTCGCATAAAAAATTGGCTGTCCGCTGTCGCGGACAGCCGATTTTATACACCCCTGGCACGAGCAGGCCTCGACGAGTCCCAATCCACGGAGCACTCCTGGTTCTAGCTTTGGTGTCCCCGTTGCAGCTTTGGTGTCCTGGAGGCGCCATCAATAATGCGAAATAGTGATACGTTCCTTCATTTAGTAAGGAACACGATTGAATACATATAATTACGTCCAGCTGCCAACTTGCGACGCTAAGTTCAGCACTACCGCACCCCACGACTTCTGCCGGGTCACCTAGGGACAAACCCATACAACACATGCTAAGAAGCTCCTCCGTAGTGCCTAGGCAGAGTCATATATTCAAGGGGCAAATGTCTCCAAAGTTCCTTTCTCGCACCCACTGTTACTCGCGCATGCGCGCGCACGTCCGGCGTCACCGCAAGTGCCACGCCCCACTGCACCTACTAGCGATTGTAATACGCGACTTGGGCGGGCCCGCGCCCAGGCCCGGGCCGCCCATAGTAGAACACGCCGCTCCCCCCACCCTCCTCCTGGATTGTTGCACGCGACGGAAGACGGAGCACTTCCTCCCCACTTCCCTTGCTTACGTGCGCGAGATTGAGACGATATCGCTGCCTCACCCTCGCACGTTTTCCCTCGCACATAGAGCATACGGCGAGCGGCTAAGATTTTATCACCTTTGGAGTTGATAAAGAACTTCACGGCGACGGCAGAAATGCGTCCGGAGTATCCATATGATTGTTATTGCACTAAAATTCGAGCTTCCCGCGGTTCCTCTTCTCGATTATTGCAATAAGAAGCTATATATTGGCTTCAGTGAGCTTTCTGTTTTGTACGAAGCTCACTTTGCGTGTTGTTAAGCAAAAAAAAAAGAAGCCGAGGTCACCCGCCGACAAATCGAAGCCAAAATCTTCATAGGCAGCGCGCACGCCATTTGGCGCCACAGTGTACCGACAAAGCAAGCTCATAGACTTCACCAAGGCGCGTAGTGTCTGGGCCTCGTTATGTCATTATTTTTGTCTGTCGGTCTATCTTTGTACTGTCGTTTTCACGCTTTTTACTTCAAGGTGCAAAATCGACATTCCAAAATTTCCATCCTAACGTTATGTTAGCCTGCACCCAAGGCGGCTATTTATCAGCAAATGCACGTTCATACATCAACAGCACCACGTGCAAGAGGAAACTGCTTGCTGTCGCAAATCCTTTCAGCCCCAGATTTGCGAGAAAAGCGTCTATTTTTTTCGAATGCGTTAAGATTGTTTCGTGAGAGGCCTCTAAACAATTCCGCACACTTTCTCTCTCACTTTCGCTATTCATCGTCCTTGTCGCGTAGTTCTCTAGAATACGCGCGAATACTACGTCACTGCCAACCTGACCATTGTTGCCTAATTGAGAACACCATCAACTCCCGCTAACCACTACTGCGCGTTTTTCGCCTACGCGCTGTTACCGCTACACGTGCAGCGCAAAACCCGTTTCACGATGTGAAATCAGTTGATTGCGCATCACAGGCATCGGATCAGAAAACATTTATTGGGCTCTAGAAAAGAGATCTTCGCGGCTTCAGACGGCCTCTTCCATCTTCTGATGAATTCCTCTGTCTGCAATCACAGGGTTGGTGCCGTAGTTCAAGGCTCCACTGAGTATGGCCAAGCCGCGAACTCGCTCTACTAGGCGCTTTTGGCCGTTCAAGCTTACGCTGGAAAGCATACTCTCCCACTGTTCCGCACTCGGGTTTTTAATTATATAGATAGTTGGGGACTCAATATTTTGACAGACCCATGATATGTGGTACAGGTATGGTTTCTCTCCGCACCATGGGCACTTAGCCTCATATTGTGTACGGAAAATTTTATTCAGAAGGTTTAGATTCGGGAAAGTACCCTTCTGCAGTTGTCGCCATGCAACAGCATCCTTTCGCGTAGATCCTTATCCGGGGGTGGGTACTTCAGTCTGACCCCTTTATAATAATTTAGGATATCTGAGTAGCCCATGGGTACTGACTCGGGTTCCTCAAGGCTGGATGTGTCGGACGCCTGGTTGGTATGCCCTCGAGCTATCCTATCCGCCTCTTGGTTCCCTGTTATGCCAGTGTGCCCTGGTACCCAGATAATGGTATGCTGAACTTTGTTTCCCGGGTCGCATGAGCAGAGTACGTGGCGTGCTCTGCGCCCGATTCTGCCGTTTGTATAATTACGGCATGCTGCTTGAGAGTCTGTTATTATTGTTAGGGACCTGCCAGATCGATAGCCCCCCAGTGCTGCCAGAGCCACAGCTGCCTCTTCGGCCTCGACTACCGTGCAGTCCTGTAGTGATGCGCTGGTGATCTCCTTGAAGTCCGAATTAACCACCGACGCCACTGCTCTGCTGTTGTGTCTTCTGTCTTTGACGAACGTTGCCCCGTCCGTATACCTTGTGTTGTCCTTGTTCGCCAAGGTTCTCTGCACGTACTCCGCTCTTGCTTCTCTACGCGCCTTGTGCAGGTTGCGGTCCATATTCTTGGGTATCGGTGCGACTCGCAGTGTACTGCGATACTTGTCCGGAATGGCCTCGGTACGCTGGATCTCTTGGATCATGTTGCCGCCGCCATATCTTCGCAGGAGCACCCTTCGCGTGGGGGTCTGCATCAACCTACGTGCCTGAGAGCATAGTAGTGCTTCTCTTAGTTCACTGAAGGTATTGTGCAGTCCCAGTGCCAGCAGTTTCTCGGTCGATGTACGCTGCGGCAGGTGAAGCGCAGTTTTGTACGCCTTTCGCAGTTTGGCGTCCGCTTGTTCTTCTTCTTGCTTGATGCATTTGTGGTAGGGAAGGCTATACACCACTCTGCTAACCACGAGGCTCGTGACTAGCCTAAGTGTGTCGCTTTCCTTCATACCGTGTCTCTTGCTAGATACGCTGTTGATCATACGGGCTACCTGCATGGTGGCAGTCTTCAGCAGTGTCAGAGTATGATTGCACCGTTGATTGGACTGAAGCCACATCTCCAGGATCCGAATGGTGGTCTTCTCCGGAATGCGTTGTCCCGCGAGGTATACGTTGAGGCTGAGCTCATCGCTTGTAGGGACCGTTCGATTTCGTTTGCCTCGCCACACCCTTAGGAGCTCGGACTTCTCCGCCGAGCAGGTGAGGCCCCTGGCCCTAACGTAGGTTTCTACGCAGGTGGCCGCTTTTTGCAGGCACTCTTCTTTTTCGCTGAGCGATCCCCGGTTCACCCATACCGTGATGTAGTCAGCGTAAATGGCGTGCCGTATGCCTTCAAGTTGTTCGAGTTGTCTTGCTAGCCCGATCATTGCGACGTTGAAGAGGATGGGAGAGATGACCGACCCTTGAGGAGTTCCCTTGTTTGGGGTGCGAAACTTCTCTGATCTGACTGCTCCCAGGCCGATTGTTGCTGTCCGGTTAGAGAGGAAGGCCTTGACGTAGCCATGAATCCTTCTGCCACAGTTCAGGCTATCCATTCCTGTGAGTATGGCTTCGTGGCTGACATTGTCGAGGCACCTTTAATGTCCAGTGCCATGATGACGTGTTCGCTGTTTCGTGGGACGTTGCTGAGCACCTTTCCCTTGAGCTGGAGGAGCAAGTCTTGCGTCGATAATTTAGCGCGGAATCCAAACATGCTGGGGGGGGGGGTACAGCTCGTTGTCCTCCATATAATTTTGTAGCCTCATTGTAACCACCCGCTCGTACAGCTTGCATAAGCATGACGTGAGAGAGATTGTTCTAAGATTTTCTACTTGCAGTTTTTTGCCAGGTTTTGAAATCATCACTATCTCCGAATGCTTCCACTCCTCGGGTACTGTCTCCTCCGCCCAGTGCTTGTTGAGATAGTAAGTTCGACTACCAGCTCATCACTGAGGTTGCGAATCAGCGCGTTTTTCATCTTGTCTGCGCCTGCAGCCATTTCCTAGTCTTATTTCTTATTGCTGCGTATACTTCCTCTTTGGGTATAGGCCTGTCCAGATCAGAATTTTCTTCCCCTTGTAGCACTCCGTGTAGGCTGCTGGGTCACCGTCCCCGAAGCACTTGTGCCTTACTCTTTCTATGAGCTTGTACTCTGAGCCCTGAAACTGGTGAACCAGCCTCTGTATGGCCTTGTTGTTCTCCGACTTGGTTTTAGTCGGGTCCAGGAGTGCTTTGAGTATGCTCTACGTTCGGGCGGTACTCAAGGTTCCGCTTAAGGAATAGCTAAATTGCTGCCAATTTGCTCTCGCCAATTGTTCCGCATACTCTTCTATCTTTTGCGTAATTTCCGCAATCTTCTGCTTTAGCTTCCTATTAAACTTCTGTCTCCTCCACCTTTTGGTCAGGCTCTGTCTTGCCTCCCATAGCCGAAGCAGTCTAGAGTCAACCTCCGGTATTTGCTCTGTGCGGTCAATCTCCTTGGTGTACTCGCTTTGCCTTTCCTTCAGCATATTCCCCTATTCCTCGATTGACAGTAGCGCGCCCAGGGGATGTCCATCATAGGCTTGTCTAAAGGCATCCCAATCCGTTATTTTTGCGGTACCTATCCTACGCTTTACGTGAGCCATTCCGATTTGCGTCTTGATGATGTAATGATCACTACCCAGGCTTTCCAGCATATTTTCCCAGACCACCTGTCTCGCTCTTCTTACGAAGGTGAGGTGAGGGCTGGTGTCCTCCTGGACGCTGTTTCCCATCCTGGTGGGGACCTCTGGGTCCGTTAAGAGTTGGCAGTTTATGTTGTCAGCCGCCTCCTTGACTGTCGTACCCTTTTTATCGCTGGTCTTGTATGCCCAGCTAGGATCCTTGGCGTTGAAGTCTCCAACGATTACGAGTGTGTTGTTTTTAGCCAACCTGCTCACACCGTGGAAGAGGTGCGTGAATTTGCCCTTCTTCTGCTTTGGAGGACTGTATACGTTTACAATAAAAGTAACTCCCCCGTTCTTCTTTTCGGTATAATTTCGGTAATCTCATGATCTATGTCTGTGTCAGCAATCTTGTCGTGTGCTATGGCGGCAAGGGTGTTGCTGATCAGAATGGCTGTTCGACCAGTAACCTCGTTTGCTTGGCATGTATACCCCTGTAATTTTGGCGTGAAGCCCCAGGTCTCTTGCAGAGCAATGACGTCGGGCGGAATTAACTGCTTGTTGATGAACTGTTGTAATTGTCCTTGTTTTCTTCGGTATCCTCTGCAATTCCACTGCCAGATTTCAAGTTTTTCGTTTTTGCCTTTTCCTTTATTGGGTCTGGCCATGATTAGTTATCTGAATACAGGCCTAATGTTGGACGTCGCTGGTCAAATTTGTCTTTGACCCCTTGTGTTCTTTCTTGTTTAGGCATGTTGCGTATGTCTGTGTTTTGCATCTCTATTCGTTGCTCTATTATGTTGAATTTCTGTCTCATCTCTGCCATGAACTTGACAAAGTATTCGGATGCTTCTGATGCCTGTTCTTGTGGATGCGATGCCCTGTGAGGGACTGCCGATTGGAGGTCCCTAACTGCTCTCATTAGCTCTTCAATCTTTTTATCCTGCTCCTCTACCTTCTGTCTGAGGACCTTATTTTCTTTTTCTAACTGAGTCTCGTGTGTACTGATGTTATTTCGACTATTGTTGCCCGAGTGCGGAACAAGCGATTTGGGAGGGCCTGCATCCCAGCTCACCTTGCCGTTGTTAATGTTGTTGTTGGGCTTCTGCTTCTTCTGGTGCCGCTGCTGCTGCGGCTGTTGCTTGCCTCCCTTGATGCCTTGGGATGACTGCGGAGCGTTGGTCCATGATCGGCTTCGCGAACTGTTCCGTGAACGGCTCCGCGAACTCCCCCTCCGCTCCTGGCTCTGGTTCCGGGATTGGCTCTGGTCGCCCTCTGAGCTGAGCCATCTCTTCCGATGCTGCTGCCCGCTCCGGCTCTTTTGGCGGCTTTGCCGCCCTCCATAGGCAGGCCCGCGAAGCTCCTTGAACTGCTTCAGGCGCTCCTTGCAGTCCCTGGACCCGGTGGCATGGTCGCCTCCACATACCAGGCACTTAGGCTGGCATTGATGTCCTTCCGGCGGGTTCCGTGCTCCGCACTGCCTGCAGGCCTTGGCATGCGGCGTCGGACATACGTCAGATCTGTGGCCTTGCTGTCCGCAGTTGTAGCACACTTGCCTCGTCGGTTGGTATGGGTGGCATTTGTATTCGCCTCCCCACCAGTTGACCATCCTGGGAATGAAGGGTCCGTCGAAGGTAATGAGGGCTGTCTTCGACTTTCCCAGCATTCTGACCCCCATTATGGTTACACCCTGGGTGCGCAGTGTCAGGTTTTTCATCAATTCTTCTTCCGTGGTCCCGGCGTCTATCCCGTGGATTACGGCACGCTTGCAATCTTCAGGTGTCGCTACGTAGGTGTTGACTTGAAAGTACCGTCCTCCGAAACTCAAGCTGATGATTCCTCGAATTATCTTCGCGGTCTCGTCGCTTGGTGTGCTCGCTATTATGATGTTGGAGCCTAGTCGCAATCTGATGATAAAGTCTTTGCCGCCTCTAATCTTGTTTCCGCAGGCCGCACCGATAGCTTTCGCTGCATCGGCTCCTTGTAGTGCCTTCACCGGCAATCCATCCTCCGGTCTAATAATAATCTTCGCGTCATTTTTAGGGAGCGGTGGCGCCCTTTGCCTAGGCCGCTGCGTTGCTCTCCCTCCGATTGAGTTTGGCGCGCTCGCGCTTTCCGCGCAGGTAGCTGCGTCGCTCGTTGTGACGGCACTCGCCGGCGCCATCTTGCCATTGTTTGCCCCTGCCTGGGGCTCTCCTTTCTTCAATATGGCGGCGTTCGGTAAACCGCGCTTTTGGGCCTTAATTTGGCGCTTGGTCAGGAAGAGTGTCCAATCGTACTCACTCTTCGGATGATTTGTTGGGTCCGCTGCTTCATGAAGCATAAAGGCGCCTTCGTAGTCCTCGGTTTCCGCTGCCTCTAGGTCGGAGGGGGCCTCGAGGTGGTCGGCTTCCATTTCTTCAGCTTCGAGCGGATTATCGGTGACTCCGCTCAGTGTTGATTCAGAATTCGGCAAATTCGTGTGGCGGAGACCGACTTCAGGCTGCGTCGATGCCATGGTGTCGGTCTTGCTGCCCGCAAGCGCCGTCAAAGCGCTGGACCTAACATCAGGCCCAGCGCCTGCGCTCCGCTCGGCCACGCGGGAGGCCTCAAAAGCCCGATAAAAACCCCAAAAAACGGGCCTATCGGCTTGAAACCGGTATCCAGGTGGTCGGAAACTTGAGCGGTATCAGACACAACCAGTGGTTGATGGCTCGTTGATGGGTAGCGGTCCGAATTGGTCGAAAAATGCGGAGCCCATGCAACGCACGGTCAGCGTCTCGCGAACTTCCCATCACAGGCAAGCGAGACGGCGAGGAAGAGTGAACATGTAGCACCATGGAAAACGGCTTCCTACCAGACTAGTAGGAATTGATATCCCCGGTATTAGGACCAATCAAAAGCTCTTGACGCGAGAACGTTAAGGGCCCCGTGTCGCAGAAATTCCAGCGCTGTCGCCTCTCGTCCAGCGTCGCACGTGGGAAGAATTTCGAACCAAACTCGTAACCATGTAAGCCTAACCACTCTTCCACCATTAAAGTTGATCATACCTTGTCTTTCATTGTTTGCAAAGGTATTCCTTGGAATTTTGAGAACTGCAGCCCACAAACAAATGTAATGGGAAAAAAATAAACACCGACAGCGCATATCATTTATGTTAGCTCTTCTCAGAATGAAATAATAAAGGTGTTAAACAATAACAAGAGATCGACCCACGCTAGAGGCCGCGTTTCTACCAGAAAGCTTGCCTTCCTGCATATGCTCGCCGCCTGTGTTCACGGTAGCATTTTACAATTGCTAGTAGGTACAGCGGGGCGTGGCATTTCTCGCGGCGCTCGACGTTCCTGCGCAGGCGCGAGTAAGAGCAGATGCGAGAGAGAAAGTGTGGGGGCCTTTGCTCCTTGAATATGTGACTCTGTTTAGGCACTACGATAGAGAAGTTTCATTGCACGTGTAGCGTGCGTTTGACCTTAGGCGTGCCGGCCATGCGGAGGGGGGTCGAGCTTGTTTGCGCTCGGACGCTGGCTGCCGGCGCGGTGAAGTAGGTGAACCAGCGCGCACTGAAACCCTATTTGGTGATCGCTGTGTCTAAAGGTACGACGGAGAGACTTTCTCGCGCGTGCGGCGCTGCTGCTGATTCAGTTATGCTGGATTATAACTTTGTCACGCCTTACGGCACTCTACCTTCAAAAAATAGAAAAAAATACAGATTTCCCGGGGGTTGCAGTAGGGGCCGCAGTAGAGGCCGGGCCTGCTCTCCTGGACCTCTCAGGAGAATTTTTGAATGGTGCCCCTTGAGTGAAATAAACGCACAGCGCCTTAGCAACCACGGTTGAATGCCGTTGCCTAATCTCACGCCGTGAGGATTACTGGTTGTTTGTGTCGTCCACGTTAGGTTAGGTTAGGTTAAGGCTAGGTTTATATTAGCTTAGGTTACGTTGGGTTAGCGTAAAAGGCGTGAGGGTGCCGTGGCGTCACATCGGTTATGCCGTGTGGATTGTCTTTGCGTCTCGGCCACGTTATGTTACGTTAGGTTACGTTAACGTGACTTTTGGTTGGGTTACCTTAACGTGGCGTTATGTTAGGTTAGCGTAAAGGCCGGCGTGGCGCGGTGTGTTCTAACAACGGTTACGTCGTGAGCATTGTTCTCTGCGTCGGCCTCGTTAGGTTGAGTTAACGTTACGCTAGGTTAACGTTATGTTATGTTAGCGTTAGGTTAGGTTAGCGTAAGAAGCGGTAGGGGGGCGTGGCGTATTCGTATAGCGATTGCGGGGCCGTCGAGTGTCGCCCGTGCCCTTTCAGCCACTCGCGTTCAACCGTGGTTGCTAAGGCGCGGTTGAAATCCGCATACATTTTCAATATATGCAGATTGGCCTCTTCCACGGTCCCTACTGCTCCGACGGAAACATCTGCGATGTTATCACCTGTTTCACCACGCCGGCAGCCAGCGTCCGAGCGTAAACAAGCTCGAGCCCACTTCGCAATGCCGGCACGCCTAAGGACAAACGCATACAACACGCGCCAACAAACTCCTCCCTAGTGCCCAGGCAAAGTCATACATTCAAGGAGCAAAAGGCCCCACATTTTCTCTCTCGCACCCACTCTTACCCGCGCATGCGCGCAAACGTGTTGCGCCTGCGCAAGTGCAATGCCCCGCTGTACCTACTAGCCATTGTAAATACGATTCCCGGTAAACGTTACGGTTAGATAAGCTGCAGTGGCCGGGAAGCATGAAAAGCATTAAGGGGTCTTTGAATGCTATTGCATTCCATTCTTAAAGGCGAAACTTAAGGGTCCCCCAAATTTTACACTGGTGACGAGTGCACAGCCCTGTTGACGTCACGACGAATGAAGAAGGGGTCGAAAAACGTGGAGAAAAGCGAGTGATTGTTTCCTGAATTCGCATAGGACGTTTAGAGGTAATTTGATAAATCGTGTGCTCCTCACAGCTACTGACGTATGCTGGGTACCGTGAACTCCAGTAACATATTTGACTCTGGAATTGTCCTGCTAGTCATGAGCGGGCGATACTTTTCTCTCCCAAACTACTATTTAGCCAATATCCGTTGTCTTCTCTCTAAAATATGGGTCGTGTGTTCTCATTGAGACAGGGAAACAAGTATCGTTGGCCTCATGTAAGCGTCGTTAGCCCTAAACAAATTTATGGAACCTTTTCACCCGTCACTGCATGGCTTCCTGCAAGGATTTTCTTGCCATACCAATCTACTGGAATTCTCCTTAGGCCTACACTTTGACATGAACACTAATAAACAAACTGACTGCATCTTTTTGGACTTTTCAGTAGCATTCGATCGTGTAGCCCAGAGTCGGCGATGCTTTTTTTTTTGCTTCCTAAGTCCTTTGGCTATGTTAACATATTTCCCCCTTTACACAATGCCTTCACTTTACACAATGCCTTACGTGTAAACAACTAAATAAATAAATAAATAAATATTCTCACTTGCTTTCATTCAATCAAATTTCACGCTGAGCATAAGAATCGTAATGCAAAATTTGCGATAGTGTGCTACTAGCTATCAACAAGCGCATGGAAAGATCAGGAGATTGAATCAGTTGTTATTGAGAGCGTCCGATTTGCTATTGCAATAGTTACATCTAACACCACTTTTTATATTAACAAATATAGGTGTCTCTTACTGTCCCTCTTCCAGCGACTTATACACCTGTGGTGACAACCCACACGATTGCTTAAAAATTTTGGTAACCACCCGAAGCACGTAACACCCTCGGTCAACCCTCTCGCTCATGGCCAATCATAATTTCTGTCCCATTAGTTCAAGAATGCAATGTAGTTTTCATGCTTTCTTCTTTCTGGTTCCTCTTACTGCTATGCACTTTTTGTGTGTGTTATGTATTGTATTCTGCATTTCTTTCTTCTCGAAACAGCTTCCCAGGGTCAAAAGACGGGTAGAAACACGAGGGACAGGCTCTGTGCTTTACGCGTCTTCCGACGTTTTTATTCTCTTTCACGGTCTTTTAAACACCGACGTTAACCAACTCGCACAATTATCCATTCTGGTACAGTATTCTCCAGTGTACCTTCTTGTATTCTGCAGTCTACTATAATTAATTATTCTTGCACCTTCCGAGTGTCATACGCTGTATTTTTCTTGCGCGTCCCCTGTATTACGGAATGCGTTAACTTTGCGACTATTTTAAACAAATAAACAATGCTAAGGATAAGCATAATATGAATAAATTGTGCCTTATAAGTTTGCACACTCCGAAAGCAGTCGCAGACATCGGGTACTTAACATCATTTTAATGTAAATGTGTATTTTGTTTCTTGGAAGTGAATGTCGTAGGATACCATTGGCAATATGTGGTGTAAAATTTGTAAACAGGGATAAGGTGCCTCAGAAAGGCTGGCCAATGTTTCGATAGGAGGACCTATCTTCGTCAAAGGCGGCCTCGTCATCCTCGGCACGTTAGTTTCAAAGGATCAGTGCAGTGACATCACGTGCGTTCGTCGTCGGTGGCGGCTGGTTATAAAGGTAGAGACTGCAGAGGTAATCAGCGCTGTCGCCCAACATCTATGAGTGCCGTTCCCAAGATGTGAGGACAAGAGCGGGGGAGTGGGATGGCGGGGAGAAAAAAAAGAAAGAAAAGGAGAGAGATAGAAACGGGGGGGGGGGGAGGCGAACCAAGAGTGAAAGCATGGCGGGAGAAAGAACAAGAAAAAAAAAAGAAGCCGACATGTGAGTGCGTTGGGGAAGCGATAGGTTAGGGAGCATTCAGAGGTGTCGTTGGCGGCATGTTTTTTTGGCATTACAAGAGCCGGTTAGGCTGTCAGCGGGCGAGTAGCACAACAGGCAAAAAAAAAAAAAAAACTGAGTTCACAGCGTGACTTTAGTAGCATAGCAACAATGCGTCGAGTAATATTGAAGTATTTAAGATGGCGACAAGGAGTCTGGGATGCAATGTATGGCGTATCTGGAAGGCCGCGGCATGGTCTTTCAAGGGCTTTAGCGCCAATAGCTTAACGTAATAATAATAATATTTGGGGTTTTACGTGCCAAAACCACTTTCTGATTATGAGGCACGCCGTAGTGGAGGACTCCGGAAATTTTGACCATCTGGGGTTCTTTAACGTGCACCTAAATCTAAGCACACGGGTGTTTTCGCCCCCATCGAGATGCGGCCGCCATGGCCGGGATTCGATCCCGCGACCTCGTGCTCAGCAGCCCAACACCATAGCCACTGAGCAACCACGGCGGGTAGCTTAACGTAGGTGTCGTTACGGCAGTATACAGAAACGGCAATACCCTGTGTGGCTCAGGCGCCAAAAAAGGTATAATGACGTCTGGTACTTCTGAATGTGTTGGGGAGGATGTTTCAAAAAGCATATAATAGAAAACAGACAAAAAAATAGGAGGGGGGAACCAAACCGGAATAACAAATAAGAGGGTGACGTGCGCAGAAGAGAGCGCAAGCCGGTTTACATGGGAAAAGGGGGTCGTGCAGTTGATGTAAACGTAAAAACATAAAAGAGTATCTTAAATTAAGTAGTAGGCAGGAAGAAAAAATTCGAAATGGAGGAATAGGTGAGATTAAGAATTGAGGCTAGCTGGTAGCATAGTGTGTTTTGTGTCTTGGTTGAAGATATAAGAATTTCAGATTTAAGTTACCGCTTTTAAAGATTCTAAGTTGCCACGTGCCAAATTAATTCCCGTCGGGTGTAGGCAGTTAAACTTGTGTATGAGGTATGATTCCGTATACTTCCTTTCGCGAGGTGAACGGAAATTTGTTTGTAGTATATAGAGCCTTGCTTTGCCAAATATATGACAATTTTCATTAATGTGGCTGGCTGCTGATTTAGGTAAATTGTGTTTTGTGTCCTCGAGGTGACCGTTGAATCTTGTGTCAATTTGTTGTCCAGTCTCATCTATGAATTTTTTGCTACAGGTGGCAAATTCTAGACAGTAGACTACGTTGCTTGATGTGCAGGTGAAAGCCGAAGTTACCTTGTGTGCGTAATTTGACGCTGTAGTTTTTACTGTAGTAGAAGATTGAATATGTTGGCATGTAGAGCACCTGGGGTGGCCACAGGGACCGGGTCCCAGCTTCGTGTATGTTCTTAGTTTGGCATGCGCAAGAAAATCTTTAAATTTAGTGTTGTGTCTGTAGGCTACTCTAGGCGGGGCGAGAAATACCTTAAGTTTCTGGTTCCTGGTGAGAATTGGGTAGTATTCACTCAAGATGTTATTCACGTTTGGTAGTGCGTTTGAGAATTTAGTATTAAGAAGAGGCGTTGGTGTTTTTGTGATCCTCGGGCGGGGCTTCAGGACCTCGGCTTGATCAAGTTTTCTTGCAGTAGTGTAGGCTTTTTGAAGGTCACTGTTGGGGTGGTTCCTGTTTGATACGGTTTCTTGAAGGTGATCGAGCCTGTCCATGTAATCTTGGTTTTCAACGCAAATGCGACGCAGTCATATGGCTTGACCTTTAAAGATGCCGTGTTTGCAATGTCTGGGATGGTGACTGGTATATTCTATGTACTGTTGTTTGTCGAAAGGTTTCCATACAGCGTTGGATTTAGCGCCCCATTGCCAATGTATAATGTTGTGTCCAGAAAGAACATATTTATGGTAATTCAAGAAACACGTTTGCTATCGCGCTCCACACATACCCACACATACCCACATAAGCCCCACACATACCTACGATACATCGACATCATATTCATAATATGGGGACTTGGTCAGGACAGCCTAGATAAATATGTAGCAATTCTAAACTATTTTATTCCAACAATAAAATTCACATCAGAATCCTCAACTGAGCGCATAAACTTCCTGGACCCAACAATATACATTCACAATTGGGCGCTAAGGACAACGCTGTATAGGAAACCTTTCGACAAACAACACTACCTAGAAAACACGTGCCACCATCCCAGACATTGCAAACAAGGCATCATTATAGACCAAGCCACACGACTGCGTCGCATTTGCGTTGAAACCCAAGACTACATAGACAGACTCGATCACCTTAAAGAAACCCTGTCAAACAGGAACCACCCCAACAGTGACCTTCAAAAAGCCTACACCACTGCAACCAAACTTGATCAAGCCGTGGTCCTCAAGCTCCGCCCGAGGATCACAAAAACAACAACGCCTCTTCTTAATACTAAATTCTCAAACGCACTACCAAACGTGAATAACATCTCCAGTAAATGCTACCCAATTTTCATCAGCAACGAGAAACTTAAGATTTTTCCCGACACGCCCAGAGTAGCCGACAGATGCAACACTAATTTTAAATATAATCTTGTGCATGCCAAACTAAGAACAAAGACGAAGCTGGGAACCGGTCCCTGTGGCCACCCCAGGTGCTCTAGATGCAAACATATTCAATCTATAACTACAGTAAAAAGTACAGCGTCAAATGACGCGCACAAGGAAGCTTCGGCTTTCACCTGGACATCAAGCAATACAGTCTACTGTCTAGAATGTGCCACTTGTAGCAAACAATACATAGATGAGACTGGACAACAAATTCATACAAGACTGAACGGTCGCCGCACGGACACAAAACACAATTTACCTAAACCTATATCCAGCCACATTAATGAACATGGTCATATATTTGTCAAAGCAAGGCCCTATATACAACAAACCAATTTCTGTTCACGTCGTGAAAGGAAATATACGGAATCATACCTCACACACAAGTTTGACTGCCTACACCCGACTGGAATTAATTTGGCACGTGGCATCTTCGAATCTTTAAGAGCGGTAACTTAAATCTGAAGTTCTCTGACCATCAACCAAGGCACAAAACACATTATGCCACCAGCTAACTTTAATTCTTAATCTCACCTGTTCCTCCATTTCGAAAATTTTTTCCTGCCTACTAGTCAATTTAATATACTATTTCGTGATTTTACGTTTATATCAACTGTACCGCCCCATTTTCCCATGTACACCGGCCCCCGCCCGCTTCTGCGCACGTCACCCTATTTGTTATTCCGGTTTCGGTTCCCCCCTCCTATTTTTTGTCTGTTTCATATTATATGTTTTTTGAAACACCCTCACCAACACATTCAGAAGTCCCAGACGTCATTGTACCTTTTTCGGCGCCTGAGCCATACAGGATATCACCATTTGTGTATGCTGCCGTAACGACACCTACGTTAAGCTATTGGCGCTAAAGCCCTTGAAAGACCATGCCGCTGCCTTCTAGATACACCATACATTGCATCCCAGACTCCTTGTCACCATCTTAACTACTTCAATATTATTCGACGGATTGCTGCTATGCTAGTAAAGTCACGCTTTCAACTGAGTTTTTTTTTGCTTGCCTGTTGTGCTACTCGTGCACTGACCGCCTAACGGGCTCTTGTAATGCCACAAAAACATGCCGCCAACGACACCTCTGAATGCTCCCTAACATCTCGCTGCCCCAATGCCCTCCCATGCCGCCTTCTTTTTTTTCTTGTTCTTTCTCCCCCTCTTTTTTCCCTCTTGGTTTCCCCTTGCGTTTTTTTCTCTCTCCTTTTCTTTCTTTCCTTATCTCCCCGCCTTCCCACTCCCCCGCTCTTTTCCCGTCTTGGGAACGGCGCTCACAGATGTCGGGTGACAGCGTTCATTACCCATGCAGTCTCTCCCTTTAACACGCGTGAAGTCACTGCACTGACCCTTTAAGAGGAAGCTTTAGCTCGGGTACTCCTATGTAAACACATGTAAAAAGACAATTCGTTTTTCTCGGCAACCACTGCACCAAATTTGACGGGGTTTGTTGTATTTAAAGAAAAAACTTTGTCTAATGACTGTTCGTTACGAAGTTTCGATTTATGTCGTCAATTTTTTATTAAAATTGGCAAAATCGCGAAGTTCCAGAAAGCGAAACTATCAAGTTTTCAACTCCGCAACTCAGCAAGAAAAAATAATATCGCAATTCTCTCAATTGTACCTAATAGCATATATAAAGCAGACAAATTTGACATCATACATATGAATCTCAAAAAAATTAATAATATTTAATTATGACATTTGCATAACTCTCGTAAACAACGCAACAAATTCACGTAAGATGTAAGATGACCTATGCAATCTGTCCGTTTTAAATGATCTAAGGGATGCCGTTCACAGAACCGCTATATCTGTTCTTGAGGGAGAGCTATTAGTTTGTAGACTTCGTGCTTCTATTTTTTTAACCTTCTGAATTTTTGAAAATCGTTTTAACAAAATTCTAGCCCTAAATCGGAAGTCCCCTTCCAATATAGTCACTACAATTTAACTTTCTGAAATGCAACAAATTTCATTAAAATTGGTCCATGGATTATCTCAGAAAAGCGTTTTTCCGTTTCTACTTGTATTTGAATAGGCCGCGTCATACTTGGGCCCGAGATAAAGCTTCCTCTTAAAACTAACACGCCGAGGATGACGAGGCCGCCTTTGACGAAGATAGGTTCTCCTATTGAAACGTTGGCCAGCCCTTCTGAGACACCTTATTCCTGTTTACAAACTTTATACCACAGTGTGCTATTTCATCTGTCAGCCCGTTTTCTTAATTTTGGACTTTCATTGGCAATATGCCTGATCTTAGCATCAAGCTAAGGTAATACGGCTACTTTCATGTTAGTGCTATACAGCTAGGCTCAGCAGCAGTTTGCTGCTTAGACTACGTGGGAGGCGCTTTCCTTGGTCATGTTTTACCTATCGGTTTCAAGGCTACGACTGCAGCGTCAATTTGTGTAAGTTGCTGGCGAAAAGCTCAAGAGAAGATGACAGCCGAGCGATTGGCGAAAGCATTGCGCGTGGGTACAGCAGGTATATAGACAGGGCACAGAAATGGGTGAGAAGCATGGAAAGGAATATTGGCCAGAGCTACTTACCGGTTCTGTTGGGTACCTGCAGAAAGCGGCACTAATAAATCACTCTAACTTCTGCTCAACCCGAGGTTCATCTTAGGCGATATTGAACTGACAAAATTCAGGAGAAAACGTGGCTGCTTGATACCAAATATTCGCAGGACTTTTACACGAATGAATCAATGACAGAACTACCCGGTAAAAGCTGCTTCTTCATCCCTCCAATAGGCAACATCCTAAACTTCCCCCGTCGCATAGCTTCAATGTCAACGCTCCCGGCAAGTTTACTTACAAGCAGTTATTCGAATGTTTTTCAATTGTGGTAAGTTCGGCACAACCAAGAGCTGCGTGAGACTCGCTTACCGGCAAATAGGACGGACATTACATTTTGTGGCGTTATTTTACCAGATAATTTGTTTTGTGCGTGCGTGTCTGTGTGTGTTCTAAGTGTGCCTGCGTGCATATTTGTGTACATGCTTTTTCGAGTGTGAGTCTGTGTTGCTCATGCGCGTGGGCGCGTGTTTGTGTGTTGTGTTGTATGTGCACGTGAACGTGCGTGGGCGTGTGTGCGTGTGTGTCGTCTGTGTGCGTGCGTGTGTCTGTTGTGTGCGTGGGCGTGTGTGTGTCGGTGTGTTCTATGCGCGCCTGCCTGTACATGTTTGTATACGTGCGTGTGTGTGTGTTGTGTGCGTGTATGTTTCATGTGTGCCTGCGTGTGTGTACTGTGTGCGTGGGTGTGTGTGCATGTATAGGTTCTATGTGTGCCTTCGTAAACATGTTTGTGTGCCTCCGTGCATGTGTTGTGTGTGTGGGCGTGTGTGCGCCTGTGTGTGTTCTATGTGTCCCTGTGTGTACATGTGTGTCGTGTGCGTGTGTGTTCTATGTGTGCCTGCGTGTACTTGTTTGTTTGCGTGCGTTTGTGTGCGTGTTGTGTGTATGTGCGCGTGAAAATGCGCGATGCGCGTTTTGTGCATGTGTGCTTGTGTGCCTGTGTGTGTGTATTGCTGGCGTGTGTGTGTGTTCTATGTGTGCCTGCGTGTACATGTTTGTGTGCGTGCGTGTGCGTGCCTTTGTGCATGTGTTGCGTGTATGACCACGTGAAAATGCGTGTGTGTGTTTTGTGCATATACGTTGTTTGTGTGCCTGCGTGCGTGTGTTGTGCCCCTGGGCTTGTGCGTGTGTGTGTGTGTGGGTTGTATGTTTCCCTGAGTGTACATGTTTGTGTGCGAGCGTCTGCGTGTGTGTGGGTATCCTATGTGTGCCTGCGTGTACATGTTCGTGTGCGTGCGTTTGTATGTCTGTCGTGTGCACGTGCTCGTGAAACTGCGTGTGTGTTCCGTGCGTGTGTGTTGTTTGTGTGCCTGCGTGTACATGTTTATGTGCGTGTGTGTGCCTTTGAGTGTCCGCGTTGCTGTCAGTGAACTTGCCCAGTTAATCTACCGCAATGCCTACAGCGCGAACACCACAAGGGCCCCATTCTGAATTCCTCCGACCCCTCCACATACCCTATTCTGGCTTTTGTCGCAGCGACAGACAAAATTGATGCAAATAAGAAAATAGCTAAGAATGCTGGGACGGCAGGTACACTTAAGTTCGTCCGGCTGCTTGCGCGAACCTGCATGCCGATCATCGCCTTAACTCCCTGGTAAATATGGTAAGGTTTTGGTGAACAGCATATCCCTGAAAAAGAAAATTGGCCTACGTTGTGCTGTTTCATCTCAGCATAAACTCGCACATGTGAAGCCCTTTTAAATAACTAAACAACGGCCTGTAGCTTCCGCCTATTTCCTTGGATCAGGCGAATATTAATTCCTCAATGGGAACACGGGCAGCCATGAATATGGGTCGGGCTTTGAGCTGTCGTGTTGCAACGCTTTAGCCCGGTAGTACCAGTCAAGAAATTCCGCAAATAAAAGGAGGTGCTTAAAGGATTTTTAATAATTTATAGCCACTCGTTTCAAGAAGTCGCCTAGCCACAAGTCTTTCTACCTTAGGTTTTGAAATGATCATTCGTTCTTTCTGACTGGCTCTTCCGTCTGCCCTCCCCGGTCGTAAGTTTTCTTTGTCTTTCAGATCCTCCTAGAGCTATTGGCGCAGTAGTATACAACGCACTGAGTGTCAAAAACTTTGGCAGGAATACATTACGAAATTATCATGCACTTTCCTACTGTGACGCATCATCGAAGCTGACGCCAGCTACGCAAGGATACCTTCCCATAGCTGATAGCGATGTAGAGCGGCTTCCATTTAGCGGAATGCTAATGATATTGCTGAAAACGCTTTATCAAATGAGTAAATGTGCCCGCGATGAAGCATTGAAGCATCTTTGTAAGTTCAACATTCATAAGCGTATGACTGCACCGTTTTCGAAGCAGCAACTGGTTTCGGAGTCATGATGTAATTTCATTGTTCCTTCGCGGGCGTGGCTTTGAAAAATAACAGCGAATAAGTTTTGTGTCGCACCTTACTGCCCAAAGTTCTCGTTCAAAGACGAATTGTCCAGGAGGTAAGTTCAAATGCAAGGAAAGTAACCGTTGGGACAAACACTTTGTAGTTGTTATTTGCATTTTAGGATCTGGCGCCTACGCTTTGACTGCTATTCGTTCATGTTCGCGATGAAAACAACAAACTAATTTGCACTTATAGCCTGCATGTAAGTTGATGACAATTTTAGAAACTGTAGTTCAGATTAATTTTGCTTACTTTAAGAAGTTGCACTGCACTCACCTTGTTCGGAGACGAGCGACTTATCTGTCGGAGGTAAGGGGAAAAAGCAGTGTCGTCAATGAAGTTTCTCACATTTGACAAGTACAAAAATTTTGAGTGAGTTATAATAAGGCCGATCTGAGGCTACGCAGAAATTAAGTTCCATGATAATATGCAAACAGGATACCAAGAAGGTTATAAGTTCTTTTAGGATAAAACCACGCAGCGAATAATTCGATTATACATTTTCACTTGGCAACAGGGAAAGATAGTGTCATTTACAATACGGCGGTTCGTACGATACCTGTCTTACGACAACCAGGCGAGGAAATGTACATAAAAATTAAGATGGCGATGGCTTATCAGTGCGAAAACGAGGACAAATACACACTTTTCGTTAGGCTCGTATAGTACATGAATATTTCTTCTCATTCTGTTTCTGCTCGGCGTAATAAACTTGCCAAAAATGAATCAGCAACCGCGAAAGAAATTTCTGTTACGAGTAAACTACAATGCTACAAATACGTACCGTCGTGGTACACTCTGCTGTGCGATTGCTACAGCTAGGGTCAATGTCACTTAAATACTTGGGTATCAAAAAATCCTCGTCAGCACGTTAAGCTCTATTGCATGGTGAAGGCCTGTGCTTGCGATCTTTAAATGCCGCTCTCCTGTTCCAAGCGGCCAGTAAACTTTCACATCTCCACCACCCTAAATAATTCCCTGCCACCTGGACTGTCTTCCCTTTCCCACATTACCAGGCGGCTTACATTGTTAAACGGTAAAATTATATTTAAGAAAGTAAATAGGCAAAGTATCATTATTATCGTCCTCAGCAACCAATATTTACGTACACTGGAGGACAAAGGTCTCCGCCAGAGATCTCTCTTAATCCCTGACTTGCGCTATAGCTGATTCAAAATTATGCCTGCAAATGTCGTAATTTCTTCACAACAACTAATTATCTGCCGGCCTGGGCTGAGCTTGCCTTCCCTTGGCACCCATTCGGTTACTCTAATAAACCATCGGCCGGTTATCTGCCCTACGCACTTCTGCCCTACGTGCCTTGGATCTGTAAATTTTTGCAGATACAACGCACACTTCGGAATCTTTGTGAAGTGAAGCTTTCGCAAAGCTGTCAATGAAATGCTATAAATTTGCCCACTTCCTTCCTGCATCTATGACGTAAAGAAAACTGGCTCATGCGCATGCGGTTTCGTTCATCCTTGCTACGCTTTGCAACAACTCTCATTTTACATCAAATTTCTGCATTTCATCTCGCTTATTTTAAACGTACCGCCCCCTTATTGGCTAAACCCGCGTCCTGTTTATGTGCCAAAGTTTGGAAACCTTCTTCATCATTAACATGCGACGATCAAATAAAAAAGTTCAGGAGGTCCCAGATTACGATGACTGTCGACGGCAGTTCGTTCAGCACTGAATGAACATAGCGGCACAACGTATTGCAAGCGCGAAACTAATTGTGTATGACGCGTGCGCTGCGGCGTGACTCCTCTTTCGCTTATTCTTTGAGAACACTAGGCGCCATCTGGTGGCGCCACCACGAAGCCTGCGCGTCGGCGCAAATGGCGAGGTAAACGGCGAGAAACTCGTCATGCGGCAACCGGACTACCCTGTCGTTGTCTTTTTTGGACACTTCTTCTGGACAGTTCTGCTTTCATCCGGTCGTCTCCTGGATAAAAATTCTTTGTTGAAGATGAAGCCGTGGCGCGTTCCGAAATTCACTAATTCGTAAACTAGTGGCGGGGAGCACTGCCTTATGATGAATATATAGTAGACCCAAGCCTGTTTGCCTGTTAGTAGAATGGCGTTGGCTAGATTTCGAAGCGATGCTAAACGTGAGAACGGACATACAGGAGTTCACGCATGAAATGACCATAGTCGCTTCTGTTTAAGCGCCAGCTTTTAGAAAAGGGGAGAGGGTACGCAGAATCGAAGCCATGATAGAATAAATTTAACAGATATGCTATTTACAAGTGTTGCTAGTGAAGTTACTGAGAAGCTATGACGGTTATAACCTTACAACATGACAGTCGTAAGTAAAGCAGGGGTTTGATGATCGCTGTTGGTAGCCTTCTGTCTGCCTGCTTTTCTCCAACTTGTCCCTCATATATCTTCCCGGTGCCACAGCGCGTCCTTCCAGTGGCCTAACTATGTTTCTATGCATCCGAGGGAACTTTGTGCCCGGTGTCGTGGTTGTCAGGTGGCAGGTCTATGCGCCAAAATGTTGTTCGAATGAAGCAGTAATAACGCAGGGGTGTATTTACAAGATATTTTATTACAACAGCTATGTAGGCGAACTTTACCTACTTTGGAGGTATCAAAGCGAACGTTTCGGCCCATCCCAAAGGCAACGTAGTCTAAAACAGCGTCTGAAAGCGCTTGCTGCCAAGAGGGAAGAATGCCAGAAACATCCACATGATGAATGCGCCATACGTTTCAAAGAGCAACTTTGGCGCCATAGAAGCATTCGGGCGACCGTGGCCTAACGTTTAGAGCTGCGCTGAAGGAGAGACGTTCGATCGCATCATCGGTCGCGCCTTTCTTTATACTATTTTACCCACTTTGACAATATCTTGACGGTAACTTGAGGTGTATTGAGCGTACGCGAGCGCGTCAGCTTCTGCATGAAATCGGAAGACTGTAAAAGATGAGCTTAAGAAAGATCGCGTTCATCACGGGTCCACCGGGAAGTATGCGCGCGCAGCTGTCTAGACGTGACAATCATCGTAGGGAGCGAGCGGCACGTGCTCAGTACAGACATAATTTTATTTCTTTCTCTTTTACTGGAAAGGCGGCGGTTACCACTCTAGCTGTAGATATATATATAACATCAAGTTTAGTGACATGCACCCACTATCTGCTGGCTTGCACAAGTGCCAATTCGTCGTCGCCTTCGTCGGGACCAGTGTGTTGTTCTTTAGTGAACGCTCGTAGCTATTTGCTGGTTTTCCAGATTTGGTCTCTGATATCTCGGTGCCTCCTGGGGTGTCTATTTTCAAGTAAAACAATGTTGGAACGATTCACTACGTTTGTTTATTTGTTTTCTTCCTATCGCAGTCTTCATTGTTGCTTCATTGGGTACTTGGTGTGCCATCTTTACCACTAATGTTGAGTCACTTTTTCCGTAGTTTTCGAACTTTCGTAAGGTCGCCATCTCATTTTTCATTAAATTTTCCCGGAGCTTTCCCTTTCCACCTGAAAAATCTGTATCACGAGTAGATGCGCCTTGATCTTCGCAAATGTACGTCAATGGTCATCGTTCGTGACACCTTCAACTTATGTTATTTATGTGTGCAACACTTCAAGATGCAATAGGCGCCGAATAATATCTTTTCGAACAAATTACTTGGAACGGCTGATTATTCTCTCATAAAACCACACTATCATCACGCAGTATATTAGAATGTACTTTTATTTTACTTTGTGATTGTTGAATTAATGTTGACTAGTATCAGGGTCACATTTTCATAACCATGCTCACTTTCTTGGCACCTTTCTTGTAAGTCATAATAATATCTCTGTATATTACAAAGCGCACCCCTCCTCGAGCTGAAAACTGAACATGACCGTCTCTATGAGTACTAAAGTGCAAAGCCCATGTAACGGCCTCTCTAAAGATTAGCATATAAACTTTCACAAGGTCCCCTGCCATTGTTTCTCCGATATTATTTGTAGGTCTGGAGGCCTCTAGTCCAGCTGTTAGAACTGTTTCATTCTGTGGACAGAGCGAGCAGCGACGTCTTGCTTCAATAGCCTGGGATCAGAGCGTCTGCACACAACACACTATCTAATTACCACTTTAATATACTCGACGTCCTCTGACTGCCCAAAAACCTGGTTCCTGGACGGATCAGCGTGTCATACGCCGCAATAACTCTGACGACGTTCGTGGGGAACTAGCACTGTCATCAAGTTCTTTTCTTATTATTTCTAAGTAATATAATGGGGAATTTTCGTCAAATCACTTAGGTGTCACCTTTAGACGCCTGTTAGGTATCAAAAAGAAATGTCTGCCAAATGGTAGCTGAGAAACAAACAGACGGACACAGAAAAAAAGATGGGAGACGAGCACTCGTCTCTTTTCTCTCCGCCTGTGTGCTTCACAGCTATGTTTTGTCATGTTGTCGAAGCCACAAGCCCAAACATCTACAATTTTAAAGAAATGCGTGACATTTGCGCAATCTGTAGGAGGTCCAGCTGCCTATTGGTCTCAATCGTTGAGTAAAGCCAGCTTTCTGTTTTCATCAAACAGGCCGAGTCTCGGAGGCGGTAATAAGTTGTCCTGTTTTTTTTTTGCGGAGTGAGACGGCTATTGACCTTGTACCATCGGTTGTCAATGACGAAGCGAAATACCTACGATTTAACCCCCATCTGCTTTATGTAACTTCCACTTCCGCCAATGCCGTTGCCTACTGTGGCGCCGAACCTCTATCTTCCAGCACAGCAGCCCAATACTGTTACCATAAGGCCCAGATTGTACTCCTAATTCTTTCGTGGGAAAGTCGCTCTTTCAAACGCCTAGCGTGCATCACGACATTTCCGACATTTCCGACATTCACGACATTTCCGTCATGACAGTTCCTTGCATTCTTCCCTCGTGGCAGCTCGCGCTGTAAGCCTAACATTGCCTTCGGGATAGTACGCTGCCTAGCAGTGTCCTGTTTGGTGAAAAAACTAGCTTCGCTTTCACTTCACGCCCCACTTTTCGTTGATTTACCTTTGATATCCAGCAAAAAACATCCGGTCCCACTGATTTCTAGTTACCCCGATTTCTATAAAATTTTTCGTTTCTGCTCCATAGCTCTCGCCTCTCTTATCACAATGCGCACAACCAAAATCGCTCTTTGATCGCTGCGTCTGTGGTATTTCTCTCTATGCGTCTGCTTGTTTTAGTCGCTCTGGTTCAAGTTAGTTTCAAAGATACAACTTTTTCGGCAGCGACAAGTCCCATAGTTAACTGATCAACCGGAATTTCATTACAGCTAACGTACCTTCACTGTATTTACACAGAATGATTCCTTAGTTTGTTGAGTTTGTGTTCAAGGAATGCATCGATACTGTTGGCATTTGTCTTCGAGTGAAGCTTCATTCTAGCGCCGGTACCTGTTGAGTTCCTCTTTTAAGATTACTCGATGCATCGTCCCATTCTCACGCACACTGTTGCTCCCAAACGCACTAGTTTTGTCTAATGGTCGGCCTTGATTGCAGCGATACGGCTATTTGCAATACTCAAACTCGAGTCTCCGTTCTCACTTTCGTATGACAGTGCCATGTAGGCTTCACGTTTGCAGAGCACATGAGAGAAAAAGGCAACGAAACGTTGTTCCAGTGACATAGAGGTCAATCTCAAATGTCTTTTGTTCGGTCCCCGGCGCCAGCAAAGGTCCCGCGCCACTCGTGGCATCGCCTGGCCTCGTCTGCTTTCTAGGAAGATCGCGACGATATCGCTGGCGCTACTTGGTTAAAACACGTTGGCGGGCAAGTTGGTTAGAATCCATGGTAGAGTGTATAAGCGCGACTGGTCGAGGACGAAGAAAGAAACAGATACACAGACACAGAGCTTCACTTTCAACTATAGATTTTATTTTCGCACGCTTCGATAAATATATACCGTGCGAGCGGAAACAAACGTAACAGCAAAAAAGAACATTGAGTGGTACATTTCGTTGGACCGGACACGTGTGCAAGGCAAGGGAAAAAAAACATGTACTCCAATCGTCACAAATACAAACCAAGGAATCGTATCTCCTTTTCCGATAGTGACACCGAAGGCTTGCTCACGCACTTTTGCTCTAATTTTGCTATCTCGTAGGCCTCTACAATCTCCCTCGTCCTCCTGCTATGAGCCTTATACAGAATGGAAGTGCTTCCAAACATGGGTGTGCAGGAACAATCTCGGCAGTGAATACCCAAATGACCCGAGATTACCTTAGTGACGTTATATTGATGCTTCTTTAATCTCTCGTTGATGCATCTGCCGGTTTGACCAATATACGTTCTTCCGCATGAAAGTGGGAAGGCATAGACAACGTTATGAGTACAGGTTACAAATTGTTTACGATGTTGGGTAGAAACATGAATGCCTTTTGTTATTTTCTGCGTTAACCTGTTTGCATAGCTTCGATAGACGCTCAGGGGCAGTGAAAACCACGTCTACTCCCGATTTCGCCGCTATTCTTCTGAGATTATGTTAAATGCAATGAATGTATGGTACCACAGCAACTTTATTTGCTCTAGCATTGGTACTGCTTGCATTCGACGCGTTTTTGCACTTTTTGCTTAAGCCCTCCGCGACAGAAGTTAGCATACGCATCGGGTAACCAGAATATGCCAGGCACTTGGCCTGCTCTTTGAAACTGGCTTCCATTTTGAGGTCACATGACTTCGTCAAAGAATTGTTGAAACACGATGTCACGACTGCGCGTTTCACAAGTTTTGATTGAGCGGAATGAAATGGTAGCACAGGCTTATTGCCTCTCGGCTGATAACTCCAGCATGTCATTTGTGGATAAAAGTACAATCCCAAGTCTACAAACCTTATGAAATTGCCTATGGGTACTTCATGTGTCAAAGACAAAGGGGGCAACACTTTAGTGAATGAGGTTACGGTTTTTTAAACCAGCGAGTCAGAATTGTCTGATTTGTTATTTAAAATGATTAGAAAATCGTCAACGAATCTGAACACTTTCGCGACATCGGTGTCATTTTTTAGGCGTTCATCAAGAACCTGGTCGTGGTTAGCTAGAAAGAAGTCACTTAAGCAGGGAGCCATACATGACCCAATGCATATGCCACCTTTTTGTTTGACAACATTTCCTTCCCAAGTCGCTTAAGTCGAAATAACATAAAAACGAAGAAGTTCTAAAAATCTGTCGCTAGTCAAACCCCTTTTGTCTTTGACACATGAAGTACCCATAGGCAATTTCATAAGGTTTTTAGACTTGGGATTGTACTTTTATCCACAAATGACATGCTGGAGTTATCAGCCGAGAGGCAATAAGCCTGTGCTACCATTTCATTCCGCTCATTCAAAACTTGTCAAACGCGCAGTAGTGACATCGTGTTTCAACAATTCTTTGACGAAGTCATGTGACCACAAAATGGAAGCCAGTGTCAAAGAGCAGGCCAAGCGCCTGGCAGATTCTGGTTACCCGATGCGTATGCTAACTTCTGTCGCGGAGGGCTTAAGCAAAAAGTGCAAAAACGCGTCGAATGCAAGCAGCACCAATGCTAGAGCAAATAAAGTTGCTGTGGTACCATACATTCATTGCATTTAACATATTCTCACAAGAATAGCGGCGAAATCGGGAGTAGACGTGGTTTTCTCTGCCCGTGAGCGTCTATCGAAGCTATGCAAACAGGTTAACACAGAAAATAACAAAAGGCATTCATGTTCTACCCAACATCGTAAAAAATTTGTAACCTGTACTCATAACGGTGTCTATGCCTTCCCACTTTCATGCGGAAGAACGTATATTGGTCAAACCGGCAGATGCATCAACGAGAGATTAAAGGAGCATCAATATAACGTCCCTAAGGTAATCTCGGGTCATTTGGGTATTCACTGCCGAGATTGTTCCTGCACACCCATGTTTGGAAGCACTTCCATTCTGTATAAGCCTCATAGCAGGAGGACGAGGGAGATTGTAGAGGCCTAAGAGATCGCAAAATGAGAGCAAAAGTGCGTAAGCAAGCCTTCGGTGTCACTATCGGAAAAGGAGATACGATTCCTTGGTTTGTATTTGTGACGACTGTAGTACATGTCTTTTTCCCCTTGCCTTGCACACGTGTCCGGCCCAACGAAATGTACCACTCAATGTTCTTTTTTGCTGTTATGTTTGTTTCCGCTCGCATGGTATATATTTATCGAAGCGTGCGAAAATAAAATCTATAGTTGAAAATGAAGCGCTGTGCCTGTGTATCTGTTTATTTCTTCGTCCTCGTCCAGTCGCGCTTATACACTCTACCATGGCTGGCGCTACATCTTATAGCACATGCATCGGAGAAAATGTAAATGTCGGTGTCCCCGTTCCAGTTTCGGATGTCGGCATACTATCTATATATTTTGATTTCCTCGTCACTGAATTCCTCCATAGGTCATGCTCTTGGTCCGATAGAGGGTCATGCCAACAAATTTTGGTTTTCCACAGATGTCGCGTGCCAATTTTAGCTCCTACAGTGAATACTGCGAAACAAACTGGTGGATCGAACATCTAATTTGGAACACCGCGCGTATCGTGAGCTTTTCACCTTTGTGCGCGGCCTTAGCACACTTCTTGCCTTAATTGAACGAAGTATCGTCGCACGCGTCCTTGCCTTTCCTAAGAAGCTGATCTCACCTGATGATGTAGACAAGGGATTTTGATTCACACAATGCGTATCTCTTCGCTCTTTCACGTCCATTTTCTGAGATTCATCCCAGCTTGACGAAAAACTTCATTTTCTCTCAGGCACGCGAATGTGGCCTAATTTTGGTCCCTGCTTCCGTGCATCATCGACATAAATCAAATTGCGCAATACAGTCTTAGTTTCCTCTTTCCGACCTCGCTTGTCCAGATTATAGCGGATTTTTTATGAAATTAGTTTTTCATGGTATGGTGCGCGCCCACCGTGGACACGTCGCAATTGAAGCTATCTAACAAATGCTAAAATTTGGGAGGCGACGGTATAACTCATGCCGAACTGGTCAGCGGAAACTTTCGTAAAAGTTTGGCAAAGTAAGGTTGAGCCATTCCTGTGTTCCTTTCACCCTCAGGCACCGCGCACACAGCATGACAAGCGTCTTTTGTTTCTGCAAATGTGAATAAACTTAATCTGCAAAACTGTCTACAGTCAATGGCACCTTTCTTGTCTGAATATTTGGCCACGCGCAGCTTAAGCTTATCTTCAGTCACAGCCATCCTAAACTCGTAGCGCAGACAAAAGTGCCTCATAAGCTGACACATTCTTGCAGATATATCCAACCTGAAGCACTTACCGAAGATACTGCTAGTTTGACTTTGATCTGTAAAAGATGCAAATACACGGAAAAAAGTATGAATCGCAGCAGATACCAGAGCTGGGCGAGTTCGTGCATTTTGGAAGACTAGAGTGCTATGTAGTGGTTTCACTGTCTCTCGTCCTTTGCGCGCTGTTTATAATCTTCCAAGAGTCGTTAAGCAAGCACCCTTGCCTTTACGGGGTACCGATCAGAGTGCCACAAAGACGTGAACGGACGGTGCGCGCCAGGCGATGACGTCGTGCAGCTCATATTCTACTAGGCCATGTTGGTAGGTAAGCCATGTGCGTGTGGCAATACAGTCAAATGCCTCTACAAGGAACACCCCAACAAGTAATTTCTCCGTACAACGAAGGAATTCACGCGTCCCCGGCGGCTTATTTCTTGATTTAAAACGAATGCCATGTATAGCGACTCGTCACTGCCCTCCGCAGCCGCCACTGAGCTTGCGCTAACGCTAACGGCTACACAAGCGACGCACTTGAATAGCGTGTCGATGTCAGCGAGTATTGCAGCTCTCCTGCACTGCTCCAGGAACCGCTCACTTTGTACGCCCGCTTTGCACACAAGCGGATGTGACGGCTGATGAATACGTCGCAGTTGATGACAAATTTTTATAGTCATAACTGACAATCGACAGCGTCTTCGACGCCATTTAGCTCCAGAAAGGACGCAAACGTCAACGAATTGATGAAGGGCCTGTAAGCGAGCGAATAATTTTGATGGCGAGGACGACGACTGGGATTTGATGATGTGCAGCTTTAACTTGCGTTACTCCCGCGTTTCGAACGTGGAGCATGTCACAAACCTTGGTGCAATACGGTCGTCTCACAGTCGCACCTACCCTCGGACAAACTGTGCAGAAAAAAAAAATTCGATTTATCTGACTGATCTCTCTCGACATTATATTAGAGCTTATCTCTTGCTGAATGTTCTTAGCCGGCTCTATTGTGAGCAGTACGGTGAGCGATCTCGAAAACGAAGTGACCAGTATAACAAAAGGTTTTGGGGGTTCCAAAAAGTTGGTTACAAAGGCGTGGGACTGTATTAGCTGCCTGTCAAGCGCTGCTTCATTCGGGGATATTTATGTGTTAACATATTGACACGTGTACTTATATTTAACGGGCGACCACATTTCGCCGCTTAACATCTGTAATCGCACAGCGAGGGACGCGCCTGCATGTACCCGACGTTTCTGGAAAGTTATCGATGCTTCTACCCGGCTGTCTGTTGTCGCCGAACCTTGTGTTATCTGATTCATCGCATAACGCGAATGGTGTAGAGCTTTGTGGAAGGCACGCGGGTACAAACGATTAATCTGGAACATTCGACGACTGCTCTATAAAAGCCGACGCGCTTGACCCGCTGATCAGATTTTCGACGATCGCCGAGCGTGTTCGCCACTATCGTTGTGCTATACGTTTAGCATGTTTTGTGGGCACAGGTTCGCCCAATAAAAGTTAGTTTTGTCGTTCACAGTATTGCTACTGTGTTATTGAACGTCACCACCACGTGACATCTGGTGGAGGTGCTTTACGTTCATGTACCGGACGCCCCCGACAAGCCGTAATTCAAGTCAGGACCACAAAGACAACACCAGCGCCGTCTCGGAACATCGAGCAAGCCGCCGGCTACAGCAGCTGCCCCCGGAACACGGAATTCTACCAGTGACGACCAAGAAGAGCGTCAGAGAAGTTCGTCCAGAGACGACCAAGAAGAGCGTCAGAGAAGTTCGTCCAGAGACGACCAAGAAGACAGCCCCCATGGCAGCCGGAGCAGCCCCAATAGTTCTGCAGCAGCCCAGGGAGCCACCGACGTTCCGCGGTTCCACATTTGAGGACCCGGAAAGCTGGCTGGAGACGTATGAGAGGTTCGCTAAGTTTAACAGTTGGGACAGCGACGACAAGCTGCGGCACGTCTATTTCGCATTGGAAGACGCCGCCAGGACGTGGTTCGAGAATCGAGAAGCCACCTTAACGACGTGGGACCTGTTCCGAAGCGGCTTCTTGCACACGTTTGCAAGTGTCGTGCGAAAAGAGCAAGCCCAAACTCTACTAGAAACCAGAGTGCAGCTGCCAAACGAGACGATTGCGATCTTCACGGAGGAGATGGCCCGTCTTTTCCGGCACGTCGACCCGGAAATGTCGGAGGAGAAAAAAGTTCGCTTCCTGATGCGCGGCGTCAAGCAAGACCTTTTTGCCGGACTTATTCGTAACCCACCGAAGACTGTGGCTGAGTTTTCTGCAGAGGCATCGATGATCGAGAGAACTCTGGAGATGCGCACCCGGCAATATAACGGCCAGGGGCACACGCCGCAGTATGCCATCCAAGGACTGAGTTCGGACGACCTTCAAGAGACCATCAGGGCCATTGTGCGCGAAGAACTGCGCAAGGTCCTGCGTTCGTCGCAACCTCAAGTAGCTTCGATCGCTGACATCACATCGTGAAAGATGAGGTTCAGCGATCGCTTGGGGTTCCTGAGGTGCAACCTCAATTACCGCAGCCCCAGCCAGAAGCCATGACCTACGCCGCCGTCGCACGCCGTCAAGGTCCCCCTCCGCGACCACGCCAGGACCCTGCAACAACGCAATTCCGTCGTCCGCCGCCACCAGCACGCCCACCCGTCGCCCAGCGCACCTACGCGAGGAAGACGGACATTTGGCGAGCCCCCGACCACCGTCCACTCTGCTATCACTGCGGAGAAGCCGGCCATGTGTATCGCCGATGCCCATACCGGGAGATGGGACTGAGAGGTTTCGCCGTCAATGCTCCGCGCCCGCAGCGAGGTGAACGCCCTCGCGATATCGCCGACTACCTCGCCGCTACTCAGTGGAGCTCTCGACGACCGTCGCGTTCGCCATCACCAGGCCGCTACCTGTCGCCGCAGCGCCGACCATACACTGGCCCAGCCCGGGGCCGGTATTCGGAAAGCCCGTATTCGGAAAACTAAAAGCAGCAACCGATGGAGGTGCGGTTGCTGTTCGTCGAACTGACGAAGATCCTCCGCCGCCGACGAAGACGACAAAGAAACCATCTCGACGACCTAATGACGACACGCCGCCGTCCCGACGAAGTCAGGAAGCCAAGACTACACCGACAAAAGACGACTTGACGACGCGACGTTCCAGCTTCAGTTCAACACGACGCAGCCGTGATCCGACGCCGAGACCTAACTGCAACGCAAGACAAAGAACCACCGACCTCGACGTGCTTCTCGACGGCCACGCAGTCACCGCCTTAGTAGACACAGGAGCCGATTACTCCGTCATGAGTGGACCCATCGCCGCCCAGTTGAAGAAAGTTAAAACTGCATGAGAAGGCCCTCGAATTCGAACCGGTGGAGAACACCTCATCACGCCGACTGGAATCTGCACGGCAAGAATAACCATTCATGACAGGACTTACCCTGCTACCTTCGTTGTCCTCCAACAGTGTTCACGAGACGTCATTCTCGGCATGGACTTCCTGAATCAACATGGCGCAGTCATCAACCTGAAGTCGAAATCGATAACGCTGTCACAAGATCAAGCGATACCGCCGGAGAGCTGTCGTAGTCACCACGCCTTGAGTGTGCTCGAAGATCAAGTGAGCATCCCGCCGCGCGCCAGCATTATTATTTCCGGCGGCACTGAAACACCCGCTGACGTAGAAGGCGTCATCGAGGGCGACCAACATCTACTGCTCGACCGTGAAATTTGCGTCGCAAGAGGGATCGCTCGACTCCACGGAGGGCAAGTGGCAGTTATGCTAACAAACTTCAGCCAAGAGTTCAAGCTCATCAACAAGGGCACGACAATCGCATACATCGAGGAAATTGTGGAAACCAGCAATACCTTTGTCCTCTCGGATTCAGCCGCATCTACCCCGATGAGCATTGTCCCCGAACCAGACTTCGACGTGAATCCAAGTCTTCTTATGAGTAAGCAGCAACAGATCAGAAGTCTTCACCGACGGTACAAAGACTGTTTTTCGACGTCATCGAGGATTCGACAAATACCAGTTGCAAAGCATCGCATAATAACCGAAGAGAGCGCTCGACCACTCCGCCAGAGCCCTTACCGAGTTTCGACGCGAGAACGTGAAGCTATTAGGCAACAAGTCGACGAAATGCTGCGCGACGACATCATCCAGCCGTTGAAAAGCCCGTGGGACTCTCCTGTAGTCCTGGTAAAGAAAAAGGACGGAACCCTACGCTTCTGCGTCGATTATCGTCGACTGAACAAGATCACGAAGAAGGATGTGTACCCCCTTCCACGGATAGACGACGCATTGGATCGGCTCTGCAACGCTAAATACTTCTCGTCGATGGACCTCAAGTCTGGCTACTGGCAAATAGAAGTCGACGAGAGAGATCGCGAAAAGACTGCCTTCATCACGCCAGACGGCCTCTACGAGTTCAAGGTCATTCCATTCGGACTGTGCTCGGCGCCTGCACCGTTTCAGCGCGTCATGGACACGGTGTTAGCTGGACTGAAGTGGCAGACGTGCCTTGTTTACCTGGATGACGTCGTTCTCTTCGCCGAAAATTTAGACGATCACCTTAGGCGGCTTGCGAGAGTGTTAGAAGCCATCAAGTCATTAGGGCTCACTCTGAAGCCGCAAAAGTGCCGCTTCGCTTACGATGAGCTTTTGTTCCTAGGCCACGTGATCAGCAAATCATGAGTACGCCCCGACCCACAGAAGACAGCTGCCATCGCAAAGTTCCCGCAGCCAACCGACAAGAAGGCACTGCGCAGATTCCTTGGCATGTGTGCCTACTATAGGCGCTTTGTCAAGGACTTCTCACGCATCGCGGAGCCCCTAACACATCTAACCAAATGTGATGTCGCGTTCAAGTGGGAAACGCCGCAGGCCAAGGCATTTCAAGAACTCAAACGACGCATGCAGTCGCCGCCGGTACTTGCACACTTCGACGAGGACGCCGATACCGAAATCTACACTGACGCCAGTAGCCTAGGCCTCGGTGCCGTCCTAGTCCAGAGGAAAGAAGGACTTGAAAGGGTGATATCGTATGCTAGCCGGTCGCTGTCAAAAGCGGAAAGCAACTATTCTACGACTGAAAAGGAATGCCTCGCCATCATTTGGGCTATAGCTAAATTCCGCCCTTACCTCTATGGCAGGCCATTCAAAGTCGTCAGTGACCATCACGCATTGTGTTGGCTAGCTAACTTTAAAAGACCCTTCAGGACGGCTGGCGCGGTGGAGCCTCAGACTACAAGAATATGACGTCACGGTAATATACAAGTCCGGAAGAAAACATTCCGACGCCGACTGCTTATCGCGCGCCCCCATCCATCCCCCGCCGCAAGACGACGAGGACGACGACGCCTTCCTTGGGATAATAAGCGCGGAAGACTTCACTAAACAGCAACGAGCAGACCCGGAGCTAAAAGGCCTCGTCGAGTATTTGGAAGGGAACACCGACGTTGTCCCTAGGGCATTTAAGCGCGGGTTGTCGTCGTTCACGCTACAAAACAACCTGCTCGTGAAGAACTTCTCACCAGTCCGCGCCAGCTACCTTCTTGTTGTACTGTCAGCGCTGCGTCCAGAAATACTGCACGCCCTACACGACGATCCAACCGCTGGGCACCTCGGATTCTCCCGGACGTTGTCGAGGATACAAGAAAGGTATTACTGGCCGCGTCTGACCGCTGACGTCGCCCGTTACGTCAAGACATGCCGAGACTGTCAACGACGCAAGACACCACAGACAAGGCCAGCAGGATTACTACAGCCGATCGAACCTCCTCGCCGACCATTCCAGCAGATTGGGATGGATTTGTTGGGGCCGTTTCCGATATCAGAATCCGCGAATAAGTGGATCGTCGTGGCGACGGACTATCTCACCCGCTTTGCTGAAACTAAAGCTCTACCAAAAGGCAGCGCAGCCGAAGTGGCGAAATTTTTCGTCGAGAACATCCTGCTGCGACATGGTGCCCCAGAAGTCCTCATCACCGACAGAGGAACGGCTTTCACAGCAGAGCTCACCCAAGCCATTCTGCAGTACAGCCAGACAAGCCACAGGAGGACAACTGCCTACCATCCGCAGACGAATGGTCTCACGGAGCGCCTGAACAAGACCCTCGCCGACATGCTTGCAATGTACGTCGACGTCGAACACAAGACGTGGGACGCGGTCCTGCCGTACGTAACCTTTGCGTACAACACGGCGGTGCAAGAAACAACACAGATCACGCCGTTTAAGCTGGTTTACGGCAGGAACCCGACGACGACGTTTGACGCCATGCTGCCGCACGTAACTGACGAAGAGAATGTTGACGTCGCTAGCTACCTCCAGCGCGCCGAAGAAGCCCGCCAGCTCGCCCGCCTGCGAATCAAGAGCCAGCAGAGGACCGACAGCCGAGACTACAACCTCCGACGACGCTTCGTCGAGTACCAGCCCGGTGACTGTGTTTGGGTTTGGACCCCTATACGCCGACGAGGACTGAGCGAGAAGCTTTTCCGTCGCTATTGCGGACCGTACAAGATCATCCGACGTACTGGCGCACTGGACTATGAGGTCGTGCCAGACGGAATTTCGCATTCACAGCGGCGCCGCACACGATCTGAAGTGGTCCACGTGGTGCGTCTGAAGCCCTTTTACGGACGCTGACGAACTTCCTTATTTTTTGTTTTCATTGCTACGGGGTGTTTTTCTTTATTGCTTTCATTTGTATGCAGCATCGGGTCGATGCTTTTTTTGAGAGGGGGATATTGACACGTGTACTTATATTTAACGGGCGACCACGTTTCGCCGCTTATCAACTGCAATCGCACAGCGAGGGACGCGCCTGCATGTATCCGACGTTTCTGGCAAGTTATCGATGCTTCTACCCGGCTGTCTGTTGTCGCCGTACCTTGTGTTATCTGATTTCATCGCATAACGCGAATGGTGTAGAGCTTTGTGGAAGGCACGCGGGTCCAAACGATTAATCTGGAACATTCGACGACTGCTCTATAAAAGCCGACGCGCTTGACCCGCTGATCAGATTTTCGACGATCGCCGAGCTTGTTCGCCACTATCGTTGTGCTATAAGTGTAGCCTGTTTTGTGGGCACAGGTTCGCCCAATAAAAGTTAGTTTTGTCGTTCACGGTATTGCTACTGTGTTATTGAACGTCACCACCACGTGACAATATGAATTACAATTTGCCGCACTATTGTTAAAAAATGTAGAAGCATAAGAATGTGCATAAAGTAATACAGGGCGACAAAAGAAGAATAACTGTAAAATGAAGTCATCTTGAAAGATTTTTTTGTTTCTTTTTTCACACCACTGGTCATGGAGGACGGCCGAGTGTTGTTTTACGTGATACGTTCCTGTTATTTGAGTAAGATGTAGCCGCGCGATCTCTCTAGAAATAATTTGGAAGCGTAACAGCATTTTACAGCCGTCGCAAGAATAGGCTATACTTCTGAGCTCAGGTGCTTTACGAGAGTTTCTTGCTATGTATGTTCACTTTACTTGCTGGCTTGACTGAACCGTTTAATTGCTCGTTTCGTTCATGACAGCTACGTGTAAGTGTGCAGGTGCCATCATGCAAAGCCTAAGAACATACTGGCAAAATTATGGAAGAACCTAATTATAAATAATGGTTGGCTTAATAAATCAGTGACTATGATGGCTATTTTTGCGAACACCTACCAAAGGCAGATAGGGCGAAGCTTTCCTCTGAAATTGAGAATGAAGTAAGAGTTAGTAGACGCCAAGACAACCGTACTCTCTGGTATATTTTCCTTGGACATGGAGCGGGACACGACATTTCACTACAGGCCGTGTGCAATGTCTAACCTGTATGCCAAGAACTTTAATGCTCTGGAGGTTCAGAACTACTTCTTCCGCCCCACACAAGCAACTGGAGAGGCTTTGTCTGCCCTGGTGCCGCATCATATGGCCACGAGTCAGTCAGTCATTCATATATATAAAGTAACGATACACGTTATAACAAACGTTCGAGTACCTATCTTTCTATTTGCAATTCGAGTTTTTTTACAGCAATGCTTCTAAAGCTTGAAACGCTGGAAGACGTATTAGGCTTGTTTTGACGGCGCATTCGCAAAACTAGATTTTTACGGAGAGTATACCTAAAGGAAGTGCAGCGCGCACGGTGCCCGTGTTCAGGCAAATTTTGAATTATTTAGGGGCTGAATTAATATGGCTAATGCCTCGTTTTCTGTTTCTTTAGGTGCGTGCTTCGGAACGCTCAGACACTTGCCTGGCTGCCCTCAGAAAAGTAAAAGATGACTCAATTTTATATTTGATGGGAAAAGGGGTTACGCGATTCTAACCGAAACATTTAGGTGCGTAGGGTAATTGAAAATGTTGCTTGTTGTCGCCTTGCCTTGACGTCATATATGATGCAAAATTCTTTTTTTTTTGGATTCGTCAAAAAGCTAAACAACCTACGTCATTTATATTTTGTTGACATTTGAAGCAACTTGTGGGTTATATGTGTACGATTAGAAGTTTGAACTGCGTAGGCTGATTGGAGCCTTTATTGAAAATTCAATAATCAATTGCTCCAAAGCATTACGAGCCTCTTTTATGAACTACGTAGGATGTGGGCCCAATCTCCTGAACGAAGTGAACATGCCACAAAGTTGACATTTCAAGGGATTAACGGATAAATACAATAATAACTGGCTCAGGTACATGTTACCGTTACTACTCACACACTACACTCCTAGCAGAAGAGAATTGTTTATTCCAAAGTCTGATTGAAACTTCGCCACATGAAAATTTTAAACTGCACTTGCAAAAATCTTCAATGCATAGAAATGTCAGACAGCGTTCCAGTGGTTACCGATAATTTTTATGCGATTAAACTTGATGCAATCAACTGCGCGCTTGCATGCACTGGACAAAAATACAATGATGTCCTATTTATTTCAGAACACAATACTGAATGAAATGCCAGGGCTCAATGCTAGGAGCAAATCTGCGGGCCAGATCTGCGGATAGGACACGTTCGGCCAGTCTTCACGCGCTGAAATTTGTGCTGCTGGATGGGAGAAAACCAACTATCTTAATATTTCTGTTACTAATTACACGCGAATAGAAAATACGCTGGCGTTATCTTTATCACAATAAAATTAACAGTATTTCAGGATAACTGTTGAGGCCATGTGTCATCACTCATATGATAAAGTTGAAAGAAGCCATGCCATGTTTTGATTGCCGCAGATGCGTCAAATGTTGAAAGGTTGCTGAAAATCAAAAGTATCGAGCTGTTATATGGTATTCATTTTTTGAAGTTCATTTTCTATAGATGACGGCCTGTATTCGCAAAAGGTTCTTACTCTAGAATTGTTCGTAATAGCAAATTATAGTCAATCCTAATGGTGGGCATAGTACAAGGTGACCGGCCAATCGCCAAGAGCGCTTACGAATCAAAACTTTGCCAAGGGTGCTCTAGAATTTTCACCACTTGTAGCTGGCAATCACCCTTTGCAATAAACTGCGGGAACTGGCAGAACGAACAGCACTCATCATCTTTTTTGTGCATGCTTGTCCCGAATGTTGTCTCGCCGTGGCATTACCATCAGCTACCTTTTCATCACACCCTCACTCTCTATGCAGGCCGCACCAAGAGATGGTGGTGGGGTTCTGGTGCGCTTGCTTCAAACGCTGGTGCAGAAGCAAAAGGTTGCGGTCTATACGTTACGGCGAAGGACGCTGTTCCGTGACAGCTTCATGTAGGACCGACAGCACTGCGGCAGTATTTGCGTTCTGGTAAAGTGAGCAACGGGAGACTGGCTCTTGAGAAAAGCTTTAGCTTGGGTCCAACTCCATCGCCACCTATTCAAGTACAGGTAAAACGCATGAACGTTTTTCTGAAATAACCCCTGGACTGATTTTAATAAAATTTGCTGCACTTCAGAGAGAAAGGTAAATTATAATCGCTGTTGGAAGCAGAATTTTGATTTAGGGCCCGTATTTTGTTACAAGAATTTTCAAAGATAGGAAAGTTTGAAAAACTAGAAGCACGAAGCTTAAAAATCAATAAGTCTGCATCAAAAATAGAAAGCTTATTTAGCGCCAGCAAACAAGGACGGAAGAGAGACGACACCACAATGCGTCGTCTCCCTTCCGTCCTTGTTTGCTGGCGCTAAATATGCTTTCAGTTTACCAACACGCCCAACAAATGCCAATGAAAAAATAGATATCGCGGTTCTGTAAACGGCACCCATTAGATCATTGAAAGCGGACGAACTCAATACGTGATTTTTTATGTTACATGAATTTGTTGCGTTGTGTACAAGGGTTCGGCAAGAGCTGCATTTCCATATTATTAGATTTTTTGGGATTCATGTGTAACATCTTAATTTTTTCCGCGTTATATGTACTATTAGATTAAATTCACATAATTATGATATCGTTTTTCATTGCGGAGTTCGAGTTGTAAACTTGATAGTTTCATTTTATGAAAATTTTTGACTTTTAACAATTTTTCATAAAAATGACGACCTAAATGGAAAATCTGAAACAAACAGTCACTAGATTACAAGCTTTTTTTTTAAATGCAAGAAACCTCGTCAGATTCGGCGCAGTGATTACCGAGAAAATCGAATTGTCTTTTTACACGTATTTAGATAGGGCTACCCGAGCTAAAGCTTCCTCTTCAATTAAACATTATCACCTCTTCAGAATTCCAAAGGTAGTTGAGCGTTTGCAGGGTCATATTTGCTGCGACATCTCTCTGAAGAAAGTTTCTTGCCACGCCTGACCTATGTTCCTTGTCAGCCGTGTGGTGGCAGGCGCGGATAGTTTGACCAGCAGCCACTGTAGGTAACGGAAAATCGTGGCATAATTCTAATTTTGGAAATGGTTGCGCAGCCTCGGTACATGACATTCGTTCGCGCGACGGCTAGTGCACATTGTCTATGTCGACCACCACGGGAACGCATTCAAACGTAGAACGGGTGATCGTTCAAGTTATATCAAGGTGTTCCGTAGGGTTTCGGACTCTCATATAATTAAGGTGTAAATCTTGACAACCATGCATACACCGGTGCGTGTTCACCACAGTACTAAAATTTTCTTAACACTAAGTTTGTAGTAAAGGCTTAAATTGCATATTAAAGTGCCAACCGAAGTAGTGCTAAGAATTTGGACGCTATTTCCAGTTTGTAAAGGGAGTAAATGAAGCGTTGCAGGAAAGCCTTGGTAGCTCATTCAGCAGTTTTGCTTTGTCAAGCTCAAGTTCAGCTATACTGATAATTTGCATCTGACTATGGGATTTTGACTACTACGTAAAATGTATCGAAAATTATACAAGGGTATGGAAAGTTAGAAAACTCTCAAACCCAAATTCATGGATTTTGTTCAGCTTTTACTTCATAAAAGCACCGAAGTGCGCTCTGTAAGAGCGCGATTGCGGATAAACCACCGCGATAGGTTCAAGCTTTTGTTGTTCCATGCTTCCAACTGCTCCGACGGTCACGACAGAACCTACAGATGTTCAGCAGCTCTCGTTAGTGCTTCGATGGTGCGCACTTCAATCATCGCATTCTTCAGAGAATGTTCTGCACTCCTGAGTCTAGCAGCTGCCTATTTCTTGTCCTGATACTCAACTGTACGTATCTTGAGCCAGCACAGTAGCAAAAGCGGCAGCCCGTTAGACAGCGTTAGGGCACACATTATCATTTATTTCAATAGCTTATGCAGTGAATCTCGCCACACCTCATACCTAACAGCGAAATTTCTAAGAGACGGAAAATGCTGATCTCTCACCCATGACTTTGTTGAGAAAAGGTTAAGGGCGGCGAAGAGCTAGAGATCCGTTTATACTCTTCCTCTTCACCTTCTACCAACAGCCAAAGGTGAAGAATACGAAGCGTAGTTTAGCGGTTCTAGCGACGGCACTTTAAAAGTAGGGTGCATGATTTATTGTCTCCCGCATTGAATCACATTGGCTGAAAATATTTCAGTCATATATCATTTTAAAAGAGCAATGCACAGCCTCAATAAATAATATTTACCCAAACTATGGCACGAACAAAAAATGAATAATTTTTTTAGCAGCCTTATTATCTCACACAACGAACTACATTTACTGAAATAACTGGAGCAATATTAAATTATTCTAGTCAGGCGGTACTCGTTAATGACAGGCCCCGGAATTACTGCGCAAATAGAAAATGTATCGGGTACGTGCATAACGAGTAGCCTCGCGCAATAAACTGTTTGTTGCGGCGCGCTAATCACCAAGTGGTAAGATGTTAATTTCTCTGCAGGAGAGGACACTGAAATAAACATTCACAAAATAAAGACTTTTGACAGAAGTGCAGCAACATCAGGCATTTCGTGATTTTGTTTATTGCTGAAGCATAAAAGAACAGGAGTCCATTCGATCTTATTTTCGATATGAGGCCACATATTCACTTGAAAAATAGGAAAGTCAAACCAAGGAACACGCAGTCAGCTGTCACCGGAATGGGCATAACGCCTGCCTACTTTTCGAGATGTAGGGGAATGAAACTTATAAATTGAAGATAGGAAGATGGGAAGGATCGAACTAGGAAAGAAGAAGATGGGTTATCTCAAAGACTAAGGTAAAACAATGAGAAAGAATAGAGTGAGGCAGTATTGTACTTCACGATTTATGGAACACGAAGCTCAGAAATAAGCAAATAAAGATCCATTTGAATAATGTTCGTGGAGAGCCTACTTTCAGTGAGGAACTCGGATATTTACTCGTGCGTTCGCGCAGCCCTCAGCAAATCCATTGATTGTTATATGTGTGACATTATTTGGCGCACATTTTACGATGGCATTAGCTTTGAGTGCACGGAAACACAGGCGGTCTTTGCATCAACCCACTTCTTCACTGGCGTCTTCGAACGACCAGCCGGTACGATGCCGGACACTCACCTTCTCCGTTTAGGCGTCCTAAACATTCGCTTAAGAGCAAATTTTACCTGGCGCACTCCTATCTAAAGACATGGCAACAAATAAATCACATAGCTCGACCTGCCTTCCCCAAGTTTGATTACGTTTGTGGATTTCAAGAAACGAAGGAAAATATAGTGATTTTAAGAATCATGCATTTTATTTAAGTCATTTTTTTAACGAAAATTCTTCGATACAGCGAAATTCAAAAGGAAAGTTTAATTGCCAATTTTTAATCTCTGTAACTCAGTACTAAATATAGATATCAAGATGATGCGAAATTTTGAAGTGTTCACTCGCAGAAGAGGAGAATAGCCACGCGTCCGAGGACGAAGAACCCTACTGGGGAAAAGAAGAGAAGGGAAAAGAGGTTTGCACACAGGCATCAGATTCAGCGAAATTAGGCCATATCGTCATGACCGCAGATTCGTTGTCGAATTGGGAAGCTGGCGCAAATTGCTAGAAAATGTACGGTGCTTTAGCACCGTACATTTGAAGTATTCATGAAGTATTCATTTGAAGTATTCAAGTATTTAGTACCGCACTATTGAAGTATTCATGTTCCTTCTTCATCGACCATATCACCGTTTTCTCTTTGAAAACTCTCCTTGTAATACTTTGTATAGATATCACATAAAGATGACCACATGTAGTTGACTTTATGGGCATACCGATGGAGGTTTTCGAACATCTTGTTGAACTTTTATCTTTTTGTTAAATCTACGGTTCAATCAAAGGACTGTTGAATAAAGTTGCAAAATTTTCGAATCTATCCTAAGTAACAAAGCGCGGCGAAAAGAGTGTCCTGCATTTTTCTTGACGTGTGCTAAAACGCGCTGTTAATCTTCTTTATGAATAAAATAGTAGTGCTCGATCCGTGCTAGATTTACTTAGTCGGCATAACCATGTATGCAGTCATTGTGAAGCGAGAAGACGAAGTGTTGAAAGCCGAGTCATGTTCGGCACCTTGACTCGCCGCTGCTTGTGGAATTTCCAGTACGATTTTTAGGCCTGGACGATGAAGTTCTTCCAGCCGTTCGTGCTTAGACATACTGACATAGCCTTCGGCGAACTACAGATAGCATGTTTCTCTAGCACTCGATACTTATTTATCTGCTTGGCCTAGAATTTCCCAAACGAAGGCAGTGACCTGAGCCATCATGGTCATTAGAAAATCTGGAGCCCTGTAACGTAAAGCTATTCCTATCTGTTTTTATTCCAAACTCCTGATATGAAATTTACGTAACCGCCGACGCAAGCATCGGGCCTAACCCGCAGCGTTGCCTGAAAAGCCCAATCATACGCGCTTCCGATTTATAGGATGTAACTTTGTTTTGCCTTCAAAACGAATATCATTGTCTACATTGAGCAGATTTTCTTATCTTATTGGCTGAGAAGATGCGAGGAGCGCGCTCAAGTGGACACATTCTTGATGGGGCCGAGCCAGAACAGTAAAAGTAGCTAACCGCATGAGGAGAGTTGCCGGCGTCCGCAATTGGTCCGCCTCCCCTTACTTAGCTTGTGGTGAATGGTCGAAAATCGCGGCGGCGTGAAACAGAAAGTTAAGAACGGTGATAAAACGGATCCTCGACAAAGTAGAATTGACAGAGCGATGTCGTATACGAGCCGAAAGCTCTCAATAACGATATAATGCAACGCAATATGTTTTATTTTACGCAAAAAATCCATGCTACCCGGCAGCTGCGAGCAGCCAGCGCCAGAGTTATTGGCGGGCAGCCATCTTCTATTCCTTTCCGAACCAGGCAGACTCCGGCTATTAAAAAAAAAAATTCAGTTTTATTTTTACGCCACGTTTTATTTTACGCCACTTTGACGCAATGAGATTTTGCGCTCTTGTGATGTCGCGTGACAGACAGGCGAAGTGGGAAAAGATCGAAAACAATAGTAAGTGGTGAGACGACGCCTTTATTTCCTAAGCGCCAAAAAAGGCACCGAATAAGAAATATTTAGCTTTCTTTACTTCGGTCTAATCAGGCGTAATGAGTGTGCGAATATATCAGATGGGTAGTTTTCGCTATTTTCGTGAGGTCGCGTGACAGACAACCACAGTGACGTTGGCCGAAAATATTTTGACCAGCCGTTGAGAGCTGATAGCCGAATTAGAATAGAAAAGTTTGGAATACCTTTATGCTATAGCGCCCCTGGACTGCCAATTGCCAATTACCCGGTCACACAACAAGCTCTTTGCATCTGCAGCGAAAGCACATTCGTTTCCACTTGATCATCTGGAACAAACGTATGACCAACTCCCGAAAATTTTCACCGATGATTCATCGAATATGAAACGCGTAGCAACGCGCAGCAGCTTCTTTTATTCCCTCAATGCCGGTGTCCTCCCCTTCCTGACTTGACTCCGTCGTCTCGTCAACAGTATGCTAGAGAGCGTGGCCATTGATTGAAGAAGCCTTAAGTAAACCAAAGCATTGTCGAGCTCAGCAAGTCGTAATGCTGTTGGACAGCATGCGCGCTTGGAAGCTGTTGTAGCAAGGCTTTGTGTTCTTGAAGTGCACACAAAGTTATTTGCGCCGTCTTAAAGAACTACGCCGACTCAGATTTTTCATAATGTTTTAATTACTTAAATTCGTCGCATGCAGGAGCATCGGGAAATGAAGCTGCGGATAAACTTGCTCGTTGCGCCTTGGAACTTGGGCCAGCAAAAAAAGTCGCAGTTTCGCCCGACTTTCTGGCTGTCGATTAGCAGACAGCAATACAAAAAAAAAGATAGCACTTTTATCGGCCGTATGAACTTGTAAACATTCGCTTGTTAACTAAGCTAATAAGCACTTCGTCAGCGCGCACAGCAAACATGACCGCATCGTACTCGATGACCGCGGACTTGCGGTGTCAAAACGCTGACCTGAGGAAACGCGACATCATCAGTGAGTGAGGTGACCTACGTGTCGTGTTCATATCTATGGTGTCCATCGCTTCAACGCAGAGTAAGTGCTGGGAACACACAGCACATACAAAACTGCGAGCCGCTGACGCAGCTAGACTCGATTGTGGAATGTTTTTCCAATTGCCGAGTGATGCCGAGCCGAGCGATTCCCTTCTCTTTCCGCACACAGCACATGCTTCCACAACGCCCGAAGCCGGAGTCTTGAAATGCCCTCGCAGTTCAAGGCGCACTAACTGTTGCTCAAAATTAAGCTTTATGGTTTTCTTAACATGAGGTACTGGGAGGCACGCCAAGAGCACGTGTGCAAATAAGTTATGTGGCCAGGAGGGCACAAAGTGAGAGGATAATTATAACTGTCAGCAACCTAAATAACTAAAACTGAATAACTAACTTTCTGTTGACTGCAGTAAGTGCGCATGTTTGGATAAAATAGAGGCAGTCGGGTTTCTACGCAGTATCAGTTGGAAGCAGCCTTCTAGCGTGTCTGTGCTCTACAATATCCGACTTGAAATTTTATTTCTCGTTCGCATGATTACACATCCAAGGGAGTTACAATCGGCGCAAAGCTCCTCCCTCATGTGGCGCGGCTGTTGCGTGTTGCGTTTAATCTGACAACGGGGCGGATGCATTCACAGAAACGATGAATGTCCCACTTCACTGCTCGGCTGGCGAAATAAAAAAATCGAAGAACCTGGAACCGCTGTCGTAACATGCGACCGCGCTGCCTGTAACGACGGCGGTAGCTGCCATGCCGAGATAATGGCGCGAGTGGAGGAGCCGGAGGGCAGTGCGCGTGCGAAACGGTGACTAGACGAGCGGGCATGGTACTTGCCTGGCCTACGCAAATAAAGTGACTGCCGGTTTCCAAGTACTGTGCGTTTTATTGAAATCAAAAGCAACAACTGCATGGCACACCGCGCTGTCGTATGTATTTTGCATGATTTTGCAATTGTGCGCCGAACTATGCAAGAAGGTAAAACTGTTACCTTTGATGAGACATTCTGCTCGGCTATGAATTAATGAGTGGCTTCTGAGCAAACACGGGTGGCCGTGGAGTCAAACCGGCATTAATGGTTTCGGTTTGCCTGGTACACTTATACAGAAGATTTTAGTACAGATTTCTACACTTTTCTGCGCTATAACAGGCTTTAGAAGAAGGTAAGGTACATCATCGCAGTTGGTTATGTGGAAATATTGCTCCAAGCGAGTTTGAAATTTCTTTATACAGGTTGTGTCCCTCTATTTCCTCGTGCACCCATGGAATTTGCGGCTTATAGAATCGATGGGCCATCGCACATCGCAAGCGATTTCTCTGAAGTTACTGAAACTGCATGATTGAAATTAGTGTTAGCATTTACCCTGAGATATTTCAATGCCTCCCTATACACACACTACATAACACATTATTGCCACCAAGCCAGAAATACTTCCGGAATCTTCCTTCATTGCCCGACAGATTTTTCCGTGAACTGCAGTCATGAACATATTCGACCGCTGAAGCTTTCAGAAACCTTGATCGTAATGTAAAAATGAAGTTAGGTACATATTGTTCGCAGTGTTGTTCACAATCCACTCGTAAATAATTTGTTACTGACACTCAAATAAGTAATTACCTGTAATTATCTCACTCGCTAAATACTTTCCTTATTAACAAAGCATCAGTGAGGAAGTCGTAGACAGCCATGAGAAACATCCAGCAGGCATGAGTTCAACAAGATGCAATTTACATGTTTAATATTTCGAGCAAAGAAAGAAACCAAATAACGAATAGAAAAAAAGATACCACGTTATAACGCCACTTACCCATGCCAGAAAGCAGTGCCCCTCAACCAGGACGACTCGGTAGGAAACGTATCGCGAAAGCCATCCTGGCGCAAAAAAAAAAAAAACTTTCCAAGGCAAGTCAAGAGCTATAGGCCTTCGTTGCGTGCACTCACGCGAAGACGACGGGTTGTCTCGTGATTAAAAAGTTTGCTAATTTACTTTAGTAACTACCTGAACGTCACCCGCATAAGATTACGGAAAGCTTCGCAACGGAATTGTGAAAATTATGTACTTGGTTTTTAAGTAAAATGATCCATATTTTTTTTAATGCTCATTCTATGTGAACGGGGACACCCTGTGTAACCGGCGCACGTATTGCGAGTTCCAGAGTGCAGTGTGTAAACTGCACTATGGAAAATGCATAAACCGAATCAGAGCATTGGGACCGTCGTTGAATATTCGTGCTTGCTTTAAGTGCCTGTGAAGCTTCCTTGGTGTAAAGTCTTTGCATCACACCTCCAGTGAAGAAGTGAGTGGCATCTTCCAGTGTCAGAAAAAGCCACTACTGAGAGAAAGGGGACAAAAACAGAAATGGAAAGATTATTAGCCGCAACGGACCTACCCAGCACGCAGAGGAAAAGTGTGAAATATACGGAAAATAAAGCAGAGATAATTAACTCAAGCAAGCACTCGGGGATTTGTGTCGGGCGTCCTGCGTTAGTCCCACTATTATATCGCACTTTCCATAACACATTGACACGAACTGGCACCATTTCCCACTTTAAAGCACTTGAAGGGTCCACAACTCACTCACAAGTAGTACCTGAAGTTCGAAAGTTTTCTACTAATATGTTCTTAATATAACGACGGAGCAGAGACCTTGTCGACGAAGACATTCCATGTCCTGACTATATTGCTACGGCATGAGCCGTGCGAGGAGAAGAGGAAGAAGACGTGAGCTGGTGCAGCCTCAGGACGCCATTTTGACTTTACCATCAATCTCGTCCCTTGAATAAAGCCGGTTTAACATTAACCGTAACATTTTTGTGGTGGAGGTGCGGGGTACTTGGACCAAGACGACGGAGCTGCTGAAGCAAGTGCCACGCCGGAGCCGACGCCTCGCTCGACCGCCTCCAACACCACTTGAGATCCCGATGTCCCACAGCAGCGACCAACAGCCTTCTCTGGCTGCTCCAATGCGAACAACCGGCGCCTGGATGCATCAGATGGAGCCCCGCCCTTTCTCTGGAAAATTCGGCGAGGACGTGGAGGAATGGCTCAGCCACTACAAGCGTGTGAGCAAGTACAACGGCTGGAACTCCACGACTCAGCTCGACAATGTGGTTCTGTTCCCCACAGACACTGCGCTAATGTGGTTCGAGAACCATGAAGATACGTTCACAACGTGGGACAGCTTCGTTACTCACCCCACAGAGTGCTTTGGCGATTCCACCACGAAAAGGAAGCGGGCGGAGCAGACATTGCTTCAGCGCGCTCAAGTCCTAGGTGAGATCTGTGCTGCGTACATAGAGGCGATCCTGAAGCTTTGCAAGACTGTCAGTCCTCGAATGTCCAAAGAGGACAAGGTTGGACACTTTCTCAAAGGCATAGCCGAACATGTTTACAATTATTTAATCGGAAAGGAGAGTCTCGCCTCGGTCGCCGACCTCATCAAGCATTGCCGCACATTTGAGGCCTTGAAGCTGCGCCGTATCACGCCAAAGTTTGGCAGACTAGCAAATGTTACAACGGTGGCAAGCGTTGACGAAGACAGTTTTGATGACTGTTTTGCTCCCATTTCTTCTAGATTCCCAGACTCGATGACTTTCAAAGCAGAGCAGGAAAATGACATTAGTTTGTAACCTCTGTTTGTAGCCGCATCGCGTCCTGGAGCCACCGGCGATATTGTGTCCGTGACGGCCTGCTTTACAAGACCAATTATTCGGCTAAAGGCGCACGCTTCCTACTGGTGGTGCCGCAGAGTCTGCGAACGGACATACTGAGAGCCATGCACGACGATGTGACCTCTGGCCATCTAGGATTCATCAGAACTTTGAACCGGACACAGGAGCGTTTTTACTGGCCCGAAATGCGGGACACAGTCAAGCACTACGTCGCCAGTTGCGAACAATGTCAACGCTACAAACGCCCTACGACCGCTCCGCCAGGTCTTCTCCAACCTCTGCCGCCGCCTCGCCTGCCATTTGAACAAGTGGGTATCGATCTTCTGCGCCCATTTCCCTGATTATCTAACAACAACCGATGGGTGATCGTATGTGTCGACCATATGACCCGTTACGCGGGAACGGCGGCCGTACCATCTTCAACAGCCGCGTCCTTTGCAACGTTTTTGCTTCGATTCATTATTCTTCGACATGTTCCCCCCCGTGTGATCATTAGCGATTGCGGTCATCAGTTCGTTGCGGACGCCGTAGAAGAACTGCTTCGTCTCTGCAGTTCGCAGTTCCGTCATTCAACGCCTTATCACCCTCAGGGCTTGTAGAACGTACGAACAGAACTGTAACATGCTGGCCATGTACGTATCTTCCGATCACAAGGACTGGGATGACGTGCTCCCCTTCATCACCTATGCTTATAATACTGCAAAGCATGAGACGACCAATTACAGTCCTTTTTATCTCCTTTACGCACGTCCACCGCTAAGCTGCATTGACACTATACTACCGTTTGACTTTCACAGCGAGTACTCTGTTGCCAAGACGCTTTGTCTTGCCAAAGAAGCCAGGCGTATCGCTAGTCTTCGTACTGTGGCATCACTAGACCGATCGAAAGAGCGCTATGACAGCCGACACCAGTATGTCTCGTACGCCAAAGGAGACTTTGTGTGGATGTGGACTCCGCAACGTAAGCGTGGCTTATGCGAAAAGTTCTTACCTCAGTACACGGGCCCATTCGTCATTGTAGATCGCTTGCGTGACTTGACGTACGTGGCGGCACGCTTGACGTCGGCTGCTCGTCGGTCTAGCCGGACCCAGTTAGTACATGTTGCCCGTCTTAAGCGGTTTGACCCTACACTTTCCGAGTGATTTGGACTTGCCCAGCGGGCTTCGTCTGGCAACCGGGGATTGCTACGGCATGAGCCGGGTGAGGAGAAGAGGAAGAAGACGTGAGCTGGTGCAGCCTCAGGACGCCATCTTGACTTTACCATCAATCTCGTCCCTTGAATAGGGTGGCTAGAATGGGGAGGTGTGAAGACCGGCCTCCGGAAGCTGGCCCCAAAACGCGTTCCCGCCACGTGACGGCGCTACCGGCCGGGGCGCCGTTTAGGGCGCCGTAGTTTCTCGGGGCGTCTGCGTACCTCCGAGCGGGAAAATGCTTTGGTAGCGCTTAGTTTTTGCGTTTGAATGCGTTAAAATCTGACCAGACTTTTTTCTCTACATTGTAGATGCTAAGAGAATTTAATGATGTTTCGCTGCTCTCATTCCACATGGAAACAGCGAGCATCGACTGCGCAGCCGACACAGCAACGGTTTTTGCGACCACCTCATGCCGAGATTAGCGCGCTTATGCCTTACCGAAAATATAGTTGCCGGAATTGCCGCGCAAGGCCAGCGCATTGGAATAACCTTGAATGTGTCGCCCGCATATAAGTCACATATTTGGGATTGTAACATTACTTGAAATGGGTGAAGTTCATGCAATATATCAGCATTGTGGTGAAGAAATTCTAGAAAGTACAAAGCGCTTGCGACTTAATGCATGTTTATTGGAAATAACACAGTTATTGCATAACATCACATTTTTACAAAACGCAGGGCTTAACCTTCTTGGCTTTGTTGTGGATGACACACTGATTTAAGCTTTTGAGGAAAAAGTGAATACGTGTTATACAATAAAACCTAGACACCGATCCTGTTAGATCAGCGGAATGCCTCCTGCAGCCAATCTGTGGCACATTGGCTGCTAGAAACAAGAAATTCTTCACAACTTTTGCGTGCAGTCGCGTAGTGCTAAATGCACGAGTGAACCTGTCCTCGAGTGTCGGAATGAGGTTGTATAGACATGCTGTGGGATACAGAAGCCCCCCCGAGACGCGGTCCCGTATGACAACAGCAGAAGTCGGTCGAGAATACAAAGCTTGGACCATCTGCCGAAAACCCACACTAAAACCAGCCTCTTCCAGAACACGGAAAAGGTACGTATGGCTAATGATGTCGAAAGCCTTCTCCTGATCGAAGGAGCAAAGAATACCGGAAAGTTTCCTGGTATTTCCCTCCAGGAGAAGGTCCCTCACTGCTAAACCGTGAAGCTGAGTAGAGCGCACCTGGACCCATGCACATGCCCGGTATGGACCCAGAACAGTGCTGAGCAATGGTGTGAGTCGCGTACAGAGGCACTTTGCTATGAGCTTATAATCGCAGTTCAGAAGCGTGATTGGACGCCATGCTCTCAGATCGGAGCTCCTCGACTCGTCCTTACAAAGGAGAGTGATTAGCCCCTCTCGTTGACCCACTAAGTCCCTTCACCGAGTAGCCTGATCACCAGTGATATGAATGACTTCACTAACAGTGTCCAAAATTTAACATAAAATTCGACTGTCAGACCATCGATCCTGGACTGCGATTACGCTTCATAGACTTCAAGGCCGAAAATAGCTCGTCCTGATCTATGACTGAGTCGCACGCTTGTGGCGGCTCAGCTGGTGAAGCAAACGGAAAGACAGCTGGAGAGGCACACAAGGTCATGTAAAACTGCCTCGCCAGTGCAAGAACTCCATCTGGTGAGTCGACTATGCTACCATCACTTGGATCTATTAGGGAAAAGAGATTTGTGTTCTTCCTTGAAAGATGCTTACGTAGAACGTATCTGCTGCGTCACGCTTCCATTTCCCACAGCTCTGCTCAGGCTGTGGCCCTCAAGCCGTCCCAGCGTCGCTGCAGGAGAATCCGAACTTCCTTTCGGAGTGAGGCCAGAGCCGAAGCAACACCAGGCCCGTCGGACAGTGGCCTCGAGAGCGGGAGGATCGCGTCGGAGACGATTTTAATCTCCCCACGCTCCTCGTGCGCTCGAAGCTTGCCCCAAGACCTGAAGCACTCAGGCACTCTGACTTTCACGTCATCCCATTCTGTGCCCCTTAGATTCGCTGTGTTGTGAAGCGATCGAAGTTTAGGAAGCGCGAGAAAAATACAGCTGCACTATACCGACCACGAGAGTTGCTTTGCACTGCACCGTGGCCTACGAGACTGACAAGCTCACGGCGCCTCCGCGCTAGCCACCCTACCCACGCCCCCGACGGAAGCGCCAAATTTTACCCCAGTGAGAGGAACGTGTAGCGGGGCCTCCCTAGGCAATGGCGGCGGCGCCGCGGTCTTCACACCTCCCAATTCTAGCCACCCTACCTTGAATAAAGCCGGTTTAACATTAACCGTAAGAATATTATCTCGCGCTAGCAAGTATGATTGCGTTTAGCATATACAGCAGGGGCGCTATAACGTAAAGCTGTTCCAAACTTTACTATTAGAATTCTTCAAGCAGCACTCCGCGATTGGTCAAAAAATTTTTTGGACCACCCTCACTTCACCTGCCTGTCACGTGACGTCACGAAAACCGCGTAGCTCCCCGTGTACTCACTGATTATGCATGATTGGAAATAACAAAGAATAATAGTTATTTCTGAGTGGTGCTTGCTAAATTAACATGCCAGTGATTTATGCAGTTTTGTTTGCTATGGTACGCTGTTGTTTAAGCTGCTCAGTACGTTGCCGGTGCTGGGAAAGCCTGTGTGCTGTCACAAATGCTGACAGTTCAGTTAGAAGTATGGTTGTTTGGGCTAGTTGATTAGATACAGCAATGGGGCTCATAGCGCTGGAAGACACGGACAAGCAATAATCCTTGTTGTCTCGCTCTTGTCCGTGGCTTCCAGCGCTATGACCCCCATTGCAGTTCAGTTAGCTTTATTTTTTCAAAAATGATTGCATGTCGTCTTGTGGCTAAAAAACTTACCAGATAATTCGATTCGGTCTCATCTGCGTCATGATTGAACACCATTGGTGTATGTGGCTCCCAGGCAGTGCATTCACCGCAACTGCCAGGTTAAAGAGAGGCATTTTGAAGACTTGTTCAAATATTATTTCTACGGTATCAGCCCTGCAGATCTCACCGTCATCGTTGATCCTAGCGTAGTCCTTTGTATCCGCAGAAGTACCATTTGTATCTCGTGTCGCAATCGCATCTTCCAAGTCGGCCGATACGCGCCTCTCACTGATTCTAGTCGATAGTCAGCGGCAGCTTCGGCTTAACCAAATTTTGTGGTTAATCGAATTTCTCTCTTTGGGTTTCTGAGAAATTGGCCAAAGCTACACACGGTGCTCCTCACGTTACAAAATTTGGCTTAGGCGGGTTCGTCATAACATGAGCCTACTTTATAAACAGGCGGAAATTCTGATTAAGTCACACCCATCTCGTCCAACACAAATATTAAGAGCTAAACTCTCCATGAGTCATAAGACTCTTGTAATCTGTCCAATGTTTCGCATCTTTATTGCGATGCTATGCACGTGTAGAAAATTACAGCACCCTCTGCGGGAGTCCGGATAGGCTTGAATGCGGCTAGGCTCACAACTCGGTTTGCGTTATGAAATATTCATTGCTCACCAAATTCAGAAGCTGGCGACATTTCTGTTTCTCAGTGACCGACACGTGCGGTTCTTGTCGATTTGTTAGGCGAAGAATGGCCACACCTATATTGGTGATATGCTCATTACAAAGAAAATGCATTTACCGTTTTGAAGATCGATGAACCAGCCAAAGAGCTTGACACTTGTCGTATGTTGTAGGGCACGCGTTGCAGAAATTCACTGTTTAGGACAATATCCGAATATGAAATACACCCACAAAACATGTCTTCGATGCTAGGGAGAAGAACAGTATCTGGAAAAAAGGTGTCTCTCATTTGCGTTGCCATTAATGTTTTCTTCATTTGAAACTTGATTACATTTCGATGAATCTCCTGGAGTGCGCCCAGAAGTAATTTAATCAGACTTGTACGGAACGAATTACGTGTAACTAATTACTTGTGATCTATTACATCTTCCTTTCTTGGGGGGGTGCGGTAACCTTTTAATTTAGCGATTACATTCCTTACTCGGTAATGCTCACTGTAATTCAATTACAGTTTTAGTAATCAATTACATGTAATTAGTTATTTATTGGTCCGACGAGCTATAATAGGGAGGGAATTCTGGGAACCTGAATTTAGGAGGAACTACCGTAGAACGCCAGAGATCGTGCCGCGCGCAAGGCTCACGGATGCGTACGTTCAGACGCGCAAACCGAGAGGTTAATGTCTGGAAGAACAACTTGGCTGGGGCGACTTAGTTGGCCTTCGCAGTTTTCATAAAAACGCGGTAAAGACGAAAGGAACACATAGGACAGGACGGGCGCGTCTTTGTCTTTATTGCGTTTTTATGAATAGTCTTAGTATCTGTGTCCTCATGTTAACACTCCACCATATGTCGACCGACGATTGAAATCGACACTTGTATGTATGGATAGTGAAGGTCACTTACGACGTTAAGTCCAGCACGACCTTATGGCCAGGCCAGACTACGGCCGACTTTTACAGCTTTTTAATAATAGTTGGGGTTTTACGTGCCAAAACCACTTTCTGATTATGAGGCACGCCGTAGTGGAGGACTCCGGAAATTTTGACCACCTGGGGTTCTTTAACGTGCACCTAAATCTAAGCACACGGGTGTTTTCGCATTTCGCCCCCATCGAAATGCGGCCGCCGTGGCCGGGATTCGATCCCGCGACCTCGTGCTCAGCAGCCCAACACCATAGCCACTGAGCAACCACGGCGGGTCCTTTTACAGCTTTTTATTGGACGAACCGAAGGAGTATTCAAGCCTTGACAAGTACGAAGCCTTGCTCGTCACAGAGGAAGCAGATGCTGAGTGGTGACAGTCTTGTGCGCAAGATGTCCCTACGTCACAGCACTGCGCCGCTTGCCAAACCCGCACACGAAGCTTGCTTTCAGTGCTGGTGGCGATGAGTTCTCAACAAAAAAAAGGGAATGAGATAACATGACCCAACAAAATGTTTAAAAACAATTGTTTGCCAAGATAAGCAATGCATGAAGCGCTGCAGAAGACGCATTGAATGTGCTAGGCCAGCTTGTGCTGTACAGCATCTGCCCAATGTTAATAAAATTTCGGAAGAAAGTAACGTAAGATTAATTCATTAGTTTTTAAATAATTCATATCAGTTGCTTTCCTGTGGAAATAATTGGTCACTGTAATCGGTTACTCTTTTTTCCGTTAACATGTACAAGTCTGAATTTATTAGATTGTTCCCATTGAAAGATAAATTCCTCTACAGCGGCTGCCTGTGGAATAATTATTAATTCACCGATGGTGATTATTTTTCTGCGTTCACTCTTTGGGTGCATACATGAGCGTGACTCTAGGGGGTCTACAATTGTAAGCTAAAGACGGGCCGACTGACAACTTCGCTGAGGTGAGGAAGAGATCCGCGCTTGTTTAGAGCGACTTAGCAAAAAACTTGCAATACGCTCGCAGTTTCGTGCAGCATTCATTCTTCTGCGTAATCTAAAATTGTCATACATACACAATAGTTCACAAAGAACTTCACGAATTCTTTATTTGGATGAACGATATAGAAAAGGAATCACTCTGCACGTTAGGAATATGAAAAAAAAGACACAATCACGAAGCTGATATTTTACCATGGCGTGTGCAAGATTCGAAGTGCTAGACATACCCTAACGTACCTGATCCAGCACGTATTCATACTGTGATGGAAGAACAACAAACATTTCGGATCTTCGGCCACTACTAAAGTGCTTCCCAAGCGTCGCCTGTCACGACTGCACATCAGAGCAAATAGCAAGAAAGTTAAATTGGCCAACTTTTACGACCCGCGGATTTTTGTACTCAATAGAAAAAGCGAAATAGTGTAATGAGTGGCGATTACAGCTTCTCATACTTCAACTCAAATGCTTCACCATCAACAAAAATGGTTTTCTCCTCTTTAGAATAGCATGATTGCAATAAACCAGCTGAACGCATCCCAGGAGCAACGCGACCACAGAAAATGTAGGGAGAAACCATCAATGCTCTTAAGCTTAGCTCTTTGCTTTTGCACAAGAGACATATATAAATCCGTGTCTTATCAGCCTCGTAACTTTACAAAGTCAAAAGAGTTTGCAAGTTTGTGGGTAATTCTTGTATATAACTTACCCTCTAACCGCCATAGTAAAGGATGTTTGAGGCAACCAAAACATCCATATCAAATATTCCGTTCGAAATGCATGTGTTTTTTTTTCTTAGGACGCTTGCTTAATAGCTTCGAAATCAACGCGGCAGTGACCGACTCGCCCACAGTTCCTTCGAACGTAATTGAAGTGTCTCTTGACGCTGTTCGCGGATCTGCACTCTGTTGCATACTCCGCGAATGTACGGTTCGAGCAAGTTCAGATTCTCTGCGTTACTACTTAGTGACATCAACACTAGTTTGGGATTTCTGCATCCCACGGAGATATGCCCCGTTTGCCGGCAGCTGTAGCAAACTACTGGTTTCTTGGCTTCGAAAGCCTTTTTCTTTTGCTTTTCTGCCCTCTGTTCGGGTGACTCCTTTTCTCCTTCGCTGTCCTCATCGCTACTTTTCCCTGAATCTGATCTTTCCTTTGTTTTATACCGACTCGACTTTGACCATCGTTTTGGCTTGTCGGGTCTGCATTTATTCATCTCCTCCTTAGGAGCTTCGCTGCCTTCGTCCGCACGGCGAGTTACGTACTCCTCAGCGAGATCGGCCGCTCTCGAAACAGTGTCTACGCCTGGCCTATCCTGAACCCAATACTTGATGTTTACTGGCAGCCGGCGGTAGAACTGTTCTAAAGAAACGCACTGCATTGTCTTTTCGGCGTCGCCGAGTGCACCCTCTTCTCTGAGCCATTCCTTCAGGTTTACCTCCAAGGTGTATGCAAAATCTGAATATGACTCCCTTTTGGTCTTCTCGACTTCCCTGAACTTTCGCCTGAATGCTTCAGCTGATAATCTATACTTTTTAAGCAGATTTGCTTCGACTTCATCGAAGTCCTCTGCTTCTTCTTTCCCCATGCGGGCGATAATATCAGCTACCTCACGTGGCAGTAACGTAAGCAAGCGTTGCGGCCACGTGTTTCTCGCGAATTTTGCCTTCTCACACGTGCGCTCAAACTGTACCAGAAAAAGACCTATGTCCCCTCCTACTGCGTAGGGTGCCATCCAGTCTGTCATTCTGCGCTCGCTTTCACGTGCCTCTGTGCTACGTCTTTCGCTATTTTGTGCTTTCAGAAGCTCAATCTCTAGGCGCTTCTTTTCGAGTGCGTCGCGTGCAACACGGTCGCGCTCTTCTTTTGCCTCTAGGCGCTCACGCTCTTCTTTTTCCTCAAGGCGCTTACGCTCTTCTTTTTCCTCTAGGCGCTTACGCTCTTCCTCTTTCTCGAGGCGCTTACGCTCTTCTTCTTTTTCTTTAATGCTCTCGAGGCATTCCGTCAGTTCCTCGTCGTCTGCCCCGGTCGCTTCGATCGCCTCAATGATCTCCGGCTTTCTCTTTGATTCGGCAATTTGGAGGCCCAACTCTTTGGCCAAGCTCAACAATTCCGGCTTCTTTAGTGCCTTCAAGTTCATGGCTGCCCTTAGTGCTGCCAAACCTTCACTCTATACAACCTTGACGTACTCAAACTTCCGTCAACGGATTAAAGAAAAATCACGGCTATGTACTTTCCAAAAAGATACGTAAAAGCCAAGTGATATCTCAGTGAAGAAAAGCCGTGCACTCACCACATGCAGTCATGATCCAGACACCTTCCTTCCGAACGTTGTTGCCAGGACGAAGAGGCTACGATCTCGTAGTTGTCGTCCAAGTTGAGGTCTCCAGGATTCCGTATCCAACCGCTGCCACCAGTTTGTTGCACTTCAGGGGCAATCCCGCCGTTAGCAACCTGTTTGTTGCGTTTGTAGACGATCCCACCACTAGCAACCTGTTTCTTGCGTACTCCAGGGTAGCGTACCGCCCCTGCTTGGTCGCCATAATCTACCGGATGCCTGCAGCCCGCCGACAACGCCACGCTACCCAATAAGTAATGTCGGTCGAGCTTCGATAGGCAGGCGCCGCTACTTCTCGGCAGCAGTACGGTACGTTACCCTGGAGTACGCAAGAAACAGGTTGCTAGCGGTGGGATCGCCTACAAATGCAACAAACTGGTTGCTAACGGTGGGATCGCCCCTGAAGTGCAACAAACTAGAGATTGAGCTTCTAAAAGCACAAAATAGCGAAAGACCTAGCACAGAGGCACGTGAAAGCGAGCGCAGAATGACAGACTTGATGGCACCCTACGCAGTAGGAGGGGACATAGGTCTTTTTCTGGTACAGTTTGAGCGCACGTGTGAGAAGGCAAAATTCGCGAGAAACACGTGGCCGCAACGCTTGCTTACGTTACTGCCACGTGAGGTAGCTGATATTATCGCCCGCATGGGGAAAGAAGAAGCAGAGGACTTCGATGAAGTCGAAGCAAATCTGCTTAAAAAGTATAGATTATCAGCTGAAGCATTCAGGCGAAAGTTCAGGGAAGTCGAGAAGACCAAAAGGGAGTCATATTCAGATTTTGCATACACCTTGGAGGTAAACCTGAAGGAATGGCTCAGAGAAGAGGGTGCACTCGGCGACGCCGAAAAGACAATGCAGTGCGTTTCTTTAGAACAGTTCTACCGCCGGCTGCCAGTAAACATCAAGTATTGGGTTCAGGATAGGCCAGGCGTAGACGCTGTTTCGAGAGCGGCCGATCTCGCTGAGGAGTACGTAACTCGCCGTGCGGACGAAGGCAGCGAAGCTCCTAAGGAGGAGATGAATAAATGCAGACCCGACAAGCCAAAACGATGGTCAAAGTCGAGTCGGTATAAGACAAAGGAAAGATCAGATTCAGGGAAATATAATAATATTTGGGGTTTTACGTGCCAAAATTACTTTCTGATTATGGGGCACGCCGTAGTGGAGGACTCCGGAGATTTTGACCACCTGGGGTTCTTTAACGTGCACCTAAAGCTAAGCACACGGGTGTTTTCGCATTTCGCCCCCATCGAAATGCGGCCGCCGTGGCCGGGATTCGATCCCGCGACCTCGTGCTCAGCAGCCCAACACCATAGCCACTGAGCAACTACGGCGGGTCAGATTCAGAGAAAAGTAGCGACGAGGACAGCGAAGGAGAAAAGGAGTCACCCGAACAGAGGGCAGAAAAGCAAAAGAAAAAGGCTTTCGAGGCCAAGAAACCAGTAGTTTGCTACAGCTGCCGGCAAACGGGGCATATCTCCGTGGGATGCAGAAATCTCAAACTAGTGTTGATGTCACTAAGTAGTAACGCAGAGAATCTGAACTTGCTCGAACCCTACATTCGAGACCTCGTGGTAAACGGCAAACCGTGTAGAGTCCTTCGCGACTCGGCAGCCACAATGGACGTAGTGCATCCGTCGTACGTAGAGGCAGGCCAGTTCACGGGGGAATGTGCTTCGATAAGGCAAGCCGTAGAGGCCTCCAGTGTTTGTCTCCCGGTGGCCAAAATTCGTATTGAAGGCCCTTTCGGAGTACTGGACACTGAAGCCGCCGTCTCGGCACATCTTCCGCCGCAGTATCCGTATTTGTTTTCTAACAAATCAGAGGATTTGCTAGGACGCAAGGGAATCGGGTTTAGTGAGGGAACAGTGCAAGCTCTAACTCGTTGCAAGGCAAAGGAGCTCGCGGCGAAAGCAGTGGATGAAATTCCAGTGGTGAAAGAAACAGGTTTGACAGCTGATTCTTCAACCAGTACTGAACAGTATAGCCATATAGGGGATGAGGCGGAAAGTACGCCAGCTAATGAAAAAACCAGGAAAGCAGCGGAGCCTGAAACGTCGCGAGAGGCAGAATGTAGGCGAAAGTTGTTAAACGTAAGCTCTGCCACAATGATTGCTTAGCAGGAAATGCTTAAAGCACAAAACAATACTTGAGACTTCATACTTCATGCTTTTCTTATTTTCTTTCAACTACCTTTGAATAAACAGCGCAAGTTTCGCACTAGCAAATCGTCTCGCGCCTGCTTGGTCGCCATGATCTACCGGATGCCTGCAGCCCGCCGACAACGCCACGCTACCCAATAAGTAATGTCGGTCGAGCTTCGATAGGCAGGCGCCGCTACTTCTCGGCAGCAGTATGGTACGCTACCCTGGAGTACGCAACAACTCGTGGACACAGGAGCTGTCGTATATGTTATGAACGCTAAGCTTTGCGGCTTACTTCGGAAAGTCACGACGCTGTTTCTGGACTGACTATCCGCGCAACCAGTGCTCAGCATGCTCACCCCGTTGCGGCTTGCACTGCTCGTGCTGTCATTGCCGACGTTCTATACGCCATAGAGTTGATCATATTTTCCTCGTGCTCTCATGACGTTATCCTCAGCTGGGATTTTCTCTTGCGCCACAGTGCCGTTATCCAATGCGCACAGGCCGAAACAGAGCTCTCGCCGCTGTTAGATTGGCCGCTCATTGACAATTCTTAGCTTTCCAAGAAACTACTTGTCCATGCCGACACTCACATTCCTCCGAACTCCTCAACGGTCGCGCCCATGTTCTGCAGCGGAATCTCAGACGCTGTTGCACTACTGTCTCCGTCTGACCACTTTCTAACTCGGAAAGGTCTGCTGCTGCCTATTGCGACAATGGACATCACACAGGTCTACAGCACCATTTTCGTTTCCTACCCGTTCCCATAGCCTGTAATGCTTCTACGAAGAAACTGTCTTGGCAGTGTGGAAGTGAACGAAGACGTGCAAGTTATGGACGTGCCCGAGTATGATTCCAGCGCTATTTCCAGAGTGTTAAGGGCTCTTTCTACGTTTGACCTCCCGCCCAGTGATGCGTTCGGTTCTTCTATTGCCAATTACCTTACACCGCCCCAGCGGTCTCAGCTTTTGTGCCTCTTAGAACGATTTCGTTCTTCTTTCGATGTAGGCCAACCTTGCCTAGACCAGACGCCAGCTGTTACACATCCCATCGATACATGAACGCAACCGCCATTGCGGCAACGTCCGTATCATGTATCTCCTGCAGAACATCGCGTAATCAACGACGAAGACATGTTTCGCCACCAGTTGATACGACCTTCAAACAGTCTAAAGGCATCCCCTGTCGTCCTTGTTCCGAAGGAAGATGGTTCTGTATGGTTCTGTGTGGACTTCCCGCGCATCAACAAGATCACCCCCTAGGATGTCTACCCGCTCCTGCATACACCGCAGGATTGACAGTCTAAGAGGCGCAGAATGTTTTGCGCCTCTACGTTTGCACTCAAGGTATTGGCACGCACCTATGGCAGACGCCGATCGGCCGAAGACAGCGTTTGTCACAGCCGACAGCTTATAAGAATTTGACGTAATGCCTTTTGGACTTCGTGATGCGCAGGCAACTTTCGAGCTCATGAAGGACACAGTTCTACGCGGCTTGAAGTGGCACACATGCCTGTGCTATGCTGACGACGTAGTTTTTGCTCCTGACTTCACCACGCACCTTCAACGGCTCCGATATATTTTGATGTGTTTAAGAAACGCCGGCCTGCAATAAAACCTAAAGAAGCGCCAATTCGCAGCTCGGCAGCAGACAATTCTGGGTTACATCGTATCCGAGGGTGGAACACTCCCCAATGCAACCAAACTTCGGGCCGTCACAAAATTCCCCAAGGCAACGTCCGTCAAATAATTGCACAGTTTCGTAGGTCTCTGTCCTTCATACGCTTTATGCACAATTGGGTTGCCATGATATCGCCCCTGGCGACGCTACTAAGAAGCAACGGACCCCTGACTACGTGGTCGTCCGAGTTTGACGAGGCCTTCACAAAGCTCCACCGTTTGCTAACGCCTCCGCCAATTTTGCGCCATTACCACCCGACAGCCCCTACAGAGGTGCACACAGAGGTCAGTGGTCTTGGCCTCGGTGCTGTGCTTGGCCAGCGCAAACAAGGGTTTCCTGAGTATGTCGTGCTTTCTGCTAGTCGTACGCTTACAAAAGCTGAAACCAATTACAATGTGACGGAAAAGGAATGTACCCGCCGTGGTTGCTCAGTGGCTATGGTGTTGGGCTGCTGAGCACGAGGTTGCGGGATCGAATCCCGGCCACGGCGGCCGCATTTCGATGGAGGCGAAATGCGAAAACACCCGTGTGCTTAGATTTAGGTGCACGTTAAAGAACCCCAGGTGGTCAAAATTTCCGGAGTCCTCCACTGCGGCGTGCCTCATAATCAGAAAGTGGTTTTGGCACGTAAAACCCCAAATATTATATTATTATTATTATTAAAAGGAATGTCTGGCCATCATCTGGGATCTCGCTAAGTTCCCGCCTTTTTGTATGGCGGTCCATTTGGTGTAGTCACGGATCACCATGCGCTATGTTGGCTGTCGTCCTTGAAAGATTCCTCAGGCCGTCTTGCTCGATTGCACTTCGCCTACAGGGCTACGATAACCGCGTGCTACGCCTCAGCGGACGCTAGCATTCTGACGCCGACGGCCTCTCGCGCTTTCCCTTACCTGACCACAATGCCTGCCACTGCCTATACACATTTACCGTTTCTTCGCTCGACTTTACCACCATCGCTTCTGAGCAGCGCAAGGACCATTGGATTGCCTCCCTTATAGACTTGGTCTCTCTTTCATTAGCACAAGCAACCACTCGCGCGTTACGTTGTCAAGTTCATCATTTCGCCATTCGCGACAGCCTGCTTCATCGACGCAAGCATAACCCCGACGGGCGCCTGTGGTTGTTAGTAGTACCTCGCAGACTGCGTTCCGGAACAGGCGCAGCTTTCGACGACGGTCCACAGTGCGCACGCTCGGGAGTGTTCAAAATGTATCAGTGCCTTCTACAGCGGCACTACTGGCAAGGGATGCACAGCTACTTTCAGAAGTTTGTTCGCTCTTAGCCTGATTTTCCGCGCCAGAAATCCCCACCCAGCCGTTTGGGCGTGACGGCATCGATTTGTATTGGCCCATTCCCTTGACATCGACTAGAAACCACTAGGCCATTGTGGCAGTTGACCACTTCACGCGATACGCCGAAACGGCCGCCCATCCGGCAGCTACAGTGCGCAATGTTGCCTCCTTCCTGCTTTGTCGATTCATGCTCTGTCACGGCGCACCTCAGGAACTGCTCAGTGATCGCGGATGTGTCTTCCTGTCCGAAGTAGTTGAATACATTCTTAATGAGTGCCACGTTGTTCATCGTACAACTACGGCGCGCCATCCTCAAACCAATGGCCATAAGGAGCGTTTCAAGCGTACGCTCGGCCTCATGCTTGACATGTACAGTCACGTGCTATATGATCTGCAACGCACCTGTCCATGGTCGAAGGGGCTACAAGACTGTGCGGCTGTGCAGAAACAAGGTAAGTTCCAGACCTAAACATAGCTTCAATTAGTTGCATTTATTAAACCACTATTTCGAATGTCAGAGCCACCACGCAGACCTGGAGCCCCTTCAACCACGAACAAGGGTGTTGCAAGTCATATTTCACGTGACTGTACGTCGCCTTCGACCACAAAAATTGGTGTGTCATCGTGCCATTCGTGACCTACGCACACACGCTGTCTCCGCTACTCAGAGCACCACTGGCTTTTAACCCTTACTGTACGGTAGGCATCCGTCACACGCCATCGGCACAATTCTACCATACAAGCCGGATGCATCTGAATGTGCTCTCATTTCTGCTACGGCAAGACATGCTGAAGAGTGCCGCGATCTCTCTCGGGCCTTTACCTCCAATAACCAAGAGCGCCAGTAGAGCACTCGCGGTGACACCACTTCAGCGCCCACCTTCCTCCCTGGAGCACTTGTGTGGTTCTCGGTTCCTTCCGCTGCACCTTGTCTGTTTTGGAAACTACTACCCAACTATAAAGGGCTCTACCGTGTCGTCGAACACTCATCCCCCGTCAACTACGCGATGAAACCCGTTGAACCGTTTTCAGACATGCGCCATCATGGACGAGACATTGTCAACGTCGACCGCCTCAAGGCCTACCATGACCCACTCATAGTGACAGGCTGTTAGGTCGCCGGGTGGCCCCCTTTTCATTCCCGGGAGTAACTCTAGATGAGAATCGGAGCGGTATAGTGGGTTGGTCCTCTCCAGTGCTTTCTCTAGGGGGTCGTTCTCTTCAGCGCTCTTGATGGGGAAATGGTGCTCGTGCTGGGAGTACGTGCCCTGCTCTAACGGTCGGTCCCAAACGCCGATGAATAATAAACGCATTTACAAGATGAATTTGGACCAACATATTACCCAAATATTTATTTACGAGAAAGTGATGCAGACAGAGTCATTTTGCGATGAACTGTAGCGGATGTACAACTTCTCTGCCTCCACTCAGTCCACCGCTATCGGGCTCTAACGATTTCTGTCACTAAATTTTCCTATATAAAGTGATGATGAAATAAAGTGATGATGCAGTTCATAACAGAAGATCTTGTACGCCATATACGTGAAGCAGGGGGATGACATCCATACCTGTCCTGTCACTGTATTATGAGCTCAAATAATGACTTGGCACAAGCCATGGGAAAAGAGGTCGTACGGCTTTTTACTTGCTCAAAATGTTAAGTGCAGAAACACCTTCTAACGGCACATGGTGCGTTATTTTCAGGCGACACCTTCTAAGCACTGTAAAACATGTATAGGTGCTGTAAGGGTGTTGTGCTAAAGAATAAACACATTGTCTAAAATTGCGAGAAAATAATAATACGTGTGTAAGGATAGTGTTCTGATAACCAACGCATCCACAAACGTGAGTCTTTTAGTGTAGCAACAAAATATTTCGTTGTGTCAGCTTTGTGCTTTGAAGCAATGCGGAATGCTTGTACAACCTGCCAGATCACACTCCACGTAGGACTGCACTTCGGTGCTGAACGCCAGAACGACCCTCTATGTTTCCGTCTAGCGCGTACGAGGTTAGGCTACGAGTCCACAGGGATGCAGTGCTAGCGGCGGCCTTCCCCGGCCACCATACGACGGCGCAGCCGGCTTTTATGCTGGCCAGTTACCAACCCTTCTACGCCATTTTCCGTGTCCTCGGCCATCCGCATACATTGGCTAGCCATTGTATCCTGCAGAACCTCGCCTCCGCCAATTACGGTGAAGTACACGCCAGGATATTCGGCCTGTACCTGCTGTACCCTCTCTGCGTGTGAGTATGCCTTCTGAGTAAGGACTCCTTTTCATTTTACTGTGCTAGGCCGAACGAAATTTTTATTTACCTTTGAAACATTTTAACGAAGGCGTTTTTTAGCGTATGTTTTACAGGTTATAAATTATTATGCACTGTGTAACCTATCTACGTCCAGGGACGGGAAGCAGATTGCATTTGTATAACTGCGCCCAACGATTATCGATTATCGCCAAACAACCAGAGACATTACTATTGTCAATATTATTATAGAAAATTATAGAAAGAAGCACCCACACTAGAGGTGACCCGCCGCGGTGCCTTAGAGGCTATGGTGTTGCGCTGCTAAGCACGAGGTCGCAGGATAAAAGCCCGGCAGTGGCGGTCGCATTTCGATGGGAGCGAAATGCAAAAACGCCCGTGTCCGGTGCGTTGGGGGTACACAAAAGGCACCTTAGTTGTCGAAATTAATCCGGAGTCCCGCACTATGGTGGGACTCCTCATAATCAAATCGTGGTATTTGCACGGAAAACCTCAGAATTCATTCATTTCTGCTAAATGTGCATTGTATGGGTCTGTTGGCTGTATTGCCAGCTTAATGACGAAAGATTGTGCACATACCATGGGCCACCGGAACCGAGGTTATGCCAAGCATGTTGAAACAATCAGCAATGCTTTGGGGTTCTGCAAAGCATTACCAGATGTAGAAAATTTATCGTGCACGCCAAACAACCGTGTGTACGTGACGCGCGTGTGTGCGCCGCGACCGCAGGAAAAGATGATCACGATGGTGGCGTTATAATACGAAGGTGGTAGCACGACAAGCGGTTTCTCGCACTGCGGCTTGGGAACGTTACAAAATATTTCGTTACGACATCGGCCGATTTCGAATACCGTGAAGTCTCAATGTACGTCCACAGTGCCAGAGCCAAAAAATCGAGCGCGGCATAGCGCAAGATTGCCCCGCCTAAACGTCCTAGCGGCAAGTTTTTTCTGCCGCGGCGTGAACGCGCCTCGGAGCTAGTTTCCGTGGTACGGCGCTTGCCGCCGATCGGGGAGATCAGTGAGGAGCAGTCAATTCATCCACGAGGGAGAACGCTGCAAGCAAATTTCCCCCGCTCTTTCAGCATCGCTCATCACAGTCGCACCCATTCCAGGTGATAGCGAACCACTCGCCTGCTTTGGCGGCTAGTCCGCTCGCAAGTGTGGCCGTGCCAATGCTGGCACATTCTCCCGCCTTCAGCGTGCCGCGCGCATTGTGTTTGCCAATGTGGAAGCGCCTGAACGCAGCGTCTCAAATCGTTATGAGCCACAAGAGAAGAATAGAAGTTAGTCTATATGTTACGTGTCGCATCCGAAATAGACTGGTAAGATGTATTATCCCTCGGGCGTTTCACTACAGCTATACACGGGGCGTGCTCGCGTGCTCTCGCTCATGGTACGCGACATGGGGCACGCGCCAGACGTCTGAAAGAGCTAGCTCACGCTGGCCTAATTATCAGAGGATGACGCTGTTGCGCTTTGGGGAAAGGCTGTTGTGCTGCGGATTTGTACTCTGTTTCATACGTCAGGTGCAACGCTGAGGAGGCTAGAGAGACCTTTCGCCGCAGCTGAGTTCGCGTTAGGGAATAGGTCAATGTATTGAGACCATCTTTTTTTGAAATATATCTTTACAGAGGCTCAGTTCCGATTAAAAGAAGACTAAATCCTTAGAAACAAAGAAACCATGTACTCATGTCAGTGCTAACACGTTGATTTAGATCAATATGTTTTTCGTTGTATTTTGTTTCGTGTTTGCTTTTTGGAGCCCGTCGCGGCAGCCTCACGTGCATGTTCACGCGAGTAAATGCCGTTTGCGAGCAGCGAAGCGAAGGAACGCGCGGAGTGATAAACTTTGGTGACCGAGCTCCTTCCGTAGCTTGCACATTGTTGCGCCTTATGTAAGACACGGAGTATATATTCGACACTACTTTCGCATACTTTATGTCATTATTTATTAAAATGGCCCGAAATGATGCGACGCACGAACCGCAGGCAAATTGCATGGGCCGACCTGAACAAAATTTCGCATTAAAACACGATTTACAGGCGTGTCATCGTTCCCTATATAGCATAGGACATTTATCACAAGCGAAATTGGAATCCTTTCAGTGCAGCCTAAGCAACGGAAATAAGGTATAGTTGCGGCACATATTGTGCATGTCGACAATAAAGCTCCTCCATACACGTTTTCGCCGCCTCCGCACTCCTCCCTTGCTTATCCTCTCGGCCTTCGGCTTCAGGTGCAACTAACGTTGTCCCACATCTGGTTCCGAGCGGGAGCGATCTTATGGCAGCTATGTTAAGGTAGCTAAAACTGGCTGTTTAGAGAATATATGGAGAACGCTGTGAAGAGGCGCTAGTTCAACGAGCGAAAATTCGGGAGTTGGAAATCCATGAAGTTCAACTACCTGAAACGAAAGCTCCGGAAGCGGAACTGGTGTGGGCGACGAATCGGAGAACCGCGGCGCCCATCGAAGGATGGCGCTACTTAGCGAAGGCGGCGGTGGCGCGTGGACGGAGGGGTTTTAGTCATTATCGAAGCCTAGAGGTCCTCGTTTGTAGCTTAGTGGTTGTGACGTCGCTCCGCTAAGCACGAGGTCACTGGATCAAATCGCGGCCGCGGCAGCTGCATCAGATGGAAGCGAAATGCATAACGCCCGTCAACCGTGCATTGAATGCACGGTTTTGTGACTTCGGGGTCGAGGACGAGAGACGGACACTTGGAGCAGATGGAGAGGAAACGGAAAACTTTATACAATTTTGCCGCGTGTGTAATGCGGCAAAGACGACGACGATAACAAGACATATCGGCACATGTAAAAACACATGGAAAGTAAGAAGAAGACGAAGTAATCACTAGCGCGCGCTATTAAAGCAGTACGTACTTGTTACTGTTCCTGCTTACAAGTCGCTTTGACTCTCGAGTTTCGGGACGCCGCCACACTTGGGGGTGGGGGGATGCTGGGCACTTCATTCTCGGGACTCCCATACTATGTACCTGTGTACCTGTACCTGTACCTGTATGACCTGTACACGCATGCCAGAGAATTCACCTGTCGTCATTACTCCAGTGCACCGATTCCACCGCCACCTGTTAGGCCTGAGCCGCGAATTTACGACCGTTCCAGCTCAGACTGGCGAAGAAATTCCTACATCGACGAGTATACTTCCTTCACAGAAGAGGACAAGCATTTCCCAGATGACTTTCCCTCATCCTCGCATTCCGCACATCTTTCGTGGAAATACGTTTGAAGGTGTTCCTTCTACCGAGCCAACACTCGCTTCGGTTGCCGAAGTCGTCCACCAGGAGCTGCAGCAAGCCGTTTGATCCTCTGCGCCGTGTCCTGAAATACGCCCTTGGAGCTGCGCTGATGCAGTTCGTCCTCCTCCACGTCCCCGGCCAACCACGCCGTTCAATCCGTGACTTGTTCCCACTCCATGGGGGCGGCGCGAGCCTGGGCGACGACCACCAGCTCACCGAACTGACTTGTGGCACACTGACAACCACCGACCACTCTGCTTGCGGTGTAGGAAACCGGGCCACAATACCTGGTACTGCCTTCCAAAAGGCGCCTTTGGAGGCTTTCCAAGTCCAGCGTCCGCGCACTTTGAACACCGCCTTGCCCTGGACAAGGATCATTTGCCGTCCGGCCAAGCCGTTTCGCCAAGTCGTCGCCGGCAGTCTCCGTCACCTTAACGTCGCTCTTCTTCCAGGCGCCAAAGTTTCCCTGACGTCGTCGGAGGCCATTCCCCATGTCCTCAACGGGGAAACTAACGGCCATGACTTGCGGGGGGAAACTTGCCAACTATGGAGACGCCGAAAAGACCACCCGAACCACCGCAACAAGACGACATGACGACGATGAGTAATGCCGACGAATGTATTCGCGCCGCCCTCAACCTTTTTATTGACGGACATCCAGTGACAGACCATGTGGACACTAGTGCTGATTTATCGATTATGGGTCAAGAGCTGTTTGAACGCCTTGAAAAGGAGAAAGCACCATGGATAGGGCCACACATCAGAAATGCCGGGGGTCAACTAATGACGGCAACGGGTAAATGTACCGCCAGACTCCGCATCGAGAATTGCAGCTTTCTTTCCCCGTTCGTTATCCTCCGCGAGTGCTCCAAGGAGCTCGTCTTGGGAATGGATTTTCTGCTGGACTATGGCGCTGTTATAAACATCCAAGAGCGTTCGGTCACGTTGTCCGCGAGGCCAGATGTAGACGGCGACTATGATAGACAGCGCGAGCGTTTACGACTAGCTGAGGACTCGACGATACCGCCGCGAATCTGCTGCTTTGTGTCTGTCTCTAGCACGAGGCCTTACGCTGGTGATGTGATAGCGGACCGTATCGGCGTACTATTGCTCACACAAGGCGTTTCCATTTCAAGGGTCATTCTGGCAATAAAGTGTGGTAATGAAGCAGTGCACCTTACGAACTTCAGCAACGAACGTCGCCACGCCCAAAAGGAACTGCAATTGCGTAATGTGATGACATCCTACAAGTAAAGGGCTCTTTCGCGGCGCACGACCACGGAATGAATGAAAAGACCATACCAGCCCCGCTAACATTGTCTCTCGACGTTAGCTCCACGCTATTGCCCGCTGAGACGCAGTGCCTGCTGGAACTTCTACAACAGTTTGATGATTGCTTTTCGTCCACACTCACGGTCAAGCAAACACCACTCACTAAGCATTGCATAACTACGGAAGATGCCAGGAGGCCAATTCGACAAAACCCCTACCGCGTGACCTGAAGGAGAGCGAAGAAATACAAAGGCAGGTAAAGGAAATACTCGAGACGATTTAATACACCGTTAGAAGAATCCTTGGGCATCCCCCGTGGTGTTGCTCAAGAAAAAAGACGGCCACTTAAGCTTCCGTATTGACTACCGCAAGTTAAATCAGGTAACAAAGAAAGACGCCTACGCGTTACCACACATAGATGATTCACTGCACAGGTAGCGTCAGGGGCGCAATTTTTCCTCCGTGGACGTACTCAGCGGGCATTCGCAGGTAGAAGTCGATGGGAGGGATCGAGAGAAAACCGCGTTCGTGATGCCCGATGGCCTTTACGAATTTAGGGTGCTACTTTTCGGTTTGTGTGCAGCGCCAGCCACTTTTCTGCGTTCAATGGACACCGTACTTTCAGGTGTCAAGTGGCAAGCGTGCTTGGATTTTGGATTGGATTGAATAACTTTAATGAAAGGTCCTGCGAGCTACGGGGCGCAAGGTCCCGTATAGCGGGCTACTCCCACGTTGGGACCGGGAGTTGTAACTCCCTGGCCGCATCGTGGTCTCGCTGGACAGCCCAGAGCTGCTCCGCCTGGTCCTTGCTTCTTGTAGCCTGGCGGAGTCTTGATCCTTGTTTGCGTGGGTCCGAGCTTGGCATACCTAGACGATATGATTGTGTTTTCCGCTCCACTTGAAGATCATATAACCCGGCTACTGGCTGTTCTCCGAGTCGTACGCTCAGTTGGCCTGACGTTAAGGCCAGAAAAATGTCATTTCGGCTTTAAGGAACTCCAATATCTAGTCCACATCGTCAGTTACGAAGGTGTCCGGCCTGACCCAGACAAATTCGACGCTGTTACAAAGTTCCCCACACCATCTAACAAGGGCTTCTGTGCCTGTTACTCAAGTTTTATTGCGGACTTTTCCCGTATTGGCTCACTGTTGACGCGAATAACACGAGAGGGTGTTCGCTTTGTGTGGGGTGAAAGCGAGAAAATGGCATTTAACGAATTATGTGATTGTCTGCAAACAACGCCCGTTCTTGCATGCTCTGACCAGGACGCCCCCACAACAGTTGATACCGACGCGAGCAATGTAGGTCTGGGTGCCATGCTGGTGCATTGGCACGATGACTCCGAAAAAGTGATTGCCTACGCCAGCAGAGCTCTCTTGCAGACAGAAAAAAACTATTCCACTACGGAGAAGGAATGCCACGCCGTACTGTGGGCTGTCATTAAATTTCGCCCTTATTTGCACGGTCCCCAATCACTGTCGTCAGTGAGCACAACTTTCTATGTTGTCTGAATAATATAAAAGACCCCGCTGGTAGATTGGCGCGCTGTAGCCTCAGGCTTCAGGAGTTGGACATGACCATCGTATATAAGTCAGGGAAAAAGCACACTGACGCCGACTTCCTCTCTCGATCACCAATACAGCTTTCTCTCACTGAGGATAAGGACATCCGAGGCAACGACATGCCGCGACTGTTTGGAAGAAGACTGGCGTCTTTTTGTTTGCAGGACAATATTCTCTATAAGAAGAGCTTTCTCCGACGGGCAGCACCTACTCGTGTGTGCCTCGATTCGCAAATGAAATTCTCAAAGCATGTCATGATGAGGTAATCTCAGGTCGTCTGCGCTGCACAAGAATATTGCCCCGACTGCGGTGCAAGTATTATTGGCCAAAGCTCCCAGGTTATGTTAAACGTCATGTACGCACTTGTCCTGACTACCAAAGACAAAGCGCAACGAGAGATGCCAGCTGGTCTGCTACATCCTGTAGAGGTGCCTAGGGCGCCATTCGCTGAAATTGGCCTGGATTTTCTTGCATCATTTCCAACTTCTACTACAAGGGACCGGTGGATTATTGTCGCCACCGACTACGTTACGCGGTATGCGGAGACAAAAGCTACCCAACGGGGCCCAGCAGCTGAAGAAGCTCGATTTTTCGTACAGGTATAAGGCAATCGCATTAAAGTAGCAGTAAGAGCGCACCAGACCAACAGGGCGGCTGGTGTTGACTGTCTTAAGCATCGAATGATTCTGCCTTAAATTAAATCTTTTTGGCAACCCATCGTCGGCAGGAACAGGGATGCCGACGATGGCTGCTGACGTCACCCGCGTCGCATTCCTCTTTCGTTCAGCAGTCCAACGCAGCTCGGAAGTTTGGATGCGTTGGTTGAGCGACGTCGATGGTTAATTGGGGGCTTTTCAGTTTCCGCCGGTGGTCTTCCCTGCTGCTCGGATCTGACAAAGTCTACTGGAACGACCAAGAATCAGCAACGACAAACCACTCTGCCCAAAGCGAACACCCTTCGAATGTGCTTCGGACCGCCAGACCAAATCATTCAACAAAGCACTTCCTGAAATCTGCCTACGCTAAACGAAACAAAACAAGTTTCCGAGCACCACGCGACCCGTATCCGAGAGAAAACTAAAAATGCGGACCTTTCCTTAAATGGCAACGCGTGACAGTGTTATTTCAACCAGAATGGCTTCGCAGGCAATTCGTGTAGTAGTATTCGCAGTATTCGTGTAGCACTGAATTGTACCGCTAGTCATGTTTTCTTGTGCGCATGCAGCGCGCAGAATCGTGCGCTGCACGAACGAGACAACAGTTCGTGCGCGACGACAACGACGGAAGTGCGTAGCACCGAAAAAAAAGCGAGGAGCAAAAAAAAAAAAAGAAAAAAGGCGGGGCCTGTGACGTATGCATCACGCGATCCTCGAGGTCCGGTATGGGAGAACGCAGGGAAGGAATTTCGCTTGCGTAGGCTAGACGGGGCGAGGGGAGAGAGCGTCTTGCTTGGCAGTGGAGCCCGCCTGTTGAAATCATGGGTTCGTGGTTCCCAAATATTTCTATCTCAGCTAATGAGCTGATTTGAAAAAAAAAATTGTGGTAGAATGCTCCCTAGATGACACGTAAGAACTTCCAGCGTATAACGGAAATTTGCTATGGGTCCTGATAAGGGGCAGTTTAAAGCACAAAACGGTTCTCACCAATTACGAAGCAAAATACTCATACTCACGCGAACGACATGAAAACAGAGGTGAATCTAAGTTCTGCACTGACACAACTAAAGCGCACGATACATAAATCAAGTCACAATGCAAATGAAGAATTTAGGCTCGGCCTAGCCAACATTTACGCAAATGGAACAGTCTGAAACACTGGCGCTTTCTTTACTGTAGCGTTCCGCAATCAGATTTCAGTAAAAAAAATTATGTAAGGTATTTAAATTATCTAACTAAAAGATGTCTGTGTGCAACAGAAAGGACGAAAGCTTGACACAATGCGCTCTTCTTGACATCTCGGCACCTTCATAAGCTCCACACAGGAATCAACTTTATTTATTTATTTAGAAAATACCTTACAAACCCTTGTCGGGCATTGAGTAAGGGGAGCAATGTAGCAATGAGCTGTTGAGTCCAATGGAAACAACACAAAAATAAATCTAACACAACTCTACAGTGGCTGAACTAAAAAAAATCACACGAAGCACAGAATGCTCAAGCATAACAACAAAATAAGAGGAAGGAGATTAAGTACAATGCGTGCACAGACGTTCACGAAATATTTTACGATCGATTATCGAGACGATTTCATCGGGAAGACCATTCCGCTAAGATATGGCACGAGGTACAGCACGTAAATTGAAGGCAGCAGTTTTACCAAAATTGCGCTTGAAGGTAAGATGATTAAGTAATCTCGAGTACGTACGGGCGGGCGTTTCGATGGGTAATATGCATGGCTTATTGGAATGAACATATTTATGAAGTAGACAGAGCAAAGCAACCTTGCGGCGGATGTCTAGTGGCTATAAAGAAATGTCGAGCTTGATCTGCGTTATACTGGAGCTCCGATCAAAATTCCGAGTGATGATATATCGGGCAGCTCTGTTCTGTACGCGCTGCAGCATGGTTATTAAATATTCTTGGAACGGTGACCATACAGCGGACGCAAATTCTAATTGCGGGCGTACAGACGTCAGGTATGCTAATTTACGCAAGTCAGCAGATGAATTTTACAAGTTGCGCTTCACAAAGCCAAGCGTTTTAGATGCATTTGCGCAAATTGTAGTGATATGGGAAGACCAAGGACCGGTACTAGTGAGGTTTAATAATAATACTTGGGGTTTTACGTGCCAAAACCACTTTCTGATTATGAGGCACGCCGTAGTGGAGGACTCCGGAAATTTTGACCACCTGGAGTTCTTTAACGTGCACCTAAATCTAAGCACACGGGTGTTTTCGCATTTCGCCCCCATCGAAATGCGGCCGCCGTGGCCGGGATTCCATCCCGCGACCTCGTGCTCAGCAGCCCAACACCATAGCCACTGAGCAACCACGGCGGGTTAGTGAGGTTTACACCAAGGTATATGTAGGTAGTGGTACGTGACCATGCCGTGTTATTTAAGCTGCATGTGAAGATGTAGCTATTGCGCTTGCCTGAGAACGATATAATACTACATTTGGAAGGGTTAAGAGACATTTTCCATATGTTACATGCAGCCGTTAATAATGTGAAAGTCATGCTGCAAGGCGGTATGATCGTTAATGTAATTATTCGCTCGGTAAACAACGCAATCGTCGGCAAACAGTCGTATGCAAGAGGAAATGTTTGCAGGTAGATCGTAATTAAATATTAGGAAAAGCAGAGGCGCCAGGACACTCCCCTATGGTACACCAGCCGTGACCTCAGTAATAGAAGAAGGACAATCGTTAACAACGGTAAATTGGCGACGAAGCGATAAGAAGTCTCTAAGCCAAGAAAAGATTAGTGAGTCGATACGTAGATCAGACATATTAGAAATGAGCCGGCAATGGGCAACGCGATCAAATAAATTTAATTCCAGAAAAATGGCGTCCATTTGTTGACTGTTCATACTGATGTGTAGATCGGTGGTGAACTCCAGTAACTGTGTTCAACAAGATAGACTTTTCCTGATGACATGCTGTTTCTGAAAGGAAAAGTTTTTTTTTTCTAGGTGCGAGTAAATGTGCGAGGCCATTATATGTTCATGTAGTTTGCATGACACAGATGTTAGCTATATTGGGCGATAGTTTTGAGGCCTATCTCTATCTCAAGCTTTAAAAATTGGGACAACCTTCGCAATCTTCCAGTCAACGGGCAAGATACCAGAAGATAAGGACTGCTTGAAGATATGCTACAGAATGACACTTGAAGTAGATACTGTGTTTTTAGTAGCTTAGTATTAATATTGTCAAAACCATAGGCAGATCTTTTTTAAAGTTTGTTAATGAGGCCAACAATGGGGGCCTTCACTTGAGGTATTTATGGGTGCCATAAATGGGCAATGGTAATCCAGAATCACTGGAATATAGAAATGGTCTTCTTTTGTAAAAACAGAAGAAAAGAATCTATTGAATAGCTGTGAACATTCGCCGTCTGAAAAAGGTTGTAGTTTATTGTCTAGCAGGGAAATATCGGAACTGTGATCGGGTGTTATCGTTTGCCAAAATTTTCGCGGATTAGCCTTCAGAAAAGAAGGCAAGTCGTGAGCGAAGTACTTGTGTTTAGAAGTGCGTAAGGCAGAAGTGTACTCACTAAGAAAAGTTTTGTACTTGCTCCATGAGGACTCGCTTGCGCGGTTTATTGCATTGCGGTATAGACACTTTTTTATTAGGAAGTGTTCGCAGTTTTTATTGAACCATCGTTTAGTCTTGTCGTTGGCTGCAGAAACGCACGGAATATATTTGTCTGCAAGAGCGAGTAATTTGTCTTTGTAAGGTATCCAGTTTTTATTACCGGAACGTTGGCAAAAATACAGCAAAGATGAGTCATTGAGAAAAAAAATCAAGTTCGGTGTTGATGGCAACGTATTTAGCTTTCTTATAATCACAATGCTTTTTATACTGAAATCCAGTAAATTACATGGGTAGCTGGAGCGTCAGCTGAAGCAGCCTATGGTCACTAAAGCCATCAGAAATTAACACAGGACACACGGTTTCAGGTGCAGTAGTTAGTGCCAAATCTAAAAGGTTATTGTCACGGGTGGGTTGGTTGATTACCTGAGAAAGATTGAGCCGCTGTTTTAATTCAATGCAATTGGTTGCGTATTTGCACGATGATGACAAGCATGGGGAATTGGTTTGGGGAAAATTGAAATTGCCAAGCAGATAAACATAACTAGTTGAACATTTCTACATGGCAATAACAATACTTTTGCATAGATTATCAACAAATGGAAGGCACATTTCGGGGGGCGTGGCGGTAACAGACACCAACTAATATGTTTACACGAGTGGTTTGACAGGCAGCCCAGATAATCTGAAACGAAGACGTGGTGGCAACTTCATAAGACGAAATCCTTTTATTTATTGCAATCAAGACAATACCGTCCCTTTTATCATTGCAATCATGCCGATAAATGCTGAATATGTCACTTTCTGCAAAGATTTTGCCATCTGAAACATCAGGGTGCAGCCATGTTTCCATTAGAGTTTTAATGTCTGGATTGCTATCTTTTATAAAGGAACAGAATATATCGCGCCCATTTAGTAAGCTATTTATGTTAGTGTATAGTGTTGTGAGCAAACCAGATGCGTAAGTATAAAGGAGCAGTTTAGGAACTCATGCACCCGTACATTTTCTTAACTATCTGCTAAATAGTACGACGGTGTCAGTATGAACATCGTACATGTATTCCTTGTTATTAATGCGCATTTTGTCAAGTGTCAGTTTTCACGGTTTGTCCTGCGCTCTTGCATGCTCGAGCGGTTTTTTTCTTGCGAAGTGAGTGCTCGGAGCAAAGTCCTCACGAAGAGATAAGCGGGAGCCTTTTAACTTCCTTGCAGAAGGCAGAGTGTTCTATTTATCTTTAAATGTGACAAGCTTAGCGAATATTGGCCTGCATTTGTGATGAGCGAATCGACCAATTCTGTGCACTTGTTCAAATTGGCCGCTTGATAATGTAAGCTCCAACCTTTTAGTGCAGCGCTCTGATCTCCAGTCTCCACCGGCCTCATCGCTGATGCAAAAAAAAAGTAAAATTGATTTACGTAGTCCGTTTTCGGCGTCCTCGTACCTTTAAGTTAATGTTCTTATCTTCCGCGAAAATGACTGGATGCTGTCAGGTGTTTCTGTCCGAGATGTTTTACGTAAGATAGGAGTGGACTCGAGAGTGGCGACTCTGTCCTTAAGGCATTTCATCTCAACGTCTGTGGCGTCCTGCTTCTTTTTTACCGCCTTAAGCTCCACCAAAATTGCAGTTTAGCCTGCATCTATCCTGCGTACAATGTCTACCACAGGATCTGCAGATCCAGGATTAAGTTCGACATCGCCCGACAGCATCAGTCGCAACGAGAGACAGAAATAAGCATGAAGTCGCACAAAGCAGCACAGCGCACGCTTGACACTGTAATAGAGCTCAATTGGGCACGACACCGCAATAATACCGCAATTATTTCACTTAAAGCTGCTGGCATTGTCCAGGTAACAAACCTGTAACAACAGAAGCGGTGAGCGTTCCATTGTCGAAGCAGCGTCGTGCACAGCAGATAGCGGTTGTGGCGGGCTCCGATAACCCGTGCTGGATCAGAGGTTCGCCTTGGGTTGGTTCGGGAATATTTCCCACGTTGCCAGATGGTGATTTCGTTATCAGCCAAAGTACCACGTAGGAGCTCCCTTCGTCTGAGGTAGATCCACGATTGCGTCATTGACAGGGCTCGTCCAAGAAGACCACGCATTCGCGTCCAAGAAACGTGTCACACCCACGGAGCCATATTATGGAAGTACGGGATAATAATAATATTTGGGGTTTTACGTGCCAAAACCACTTTCTGATTATGAGGCACGCCGTAGTGGAGGACTCCGGAAATTTTGACCACCTGGGGTTCTTTAACGTGCACCTAAATCTAAGCACACGGGTGTTTTCGCATTTCGCCCCCATCGAAATGCGGCCGCCGTGGCCGGGATTCGATCCCGCGACCTCGTGCTCAGCAGCCCAACATCATAGCCACTGAGCAACCACGGCGGGTGGAAGTACGGGAGGCCGGTAGGTCAGCCCGAGCAGGAGGAACTATAACAACAGAAGCGGTGAGCGTCCCATGGTTGCAGCGGCGTCGTGGCCCTAAGAACACCAAGAAGACAAAAAAAAATTAATAATAAATGACAGACAGCAGAATCTGCTCTCAAAGTACCACGTTCTCAATCGCTTGGTATTCGCAAATACACCCTTTTAGACGCGCTCGAGTGAGTCTCCCATTTCCGGGTCTACGCCTTGTCCAGTCTCGATGCCATAACTAAGCTGATTTGCCTGAAGTACCCATAGAAGCTGTGACTTTCGACCCGCTGCTTCCAAACGCTCTAGGAGAGGCGCATTTGCGGACCCCTGTGCACAATGTCGGTTTCTCCGCTGAGCAGTAACCGTTCTTTCAACCATGAAGGTAGCTACTATTGTAGCGGGCTTTCGAGCACACTCGGCGCTTCGCTATGTTCCTCCACTTACAATCTCTTGACACGCCTGAGAATAAGCGGAATTCGAAGGGTCTCAATATCTGAATATTGTCACGTGGTAGTGACGCTTAAGAAGGCAACCAAACTGTGAGTAACGAAACGAGAGTTTTATTGGGCGAACTTGTGCCCTCGAAAACAGGCTACACTCGGAGAACAACGGTAGCGGCGAACACACTCGACGATCGTCGAAAATCTGATCAGCGGGTCAAGCGCGTCGGCTTTTATACAGCAGTTGTCGAACGTCCCACACTAATCGTTGGGACCCGCGTGCCTTCCACAAAGTTCTACACCATTCGCGTCAGGCGATGAAATCAGATAACACAAGGTTCGGCGACAACAGACAGCGGATAGAAGCATCGATAACATTCCAGAAATTTCGGATACATGCAGGCGCGTCCCGCGCTGTGCGATAACATTTGTTAGGGGGCGAAACGTGGTTGCCCGATAAAGTACACGTGTCAATATTTTCTGTGCTGACGCACGTCAAGCTTATTCTAGATTTCAACAACCGCCTAAGCTTCGAATCTACCCTACTGCGCTTTTCCTTAACGTCTTGGCGGTTGGCGCGCTTGACCCAGATCGTATCACCACTCGAGCCAGACTTGCTCGGCTTGCGCCTTCATCATTTACCGCCGGCGCGGCTGGCGAGGCTTGCGGTCTCAGCAGTCGTACTCCCAGGTATGCTGCCTTTTCGTCGCAGCGATATAACTCCGGGTGACAAAACCAAGCTATGTGCATGGTCGTCGGTAGATGTCCGTAGTAGTAAAGCATGACTGCATCCGACGCCATCTGCGCTAGCCGGCTCGCCCTGAGATCTTTCCTCAACTTGCCGGTTTTTAACGCTGCCATCGAAATCAAAGGGGCCACTGTCGGCCACTGCTCCCAAAACGGCCTCTCTAGATGGCGACCAGTGGCATCAGAGCTTTTCTTATGCATCCTGTGAGCTAGTAGCAACCTCAGTAGGCGGTCTGTCCTCAACAAGTGTCGCCGGGCGGCTCCCTTCTCGCTCCCGGGGGGTGATTGTAGCGTAGAGAGACGCTAGTGGGTTCAGCGCTACTGGCTCTAAATGGTAGTGGGTCGAGCGCTCCTGCTCAGCAACGGCTCTCGTGCTTGGAAGCTGTGACTGCCCTGCCCGTCGACGTTGCGCTGCTCCGAGCTCTGCCTAATAAACACCTTTAGACTACCATCTTGGCCTTCGCAGTCGGCCTGACTTACTTATTTCTTCAAAAGGCCCCAAATAAAGCCTTCTTTTCTTCATTCTAGTCCCGATTGTCATCAAGGAGGCGTTCGAAAACACTCGCGGCTTCCGACAGGAGAAACGTGACCAATTTTTTAGGCCGGAAGTCTCGGTTAGCACGTGTCCTGACTGACAGTTCTTCACACACTCATTCAAAATCGGAGAGAAATATAACGCTAACCTCGCCTGACCGGAAGGTGTGAAGATAGCCTCTTGCTCGCTGCCATTGAAGCGCTTGAATTTCCCGATCAGGCTCCTTCATCATAAGACCGTGCAGTCGCGCTGCTTCACACTCACACCTCTAAACGGCAAGCTCGTGTCCGCGCTTTCTTGCTTTTAGCGTTCGCTTTACAATCATTTACCAAACCTTGTCAGCTTCCTCGACCGTCACGTCGTCTGCCTGTATGACGACGACAATCCATTTCCTTGTCTTTGCGGAATCTGTGGAAATGCCCAACTCCACGAAACTTTGAATGAGGTCATGAATTTGAAATTTCTCCATCGCGATATGATTCCGCGTGTTTTTTGCTCATTAAATTTACCCTTACTTCAAACTAAAATACCCTGTTTAAAAAAGGTAAATTCCTAAAGCATAGTCAACCAGAAAACAAAACACTCTCCTAATGTCTGCCGGAGCTTGACAGGTCTGGCGATATGAAAGGCATACATCAGGAACTCATCCAGCCAAAATGGTTGAAGCCGGTCGGTCTCGTAGCAGCCATAAAGCGGTGTAACAAGTGTCTTCGGGCTTCGTATCTCACAGCTTGCCATCCGCTGTTGAGATACTAAGTTCATCGATCTCAAAGCTGTCATACTCTATTGTGACTCGGGGTCGTAGAGAAGAGACGGAGTCTTGGAGCAGACGGGGAGGAAACGAAAAGCTTTATACCATTTGTACAGATTTAGCAGGTACAAGTATTAGTAAGAGCGCACCGGACCGACGGGGCGGCTGGTGGCGACTCTCTCCTAACAATGGGACGGTTCTGCCTTAAATCCCTTTGGCGACCAATCGTCGCAGGAACGAGGCAGGGCGGACAACCGCTTCAGAAGAACGAGGAAAGGAAGGGGGAGCACACATTGCCTCGATGATAGGATAGGCATGCAGTGTGTTACAACAACGGTAAAACAAAAACCCAGGTGGTCAAAATTCATATGGAGTCCACCATTATCGCGTGCCTCATACTAAGATCCTGGTTTTGGAACATACCATCCCAGAATTTATTGAATTAAATTCTAGAGGCAGTGGAAGAGGCTGTCCCGTACGTCCGAAACAAAGATTTCGAAGTTGTGGATGAAGCCTAAACATTTAATATTGCGAAAGTATTTGCCCAATGCTGCCAGTGCGGAGTGCCATCTACGGTCGAGCAATATTTTCTTCACATTATCATTGTTAAACGAAAAAAGAAAAGGTAGTGTGGGTGCTGGTAGTTTTTAGGACATTACAATAAATGCTAAGACCGACTGCTGCAGTTAAAGCTAGGGTGCCTAACCAAAATCTTTTCGGTGTAAGCTCGCACTCGGGATCACGCCTTTCGGTTAGGTTCAGGTTTAGCTCCGGAGAGAAATAATAGCTGTTAGAACCGGTCCAGAGCTTCCTGAACTGGTTCATTCAGTTTCAAACTGGTTCTAAGAAGAAAATTGTTCGCCTTCCTGCGCTTGAAGAAACTTCCGATGCTTTTGGAGAAAATAAGTTACCATGACTACTATCTGTGTCAAACTACTGCCTACCGTTTTCTTTTACGTGGATGTTACCTTAACAAAATCATCACAAGCATGATGTACCATTACAGTTGTGTTTAGGGGTCGGCATTTGTAGATCCAGGGGACTCCGTGGAACCCTGTGTACCTACGCAATGTTTTACCATATTGCCTCTCCCTTAAATTTTCTCCTTGAATTTAACCGCACTCATTGTTCATAGACTGCAAACTGAAGTACATAATCTACGGTTACGTACCCATATATTACGTATTTATTGCATTTTAATGAATTATTGCAGCTAGTTCTGAGAGAAGATTTACTATAGTAAAACAGACTGCCGGGCTAGTTGGTACATGTTCGTAGCTGAAACACGAGCACGAAAACGAGACAGGACAAGAGGAGCGACTGGGCAGGTGCTCGACTCACAACTACGTGCACTCTGTGGGAGTTATAGAAAATGGACCTGTGATGGTGAATAGCAGTGCATGTCGTATGGAGGTGAGTTTTTAAGTGGACTGAGAGGTCGCAACCACAAAACGGGGCTGGATAACTCATAACAAGCTTACTCGAGGGCGCTACTTTATGATGCGGGTGGGAGCAACTAGTACGTTCGTTCTCTACTAGTAACTAGTAACTTCGTTCTCTTCTTTGTCGCCTCCTGTCGCGTGCCAGTCTGATTCTCGCGCACGAGCCGCCGGTCTGTCAGCACCGGCCCAGCGTTGCCTTGCGGTGCTTTTCTTGACGCTTGCGGTGTGGCGGCTCTTTGAGACGCAGTTGGGATGTGGCAGTCGTCTTGTGTTCTCGCATTGCTGGCGGCATTAGCCCCCTCCGAAGAAGCATCGTCCCGATGCGTAGAAAAGGCCTATAGAGAAGCCAACTGCTTTAAAACGACAGTGGTCAGATGATGGCTGGTGCTAGGCTTGATCGTGCGTGCAAAATTTTAGTAGTCAATGCCTTTCATGGTGAGCCTTCATTCGTACTACGTGTACGACCTCTGGGCGAGTCCTGCGTCCTGTGGAGCAGACTTGGCTTCCAGGAGTTACCTCGTAATTTAACGGACTTAGCCGGCGAAGTACTCTGTAGGGGCCAAAGTAACGGCTCCATAGCTTCTCCGAAAGACCGGGCGTACGTATAGGCGTCCATACCCACACTTTGTCTCCGGGGTTTTACTGTACCTCTCTTCGCCCTAGGTTGTACCGGTTTGCGTCGACGTTTTGCTGTTGTACGATACAGTGCCTTGCCAACTGCCGTGCTTCTTCTGCCCTTTCTATGTACTCGCTAACGTCAGGGTCATCTTCGGTGCTGTTGTCTACAGGTAACATCGCGTCTAGTGTCGTTGTTGCTGTCCGACCGTAAACAAGTTCAAATGGCGTGAAATGTGTCGTTTCTTGTACTGCAGTATTATACGCAAAGGTGGCATATGGTAGAATACTGTCCCATGTACGATGCTCGACGTCCATGTACATTGAGATCATGTCAGAGAGCGTTCTATTGAGCCGTTCAGTCAGGCCGTTTGTTTGTGGATGGTACGCTGGGGTTTTTCTATGAGCAGCATGTGTTAGTTTCATAACAGACTGCATCAAACGGGCCAGAAAAGCTGTTCCTTTGTCTGTTATGAGTACCTTAGGTGCGCCATGCCGTAATACTAAGTGTGTGGCAAAAAACTGAGCCACTTCAATGGCGGTTCCTTTTGTAAGAGAAGAGGTCTCAGCATACCGGGTCAGATAATCGGTTGCTACCACAATCTACCGCTTTCCTGAGGTTGATTCGGGAAATGGTCAAAATAAATCCACTCCTATTTGTTCAAAGGGTGCTGCTGCTGGCTGTATCGGTTGCAGAAAACCTGCTGGTTTGAGTGGTGGTGTTTTGCGTCTTTGACAATCTCGGCATGATTTGGCATAGTGCTGCACTGTATTCATAAACTTCCGCCAGTAATCTTTCTGGCGGATTCTCGCCAGAGTCCTACTAACGCCCAAGTGGCCAGCTGCAGGATCATCATGGCGAGCTTCTAAGATCTCAGCTCGCAGCGATGATGGTACGAGAAGCGGAAACGTCTCACCACTGTGCTCGAAGTTTCGTTTGTAGAGGACGTTGTTCCGGATGACATACGAACACAATCCGCGGACGAAAACTCGAGGCACTTTCACTTGTCGACCCTCCAGGTACTCGATGAGCAGGAGTAATTCCGGATCTGTACGCTGGTGATGAGCCATTTCCGTCGTATTTAGAGCCCCAAGAAATGGGAAATCTTGCTCGTATTCAGGTGACGTAGATTCCATTGGTGCGCGTGATAAGCAATCAACATCATTGTGTTTGAGACCGGACTTGTAAACGACCTTGATGTCATACTCCTGTAGACGTAAACTCAATCTAGCGAGTCTTCCAGACGGGTCCTTGAGGTTCGCCAGCCAGCGCAATGAATGATGGTCGCTGATGGCTCGAAACGGTCTGCCATGTGGTAGGCTACTGCTCGGTGCTGCAGTGCCGGACGTACACAACGGAGCCCGGTGTCAGCCTTATTCATACGTAGCCTCAGGACAAGAAGCTGCGCGAAGCTTGGCTCGCGAAACAAAACCGGCAGTCATCGGCTACAACTCGGGTATGCCGCAAGCGCAGACGCGAGGAAGATTTCTGCTTCGGCCCCCGGTCTGCAATGTTCGAAAAACGCGCACTGAGACGCTCGCCCGAGTCCGCTGCCCGACTAATGTCATGACGGTTTCGTCTCTGAACTTGTCGATGCTATATATACTGGCAAGTTCACTGGAGTGGATAGGGAGCGGTAAGAAACACAAAAAAAAGAATGCATGGCATATGGTCATGTTTGTGTTATGAATTAATGCACTGGATTACCAAAAAAGAAGCAGCGGGAAATCGCACGCTGAGCACACGGATAAACATATAGTGCGACGCAACTCGAGAAATAATATTGAAACGTCGAAGAATTTAGAAAAAAGAATATTGAATCGTCGCGACGTCCGGCACATCAGTCCCCGTAGGCGTCGAAGTCTCTACAATGAAATTATTTTTGAACAGCTCTGATAGCGCCCACGCAACATTGGTTGCTTGTGTACTGTCATATGCTCATATTCTACAGCCTAAAGCTCATGACACGGTGCGAAAACGCACACGCGGCGAAAGCGAAGTGGTGCGCGGACAAGCATGCAGACACGCAGTCGGTCACTGCATTGTGGCTTCATTCTATTACGCTCCATTTAGACATACGAACACTATAAGACCATATTTCACATAGTTTGGTCTCGGCGTTTGCCTACCTTTCACGCAAAAAGCCGATTCTGGAGACTGAATTGCGGCGACCACGCACAGTGGCGTTTAATGTACGTATTCGGTAAAGAGATAGCGTCTGGAAACGATTCTGTGCTTTCAGTTTGCCCAAGATTATTATTTAGACAGTAAAAAACTTCCCTCGTTTCGAAAGTACTTACAGAAATTCCCGGGAGAGCTCCCGCGTGGTGTTTTCGGTGAGCGCTGACAGCAAAACCTATGAGGAGCGCGCCGCGTGATCCCTCATACTACGCCACCGAGGCGCTTCCTATAGATGGCGACTCCGTAACTCCTTGCCGCCAATACCTGCTGCATTCGCGACCTCTGGGAAAGAAAGCGAAGGAGAGGGGGACCCGGGGGACGTGCGCGGTGTCCAAGGCGGCTGTACTGGTGCTGAAACCCGGAAATTGTCGATATCCTCGCCTTCCTCGACTGCACCGGGGGGGGGGGGGTGACAGAAGACCTATGGGCCCCGGGTGCCAGACGACCTAGCTACGCCACCGGTGCCTTGGGTGCACGCTAATGAATCCCAGGTTGTCACAATTAACCCAGAGTCCCCCACTATGGCCTGCTTCATCAATATATTGTGATTGGGCACGCAAAACCCAAGAATTTAATTCAAATTTAACCAAGTTTCCGGTTAATTTGTCACCTTGCTGTGACGATGAGAACACAGAGTAGCAAAATTGTGAAGCACGAAACTAACCTTTTGTTGGCTGAACCTGTACCCACAAAAGTAAGCGACACTCGAAGCGCAACGATAGCGGCGAGCACAGTCGGTGTTCAGCAAAATTTGATCTACGGGTCGACAGCGTCGGCCTTTCAATCAAAGCTTGAGGCGTTGTCCTGTTCCCTCGAAAAAAACCAGTTGCTCCCAGACGAGAGCAGCTGCGGGAAAGGGCAGTTTGATGAGGTGAAAGCTGCGGTGGCGTCGGAGCGTGAGTCATTAGCAAGGATTCCAGTCGCGCAAGCGCGGGCTCACGCCACGCGCGCAGCTAATAAGAGCCAGCCGTTTCGCTTCAACCTGTGAGGGAATGGGCAGGAAAGAGCTTCGTGTGCGCTGCGCCGGCTTCATGGACGTTTAGCTCAGTCTCGGAAAGCGGATGGCATGGCCGCTCCTTGTGCGTTCCCCTGAGGAAGCGGCAGCGTTCGATGAGCGGCGTCGAGAACTCGCCCGTAGAAGGGCTCGCCGTCGGCGCACCCATCCAGCCGCCAGAGCCGTCCGAGCCCAGGCAGCCAGGCAGGCCGAAGCAATCCGACACCGTTACCTGTGGGTTATTTAACCCTGCTGAAGGTCAGGTGCACGCAGGATAAGCTTCGCTTACCTCCTCCAGCGTAATCACTGGTGCCTGCATGCCTTCCGGAAAGTACTACACTATTCGTGTCGCGCATAGAATGATTTTACAAGGTTTGGCGAGAAAATACACAGCAGATAGACTCAATAGTCGCGTTCGAGTAAGCCCTGTCAGGCGGCAACTGTAATGCACTTCGTAGTAGATGGCATTTATGCAGAATTTCATTGCAGTCTTCCATTTCCTGTCTCCACAGGTATACAAAATGGCATTCGCAATTGATGGAGATGTTTGTCGGCAGGCTGTTATGAAAGCGTAATCTTACAAATCGTGCGTTTTATTGACATATTTTGACTATGTCGTTAGTAATACAATGGTAACCATTGGAAGGTTATTTGACGATATATAGCACTGCGATACGACGTCATTAGTAGACAACAAATCATCGCAAATATGCAAAGCAGAACTACCTCAGAGCGGTTTGGGATTCCATCAATGAAAGCATTGACTAATTCATAATGGTGACGAATAACGAACAATGGAAACGAGCTATAATTGTGCTCCAGCTGTTGAGAATGAAGTGAGAAATCCGGCTGAAGCGGCTCAAGCTTGCTATTGAGAAATACGCAAGGACAACGAGAGATTTGGAACTGCGTCTGCAAGCCAATACGCTCATGTTGGCATCTGTTTGGGCTGCCACTTTGACGAGGATTATTTCAGAACGATGGTGCTTCCCAAGAAACGAAAATTGGTTTGAGGACACTGTCCCTAAACTGGGTGAATCTAATTTCAACCAGGTGTTCCACGTGAATCCTGCCACATTCAGATATCTAGTGGTATCGCTGCAGTGCGTCTTAGAGCGTCAGGCCACCAACATGCGAAAACCAATTTGCGCGGAGCAACGCATAGCCTTGGGATTGTACCGCCTCTGTTCCAGCGCCGAAGACCGGACAATTTCACGCCTGTTTGACATCGGCCGGTCTACTGTGAACATTGCCTACAGAGAGTTTTGCTGAGCAGTTGTGGACATTCTTGAAGGTGCCCGGCTGCACATGGCACGGAAGGAGGCAATAGCCGAGCATAAGTGCCAATCTTACTCCTTCACAGGTTTACCGCAGGCCATGGGTGAACTAGACGGCTAGTACTTTGCCATATCTCAGCCAAAGAAAGGTTCAGTCGAATACTATAACTACAAGCGACGGTAAGCATATTTTAGGTGGCCTTTAAGTGTTTGGACGCAGCACAAAGCCAGGACAAAACAGCATATGATAGAGAACTGCGTCACGAATAACTGTTGTTCTTTCTTGGAAAAATCAGTAAGTAGAACTGAAACCAGGTGCAAGGGAATCGAGTTTCTTTAATATGTCGTTTTTAGATATTGAGACGTACGCAGCTCGTCTACACAAAAACAGATATATCGGCACTTCTAATCATATATGTGGGAATATATTTCTCTCAATGTGAGGAGTGCACTCAAGACCTATGGTTCTTATTTTCCATTAATAGTAAATAGAGTTCAGGAGGTAGTCTCTGTCCCTTCTATATCTCCCTTTAAAATAGAGCAGTAAACATGTTCAGGAAACCTACCAGCTCAAACTGAAATGCAATTGCTTCACTATGAAATTATTCTCACAGAACACATTGTCAATTCAAAAGCTATTGCTGAGCTGTGTTTTCTTTAAAGGTGGCAGAATTGTTGGCTTTAGATACCTGCACAATCTCAAATATTTGTATAAATGCAGCTGCTAATATCCTAAAACCTGATAATTATAGAATGTTAAATTCTTCATTTCACTTCAGATCATTTCTGCATAGCGCTTTCAAACATTTCTTACATGCATCTACAGCGTCATACTGCTTGCACTTTCAGACCACCGCTACCGCTTGCTGTACTTGAACGCTGGGAGCCCGGGTAGAGGCCATGACGCCCATGTTTACGGCCGGTCAAGGTTAGAGAGAGCTGTGAGAGTGATCACTGCAAGTGTCTGGCATCAGTAATTTAAGGAACACCTGTAGTAGCTATCTTGCTGTGTGACCAAGCATTGCCGCTGACATCGCATTTAATGAAACCATATGCAAATGCTCCAAGTGCGTCTAAGCAAGCAATCTTTGACTAACACCTGTCAAAATTAAGGCGAAGTGTGGAAAACGCGTTCGATCGAGTGAAGGCATGCTTCAGGATCATTATGAAGCGGATGAGCAGGCCTTTAGGGTGTCGCGCACTTTAAATATGTGCAAAACCGTTCGAGTTTATGCGGATGAGCAGTGGATGCAGGATGTATGCACCTTCAGCGAACTGTACAAGCAGCCCTTACACAACACTGATGCATGCACTGGTGCAGGCGAGGACGTAAGGGCTGCATTTTAAGAGTATTTTTTGGAAGCGAGCCCAATAAACTTAGTAGACCACAAGCAGTTCAAGCACAGATAGACAGACACAGAAAGAACTTATTGAGGTCCTGAGGGACCAGCCGGCAGAGACCCGTTGGGGTCCCCGGCTCACCGCTGGCAGCTCCCATGTTGGAATCGGGAGGCCAAGCCTCTCCGCTCTTTCACGGGCCCTCTGGACGGCCGTGGACTAGATGTTCGCTTCGGTACTTGAGATGGCCTTGTCCCAGTCCTATTCGCTGGTGAGTGTCTTATCCCATAATGAAGGACACGGCCAGAGCATATGAGCGAGAGTGCTAAACTCCTCCCCACAATTCGGGCACTGCGGATCAGTTTCTGTGTTAATCCTTTTTAGGAAACCCCGCGAGGGACATGTTTCATTTCGCACACATATTTTATTATTATTTTTCATAACATCAAGAGCATCTCAGACAACCGTTTTTCTGTAGCAAGAGATTCGCGCATAACACCAATTTCCATTTACCGTAGCTCGAACTCTTGCTTCCTACTTTCTTTTAGGCCCGCACACAACTGCTGGTTCGTACTGCCTAATTGCGCTAGGAGAGCCTTCTGTGCGGCGCGCCTGCTCATTTAGCTGATTTGCTGTCTATTTTCTTCTGCCTATAATTGGGCCCTGCAGTCGTCTGCTGATGGGGATGAGCGCGAGTATAGTGCAGTTGAATTATATAAACATCCATCTCGTGGTGCTGAAGGTCGCTTGGAGTCGGAGGCATCCGTCACTGACTCTTGTCATCCGACGGCCCGTGCTCCATGCTATGAGCTATCTGATAAAATTAAACAGAATGTACCCTATGTGAACATATTTGTAAAGATAATGCTTGCAATGAGTGTTGCTGTCACTACGAAAGTGAAAGCGCACTACTTGTCGCATGCAGCTTTCACAATCTCAGTAGACCTATTAAACAAGTATTCCATGTATACTCTAGCATTCTGCGGTGACATAACTTTTATGCTGTTACCACACCCAATGCGAATACATGTTTACATTCCTACCCAGTCATAACAGGAGCTATGCGTCATGAATCGATAAACAAGTCACGTTTGCCGCGTGTCATGGCACAGAGCAGCGCACTAAATTACTGTGTACGCTTCCTGGTAAATGGCAGAATACAGAAAAAGTTTTTCGCATGTAGGGTGCAAAGGAGCCCGGCATGCTACTAAAGTGTAGTTACTATTTCAACTGTGATGCCGTCGCCGCACTTTTCTTCAACGAGGCTGCTGTAGTTCACATTGCATTCATGCTCTTTTCTCTACTTCTACTATTACTACTGCCTCACAATGCCCTAGTGAAAGGGAACGAAGTGTTAACAAATATTTCTACATGTCGGTACTTTGGAATAACAATAAATTTGCTCGTGCTCTACCTGAACCACATGATCGCCATGCGGAAATAATTGGCGTCAGAGTTGCAGAGAAAACAAAATGCCTTGACAAAGGACTAGTATCGAGAGCGCAAAATCAACAAAAAACAAATTGTGCAATAACAAACATTACATCCACATGCATTAGGAAGCTTTTGCGAACCCAGTTTTAGTAAATTCTGGTATCGCTACGATGTACCGTTCTACACTATCTAAAAAAAGGCATATGCAGGGTGTTTCACCGAAAACTTTAAAAATCTTTCAAAGTTGCCTGTGGCAGATATCATAATTCTAGTTCATGAACTGGTCTACACGAAGCGGCGGACAATATTTCCAGAAAAAATTTAGATCCAAAATGCTCTAACTAATAAAGATTCACGAATTCAGTTTTACTATTTACATTATGGCCCACATTGTAATTTATAAATTCTAGCCGTGGAGTTCGCAAGGCGGATCCACTTCCAACAAATTTTCAAGATGACACCAGGGTCGAGACATAAATTCCCGAACTTTGCTGAGAAATGCATTGGCGTTCGAGTTAATTTGTTAAGAAAGCTTCGTTTTATGCACTGAAGCACGCAAGTAACTGGAATGCCAATGCCTTTCTCCGCAAAGTTCGGGAACTTTATCTCGAAACTAGTGTCGTCCTGAGAATTCGTTCCTAGTGGATCCGCCTTGCGGAGTTCACTGCTAGAATTTGTAAATTGCTATATGAGTCCTAAGATAACTAGCCAAAAAGTTAATTAGTGAATTCTTGTTAATTATTCGATTTTGCATTTCAACATTTTGAGCAAGTAGTGCCCGCCGCTCGATTATACTGGATCATAAAGTAGAATTGAGTTATCTGCCACAGGCAACCTTTACAATATTTTGAAAGTTCACTGAAACACGCTCTCTCTCTCTCTCTTTATATATATATATATATATATATATATATATATATATATATATATATATATATATATATACATATATATATATATATATATATATATATATATATATATATATATATATAGTGTTTCTAATTAGCGCCGGGCGCGAAGGACGAATCGAAAGCACATTGATTTCGTATGCCTGTTTTAAGCGTGCTGCCCCAACATAGGATGCTCAGGACGAAAGGGGGATCGCCACAGACAAAAAACAAGCGGCATTTGCGCCTATCGGTCTATGATCCGCCCGCAGCTTACTACGTTCCGCGTGCCATGGCGGGAGTGACGCGCGCGCAAATTGTGCGCGCGTCGCGTCTCCCTGTCCGGCTCTGCTTCGTGCGCGCCCTCGCATCTTAATACAGCATGCGCGCGGCGAGTTTCGCCTTCTACGGAAGCGTTCACTTACCGGTATCGGTTTCCCAAGTTTTCAATCTTGCATTTAATTTGTTTCACGGACTTTTCGACAACTTGCGCACGCAGGCACTCGACAATGGACTTGTAGAGTTAAGTATAAACCCCATGCAAGCGATTTTTTGCGCTACAGCGACAAGCGACGCGAAGGAGATGGCTGTCGCGTTCGCTCGTCGCCCAAAAGTCAAACTCCAAGCGAGCAACTTCTACGCGCGACGGCTCTCCAGTGTAGCCGGTATTAGCGGATCGAGTTAGCGCCAAACCTAGCGTGGCACCTGCTATAATTATTTAAGTTGATTTGTTTGGCTGTACAAAGCAACATAAACTATTTCTGAAGGTTTTGCGGTAGGTTTCTTTTTCGTTTACGTAAAAAAATTCGGTGAATCGCTCGTTCCGCTTGTTCCCTTTGTATACTGAGAAGCACGCACGTGCGCAAAATGGTAGTACGTCACTAATGTACATCCTATTCCGGCTGCCTACTATTGGCTAGTCGCTCATAGCACTTCCGCGCGACGAGCGACGAATTCTATATTTGCAGACCCGAGCAATCGCGCGACAAGACCAAGCGATCTGTTCAAGCGACGGCCCGATCCGTCGCTCGCAGCCGTCGCTCGTTGCTGTCGCGCACAAGATCAGACTCATGGGGTTTAGCCTTTACTGTGCATGGCTCCCACAGGGAGCCATATTTGAGCTTCTGTTTTCCACGTGCTGCTCCGTTGCCATTCGCCAGGCGCAGTCACGTGCAATCCCGAATAGCTGCAGAGAAGCCATCCTAACAGTGGCAACACGGCAGTGCCCGTACAGCGTCGACCACCTGCTTCGATTCATATTCGCATTTATTACTGGCTCTACACTCTATCAGCAAGGAACGAGCGGCAAAAACTGTCATCGCTAAGTCTCATGTAAAGCTGAAATCAAATTATTAGGCACGTTTTGTCGTAATTATTCAGATCGGCTGTTTGTTTTCACGCTGCTAGGAGTACAGACACGGCACCAAGCCGTAAAACTGATTTGCGTTTTAGTTAGCAGATGGCACCACATCATTAGCATTGGTGATACGCTAAGGATGCGGAAACCTATAAAGCCTCATTGTTCACTGCATCATTAATTTGTTCCGCCGCTTTAGCAGGCTACTTGACGACGGTAGTGATCAAGCGCGAAGTAGACGCCACATAGACGCCGAGCGAAAGCTGTGGCGTAGGTGAGCATCTGTAAGGGCATTCACCCGTTTTACTTGCTAGGGAGGTCGCAAGGTAACGGTAGGAAAATCGTAAACTGTAGGAAAGGATCGAAAGGAGGTAACTGTAGGAAAGGATCGACTCCAGGCAGGCAGCAGGACCCTGCGACTGTAGGCAAGCCGCAGGGCCCGGCCACTCCAGGCAGGCCGCAGGGCCCAACAACGCCCGGCAGGCCGCAGGTTCCGGCGTCTCCAGGAAGGCAGCACGTCCCGGCGATCCCAGGCAGGCCGCAGGACCTGGCGACTCCAGGCAGCATGTCCAGGGAACCCCAGGCAGGCCGCAGGGCCCGGCGTCTCAAGGCAGGCCAAAAATTTTTTTGCGTCAATCCAAATTGAGGACGATGCAACGAGTTATGGAAAGAAGAATGATAGGTGTAACGTTAAGGGATAAGAAAAGGCAGATTGGGTGAGGGAAAAAACGCGAGTTAATGACATCTTAGTTCCGGCAAGAAAATGAAATGGGGGCAAGGGCGGGACATGTAATGAGGAGGGAAGATAACCGATGGTCATTAAGGGTTACGCACTGGATTCCAAGGGAAGGGAAGCGTAGCAGGGGACGGCAGAAAGTTAGGGGGGCGGATGAGATTAAGAAGTTTACAGGGACAACATGGCCACAATTATTACATGACGAGGGTAGTTGGAGAAGTATAGGAGAGGCCTTTGCCCTGTAGTGGGCCTAACCAGGCTGATGATGATGATGATGATGATGATCAACCATGGAGCATATGACATGATGTCAAGCAAACACTTAGCAGACAACGCAACGCGGGTGAGCACATCTCGAGGGTCATTCGGCCTTCCTATTGGCTAAGAATTCGTGTAGCTTCCACAGTTCTTGCAACCAGTTTCTGAGATGGATTTCCTCTGTATTACCTTTGTGATCTTGAGGGTACAATAAATGAAATAGCCCCTACGCGATTTAGAGCTGGCTTCACTGCTCAAAAATACGTTGAAAATTGCGGACCTATGCCCCATAGAGTTTCCTATGCTATGGCCAATTCCGGCTCCCTGCGGGAGCCGTATGCAGTAGCTTCAGACATGTATGCTTTCAGGTGACGCTTCGCCCTGCGCAAATCGGTGAGGTGGTCGCCCCAAACCTTTAGCAGCACGCGCATCTCGTCGTCGGTCCAGTGCGTTGTAAGCTTCTCATTCTTTGCTGACGAAGCTGCAGAGTTGGCTTGCATGGTTACTGGATAGACTGTAGCACGGCACCGCTTCGAAAACAATTCGCAGCAATGGAAAAAACAGACGAGCGCACCGCACCGTAGACGAGCGTTTGTAAACATGGCCGAGAAGAGGTGATAGTGTTAGCGTCCAGTCAGAGACTGAGAACTAGAATATAGTTCCACAAACTACTTCCACCATCGTGATGTGCGTCATAAAATTATTCAAAAATTCATAAAAGTTATTAATGAGAACGCTTACTTTGATTACATTTCGGTTTAACTTATCAATTTTGTAATTTTTTTGCCAAGCCCCTGTCGTCAACATTACACAAGTTGCGCGTGCATGAGTTCAGCAAACTCATTCAATGGGCAAATGCCATTAGCTCTGAATGTCATTCACTACGCCTGTGTAAAAGCATCAAAAATGGCATAAAGGCGTAATGCCATTCGCTGTGAATGGCGTTACACGTGCCGTGGTACAGGGTTATGAGTTCCTTATCATGCAGGCGCGTCTTGCGCGGAGCGGTAACATTAAGCCGTCAGCAGATGAAATACAGACCCCCCGAAAAAAGGATAAATAATTACACGTGTTAATATCATTATCGGTGTACTAAGCTAGTTAGTAAAAAAGGCAAATCTGCAGAAGCTGGAAATATTGAGTGGCAGCACCACTAAAGCACCTGCAACGATCCTATGGTAACGAAGATGCTGCAGTCGAAATGGACTCCTTTGACATATTTTCTTTCAAAGTAAACTTCGACTGGCATTTCTTAGACTTCGAATGGGGACTTGATAATGAATCCTGACTACCATTCGACATGGCTTATTTCTGAGCCCGAGCATTATGTTCTGCGTTTTTCATTTCTGAGGCTTGTATACTGGTTTGCCAAGAGAGAGAGAGGAATATTGGAAGGCAGACATGTCAACCAGTCAAGAGTCTGGTTGGCTACCCTACGCTGAGGAAAGTGAGAAGGGGAAGAGAGAGAAGGGAGAGAGAAGGTGTAGATACGTGTACCGACAGTACTTGAGTTAAAGCTGCTCTCGCAAACTAGACGTTCTGAGAAAGCACAAAACTGCCTCCACTGCCTTCTGAGCCGATGATCGGTGGGGACGGGGCTCTAGTAATGTCTGTTCCCTCAGAGGACAATCATCGAATTTCCTGAATGCGTTGGACAAAGATGGCCTTTGTGTTTGAAATTGAGAACAATGGCACAGTAAGTGGTCTGCTAGCGTCCGCAAACATCACACGTAGGACTATCAGTCATTCTAATTAGTGCAGAGTAGGCATTCGTGAAGGCAACTCCAAGCCACAACCGACACAGAAGAGACGCTTCGCGTCGGTGCAGACCGGCTGGAGGTCTGAGTGGAAGTGACGGGTTTAGTCTGTACAGTATTGGGCGCCTTGCATGTGCGGTATTCCACTCTGCTAAGGAGATCTTGTGAGCTAGACTGTGAAGTTGTCTGGTGGCATCGGCCCTTGAGAGAGAAATGGGGACGCCGCGGTCTTCTTGGTTTGACATCCGAGCTGCCTTATCTGCTTCATCATTTCCTATTATACCGTAATGACCTGGTATCCACTGAAAAGATATATCGTGGCCTTTTTTTCCTAAATGATGGACAAGTTCCACGATTTCGCACGTGAGCTGATCGTGAGTTTCATGTAATATAAACGACTGCACACATTGCAAGGCCGGCCCTGAAGCGCAGAAGACTGCCCATTTCCTGGTACTTTCAGCACTTGTCGCATGAAGCGCGTCGCACAGAGTCGCGAGCTCTGCAGCTGTAGACCTAGTGACATGGGAAGTGTTGAACCGCTGGGTTATTCTCATTGTTGGTATAACTACAGCGCCACCGGAACTGGTTGATGCTGTTGATCCATCAGTATAGATGTGCGTGTAGTCGCTGTATTTCTCGTACAAAAGAAGTAAAGTTAGTTGCTTTAGTGCTGGTGACGGCAAGTCCGACTTCTTCTGAAGTCCTGGGATTGTAAGATTTACTTGAGTACGGCGCACACACCATGGAGGAATGGAAGGCCTTGCCGCCGGTGTGTAACCTGACCTGAGAGAAGCACGGTGCGTGAAGACAGTCGCACTGAATGTCGTGTGGGGCCTATCGACTGGGAGACTTGCGAGGTGGTGTCTAGGGTTCCGGGCGAAGTGTCTTATGTGCACACGCATTGTTTCAATGCTAACGTGCGTTCTAAGAGTGGAATCTTGAGCAACTGCAATTACTGCAGCTGTGGATGTACTCCGCGGTAGGCCAAGGCATATCTTGAGGGCTTGGCCTTGGATGCTTTGGATTATATTCAGGTTAGTTCTGCAGGTGTTGGGCATGACCGGTAGGCTGTACCGCAGGAATCCAATAATGAGGACCCCGTACAGTTGTAGCCTATATTGTATTGGCACTCCCCAGGTATTCCCTGCTATAAATTTAAACATATGGTAAATTCCTGTCAGGCGTTTTCTCACATAATTTACATGAGGAGTCCAGGAGAGATTTCCGTCAATGACCACCCCCAAAAGTCTGTGACTCGTGCTGTACGAGATCATTTGTCCGTCGATGGATATCACGTATGGAGACATTGATTTCCTGTTAAACGCCACCACCGCACACTTCTCATATGATATATGAAGTCCTTGTTCCCGAAGGTAGAATGATGTGAAAGTGACTGTCTTCTGTAGCCGCGCGCAAAGCTGCAGTCAGGTCACAGCGGACGTCCAAATGCAAATGTCGTCGGCATAGATGGAGAGCCTAAAGGTGCATGGCCGGATGTCGGCGAGCTCAATGAGAGTTAGACTGAAGAGCGCTGGGCTCAGTACTCCGCCCTGAGGCACCCCACGGCTACTGTAATGCTGAGTGGTCGGGCGATCCTCGGTAAGTACGAAAAAGGATCTCTTATGTACATAGTTATTTATCCAGAAATAGATCTTGCCGCCAAGTCCTACTGCTTCTAACGCGTTTAAAATAGCTTTGTACGTTAGGTTATCGTACGCTCCTTTAATATCCAGAAACAGGGCAGCAGATAGTCTTTTGCAGGACTTCTGGTGCTCGACGTAAGTCACCAAGTCGATAAGGTTGTCAATGAAAAAACGGCCACGCCTGAAACCGGCCACTGCATCTGTATATACCTGGTAATGTTCGAGGTACCATTCTAGCGGTTCTAGAACCATCATCTCCATTAGTTTTCCAATGCAACTGGCAAGCGCAATTAGTCGGTATGATGCGATGTCTACAGGCGACTAGCCAGGCTTGAGCAGTGGAATTAGGCGACTGGTCTTTCAATCCTGTGGAACCGCACCTGTCTGCCAGGAGTTGTTGAACAAGAGCAAGATCACTTTCCGAGCCTCTTCGCCAAGATTAAATAGGGCCCGGTAGGTTATACCGTCGGGTCCTGGAGAAGATGAACGCTTGCATAAGGCCAGTGCAGCTTCGAGTTCGTCCGTGGAGAAAGGAATGTCCATGCGGGGGTCGCGTGAAATCGGTGAGTGGTGGAGCGTCGATGTTCTAGCGTAAGTAGTTTCGCCAGCGATGCTCCTGCAGAAAGCTTCAGCGAAGTCAATCTGGCTGGATTGTTGGTGAAGGGCCAAAGACTTAAAAGTGTGGCACTGCTGAGGGGTTCCACGGAGTCCACGAACAGTTCTCCATATGTGAGACAAACGTTTTCGTGGATCCAAAGACTCGCAGAATGACTTCCAATTTTGCGATGCAAATTGGTCCATGCGACGCTGAATTTTCTTTTGAGTTCTTCTGGCCAATCTCAAGTCATGTACAGACTTCGTGTGCCTGTATCTTCGCCCTGCACGGCGGCGAATTGCACGAAGCTTCTCCAGCTCAATGTCGTATTCGGTGCGTGTATATATTCTCGGAAGCGAATATGTGGCAGCCTCTAGGGCGCCCTTTATGATGTCCTCTAGGCTACAAGACAAGTCATCACTGCAGCTGTCTTCGACAATTGATTTGTCAGCGACTTGTCAGCGATGAACATGGCCTCTGTTTATTACTGTCACGACACTTACGCTCTTTCAACAAAAATCAACCGCAGCTTTTCTGTATAGATTGTAAGCTATTCGAAAAAGACAACGCACATGACACAAAACTATCGCAAAGGTGAGATCACCCATGTAGATACAAGCACAAAAAATAAATTAAGAAACTGGTGAGTGACAAAATGCAGCTTATTCAAGAGCTGTTTCCAGGAGCGCCTCCTTTTTCTAGAAAAAAGGTATACTCACGTTCGATAAAAGACTTGATTATTTTGAGCGACGCACAAGGCATCACCAGAACCTTTTTTGAAGCCCATAGTTTGTGCATTTGGGATTAGAAGATCGCGGAATCGGCAGGAACCTGGAAATTTTTTGCGCTCTATTGAAGTTCATGGCTGGTTGGTAGAATCTATACATGGAAACTTCGTGCATATATATGCACTCATAAAATACAGATATTTACACCTAACCATTGCTCTTTACCTTAAATAATGGTCACATTCGCCCAGCTTTTGATGCCCTTCAATACGTGGCTGGCCTCGTCTGCCTCTGCTATCTTATCGTTCATGGTGCGATAAACAGGAGGGACACTCATGGATACACGGTGCGCCATTACCACTGTCACAAGGTTAATAGCTAATATTATGGTTGATAATAAAATAAATGGTCGGAAAGTATTTCTATGGCATTTGCCGAATATATTAGGGATGCAACGCAAAGCATTTTCTCCACAACCTTTAAGCTTTCTTGGCACGCTTCAGTAGCGGCCCGCAAGATATCCCCACCAAATGTTTCACCATGCTCGATCCAGCGATGGTTACAGAGCGATCATGCTGGAGTGGTGTTGGGGACGGGCCTCCGTTTCAAGAATAGCCCACAAGCAGAAGTTGGTTGGATTTGGGTCAGGGTACTTCGCCGGCCACTCTTCAGCTGGTATGAAGCCGGGCATGAGAGCGTGACATCACTGCTGTGGCGTTGATTTGCTCTTCGATTGGTGTGCTGGGGGCACCGTTCTGCTGGGTAGTTCAAGACATCAAGCCAAAGTGGGACTAAGACATAAGCAGCGAATGACGCTGTAGAATTTCTTTAAGGCACATGTGTTGATGTTTGTGCCTCTTGGCACAAGAACATGAAGAATGCGCTCAGTGGTGATCGCACCAGCTCAACCCTGACAGAGGCTGCACGGCAGTTTAGAACTGTTCAACTGGCTTCATCAGCAAGCTCTGATGTAAGCACACGACCATGGGGACTGCTCTCTACCGATAAAATTTTCTCATCGGGGAAAGCAGATCCCAAGTGTTATTTATTCGCGGGCCATGCCACCAGCAACCATAATTTTTGTCATCTTCTCTTCCCGTCTTCCTCTGTCACTCCTCCTCTACTCACGAAGTCGTAGGAGAAAACCCTGAGGGTCCTTCGCATGGCTGGTCTCATTGTTGTCAACGGCACATTCAACTCCGAGGCCAGCCTCCTGGTGCTTCTCCCTGGCTGGAATTTTATTGCCTTCCTGGCAATTTTCTTTAGAGGACGTTCTTGACTCGGGAGCTCCTATCTAAATGCATAGAAAAGGACAAATCACTTTTCTCTGCCACCACCGCACTAACTTTATTGAGGTTTGTTGCATTTAGAAGAAAAATTAAAATCTAGCCACTGTGGAGAGTGAAGTCCTTACTTAGGCCGTCGTTCCTTTAAATATAATCGTTGAATATCGCAAATGTCCAGAAAAGGAAACTGTCAAGTTGGCATTTCTGTGCTCTACAACGACTAAATATATCACAATTTAATAAACCGAATCTAATAGCACGTATAAAGTGAACGAAATTGATACATGGCTATCAAATCTACCACTAATATTGACACGTGCACTTGTTTGTCTTAATCGGGCGACATGTCTCACCACCTAACAAATGTTATCGCACAGCGTGGGACGCGCCGGCTTGTATCACAAGTTTCTGGAATGTTATCCATGCTTCTATCCGCTGTCTGTTGTCTCCGAACCTTGTGTTATGTGATTTAATCGCATGACGCGAATGGTGTAGAACTTTGTGGAAGACACGCGGGTCCCAGTGATTAGTCTGGAACATTCGACGACTGCTGTATAAAAGCCGACGCGCTTGGACCGCTGATCAGATTTTCGAAGATAGCCGACTGTGTTCGCCGCTCTCTTTGTGCTTTAAGCGTAGCCTGTTTTGTCGGCACATGTTCGCTCAATAAAAGCTGGTTTTGTCTTTCACAGTATTGCTACTGTGTTCTTTAACGTCACTACCACGTGACAATATGTCAGCCGAACGCTTGCATTATCACTGCAAACAATGTAACTGATTCAAGTAAAATATAGATATGCCAAATTTGTATGCTTTGGTTGTTCTAACGGATGCAGTTCACAGATCTTCTATATCTATTCTTGGTGCGGAGCTACGAATTCGTAAACTTCGTTCTTCTATTTCCTCAAACCTGCCAATTCTTTTATTTCCTTTTAGGGAGTCCGGCCTGAAATAGAAATTCTGCTTTAAGACGTCACTAGAATTTACCCTTTTTTGTCAAATGCAACAAATTTTATTAAAATTGACCCAGTGGTTATATCAGAAACTCGTTTGTGGTTTTAAATACATTCAATAGGTAGCATCGGAGCTGGGCCAGATAAAAATGTTATTCTTACGGTCAGCAGTCGCTATAGAGACAGGACAACCACTCCGAGGTGAGTCCTGAAGTGTGCCACATCTGAAAGCTTCGTACAGAATCTTGCAATGAATTCTTATAATTATGGCAGTTTCGAAAGAAGTGTCCGGTCTCGCTCAGTATTGCAATTGCGGATCGATTTGGTCTAGGGCGTACTATATGCTGAAACATAAACCATCGTGAAACAGGGTCGAAATGCAAAAAAAAAAGATTCAAGTGTTTGAAAAAAGGGTGTGAAGAAATGATACGAAATTAGATGTCCTATTAACGATCAATGTGAATGACAGTAATTATGGCGCCTCCTGTATACACGTATGATTCAGCGGGCGTCTGTGCACTATCAGCAAGGTCTTAGCGGCAAGTTTGCTGCTAATGGCCTTGCTGAACAAATTATGAAGCTTCAATTTGCACTGGCCGAAGCTTGTAGGCTCTTTTTCATGAGTCTCGAACTAGGTTCCATGGTCGCGAGACTGGGACAGGATGATCGGCGGCGGCGTCGATGCCGTCGCAGATGAAGGCTCGCCTTCGTATGACACTGCGGTAAGGCTACCAATTGTAAGCGACAGTGCACTAAAGGAAGGAGAGAAAGGAGAGACGGACACAAGTGCTATGCGAGTCTATTTTTTTGTTCTTCGTACCTTAAAAATTAAATTAGGGGGTTTTATGAGCGAAAACCCCAATTTCACTATGGGGCACGCGGTAGTGGGAGGCTCCGGAATAATTTGGACTTCCTGGTGTTATTTAACGCGGACCTGTCTATAAGTACACCCGCGTTATCGCATTTAGCTTCCATGCAAATGCGGCCACTCTAGCCGCGATTCAGACCCGCAACCCATCCGCGCGTTAATGCGCTGGTGTCTATAATAGATTATACCAACCAGCCCGGTCAAACACCTTGGTCAAATTACGTCTGCGGTGTAGCTCCATCTTGCTTAGGAGATCACAGCACAGTTCCGCCAAGCTGTCACGAGAAAGAATGTAAGTTTATTTACAAGTGTTTCTTGTGGCTGAAAAAGCACGGAGATCAAGATCTGTGGTACGATCAAGATGGTACAATCTACATGGTCTTCCTATAGACTGCATGTAAGAAACTAATAAAAAACAAAATTCTCTGATCCTGGTAGTAGCAATATGGTTTTGTATTGAGGCATGCATATTGCGTGTTTCTTGTCGACGATGCATGCGGGTGTCCCGACGAAGACAATTAACGTTCTCTCGTTCTCGCACTGTCGGTTGAACTAGCCAGCGCTGAAGTTACCCTTTGTAAATACACTTTGTAAATAGTCTCGGCTTTAATCCTTCGTTCGCGTAACATTTTGTTGGAGGATGCCGTTCCCCGTCCTCAGCACGGAGCTCCGTAGCGGCCACTCCATCCTCCTTTCTGCCATGGCTCCCGGTGACAACACTTCGTCTCCATCTACTCCAGCGACCGCGACAACAACGTACGTTTTGGTTGCCAATCCGCGCGATCGTGGCATATTCCCCGCCCAAGGTAATGCCGACATTGAGGACTGACTCAGCCTGTATGAGCGCGTTAGCAGAAACAACCGCTGGGACCGTACCATTATGCTAGCGAATGACCTATACTACTTGGGTCGAACTCCTCATGTCTGGTTCCTGACACACGACGACGAGATCTCCAGCATGAATGCTTTCAAGAAGAAGCTCAGTAACCACTTTGCAAATACCACCGGTCGGCAGCTGGCTGCAAGGAAAGAGCTTGCTACCCGAGTTCAGTCTTCTACTGAATCGTATGTCCCTTACATGCAAAACGTGCTCGCTCTTTGCCGGAAAGTCGACGAGAAAATAGCCGAGGTTACAAAGTCGGCCACGTACTCGAGGAAATCGCGGACGACGCGTTCAACTTGTTGGTCTTCAACAATGTGTCCACTATCGACGTCATTCTCAAGGAATGGCAGCGCTTTGAGCTCGCCAAAGGCCGCCGCGTCATTCCACAGTTCTTGCGACTGCCTAACATGGCTGCTACGTTGTCTTGCGTCGACCTTAGCGCTTCAACAACCTTAAATGAGCACGTCACACGTATGGTCGAGGCTACAAGTCCTGCACCGTTCCATCAACGCCCCCTTGGCCCCACCATTGACCAACTCGACCGGCGATCTCTCATTCAGGCAGTTGTGCGGCAAGAATTTGCAAACCTAGGTTTTCCTGCTGCCTGCTCCGTCTGCCGACCTGAAGGCCGAGCGGTGCCGACAGCTACGCCTCGCAGCGGTCTGTATTCGCCTGCCAGATACCGCAACCCTTCCAAGTGGAGAACTCCAGACGACAAGTTCATTTGCCTCCACATTGGCCACGTTGCTCGCCACTGTCGCACTTCCTGGACGTCGGCGTATTCGAGCTCCTTTTCCCCGTCTCCTCGCCCTTATGCAGAACCGCGCCCTTACTCGCCTCGCCGTATGCCTCCTACCTCAGGCATACGGCGAGGCGAGCACGACGACAGTCGTCGTGCTCGCTCACTGTCTCCTTAGTGCCGTTCGTCCCGGTCGGCCCAACCACCCGGCTATTCGTCGCCGACCAATTATGGACCCTCCCGGACGGAAAACTAGGCCATGCAGCTCCTGGGGGCAGTGGTGCATTTTCTTCGTCGTGTCCAAATCCTCTATTGGTGCTCCCAACGAACCAGAACTTACGTAACGTTCACAGTCACGGTGTCCGTTTGACGGCGTTAATAGATACTAGAGCCCAGGTGTCCATAATGTGTTGTAACCTCCGTCGTCGACTGAGGAAGGTTCGCACGCCTGCTACTACACGAGCCGTAGGCGTGGCCGATGGCAGCACTGTACCGGCAGAACTGGACCGACGGTTCTGCCGGTACCCTTTGCCTCGAGCTTTCTCTACTCGCGCCTATTCGTACCGAACTGCCGAACAACTTTAGTACGACCGCCTTCATCTGCTTGCCGCCTAGAGACTTCACTTTCTTCGATTTGCTAGAATCTTTTCCTGTGACCGATGGTGATTACGTCGCAAACCTTTTCCTGAAGTCCTTTTGATGCGTAATATCACTGTGCCCCACTCCGTCGTCGCCGTCGCCGATAGCCGGACATGCTTCCCCGTCGCCAATTTTGGCCTCACAAAGGAAGTTCTACCCCAAGTCATATCGGTTGCAACGCTGCGTGCTATCGGAGATGACCACATCACAACGCTTCCCGTAGAAACGTGCTCATACCTACGCCATGTCCACCGGACGCTACTTGCCCTGACGCAACATTTCGTCCCATGATTGTTACGGATGTATTGCCTGAACAAGCAGCAGCTCTCTGTCGCCTTTTGGTTTCCTACCACGACATCTTCGACCACAACAATCGCCATTTGAGCCAGACTTCGATTGTTAAGCATCACAAATACTGATGAAAAAAATCAAGGGGTTTTACGTGACAAAACCATTTTCTGATTATGAGGCACGCCGTAGTGGAGGACTCAGGAAATTTAACCACCTGGGGTTTTTTAACGGGCACCTAAATCTAAGTACACGGGCGTTTTTGTATTTCGCCCCCATCGAAATGCGGCCGCCATGGCCGGTCCTATTCATCGCCGGCCATATCGAGTTTCTGCTTCAGAGCGTGAGGTTATTCAAGATGATGTGAACAAGATGCTTGTCAAAGGCATTGTTGAACCTTCGTCAAGCCCTTGGGCGTCGCCCATGGCGCTTGTTAAAAAGAAAGATGGCACATGGCGTTTCTGCGTAGATTATCGTCACATTAACCGCATTACTAAGAAAGACATCGACCCCTTGCCTCGCATTGACGACGGCCTGGATTGCCTCCACGGTGCCAACTATTTTTCATCAATAGACCTTCGGCCTGATTATTGGCAAAAATCTGTGGATGAAAAGGACACAAGAGAAGACCGCATTTGTCACCCCTGACGGTCTATATCAATTCAGAGTTATGCCAATTGGTCTATGCAACGGCCCAGCAACTTTCCAACGTATGACGGACTCCTTGCTTCTACGGTTCAAATGGTCAACATGCCTCTGCTACCGAGGCGACGTTCTCGTATTTTCGCCTACATTTGAGACACACCTTGAGCGTTTATCAGCTGTCCTTCAAGTCTTCCACGAGGCTGGACTCCAACTAAATTCATCGAGGTGTCACTTCGATCATCGGCAGATTACAGTGCTGGGCCGCCTCGACGACGCTGCCGGTATTCAATGAGACCCGGAGAAAATTCCTCCTCCCATGCCTTTTCCTGTACCTCAGTCTGTCAAAGACGTCCCAAGTTTTCTAGGACTCTACTCCTACTTCCGACGCCTCATTACAGACTTCGCAGCAATTGCCCGAATACTTACTGATCTTCTGGAGAAGGATGTGCCATTTCCATTTCTCAGCTGCTACACGTTGCCGACAAGCAACGCCATGGTGCCAGTTCGCGCACCATCATTCATGGCCTGGAATCATCGCTTTCTGATTCGTCCATTCGCCTGTTTGTTCTCCAGGATGATGTAATATACCACCACAATGTACGCCTCGACGGTCCTGCCCTACTCCTCGTCATTCCTAAACACCTGCGTCAAGCTGTTCTCCAAGAACTTCACTATTTACCAACGGCAGGTCACCTTGGCGTCTCCCGCACCTAAAATAAGATTCACCGACGCTTCTTTTCGCCAGGCCTTGCCCGCTGCATCTGGAAATACGTTGCGGCATGTAAAAAATTCCAGCGCCGAAAAACCCCGTCGACGCTCCCTGCCAGGTGCCTTAAAGCGCTCGACATTCTTTCGGAGCCGTTCTTTCGCGTTGGCTTAGACTTACTTGGCCCTTTCCCTCTATCCACGTCGGGAAAGAAGTGGGTCGCTGTGGCGACAGATTACGCCACGCGTTACGCCATCATCAGGGCACTTCGAACAAGCTGCGCCACAGATGTCGCCGATTTTTTTTTACGCGACGTGTTTCTGCAGCGTGGTGCTTCACACCAACTGCTCACTGACCATGGTCGGACATTTCTTTATCAAGTCATCGCCGACATCCTGCAGTCCCGCTCAACCAAGCACAAGCTGAGTGCGTCTTACCACCCACAGACTAATGGTCTCACAGACATTCTGAATCGCACCCGAACACATATGCTTCCACAGTATGTCTCGTCCGACCATAGTGATTGGGACCTTGACCATACTGATTGGGACAGAATGTCACTTTTGAGCATAGTTATTCGTGTCACGACACTGCCGGTTATTCCCCGTTCTTTCTGTCATTCGGCCGGGAACGTACATTGCCACTAGACGCATCCCTCCTATCCGCCGCAGCCGAGACCAGCGAGTATGCACTTGAAGCCATCACCATGGCAGCCCAAGAACACGAAATTTCCCGCGCTCACCTCCTGACCTCGCAAGCAAAGCAACGGCGTTTGTACGGTCGCCAACACAGAGACTTCCACTTTACGCCTGGATCTCTGGTGCTCCTGTAGTCCCCAAATCGTCACGTTGGCCTGTCATAAAAACTCATGTCTCGGTACACAGGCCCATATCGAGTGCTGTGTGCCGTGACTAAAGAATTCTGAAGTATTCGCTTTGCTTCCGTTGAATCTGTGAAAATTGCAGTTTTATTAGTGATGATGGAGGTCTGTTCGATTGCCTTAGAGATGGTGGCTAGCTCGGTACGCTAATTTTTTTCTTCTGGATGGTTTGCATGCGATTAAGTACGGTGGTCATACGTACAGGTGCGACCAAACTGGCGCAAAAAAAAACTAGTGCGTCAACCTGCACATGGCAAGTCAGTATGCCGCTAGCGGTAAGAGAGATAGATGCAAATGAGGGAAAGGCAGGGAGGTTATGCAGAGTTAAGGCCTCCGGTTTGCTACCCTGCACTATGGGAAGGGAAAGGGGAAGGCGGAAAAAGAGTGGGGACAAAAAAAATGCGTGAAAAAAAGGGACGGGATGGGATCATTATACCCTTTCTGATAAGCCACTGCGACGTAAAAATGTCAACAAAGCATTGACCGACTTTCGGTGCGACGACAGCTCATGTCGGCATTGCAAGACTGTTCTAAAAGTGACCTGTCGTCAAGGCTTGCCAGCGCGGCTGCTAGTGACAGCCGGTGCACGCTGTATCGAGGACAGTGGCAAAGTACGTGATCTATAGTCTCCTAGGCACCGCAGTGACTGCAAGCCGCGCTCTCGCCCATACCGACTCGGTAGGCAAAAGATCTTCTAAAAGCGACACCAAGCGATAGTTGGTAGAGTACTGCTGTCTCGAGTCGAGAGAGTCCAGATGGGGGTCGAAATCGAATGGACGGGTCCAGTTGGTGTAGACGTGTGCGCTTCAAGCTTCGTGTGTTCCATAAAGATCTTATGGCTTCATTTGCAAGCACACGTATTTTCATTCCTGCGTCTGTTCTTGAGAACCAAATGGAGCCTTGCAAGCCCTCCTCAGGTACTGATCGTGTTTCTGCATCGGCATGTTCATTGCCCATTATGCCGCAGTGACTTTGGAATCCACTGTGACATTATGTCGTGTCCTTGTTCGACCAGGCAGTCAAGCAGCAGTCTGATTTCTGGAACTAATTCGTAGTGTCAGAAACCAAACAATGAAGAGCAGTCTTGGAGGGACTGAACAAGCTCCATTTCTTGGGCAGTTCATCATAAATTGCGGCTAGCGGCAAGGTACACAAATAGCATCAGGAACGGTCGCCAATCGGTCGAATGGTAATTTTTGCAGCAGCTGCAAATCGCATACCCAATGAAAAGCGTGTCACCTAGGCACATGACCAGCAACATTTTGTTTTTGTTTGCTGCTGCCTAAAGAGAGAGACAGAGGAAACAGACCTTTAATGATGCGAATTAGTGAGAAAGAGTTCTTTCTTCATCCAAGACTGGTGACCTTTTCAGTCCAGGTGGCCACTGGCCTTTGCAGCTTCGCTGGCGTGTTTCGCCAGCTTTCTCTGGTGCTGGCCAAGTCCCAGGCCGCGAGCTTGGCCTCCCACGATTCTTGGAAGTCTTGTTCTGTGCTTTTGTTTTCGGTTCTTGATTGAACTTCTTGATCTTTGTGTTCAGTAAGATTAGGCTTGTCGAAGTTTCGGTTCTTAGGTTGCCAACGCCGATGGTGGCGGCTCTGTCTGACAAAACGTTTCGTACGTATCCAAACAATCACCACAGCCCGTCGCCAGGAGGTCCCGGAATTGCGCATGGTGCCCCACGTTGTCAAAGGCACCTTGACGTTAGTTGCCAGACTGGAGTGCTCTGATGGTTTCCCAGGTAGGTCATTAGGTCATCGTTGAGTTTTAATAGCACATTTTGTTTGAAAAGAAGTTGTGTGAAGCCGAGCATTGTTCTAGCGTCATTGTTTACGAGTTGATGAGCGAGGCATTCATGTACTATGTGATTCATCAGCTTTCCCGCACACGATGTCAGGGAAATGGATCGGGGATTCTCTACCCGCAGCGGTTTACTGGGATTTGGCATCATGCTGATCTCGGTGTGTTTCCGTGCTGCTAGGATTTCGCTCCTCTCCCAGCACTCGTTCATATAATTTAGTAGATTGTTTACTGATTCTTTTTTTATATTTCGTAGGACTTTGAAGTGACCTTGTCAATACCCGGCGAGGTGTTTCCAGTTAGAATTTGCCAGTGCCACCCACATCTCTGCATAAGAAAAGGGTCTGCCCAATTCTCGACTGGATGTGCCTTTATATGGCTTCAGATTACTCTTGCTCGGAACTTTTCCTCCCATGAGCTTATTTTTCATTTGTTTCAGTACTTGCTGCACTGCACCTTGGTAATAGTGGAGTGTTGTGCTTGTTCCCGCTCTTGCCTAAGTCTTAAAGGGGCGCTGGTTTTAGCTTTTTCTTACACTCCCTTCCTGCTGTTTCATGCGGAAGTTGGCATATTTTGCAGGTTGGTGTGCATTCATGGTTTAGGGGCTATTCCATTTTGCCGCAAAGATGACCAAAGTTGTACTTTGGGTGCGGACAGATGTCTTGCTTGTGCTCGATGTCACTCACTGTTTGCAGTACTCTGTATCATCATCATGACACCAATGGAAAGACAGTGCCACGTTTCAGTAAAGGGAATGCCGGAGGGAAAGTGTGACAGCGAGGCTTACAATAAAAATAGCGGTTACAAGACAAGTTCAATGCCAAAATATGCGGCATGTCGCTCATCCTACTTTGGCATTGCGGCAAGCTTTTACTCGTTTTAGCATATCACGTTTTGTGCAATCATTGCTCTAAAGCTGTAAAAAAGGTCTATTTGCTCTGCAATTTTTATTTTTATCATGGCGGGTTAAAGACCCAATTTTCTTTGGCATCGGCACCACATTTCTCCCGATATGTAATTTTTCCTTGGTGGTTCATGACTTCTTCACGCACACCGAGTTCTGCAGGGCATTGGACCTACACTGTTGTACTGCTTAAGAGTTAGAGCCCCATTATGAGACAAAAATATATGATTTATTCATACAGAATAACGCTGCCCCCCCCCCCAAAAAAAAGATGCACTGAACCTCTGGCACATGCATCAACAGCGAACAGAGCAAACAATCTGAAGTATTTTCTTCATGCAAGCCAGCACACTTAGATTCTCAATGCATTTTCATTTCCCCACAAATGCATAGGCACGATAGGCTTGACGCAACATCCACATCTCGCGCTGCAACAAATTGTGCAATGCCTCGCTGTTTCATAGTGCGGCCGATAGATAACGCATGACCAAAATGCAGCATTATGCACATTAAATAACTGCACCAATGAAGAGCTCCAAGTTCTTTATGAGATTAGCATTGATAGGTTACTTCACACAATTTGTTATATCCATTTATCTATTTATATTTAATTAACCTCTTTCCCATGAAAGTGAGCCATTTGGAAGGCACCTGGACAGAGAAGTAGAACAATCGGCAAAAAGTCAGCAACCAGCGAAAACGTCAGTGTCGTAGGCACCCGCATGTGAGATGTCGGTAACACAATATTTAAGTCGGTACACAAATGTGACGAATTTGGCAATATGAAGAGTCTAGACATTGGTTCAATGTTAATCACAGTAACGCTGAGATTGTAGGCGCCTTAAGTCCTAGGTACTTTCCGTCGACACATCAGACTATGTTCGTAATCAGCCGCAGTCTTCGGGAAAGCTAGCCACCGCTTACGCATTGCTGCATCGATAAGCGCGCCAGATACATCCCTGACGCAGCGGCTGACAGTAGTTTGATGACGCCCAATGTAACGCTCGGCGCCGACGCTTCCCTGAAAACTCCCATCCCGTAGAAACGGAGGGCGCAGAGGAGTTGCTCTTCGACGGTGAGCGAATGAAGCCCGCCACGCTGTCTCCACAGACGAGAGTCTGCGCCTAGCTCGTCACACAGCCAGCGCACTGATGTCTTAGGCGAAAATGACGCTGAAACTTCACGTCGGTCATGTAGGTGAATGGGTCCAGACGGTTATACTGGCGCTTGCTGCCGCTGGATGCAAAGACACAGGCTGCTGCTGCCGCCGCCATGTTCCCGAGTTGAACTCGGAGGGGGTTTCGCGATGTACGAGTTTAGCACGAGTTCGCCTGTCAATAAAAACCAGAGGTCACGCCCCCACGCGAGGCATGTAACTCCTGTGCGCGCACCCACCACGGTTGGGCCACGCCCAACTTATCATTCGGCAGCAGCGACGCGGTGTCGAGCTGAGAGGCATCAGCAATCTTGACCGCCGACATAAAACACGCACAACGCACTGTCATTGGTGATGTATTGAGCACCACTATCAACAAAAACAAAGCGTTGACTGTCGCTGGCTTACGCATACAACTTCTCTGACTGAGATGGCCCCACAACACGGTTTCATTGCCTCCACTGTGGCGACGTAGCGCACAGCAAATAATTATCGGCACATCACTGTAGCTGCTTGCAAGGCGTCGATGCGCCGAGGGGGACGACGATGCTGAGGAGTGCGTATCGCAGCAGTCGTTTGAGATGGCTGCTTTGTCATCGGTAATGTATAGGAGCCACAGAGTCGTAAACACGATCAGCGTCCGAGAATCGCTCGCTATTCTAACCCAGTGGAATGGCATTCCTTCATCACAAGCACTGCGCACTCAATAGTTCCAGCACCTTTCTCCGTTCGAAGTCTCATTTCATACCTGCACACAGGAGCCCTCGCCGGCCAAAATGCGACTGCTGCAGTGTTGCTACGATATCTATCTGTGATCGTTGCTGGCTCCAGCAGAGGTAATTCGCAAGCACCTTGGACTGCACAACACACTCAAATACTGCGTACATGCGCTCAGAGGCACCTTCACTGGGCAAGCGATGACAAGCGATGAATTGTGTCGCTGGGAAGCACGCACTTCTTTGCAATGTACTGCAGAGGCTTCACGCACAAAGATAAACTGGTACATTTTCACTGAACTGCGTCACTACGGACCCTAAATAAGGTACCGCCATTTTGCAGCGACAGCCGTTGCTCCTGTATTTTTAATATTGTGTCATTTTTAGTCGCTAAAGCGGGGGCCTGAATAGCCTAGTGAAGCGCCGGCGATGAACAGCCGTACCGCTGCGCTGCGTTTCTATTCCCCTATTAGAGAAAAAGTGGTCATGACCCTCTTTGGGGGATGAGCGACTTTATTGAGAATAGCACTGCAGTGCCCTTAGGCTCACCGTATGAACTCCGTCGTGCGATCGACCCACTTCAACGTATCCGCTTCTGAGTTTTCGCCTCACTGTCGCCACTCGTGGCAAGAAGTGCAAAATTTAATAATTTGCTCGATCTTCGTTTGTCATCAGAAATTTCTAGCATTCAAAACGAAAAACAGATGCTTAAAGAAATAAAAATTTTCGTTATTTTATTTGTTTTATTTTAACGAATTAGTTTGAGTGAAAGTGCAGGTGCAAGAATGCCCCGCATTTACCCTGTTCGCATTCGATGGAGGATAGAAAGATAGTGCCCGAAAGAGGAGGCACGCCCTTGACGCGCCCGGGCAAGGCGTGGCAAGCGGCTCACGGCAAGTGTGCAGACAGACAGCGGGAAAGCCACGGCATTGCTAAGTTGCAATAATACGTTGATAACAATACGCGGCGCTGCCGCATTTCGTTGTTCAGCCTTCTGCGCTTGAAACGTGGAAGCAGCGTGCCGCGCAGGGTGCGCTGATTTGTCGTGCGCGGTTTTTTGTCTACATATTTTTTTTGCCTGTAGTTTTTGAGCGTTCCGCGCTATCTCCGTTCACTGACTGCCGTCGAGCAAACTCGGGTAAAACTCGGGTGAACGAGAAACTCGGCGCATCCTGCATAGCACCCCTGGCTGACCTCGGCATCGTGTTAAAATGCTGAATTGCCTAGCTGATTTTTTGTCTAATAGAACATTTCAGGTACGTCTGGGTTCAGTACATTCTCATACATTTACGCAAGAAAATAGCATTCCACAAGGCTGTGTTCTCAGCACGACACTGTTTATAGTAGCAATGAACTCCGTTAATAAGATTGTACCGTCGTATCTTATGCAATCTGTTTACGTAGACGATCTCCAAGTGGCTTGCCGCGCCTCAAATTTGCCAACCTGTGAAAGCCAGCTTGAAATGACAATAAATAAATTTACACAATGGGCTAACAAAAATGGTTTCCGTTTCGCCACACAGAAAACATTTACTGTTTTGTTCTCTCAGAAACGAGAGCTACACAGCGATCCAGTCCTAAAATTAAATGACACCATGCTGCCGGTGAAACATGACCATAAATTTTTAGGAGTAACCTTTCACACCCAACTTAACTTCCTAACTCACATAGAAGCACTAAAGATTAAAGCAACTAAAGCTCTAAATATCCTTAAAGTTTCGTCTCATAAGCACTGGGATTCCGACCAAACGTGTCTTTTACGTATTTACCGGTCTCTTGTGCGTAGCCTTTTAGACTACGGCTACGTGGTTTACGGCTCAGCCAGACAGTCCTACATCCAACGACTTGATCCCGTACGTAACCTTCGACTGCAACTGGCAAGTAGTGCCTACAGAACTTCACCTATTCAAAGTTTACACGTCGAGTGTAATGAACCCTCCTTACAGCAGCGCAGAGCATTGCTCACTTTTCTTACGTACTCAGAATTCAATCATCGCCGCAACCCATATGCTACAACATCCTCACACAATGCAACTCACGCTTACAGTATACAAATAAACCGAACATGATTAGGCCATTTGTCCTGCGGTATGAGCAATACTGTCGGGATTATGACACTCCTCACGAAGTCCTCCAGGTTGCCAAAAAACCTGAACGGTTGCTCCCGTGGTACAATTTCACAAAGTTATGTGATTGGACGTTAACACATCTAAAGAATAGAGACATTCCAAACGAACGCATTATACAAGAATTCCGTGCATTTCAGGATAAATATCAAAATAACATGCAATATTACACTGATGGCTCTAAAACAAAAGGTCACGTGGGTGTGGGGGCCGTAACGGAAAATTGGCAAATGTTCGATTGTCACAATACACCTCTGGTTTCACGGCCGAAGTTTACGCTATATGGGTTGTTGTTAAAAAGATTATCACTCATAAAAACAAAAATGCACTCATATACACTGACTCTTTAAGCACACTGAAGGCTCTACAGCTGAAATCTGAATGTGAAACCCTGATAGGAGACATTTTAAACATGGTGGCGCTTAAGAAATACGGCAGGTCAATTCGTTCCTGCTGGGTCCCCAGCCATGTTGGGATACCGGGTAGCGAAGCAGCTGATAGATGTGCATCGATGGCAGCGTACAAAAACAACACTTCCATACAAAGTTAACATCCATGCGATTAGAAATGCCTTAACAGCAAAATGGCAACGCGAATAGGACCCTTGTGCCCACAACAAGCTACATCTCACTAAACCCATGGTTGGCGAGAGCAAGTGATGTTATCATTAGGAGCAGTTCATCGAAGTAGTTTTATTCCGACTATGCATAGGGCACACACACCTCACACACAATTATTTACTTACGAAAGGAGACACAGCCACATGCCAGAAATGTCAAGAGCCATTAACAGTTATGCACATATTACTGACATGTAGGCATATTGAAACACAGAGACGAGCACTTTTGCACAAATTATATCAACTACACATACCTTTACACTATGCTCTAACTTTAGGTGATGATCAGCTAGTCCGATTATGTGACGTCCGTAACTTTCTAGACGACTGTATTTTTACATAAAATATAGATTATCAACACAACCTTTTCCTGTATAAAGTGAATTTTAAAACACCTATTGCTTGGGGTAGCTTAGCCTTAGCCGCTTTTGCGCCATTAAACCCCATTCAACTATGTAACTAAAACATGAAAACGATATAAGTTTGTTAGAGATTACAACAATGCTAACTTTCACTCCATAACACTGAGCTGTGCACATTCATCGGTATATTTTAACCACATCAGCGACCATAGTGTTGAATCTAACTGGAGCATGTTTATAGCCAAAGTGGCTGAAATAACCAACAAATACATCCCTCTTCATCGTATTATCTTAAATCGCAATGAACCATGGTTTAATGTTACCCTTAAGCGGCTAGCAAACAAAAAAAGGCGGCTATATAGTTAAGCCCGGTTACGTCCTAGTGACATGCGCTGGGAATGTACAAACAGGCTTCCGAAACATACATGACATCCCTTAAAAAGTCGAAGCAGAATTATCAACAAAATACTTTAGCATGCATGTTGATAACCGATCCGCGAAACTTCTGGCGCTCTGTAAATGCCAAAGCTGATAACATAGTCGACCTTATCCATAGCTCTGGTTGTGCCATATGGCCCGAAAAATGTGCATCCGCGCTTAACACTGTTTTTTCGCGCAACTTTTCTGATGGCGTAAATGTCTCACTGCCAGAATTTTCGTTCTCCGAATACACCATTATGTTTCATATAATAATTAATTCCAGCGGTGTTGAAAATGTAGTTAACAAACCGAAACTTTCCTATTAACACTGGTGCAATGAAATTATGGTACCACAAAGTTCTTGAAAGCCACAAATGTGTATTCATCAATTATATTAACCAAGCTATTTCAGGAATCATTGTACAGGAGATCTCTCCCAGTTAATTGGAAGATCGAGATTCCACTTTTCAAGTCTCTTAACCAGCGATCATCATTAAATTACCGGCCGACTTGGCTCACAAGCATTCCTTGCAAAATATGTGAGCACATTTGGATTTCATACCTTGCTAGCTTTCTCGAATTAAATTCATTTTTGTCACCATCACAACATGGTCTTCGCAAATAATATTGCTGGGAAACCCAACTAATACGTTTTACTCACCAACTTTATGCCATCCTTGATCATTCTTTAATTGAATGCATTTTACTAGACTTTTCTAAAGCATTTGACAAGGTATGCCATAAACTGCTTCTCTACAAACTGCGCCAGCTGAAGATAGACTCTAAAGTGCTCGTAAGGCTTGAAATCTTTCTTACTGACCATTCCCAGCTTGTGTCTGCAAATAACGTAAATTCAGAGCATACTGCTGTTCAATCTACAATCCCTCAAGAAACGGTACTAGGCCCTGCTCTTTCTTATTTACATAATGACTTACCTTCCTGTGTTTCCTTGTACATAGGCATATTTACCGATAATTGCGTTGTCTATCGAGAAAAACCTGCGCTGATACTATTAAGACCCTTCCAGATGACCTTGACGCTATTAACCAATGGCGTCGCATATGGTTGGTGGAACTTAACATAAAGAAATGCAAACATATGCGCATATCTAGAGCATCATCTGTTCCGTCCACTTACCGCATCGGTAATATTTCTATGGAGACTGTGTTCTTGTATAAATACCTTGGAATTCACATTACATCAAACCTCTCTTGGGCAGGCTGCATTTCGTATATAATTAACAACGTTAATCGAATTTTGCGTTACCTCCGTCGTAACTTCGGAAAAATATCTGCATCTTTAAATTTTGTCATGTACAAAGCACTCATTCGCTCAAAACTAAAATATGCCGCCTCCGTCTGGGATCCATCCATGAAAACGCAATTGTTCACTAGAAATGGTTCAAAATACCTCTGCACGATTCATTCTTTTTAACTACGACAGAATAGCAAGCATATCTACCATGAAATCAAATCTTGACCTATGATCCCTTGCATCCTGTCGTAAGTGATTTCGTTTGAGCTTTTTTGACGCCACATTTCAGCATCTACATCTCCGCAATGAGTTTATATCCCTTTCTCAATACATTTCATCCCTGTTAGATCACGTACAAAAAGTTCGAATTCCTTTTTGCACAAGTGATACTTTTTTTCATTCATTATTACCATGCACATCGTGAGAGTGGAATTGTGCTTCCTCCGCATGTAACCTCCATAACAAATCACCGCATGTTCCAGAACGCTTTAGCTAACGTTGTATAATAAGAATTTGCTGTGTGTTCTCGTATATATATATATATATATAATTTCATATATAGTTTCCCATGTCCCCCACTCCCTTCTCTAATGCCTTTAGCCTTGAGGGTATGTTAACGAATCAAATAAATAATTAAACTTACAGGACGAATGCCACTTGATAAATGGAGAATTCTCCCGCCAAGAAAAGCCCCGTCGAAAAGCCAGAACGCTAATGGAACAGATACGACCAGTCTTCTGAAAACGTTTTCAAAACGTATCCACCCCTCGTTTCTAAGCTCTCCTGCTTGCGACGCTTCTAATGCGTCGAGTTTAGTAAAAAATTTGTTTTAGACGTTGAATCCATCAATACGACGCTTTGAAGACTTTGTGTGCTACCTGGGAAGGTGCTCAAAACGCAACGTCGTGGTTTCTACTCGCCCCAAACGCCGAAGTTTCGACTCTTAAAGGGACCCTGAAACGCTTTTGACAATATTCTACAAACGTATTGAGTCGTTAGAGTAGGTCCTTCTGATCATTAATTGACACATCTAAGTGCTCCGCGTAAAGCGTGTAATTTATTATAAGGTTTTAAATATGCACATCGCTGCCGATCGCAGCGCACTGCTCGGCGGATTTTTGAGCCGCCCCTACCCATATGACCGAAATCACCCATACGACGTCAGTGGGGCGAGCTATCCGATTGGCTGACAAGGGCGCGTGATCGATAATTTTTCCAACTTTATGGTAAACAAATGATCTTCGTAATAGTTGGAATGTTAGTTAATTTGTTTTTATGAAAAGAAAGTAACATAAAGAGAATGCGCAAGAATAATTTTTCAGTACACTTAAGCACTTCCGGCACACAGCATGTGTCGTCTGCTTGTGTTACAACGTACTCCATTTTGAAGAGAGCTCCGGGGTCAGAGTTGGTCTCAGTCTTTTCGCGAGCACTATGATTCGACTTTGTTGCCTTGTGGACTGCAAACGTAGCGACTGGCAATATGTCAAGCTGCGACATCGTGTCCCTCTCTCTGCAAGGCAGCGTACGAGCGAACTGGCTGCTGCGCATCGGACTGCCGCTATCCGATCGGCGCCAGGATTTGCGCGTTTGTGGCCGTCAATTTACACCGGAAGATTACTAACGCAATAGCGTTTCCCGAGTCTGGTATTAGGGAAAACGCAAGCGCAAGGGGACAGAGTCTGGCCGCTTGACTATGCCGTAACGGGATGAGCCATGAGATGAGCAGAAGGGCAAATGCGAATGGTCTGCATGGTGCAGCCACCTGGTGGCACAGAGCTCAACCATACACAGTAGCAGCAACGAAGTGTATTCTTCTTTGCTGCTCGTGTGTATTTTTCGCAGGAGTGTAATCATGAACACGTTGTTTTTATAAATGTTTAAAATGTTTTACACTTGGTTAGAGCAATATTAGCGCTTTGTTTGGCTGGTTAAGCGCTGCACCAACAAGTGTATGAACCGTGCAGACCGATCAGGCCGCTCACGTACGTCTACGCTAAAGTTCCTTCATCAGCTTGAGTTTATGCCTACAGTCATTTGCCGAAATGACCAGCTTGCCTGTGGTTACCGGAATACAAGACACGTTCGGCGCTACGACAGAATGCTCGCAACGCACGCTGCTCCGATAGCTCTCGCTTGGGGTCGACGGCCAAGCGGCTAGCGGAGCGGTCTCGCTCGGGCGGGGGCGGGCTCCAAAACAACCGGAAGTGGACGATGTGACGTCGCATCGTGACGCTGAACCAGTGAAGGCGGAGCTTAGCCCCACTCGCTCGGCGAACGAGTTGAGGAGGAAGAGCATGGCTAGGGAGGAGGGTAGCTTCTAATCGCTTGTAGCTCCATTAATACGAAACGCTTCACTTAAATTGTGGTGCGAATGTTCTACTTAAGCTGTACCCTACGCGTCTACAAAATTTGTCCGAACCGTTTCAGGGGCCCTTTAACAAAGCTCATTGGTTCGACTCTCAAAAACGTTCGTGGCCTCGAGTGCCCATATAACTGTACCTTAAATAAATGTGCATTAATTAACTTCGCCTGACTTAACACCAAGGATGTGCGTACGAATGCCTCAATTAAGTCTACCTTGATTAGTTGCACTTTAATCAACTTTTACTTAACACCAAAGGTAATGGGGTCGACTCCTACCAAAGGTCGAGTGTTCGTAGCTTTTTTGGGCCATCTTGTGGTCTCGCCAACGCCGACAACGCCAGGTTTTCTGCCTCAAGAGCCATACGATCCTTACGCATTAATATTCGGTTTCCCATGGCGCCTCATACAATCACCACAAGACTTCTCGTGTGGCGAATGTCGCGCGGCTTGGCTTCCGGGAGGTGGCGAGAGGTGCTCAGCCTCGGCGTGTCAGTGCGGCTGGCCCCGGTTGGGGTGGTCATGTGCGCTGAACGAGCACGTACGCTGCCGGTGTGGCTGTGGGCTTGATTTTAAGATGGCCGACTCTCTCGAAAGAGGGGCAGGTCACGGCTGGCCCCAAACTGGAAGCGCTTTCGTGCTTCGCGGATATCGGGTAGGTAAGGGGCCAGCACAACACACTACCACTCATTTTTAATGTAGGAGCATTCTAAGGGTACTTCACGCGCTTTCTCAGCGTTGTGTATTTTTCTACTAAACGATTTTACCCCCCACCTGGGTCACTGGGTAGTCAGTGGTGCAATGGGTATTGCGCATCAGTTGTTGTGCTGAGGTAGCAGGGTGCGAAACCAACTACGGAATTAGACGTCGACATGGGTCACTGTAAGATGTGGCACTTGGTAGATCGAGCTGTTCGACGAAATTCTTTGACGCTGATTTGGAGGACTGGGTATGTGCCCTCTCAATCTGTGCTGAGAAAACAAGGTTCGAAATCGACCGTTGCACCGCTGCAAACTGACCATTCCTTTAAGACGACTCTGCTTGCAAGCGCCACGAAATGATGAGCAAGGAAATAAAGCATCGTGTGATGCGATGCCATTGGACATGCCTTGCACGAAGAAATATCTCATCGCCGAGAAGCGGCAGCGAGGCTTCGTCACGCTATGCTAATGAGTTTTTTTGCAAAAATACATTACAACCGAACGCATTACCAGACTGCGCCACAAATCTACTGTGTTCACCGCCTTTCAAATGAAGTCTTTCATGCCAACGCTTTATTGAGCTGCGCCATGAATGGAATACGCATGTGCCGCTCTTCAATAAACCTCTATCCGAATTGGGTCACTGGCTACATGGCACTGGGTGTGCGGCAAGTACGGGAATAATTCTCAACCTTCGCAGGCACCAGTCCGCCACGCTTCTCGTCTCGGAGGCTACGCGCGGACTTCTCGGTAGCGCCACCAGATGGCGCCATGTCTCCAGAAAAAAAGCACGAGTGAGGAGTCCTGTTGCCACATGACGCGTTTCTCAGTGTTCGCACGCACCCGCGGGCCATGCATTTCGGGCGTAATGCGCAGGTTTCGAGGCAGCGGTGCTACATGGCGTCGAGTACTCTTAGAGTACTCTAAGTACTCTAAGAGTACTTGGAGTACAGTTCGAAAGGAGAGACCAGCTTCAATACACGCCTCATACGTAACCCGTTTCGACGGTGGCAACAAGATCTGCCGCCACATCGATTCAATGCTAAACCCCTTGACGTGGACAGACATCGTGAGGTGGGTTGTGCCGCATTTTCCCCACTACACCTTTTGTGATATATACGATTATCCTCCGCAGCTGTGGGAGGCCGACTAGTGCTGTCACTGGGTAGCTACGGGTAAAATAGGCACAAACATGCGTCCTTCTTTATGCTTAGCAACTACAGTTATTGTTCTGCCGATTGTAAGGACACCCACCATTCGGGAATTCGGCAGTATGGGACTTTCAGACGTATTATTTTTTTACACCATGACATGAGCGTTCTCCGTCTTCAAACGTACTAGTTCGTTGCTCTTTGCCGTTGGTATATCTGTAGCCGCAGGGGCACGCCTACAGCATGCTGCCGCGCGGCCAGAGGCTTAGTGGCGCTCAGGCAAGAACGTTTCGTTACACAAACGATGTGGGCGTGCCCCCATTGCCTTTGAGAATCGCAGCGGTCTAACGAGAAGAGTCACATGCCTGCACGACGCACGCAGCACAGCTCGAGGAGAGGCTCCATAAGGTACAGTGGTAAACTACTTGAAGACGGTAAGTGCAGGTACTCAGTATACGGAAAGTAGTGTTTTAAACTGCACAAATTTATTAAAACAGCGAGCTGCAGCTTGTGCTACTCTCTGCCAAGCAGTCTGCTGAGCCCGACGTTCCCAGGTTGCAACCACGCGCGCAGCTCTACGATTCACTTCTTCAGCAGCGGTTCGTACCTTGCTAGGTGGCGCCATAACGTGTAACAAAGAGCAAACATAGATATCGAGACTAGCAAGCACACGTGTCACAAAGAGTGACAAAGAGTGTCACAAAGAGATTGTCACAAAGAGTGTCACAAAGAGCTTACGCTCTCACTGTGCTGTGGGTGCCGCGCAGGCTTTTACCTTTTTTCGTTAGACCTCTGCGATTCCTGAAAAATTATTGGGGCCACGTCTTCGAATGTGTGACGAGACGTTCTTGCCTATGCCTCTGGCCGCCCGGCAGCATGCTGTAAACGTACAGCGCGGTTACAGATATAGTGCGAGACAGCTGTTAAACCTCAACGGTTTATTTAGCAGGCTGCGCGCTGAAGAAGATTGCGCTGGCGATGATGATGAATACATACAGATGAAGAAGGTGAAGGAGTAATGTAATGCTCACACAATTGTCCCCGCGCATGGAAACGGCCAACCTGGCCGCTCGTTACGGCGGCGAACACCGTATGAAAGGCGTCAATCGTGAAACATGCACAATCTCTGTGGCATGGCAGCGGTCGTCCAAAGGCGGAGCAACGGCAGTGGCACGGTAGTTATCTGGCGAAGTCTGTTCCCGAACAGCGTAGGGCCCGATAAAAGGGGACTGAAATTTCTCGCATAAGCCAGGAGCGCGAACTGAGGTCAACAGCAAAACTTTCTCTCCAGGGTGGAAGGAAACGACACGGTGGGATGCATCATAGGGAGTTTTGCGGAGGGTTAACTGGCGTCGGTGTTGAAGCGCGCACGTTGGCGACACCGGGCAATGCGCGAAACGAACTGCTCGCACATTGATGCGGACGAGGGCACGGGGACACCAAAGAAAGAAACGTCGAGGATAGGGATCGCTTGACGACCATACACAAGAAAGAAAAGCGAGTCCCCCGTAGTACGTTGAACGGCCGTGTTGTATGCGAAAGTGACGAATGATGGAATGACATCCTAATTGGTGTCGTCAGGGTGGATGTACATTGATATCATGTGGGACATCGTGTGATAAAAGCACTCTGTGAGGCCATTAGTTTGAGGATGGTAGCTGCAAGTCGTTTCATGGATAGTATTGGACGCACGGAGAATATAGTCGAGAAGTTTAGACGGAAAGATCCTGCCGCGGTCGCTCAAAAGGACACGCGGGGCTGCGTGCCGTAAAAAATGGCTTCCAAGAAAAAGGCTGCAACCTCCGCTGTGGATCCCGAAGATAGTGCGGCTCTGCCAGCGCACCGTGTCAGGTGGTCTGTAGCTGTGACAATCCATCGTTTACCGCCAGCGGATAATGGTATCGGTTCATAGAGGTCGATACCAACGACTGCGAAAGGAGCTTCGGGACAAAGGACAGGTTGGAGCAGTCCGGCCGTAGGTGAGGTCAGTCGTTTGCGGTGTTGGCAGAGCGAACAGTAAGCCACGTAATTCGCTACGCTGGTTGCAAGTCCAGGCCAAGAGAAGCGACTGCGGATTCGCTCATTGGTTTTATGGAAACCAAAGTGACCGGCAGTGTGGTCGTCATGAAAGGTCTCCAGTATCTGGGCCCGAAGTGATCGTGGAACGACAGGAACCCACAGGTGTCTTTCGGGACGAAACACGTACAGGCATAACGTCGAATTTTTGATCTTGAGTTCAACTGCCGACGGAGCCAAAGTAAAGGTGCGCGAGATGATCCTCGAATACGTTCGACAACGGAGTGGCAGTAGGACTCACTACGTTGGCCAGATGAAAACGTATGAGACTGGCTGGATAGAAGATGGTCGAGAGCTGCGAGTGAAGGAAATGCAGAAAACTCGTCCTGCGGTTAGCTCATTGAAGATGGTAAGCAAGCAGCGGTTGAAGACGGTGGTAGAGGATAACGAGAGAGAGCATCGGCATCATGGTGTTTCTTTCCAGACTTGTAGGTGACGTTGAAGTCGTATTCTTATAATAAAGCTAGTATCCAGCGGCCGAGACGTCCCGTTAGATTCTTTAGCGTCGCCAACCAGCACAAGGAGTAGTGATCAGTAACCACCATAGGTCGGCGCACTCACTCATAATTGCACTCACTCACACTCACTCGCACTCATTTCAAAGGCATGAGTGCGAGTGCGATGGAGTGCCAGTGAGTGTGTGCGGAGGTGAGTGTGAGTGAGTGCCAGTGAGTGTGAGTGGAGATGAGTGCGAGTGTGAGTGAGTGCCAGTGAGTGTGTGCGGAGGTGAGTGCGAGTGTGAGTGAGTGCAAGTCAAGGTAAGGGGAAGTAAGTGCGAGTTTGAGTCAGTGCCAGTGAGTGTGAGCGGAGGTGAGTGCGAGTGCGAGTGAATGCCAGTGAGTGTGAGCAGAAGTGGTTGTGAGTGCGAGCGAGTGCGAGTGAGTGTGAGCGGAAGTGCGTGCGAGTGAGTGCCACTGCGTGTGTGCGGAGGTGAGTGTGAACGTGACTGAGTACTGTGATTGTGAGTGGATGTGAGCGTTAACGTGACTGAGTGCTATGAGTGTGAGTACTTGTAAATGTGAACGTGGTGAGTGCCTCTGAATGAGTGGAGGTGATTGTGAACGCGAGTGAGTGTCTGTGAGCTCTAGCGCAGGTGGGTGTGAACGTGAATGAGTGTGAGTGGATGTGAGTATGAACGAGAGGGAGTTCTTATGTGAGTGGAAGTGAGTGTGAACGTGGTAAGCGCTACTGAGTGAGTGTGAGCGTGCATGAGTGTCTGTGAGTGCGAATGCAGGTGAGTGTGAACATGGGGGAGCGAGAGTAGGCGAGTGTGAGTGGAAATGAGTGTGAACGTGGGTGAGTGGGGCTAAGAATGAACGGGAGTTAGTGAGTGCTGGTGAGTGTGAATGTGAGTGCTTGTGAGCTGAGGTGAGTCTGAATATGAGTGTGAATGATGGTATGAATGTCAGTAAGTGCAAAGTAAGACATCTGAGTGTAGGCGAGTGTGTACGTGGGTGAGTGGGGTTGAGCGTGAACGTGAGTTATTGAGTGCGGGTGAGTGTGAATGTAAGTGCTTGCGAGTTGAGGTGAGCCTGACAATGAGTGTGAATGATGATCTGAATCTCAGTAAGTGCTCGTGAGTGTTAGTAGACGTGAGTACGAAGGTGAATGAGTCAGCATGAGTAGACGTGAGTATTACTGCAGGAGAGTATATCACAGCTAGCACATCAATTGAAGGCGTTTAATGATCCCTTTGAGAGTGGTAAGCGATACCGTAAACGTGCTATGTTCGCATCGTAAATCATGGGAGGCTGTTTTTGGCAGGACCCTATCGAAGGGGAAGCGGACGCAGCATCGGAGGCAGGCGCATGTGCTGCTTCCAAACTTCTTCATATAAAACCCCGTTTAAGAGCGTGCGCACCATTGACCGACAGTGGCTGAATGCGTTAACGTGCTTGTCACGCATCTTATAGTTCCTGGGGTCGAATTCCCGACCCGCAATTTTGCTTGCTGGTTATCGTCTATTTATTTATTGCCTTAATCGGAAATTTTCACTCACGGCCTACAGACGCCGACAACGCCGACACCGGATTTTCTGTGGCCCCGCGAGAAACAAAAACAAATAGCCATCTTGACGACTCAGGCTGACGAGTACGCCACTGGAATGCGACCAAGTACTTTTCCGGTGATCGTATGTGTAGGAAGAGAGGGGGCTAGCTGCGGTGTTATTTTATAATCTTTCGTTTATGGTGTACGCATTACGCATGATTGGGTGGACTTATCAAAGAATATTATCAGGCGTTTTACCTTACTAAACTAGGATATGATTAAGAGGCATACCGCTGTGGTGCACTCCGGATTAACTTTGAACACCTGGGGTTCTGGAATTCCACCCCAATCGAAATGTGGCCGCCGCTGCCAGGGATCGAAACCGTGCCCTCGAGCTTAGCAGTGCTACCTTTCAAATATAATGGCGCTTGGCAGAACCACAAGAATAGTCTCAAACGATAGCGACAACACGGAAACCAACGGAATTCTATTATGTTCAGTTCGACGTGCCTACTCGTGTAAAGTCTAGGATGAAAGGTAGACTGGTCCGTTCACCGTGTTTGTGATATTTCCACCCAAAACTGCTTTGGTAGCAATGTGAAATAAAATCCGCAAATCATTCCAGTTAACTAGTTTCTTCAGGACTGAAAAAAACTAAGCATAACTCCTTCTTTTTTTGTCGCGTTGTGTTGGCTGTCTGCTGCTATTCGGAAGTGTTTTGAAGCCAGGTGACTTTCTCCAGCCCTGCGAAACTTGCACGTACCACATTGCTGTAGTTGATACAGTTTTGTCGTGTTCTCAGCTTTTATTGTGCGAATTGCTCTTCCGCTGAATCATCGTTGTTAGGTGGGCCAAGGGTGGAAAAATATTTCCTTTCCTGCAGCGGAATGACCGGGGATTGAATGCGCTCAAATAGGCGAATGGAAGTCACGTAGCATTCATTAATTTTTTTGGAATACTTCCAATCTCACAAGAGGTAGTTGCAGGAAGGACATACATATAAATATAAAAGAAGCATAATCAAGTAATTTATACAATGGAAAACACTAAAAGACTAGTAGAATTATTACAAAAATTATTAGTAGCAATAAGCTTAATATTTGTTAAAAATAGAAATCACGAAAGATAAAATGACAGGATGCGGAATGGTGCGATCACATTATTCGACAAAAATCCCGACAGAGGTTTTTTTAAACAAACGCTCTCAGAAACTGCTCAGCATGGACATCAATTTCCAGCATAGCTAATGTTACGCTTCGCTTGTGTGGCAACCGTTGGTGCGAGCGCAAAGCACGGTTACATTCTGAATCAGGCGTGGGAAGACCTTTGCAGACGGCGCCAAAGGGCCGGGAAGCGTGAGGCTCCTCGGCTTTCGGGAGGCGCCGACGTGTCGCCGAGACACGAGCGCCGGCTGTCATGCGAGCCGCGTGTGTGCGTGCGTGTGCGTACCAGCTCACCCCTTCTCCCCGTCTGCCGACGCGACAATTTGGCGCTGGGTGCTTGCAGCTGCGCGCGTGTGACGTTTATCCACTTTTTGGTCCGATCTTGCGCCTGCGTTTTTGATTGGACCAAACCTTGCATGGGTGACCTAGCATACTGGAAGGGTGAAGCTTTTTACGCCACTGCGCTGCTTTGCCGCACCCGCGAGCTTTCCCGCTGTGAAAGCTGCGCCATAGCGGCGGGCGTCTGCTATGCTCTTGATATTTTGGTCGCTATTAGCCAACATCGCGAATATTGAGGTCCTGTATACCATGTACTACGTAACTGCAAGATAATATTGCAGCGACTCGCCACACAGAAAACGCGTTTGTGTGCTGTAAATATTTCCTTCTGTGCTTGTAGGTTTGTCAATGCAATGGTCCGCACTTACGGGGCTGTTTCTGGCACACATTCAGCGCGCACCTCATTGTGAGCGGACGTATTTAGTTCAGTGTGGCATGACGAACGTAAACGCGCTGCAAAATAGAATAACCACGAGATGACTCACATAACCATCAGAAAGAAGCATATCTAAACGGCTTGCTCATGCTAACGCTTTGCGCCTTTTATTTGCTTTCTTTTATTTCATGCGTTGTATTTGCTTTAAAAGACCGCCTCCCGCGCTCTGCTATTTCCGTTTTAGGATAAAAGTAAATTCAGCAATTTACTCTGTATGCTCGCCGGTTTGTACATAGCAACCATACTTGCTGATCAATAATTACGTAGTTGTAGCTACATAATGAAAAGAGACAACTTATTATAAGGACGTAAACTTTTCACGTTTTACTGCCATTGAAGGCAATAGCAGTACTGATATTTAAAGTTAATAGAAATATTTGTAGTGCAGCAAGGGTGGTAATTTGATGCAAACACGCATAACATCGTCATACACATTAAATACTTGCTAGTTTATGCAACAAATCCTACGTTAGACAATAAATTACGCTTATAACCCACTTGCGGACCATTTGCATATGGTAGCATGAGACAAGTTATGGTAGCAAGACAAGATGATGTAGTTGGTGCAAAGCCAGAAAATGTGGCTTGATCGAAAAGCTGATAGAAGAAGGCAACAAGTCCGGTGCAGAAATGGATCACGCCGAACGCATGTCTCAAAAAAAGTGATGAAAGACTCATTTTTTTTTACATTTGCGGCTATCTGACTAGAAATTTTGTTCTGAAAACAAAGTTTGAACGCCATCGCGATATTCTACTAACCAAGAAAGAATGTGTTAGCCAGCTGAGCACAGATGATTACGCACGTCTAGCTGCGGTACAATGGAGGCAAGCGGTACCCGTCTAGCTATCTCTTCAGATTTATCAGTGTTATTGAGAACCATTTCTCAAGGTGTTTGTGATGCAAAGCGTGATGCATGGAAGTTATCGAACCCATCAGGAAAAAGCGGGAAGTTGCGGACGGGTGCCCCATTCGCGTGCTCTCACATGCCGCTGAAATTATTGCCTGCTATGCAAATGCTCGTCTCAATTTTCTTTGCAAAATATTTGAAACGCGTGACCGCTAACCGCTGTGATTCTTCAAAATATCTCAAGTTAAGCTGCTGTAGGTGAGACTGAGTTATTTGAATCTCTTTAAAATGTTCGCATCTATTGCACTTATTATGGGCAAGCAATCGGAGCACCTCGGATGAATCTATTTTATTGATGTACAGTGATTCCGGCAGAAAGGCAAAACCGATGCATGACTGACCCCAGCATACCCCGAAACAGCCACTCTGTATCTGTTTATAGGGAATATTTATTCTTCGATGTTATATTTTTGTCAGGCACCGAACATAGGACATCTCTATATTGGTTGATTATATTTATTACTTATATAGAGCAGGTATGTATTCCTGAACAATCTTCTAAAGCGATTGAAATAACACTTTTAAGTTTGTACATCGCTTGCCGTATTTTTGATTCGGCAGTTAATCAATTTATAGAGCAAAAATGCTAGTATCTATGCGTTTAATTTAACTTTATCTGGGTATGTGTAAAATAACGTTCTGTTGGACACATTTCCTTGAAAATGTTTCGGTACAAGATTTATCTGGCATTGCTTTTATTTCTAATGTCTGCGTTTAATACAAGCTTCGCACTTCATCTAAGCACGGCGAAGCTCGTCTCTACACGCTATCTCTGAAACAAAATGAGCTGAAATGGTTACGGCCCCACTCTTTATCTCGTTACCATAAAAGCAGTACAGACACAAAAATTTTCCATCTTGGTTTTTCCGCTGCAATAAGTAGCTAAAGACCCAGTAATCAAAGCACGAAACGTCATTTGGTTCAGAACATGACAAGTAATTATTTGGGGCCTTGTTTGTAGCTACCAGTCGCAGTGAAAATATGTAGATTATGTCGACAGCTCCAGCCCATTTTCCTTAAATCAGTATGTACAAGGGGTATGCAGAAAGAATTTTTTTCTCGTGCACCGATTATTTTTCTGTATATGTAAGAGAACCCACCACGTTAGCGTACCATATGTTGCACATGCCACTAGTTTGTGCCTTAATCTACCAAGTGAGATTAGTTACTTTTATGGCTCATTCAATCAAATCTCACTGCAAGCTGCATTCATCAATCTTCTATTGGATATTGCAAACGTTGATTAAAACATGTTTTACCTGTTATGCAGATATGTTTATCGCAAGCTCTTCGGTGTATTCCAAAGCTAAAATATTAGCTCTAAATTAAAGCAGACATTTCTAGTCAGAAACAATAAGCAAAAATGGTGATGTATAGCGAAGCCCACGGTACAGAAATTATGAGAAGTGTCGAATGATTTTAAGGAAAACATGGTATTCGCGAATGCAAGAATTCTTAGTAGATGTCAAGCAAGTCAATATAGGTAAAGTACTCTGCAAAATTATGCGAGTAATGAGCCAGGAAACAATTGGTCAGAAAATGCGTTGTTTTTCTGCAAAACAAAAGCTTATTTTTGCCATTGCACGAGTCGCTTTAGCATCATGAGACTGCTGCTTGATAAATTCAGAAAGAAAGCAAAAAGGTGCTGTGCAAAAATAAAAAAAAAAACACAATTTAATGATGCTCTCTCCACACTGGGATAAGTGCAAAGGAAGGGATCACATCTAATGCGGACATATCAGACACCGTGTGAAACACAAAAGGAAAAATTGAGTTTCGAGCATGGCACTTGCCGCATATATATGGAGGGCCTTGCATCAATAGTGATAGTTACCACTGCATTTAGATATTTAAAGCATTCATGTAGACAAGGATGATTGTTTATATTTTTGGCTGCCCCTTCAAATGCCTCCACCAAGTGTTACAATGCTTCACGCCGCCATACCAAGGATCTCACAGCAACACCTGCAGGAAAAAAGCAAAAGCAGTCAGTGCTGGTGTATTCTGGACACTATCTTTGCAAATTTCTAGTCAAGAACCGTGCAAGAAGCAGACATAAGTACTGCATTTATTTCCATAACTCCCCATTTGGGGAAGAGCCATTTCTTTTTGCTTAGACAATGCGTACGCCAAGGAACAGGATCTTACTCACGCAGACTCTGCGAGCAAAGGCGGTGCATGAAAATGCGGGTAAGAGGCAAGAAGCAGTAGCCCTGGTATTGACATTCATCTAATTTCTTTCTTTTTCGGCGGGCGAGACGCATTCACTCACAGACGTATCCACTCACAGACCTTGGCGGCGTCCACCGCCCGCCGCCAAGGTCTCTGAGTGGTGACGATGGCTAACACTCTAGGACACATAAATACCCAAGAAAGTGGATGGGAAAACGGCGCCCCGGTAGCTCAATTGGTACAGCATCGCACGCGAAATACGAAGATTGTGGGTTCGGCTCCCACCTGCGGCAAGTTGTTTTTTCATCCACTTTAATTTCCAATAATTTATCGTTTATTTCATTTATTAGGCACAAGTAATTTCCCCTATGTTGTCCTTGGTGTCTGTCTTTTTTGGCTTCTTATTTTATGACTAATACCATTGAGTATGCATCATGTGACCGCTGGTTGTGTGCCACTGGATATATGGCCCAGGAGACAACGGGCTGCTGCTGCTTATCAGTGAAGCTTTTTTTACGCCAACCTGGGTCACTGCAAGTATGATGACTTCGCATTTTCACGGTGACATTCACGTAATGCGATGTTTCTTACAAATGGGGGTTGGCGTCGACGTTGTGGTTTTTTCCCCCAATTCTCAGAAGGCGCGCTATTGTCAAATGAGACCTTCAACATGGAATTTGTGCTCTCCAAACGCTTTGCATGAGAGATATTGAGCTAAACGGTTTCCGCTGCTACAAAAGCGGTACGTATGACTGCACGGATTTTCTCGTTAATCATGCAACGACGAAGTATTTCTCAGAAGACTGCGGAGAGTGCCTGAGTCACTGTCGTGGTTGTGAGCGATAACACGTAGGTTTGCGCGTGTTTTCGTTGGCTCCAATGACGTCGTAGCGCTTCGCCTGCTGAACTTCACACACGGTGGGATCGAATGGTATCTTCGACTGGTCGCCTCCATGCCCCGAAGCAAAGTTGGGCAGATCCAGCGCTCCTCGAGCTCAGAGGTAAAAGACAAGCGCGCAAGCCAAACGTGCGACTCGCTCTCGGAGGAGGAAATGGCAGATGCGAAACCACGTGCCTACAGCCAGCGTCCAATGTTTCGCGTATCCAAAGCAACCGGCGCTGCCTGAAACCAGAGGCAGCGCACAAGTCCGGCTAGGACTTGTGCAGCAGGTCTTCCAATTCTACCCTGTAGGAAGTTTCGGCAGGCCTGCTGGGAATCCATGAGGATCGTCAGTGGTTGGTTCGCGTGTAGGCCCTCGCCGATGGCTAACGCGATGGCCAGCTCTTGGGCTTCCGTAATCGTGCAGGGGCGGGTCGATTCCGCGGATGTAACGTGGCCTCGGTTGTCGCATGCCACTGCAACTGCGCCTTCGTTATTCGTCCCATACATGGCGGCGTCAGTAAAACGGGCAGTGGTGTTGAACCTGAACGCTTTCTCCATGTACTGGGTCCTTGCTCTCCTCCTGCCTGAGTGTAGGTTAGGGGCCATGTTGCGTGGTATCGGGGCAACGCAAAACCTGTCCTGGACCTGACGAGGTATCAAGTAGGTTTCTTGGCTTCATGTTGTTATTGCTGGGAACCCCAAGATTTGTAGGACCTGCCGGCCCCTGTCAGTCCGCGCGAGTCTCTGTTGTTGCGAGACGTAATGGGCTTCTGTCAGTTCGCTGAGGGTGTTGTGCAACCCTAGCGCCAATAATTTTTCAGTCGATGTACTCATCGGCAGGCGGAGAGCCGTCTTCAAAGCCATCCTCAAAAGTGTGTCGGCCTGCTTTGTCTCGCACTGTGTGAGGTGGCAGTAAGGCAGGCTGTATGTGATTCTGCTCACCACCAGGCTACTGGCCAGTCGGAGGGTGTCCCTTTCCTTCATGCCTTTGTTCTTGGATGTTACAAGGGAGATCATGCGTGGTATCGCCTTGACACTGGTTCTGAGGAGTGTAAGGGTGTGTGGGCCCACTGGTTGGACTGCAGCCACATTCCCAGCACCCTCAGCAATGGCTTCTCTGGAATGAGGCCCCCGTTGAGGCGTACCTCGAGTCTTCTTGTTGGGTCTGTGGGGACTGTGTGGTTACCCCGGCCTCGCCAGACTCGTAGGAGGTCAGATTTCTCGGTGGAGCATTATAGACCCCGTTGGCTGACGTAATCTTGGATGAGATTTGCTGCAGTTCGCAGCCGTTCTTCTTTTTCAACAAGGGACCCTGTTGTAGTCGAGAGTGTTATATCGTCTGCGTAGATACGTCCTGCAGTTTGCTTGCGAGACTGATCATGGCGACGTTGAACAGCGTGGGAGAGATGACAGCACCTTGTGGTGTGCCCTTGTTGGGAGGGTGGTAAACTGGAGTCTGGATCTCTCCCATGTTCAGCTCCGCCGTGCGGTAGCTCAGGAAGCTCTGAATATACTTGTACGTTCCCTCGTCGCAGTTGGTGTTGGCCAGCCCTTCTATGATTCCTTGGTGACTGACGTTGTCGAAAGCCCCTTTGATGTCGATTGCTAGGAGGACATGTTCGCCGCTGCGGGAAACGTTACTGAAGAGTTCTTCCTTGATTTAGAGTAGCACATCTTGTGTGGACAGGCCTGCGCAGAAACCGAACATGGTGTCCGGCAGGTGCTTGTTGTCTTCCAAGTGTCTTTGTACGGTCGTGTTTATAATTTTTTCGTACACCTTGCCGAGGCAGGACGTGAGCGATATGGGTCTGAGGTTATCAACTGCCAATTTCTTGCCCGGTTTAGGGATCATGATTATTCGTGCGTGTTTCCACATCGCCGGTACTGTACCTTGTTCCCAGTGTTGGTTGAGAAAGGCCGTGAGCGCGGAGATAGACTTGTCGCTCAGGTTCCTGATCATCGAATTCGTGATTTGGTCCGTGCCCGCCGCTGTGTTACGGATGGTGGCTGCGATGACTGCTCTCAATTCGTTTTCGGTGATAGGTTCGTCCATTAGTGGATTGGGTTGTCCTGTGTAGGGTGCTCTACATGGTTGTGTGGCAGTGGGATCTCCATAGCACTTGGTCTTGATGGCATCGATGAGGTCTTGTTGGCTGCCTGGGTAGGTGTGTAGTAACCGTTCCAGAGCCCTGTGTCCTTCTCCTTTCGTTTCGGTGGGGTCCAGGATGGCTTTGAGGATATGCCACGTCTTGGCCGTGTCCAGCGTGCCGCCGAAGGAGTCACAGAATCTATACCAGTTCGCTGAGGCGAGTTGCATGGCATATTCTTCTGCTTCCGCTGTTATTTGTGCAATGCGCGTCTTCAGTTTCCTGTTATATTTATGATTTTTCCAGCGACGGGTAAGGCCCCGTTTGGCATACCACAGGTGTAGTAAGTGGGGATCCACCTCTGGGGTCTCTTGCGTTCTGGCGATTTCCTTTGTGGGGCGTTGTTTATGTCGACGGAGGTTGTCGCACCAGTCTTCCAGGTTTCATGATTGTGTCGGCGTCCTGTTCTTGGGCTTCCCTGATTTTTCGCCACTCAGTGAGTTTAGCTGTGCCGATCTGCCTGCGTAGGCGTCCAGTCTGTAGTGTTATGTTGAGTATGTAGTGATCGCTGCCTAGGTTTTCGAGTGTGTTGAGCCATTCGGCTCGCGTGGTTTGAGCGATGAAGGCGAGGTCGGGAGTGGTGTCACGTGTTGCGCTGTTCCCTTCCCTCGTCGGTATGTTCGGGTGAGGTGTGAAGTGACAATGTTCAATTAGTGTTTGTAGCTGGAGACCCTTCCAATCTTGCCTCTGGTACCCCCATAGCGTGTTCTGAGCGTTGAACTCGCCTATGATTACCAAGGGACTGTCTTTAGCGAGGCGGAGGGTGTCCCCAAAGAGTTTTCCTATGTTTGCCCGCCTTTGGCTGGGTGGGGGGGGGGGGGGGCAATAAATGTTGAGGACGAAGGCGCTCTGTTTCTGGTTGCCTTTGTATATTATTTCGAGAAGTACATGTAGTATGTCCACGCCGTCTATGGGTTTGTGTTGTATGGTTGTGATGTTTCTGTCTACTAGTGTGGCTACCTTCCACTTGTCGTCTTGACTTGTGTGGTATTCTCCGTAGCCATGTAGTGTTGGTCGGGTACCGGGCTCTTGTAGGGCTATGACCCCCGGTGGCTTTGAGGAATGGGCGATCAATTGTGTCAGCAGCCCTTTGTTCCTCCGGCACCCACGGCCGGCAGTGGGAACAGCCACTTTTCCATGTAAGTGATACTCTTTCTCTCATATGACTCCTACGCGTCGCCACGCCAGCTCACCTGTGCAGACTCCACCACCAAGTTTGCTTCGGAGGCACGTGCAGGTCAGAGGCAAGAAGCAGTGGCACTGTTCTTGACATTCACTCAATTTCTTTTTCTTATGCTGAGGCAGCCACCACACCTCCAAAAACCACCTTGACGGTGGGTGTGTCAGCAGATTCCTGTTGTGCATATGCTCCTTATAAACGTCAAGAAACTTGAACTTCATAAGAAGCTTGAAGGCAAATGGGACATTGATACATTGCTTTTTTGAACATTTACTGTACACATACAATATATGTTATACCCCGCAGCGCTACAGAGCGTATTTTGAAGCTTCGTTCTATATTTTTCACCTTTAATTACCTTCGTGTTGTGTGGCCTTCAATGCACTTCATGTTGGAGCAGCTGCTTTGTCTGTGTATTTGACACTGGATTAAGCTTGTGATATCCACATGTGCAAAACGCCTATACTTCTCTCACATATGCAAAATAAGGTTTTATGTAGTTTTTATTATTACAACAAAAATTAAAGTAAACAATCCCATCGTGTAGTTGTGTTTCTTATAGCAATTCCTCTGACAGTTATTGACAAGTTGACAACTTGAAGTCGTCAATCCGTCATGGGTTGGAATCGTATGTATACATATAGAAAAGAATGGTATGTGTGTTTGTAGGGGAGGTGAGTATAGGATTAGGGACGTACGAAAAAACGTATCAACACCGTCCTCTAGACCCATTCCTTTAAGGTACCGTAACAAAGCGTATTATGCATAAAGCTCATACAACTAACTCAGATATTAATTACTACGTACGCTCGGCGACGCCAGCTACTTATGCCATGACTTGCATTCGCGATTACACAGGGTGCCCTCCTTATTATTCTGGTTAATCCTGCTCACTGCACCGAGGCGAAACAGTGATCATGGGCGCAGGTGCCTTTAAAGTATCTCGACCTTGCGATACATCGCTGCGCGTGCCAGGGGAGCTGTCCGTGCTAGCACTCCCTGGCACACGCCTGCCTCGGCGGCCCCAACCTACGTAGAGTCCCGCTTCGAACTTTGATCCCCCCACTGCCCCTTGCGTGCCCTGTATTTTCCGCGCCGCCAAATTTACTATAATCGCAGGTGCTCTCGTGAGACTTCCGTTTGTCGATTACATGTGCCCTGCAGCCTGTATCAGTGCTTCTAAAAAAACAAACCCGATCTTTCGTCGCGACGAGAAAAGCACCCCGCAACGAAAAAAGGGCCCAGCGGCTTCTGCAACACACCGCGCCGGATCGAAGAGAACTACGGAATGCCAACGAGAATCTGCTGACCGCAGCTTCCAGCTCCTAACTCGCAACCTCGTCGAGTGACACTGCTGCAACAGGAGTGACCATTGAAAACCGCACACCACCGGACACTTCAACAGCATCATCCTTCGGTTGCAAAACTGCCACCTGCACGGCCAACATCGACGACACACACCATCCCGCAACATATAATAAAAAATGAACTTATAAAGCCCACACACACGGCTGCACGCACACCGCATCAACGCAATACAAGCGAGACGCCAAGCTGCTACGCTGCTTCGGTTGCCAGATTAAAACTGACTACTGTCATCAAGTCTACCAAGCGTCTTAGGAGCTGGCGACCTCATCGCGCAGAAACATGGCGGTCCTCTTGAGATTCCCCATTTCAATGCATGGGCCCATGGGTAGCTTGTCTTCTAGTGTCAGTATAGTAACTCTGTGATTGCTGCTACACAGGGGTAGCATTAGAGGAGAAGAGGAGAGAGGAAGGCTCGCACCGTGCATGAGAGATGCCGCCAAGAGCGCTTGCCGCTGGAACGGTGCGCTGGCCCCTCTACGGAGCTGGTTACGGCGAGGACTGACCGCGAAGCTCGACAGCGAGGCAAAACGCAGGAACGGGCGCGGAAGTGCCGCGCTCTAAAAAAAGATAGTCTGAACGACTTCCTCTCTATCGAAGCCGAATGGGAGGAGGCCATCAGAAGCACGGTACTCCGAAAGCAAGCCCAGGCTAACGCGGCCAACGGCTACAACGGCCTCCCATTAGGAGGTCCTGGTAGCTCCTCAGGATTAAATAAAGTTCGTTGTCTGTCTGTCTGTCTGCCTATCGTCATTGGGCCAGTCGTCGTCCGATCAGCCGCTGAGCGAACCGTTAACGCGGTTCTTCACTTGTATACCTGTGTGTAATAAATTACACTCAAGGTTAGCCGGAACATGCTTTAGAATTTGAAATGCTCAAACTTTAGTCCTTTCAAGCTACCCACATGATCTTTAAATCAATTTCCATCGCTTCGACGTAGATTAGGGCTATTACCTATAACTTCGTGGACCTTCACTAAAACGTAAGCAGTTAGCAGGAAGGAAACTGCTTTTATAGTTCTGTTCTACTAGCCTGAGCAATTTGAGATCACACACTGTTCACTTCCTACTGTACACGCTCAATAAGTTGGAAGAGACAACACAGCACGGGGCCGTCGACCGGTACGTCACTGTTCGCGAAAGCTGCCACTCGCGCTCGCATGGGCCTCCATGAATGAAATTTGACGGCGTAGATTCGTGGCTATGTGTGTGTAGCGCAATGCTGACACATTTCTTAATTCCCGAGATGCATTCGTCACGTCTTATGTCAAGGATACAAGTGACGCATCATATGTGGTACCTTCGTTAAAGCAACGTAAACAACCGGCTCGTGAAGTCGCCAAACGCGTCGACATTGGCGTCCACGAGTTGGTGAGAAAATAACGGTCTGAAAATGAACGTTTACGCGCCCATAGTTTTCTCCAAGAATACCTTACGGAACACGCGATCTGTAAATGAGGACGTTAACGAAAAGCGAGAAGCAACTACCAAAATGTCCCCGTTGTTGAAGGAGCCGTGACTCGCGTATCGAGTTGGTTTACAACGAAATATACAGACTCTCCCACGTAACTTGAGCCAAATATTAATTGTAATATTGTGTGCAGTCACTTGGGGATACTTATATTACTTTGTTGAGGGGTTCAATCCCACCGTGTGTGAAGCAGAAGTGACAGACAACGCTACTGTCATTGGAGCCAACCAAAACACGCGCAAGCCAAGTGTTATCGCTCACAACCACGACAGTGACTCTGGCACTTTCCGTAGTCTACTGAGAAATACTTCGCTGTTGCATGATTACTGAGAAAATCAGTGAAGTCAAAGCGGACCGCTGCTGTAGCAGCGAAAACCTTTTAGCTCAATATCTCTCATGCAAAGCGCTTAGAGAGCACAAATTCCATGTTGAAGGTCACATTTTGTAATACCGCGCCTTCTGAGAGTCGGGGAAAAAAAACCACAACGTCGATGCCAACCCCCATTTGCAAGAAACATCGCATTACGTGAATGTCACAGTGAAAGTGCGAAGTCATTATACTTGCAGTGACCCAAATTGACGTCAAAGCTTAATTGATAAGCAGCAGCTGCCCGTTATCTCCTGGGGCATACATCCAGTGGCACACAACCAGCGGCCGCATGATGCATACTCAGTGGTAAGTATTTTATATATTTTTCATACATCGCCGGTGAATTTCTTGTGCTCTCGCCCAAGTTAAATGGGGAAGTACCCGATAATGTCAACGCGCATAGGAAATATTATCTGGAATATAAATTCTGGAGCTCCACGTCCTGGCGTACCGCGTTGAGCTCTGTTGACGGGGTGTATTTGCATCTCAATTTGCACCTTTTTCTGTTTTATATACTACCTGGTGCCAGTAACCTAGCCTGCCTCGTACAAGTGGCGATCTTCCTCAGAAGCAGACGCACGAAAATTGGTTTTCCGGTATGTCAGGCCTTCAAACCAGAAGTGCGAAACCACTGTAAGCACCGGAAGCGCCTTCGTTCCGTCGTCTGCATCACATGCCAGTGTTCTGACTTCTGCCGTTCACGGTGCTGTTCGCCAGACGAGGTAGAGTCCCTGTATTTGGTCCCGCAGGGCACAGAGTTGCGCATAGGTTCCCTTTATGTTCCAACTCTGCAGTGCAGCCACTCATCGCGCGCGCAGGAGGCAAATGCCGCGCGGTGTTCCATCTGCTTTTTGGTCTGCACGTCGCGAGCTACATGCGGCAACTGTTCGCAAGCACTTAGCAAGATGACACTTTTAATGCGTGCTTAGCTCTAACGATTGCCGTAGCAGGAGAGGTGGAACCTCCCCCCCCCCCTGGAAGTTTTTAGTTTGTGTGTACATACATATAGGCAAATATACAAAGGTACGTAGGAATGTACATATAAGGAGTAGGACCCCCCTGGATCCCTCGAAATAAAATTCTGACTACGCCCGTGGCTCGAACAACTCAAAAGTTCGCGTGCGAATGCGCATTACCTTGTAACAAATAGCGGTGCAATGTTTTTCAGCGTGCATATGAAGTTTTCTCGCGGAGGCGGAAGGAAGGAAATGTTTTAAAGGGTGTTTAAAGAAAACTTTACGCACGTGTGGTATACAATTATGTGATCGCATTTTGACTGCCGCAACGAGACGAACAATGAATGTCGCCAAGAAAACTATCGTGCCTGCAGGAATGTCAGTGACTGTTAAGCGTGACTGTCATTCACACTAAACATCGTTCACAGAAGCTGCACGTTTTCGATATATGCGGTGCAGACACGTAAATTTAAATGCATTTCAAATGTTCACATGCGCACATTTTATGCACAACCTATCTTTACGATTCACACCGCAAACTTACCAGCTGCTTCATAGTAGCAAATCTGCAAGTGGGAAAAGACACAATATCCAGGAGTTTCTAGGTCAAACTTATTTCGTACAACGGAATGGACAAGCGATGGCTGGTTGGATGACAATAGATGACCAATGGATGGTGCCAGCAGGGGATGAGTGCTGGTTCTTGGAGCCTTTGGGGGCAGAATTTGAGGCCACTGGGAAGGCAACACATTATTAAGAGTAACAACAGGTTATTTTTATTGGACTAATCACATAAGAGTACAAACTTCCAAAGTAATTATACACACAATGTAGACTGTAATATGACAGCGCATCTTTCTTTATCTCTTCATACTAATCCGGTTAATTTAGTATAAAGCAGCGCCTATTAAACGTACCAAAATAATTTCACATTTCTCATGTCGACTAAGGCTCATCGAACAAGCAGCATATTATGGGTAGTAAATGCTAAAGCTATAACAGCTGTCTCATATGTGGGAACGCACGGTGTTTTTACTTACTACAAAAAAAATGAGTACCAGCACGTCCATTGACCTTACATAAAAAATCAAAACTCCGACAAAAATTTAAAAAGAACAGAGTAGAGAAAAGCCAGGGTGCACGGGCAAATTGTACCTGCTAGTATTTACTCTGTTCTGAACGCACTTTTTTGAGCCGCATAGTCAGAACAATTGTGCAAAGAACACAGCGAGTTGAGTGAGTTGGTGAGTTAACATGCTTGGCGTATATGTGCAGCGCGACACAGACGCGCCCTCCTTCCTTTGTACGGCGTCTGTGTCGCACTGCACATATACGCCAAAAATTGCCCAAGTGAACTACCTCTCATGCCAGGCGTACGCATTTCAGCGAGTACAGGAGTGTTATTCGACATAAATTCCGCTTTAGTGCAAACAAGCCGACCTCACCTCTGTAAACAAGGCGAACGCACCTCGCATATCTTGGTCCCTTTCGGAGCCGGCCGGTCTCGTCCCCTGCACGGCACCAAGTAAAAAGCTTTGCCACCTTCCGAGTGATTTCTGCAGTTTGGTGCGCTGCAACCCGTTATACTGGAATAGAAGTGTCAAAGTTATGTGCTTCGTAGCACTTCACCAATGTTTAACTTAATGTTGTCGAATACTATACCTGCAACCCGGAACCGATCGTTGATACGTACGCTCGATGATCCGCCGTTTCCAATTTCGATGGCACTGACGGAGACGAGTCGGCGCCGTTTCCTAATGTTGTCGGATACTATACCTGCAACCCGGAACCGATCGTCGATACGTACGCTCGATGATCCGCCGTTTCCAATTTCGATGGTACTGACGGAGACGAGTCGGCGCCGTTTCCGTAAAATCGGCCTGGCAGCCCGCAGTTGATTATCTGACGTCATTTTGCACCACGTGATAGCGCTCGGCGAATAGCGGTGCGAGCGGGCCGCAAAAGTTATGCGCAAACCTGCTCCTTGCGGGAGCATATTGTAACGTAGACTGAAGACGAGTCATACAAAATATACCCTTCTCTTTAATGGCGGGCCAGAAGAAGAGCGTGAAGCGTACGCGCTTCGTCGTCTTCCATGGCACCGGCCGTTGCGCGCGCCGTCCCGCGGCGCGGGAGCCAAACAGCATTGTGTCAATTGCCCCCCATGCTAAAAGCGACCGTCTCGGTCACGTGAAAAAGTTCTTTCAGCGACGACAACAAATGCAGCTCGTCAGGTGCAGCTCGGCGTTCACGTACGCGCATAGTAGGGCTTCATGCGCACTACATGAACAACTTCAGCGCGAGCACGATGACGGGGCGAACCGAGGTCAGAACTGCAGGGACGACTTCGTAGGTAACGTCACTGAGGCGGCGTGTAACCTTGTAGGGACCAAAATACCGGCAGAGTAACTTTTCCAAGAGTCCGCGGCGACGGAGGGGCGTCCAGACCCACACCAAGGCGCCGGTATTGTAATGGACAACTATCGATTCCGCTGCATCATCGTCTCTGTCACGCCCTGCTGTATCGTTCGTAGAGCCTACCGGGTCTTCAGCTTCGCTGCCAGATAACTCTACAGCATCCCTTTTGCGGTTCATGGTCAGCCAGTTATCCAACCAGACATCTGTGATTTTAAAACGCCTGGACTCGTAATCAAAATGGCGGGCACAGGTGTTTGTGGCGCGCTGCAGTGGAACTGTAGAGGGCTCTCCACGAAAGTGGGGGAGCTTAAATCCCGTCTACGTATGAACAAGCTGCAGGTGTGGGCCCTGTTACTATAGCAGACGAACGCCTTGCCTGCCATTCCGGGCTTCAGTGGATGCGTGTCTCCTTCCATGAGTTACCGTCGCATGCACACAGCTGCCCCTCCAGGAAAGGCGGCAGTGTATGTTGATACGCGCTGTCCTCAGGTCTGCCTTTCTCTTGAAAACTGGTGTAACTCATATCAGGAGGTAGTGGCAGTAGCTGTGAAGTTACCCAAGACAACTCTTGTGGTAGTGTCATACTACATAAGACCTGCCGGTGGCTCTTCTTCAAGAATTAATCTGGGGTGGTTAATGAATATCCGTCGCCAAAACCCAGCGTGTCCTATTTTAGTTGGTGGTGATCTCAATGCCCCTACCCAGATTGGGGGTACCCTACTTCTAGCCCTCGAGGTAGGCGTGTGCGGGACGCCTTCGCAGATGTGTTGCTTATACTACTGAACCATCCCGATTCAGCAACGCGGGCTGTGCCTCAAGCTCGACGTACAACATACGCATAGGATCTTACGTGGTGGGCGGGTTCCGGCATTCCCACTTGGCACCTGGAGCCCGACTGCTTGGGTAGTGACCACCACCCTATCATCATCGGCCTTCATCCGTCGCAGGCCCGCCGATTGCGCCGCAAGTGTTCTGTGGTCAACTGGGACACCTTTCGCTCCGTTCTCCAAGATACCTCTGTGGACTCGTCACCACTACTTGTTGACCGCATACAAAGCGCGCTCAATGAAGCTACAACCATCAGCTGGGTAGACGTCGATCGACCGGCGCCGGATATCGGCCCGCTCAACTTGTGGGCTGCTCGCAGACAAGCTGAGCTGGCAGCATCCAGAGACCCCACTTCTGCAGAAGCACGTATAAGACTGAATTTCCTTACTGCTATGGCCCGCAGATATGAACGCGACCTCTCGCGGAGGCACTGGCATACGTGGTGTGAGAGGTTTTCATCCAAGATATCGAATGCTTCTCTCTCGCGAGCGGTCCGTGCCATGGAACACGGTTGCCGCCGTCCAGACGCGGTAGCCACAGCCTGCTTCGCTGCTGGCTTGTCGCCGGATGATTTCGCCAGAGAAGCAGCCCGGAAGTTTTTCTCGCATTACGACGTGTTCCCGCAAACAGCCTATGGTGCTTCCTTGGCAGGTATTCCGACACATATCGACAGGTTGCCATCTACAGCAGAGTCCGAGGGGACTGCAAGCTCTTTCACCATGCCTGAGTTGCTTACAGAGATAGATGGTACCAGTCGCAAGACAGCACCCGGTCCAGACTCTATTACTTATGAGGCCTACAAGAACCTGAGTTCCGCTGTGCTGCCTCAACTCCTCGACACCATTAACAAGGTATGGGTAGATGGCGTTGTCCCTCCAGGCTGGAAATCAGCTATTGTGATCCCGATTCCGAAACCAAGCAAAACGCCGACTGACCTTGGCAACTTCCGACCCATTTCCCTTACGTCAACGTTGTGAAAGCTTGCTGAGAAGATGCTAGCCACACGACTGTCCTGGTGGCTAGAGCACCACGGTTTCTATCACCCTGCTCAAATTGGCTTCCGTCCATCCATAGGTACTGAAGATGGGCTGGCTGTCTTGGCTTCCTCGGTTTTATCGTCAACTCGTAGCCACAGTGTCCGTACTGTCCTCGCTATGGACGTCGAAAAGGCGTATAATAACATCAGTCATGCTGCCATCTTGGCTTCAATTGACATGCTGCATTTTCCCCCTAGAGTACGGAATTTTGTCAAATCTTTCCTTGAAGACCGACATTTTGCAATTCGACTCAGTGGTGACGCCATCGGCTCATTTGTCCCTCTTCGTGGCGTACCCCGTGGATCTGTATTGTCGCTCACATTATTCAATATTGCTTTCATCCCGCTTGCATGGCGCTTACACGATATACCCGACATAAAGTTCTTGTTGTACGCTGATGACATCACGGTATGGAGCACTCATCACGACCTGCAGATTCAAGCCACTGCCCTTCAATCAGCTTTAGATATCACGACGACTTACGCTTCTTCTGGCGGCCTTAGGCTTTCCGTCAGCAAATCTGCTTACATGTCAATCACCTATCGCTGGGGCCGGCGTAAACTCTCTGCAACACCCATTCGTCTTCATCTATCCGGAGCCCCTCTTCAACAACGTTCAACTATAAAAATTCTGGATCTGATGGTACACGAGTCGGGAACCGGAACTGCTTGGCTCTCCAGCGCTAAAAAGCAGGCAATTCAAACGTTGGGTCTGATTACGCGCATTGCTCCTAAACCGGGCAGCGCCAGCTCATATGTTGCGCGACAATTGGTGAAGGCGGTAGTGCAACCACGCCTTGTTTATCAAGTCCAATTCCAGCATTTGACAAGGGCACAATGGTATCACCTTGAGGCTGTTAATTGCGAGGCAATGAGGGTCATCACTTGCCTTCCCCGCATCACACCGATCGTGGCTCTCCAAGACAATGTACAGCTCAACACACTAGATGAGCTGGTGCAGCAGCGACGTGATGCTCGCAGGCTTAAGGCCAGCCTTTCGCACGCAACGTGTGCTCTCAGGGCTTACACTTTCTCGAACTCCCTTTTACCACCACCATCGCCAGTTCTTCCTCCCTGGAGTTTTGTACAGCTGAGTGATAACAAGCCAACTGATATACATCGCCCGACATCAACTCACGCGGCGGCGTCGCTTCGTGACCGAATTATAGCTCAAGATGCCCACCTGCCGCTGGCTCCATCGTCCTTTACGTTGATGCAAGCATTCAGCACTGTGAAACAACCACTGCAATTTATTGCCCATGAGCATCTGCCCTTAATAAGACGACCCGGTTTCAAATCCAAGAGCCTCCTTCCTCCTTTTGTGCTGAGCTCCTTGCTGTCCGAGAAGCGTTGTGCTTTGTGGCCGCCTTTCCCATGGTCCCCACGGCCCGCATCGTCATCCGCACTGATGCCCTCCAGGCGACGCGGCTTCTGCGACGCGTCAATCGCAGCCCTGGCATAGGCCAACAGATCCATCTTCTGGCGGCACGCATCCCGCAGACAATATCTGTCGAGTGGATCTCACGCGACCTTCTAAGCTTCCAAAGCCGTGCGGATTCTGCGACCCGTCTAGCGACCTCTCCATCGTCACTGCCTCGACTCTTTCACCTAGATGATGCCACCCTCCTTTTAACAAGAAAGGAGCACCTCCGGCGCCGCACACGTGCTCTCACACCTCCGTGTGCGGTCTTATCCGTGCAGAGGACCTTGCGCTTCGGAGGATCCGGGTCGGGGTTGCCCTCACTCCTGCCGTGACTAGGAAGTGGCCGCACTTTCGCCTGTTATATCCTCGTCCTGAGTGTCCACTCTGCAAATCGCGAAAAAGCCGACATCCGCCACCTGCTGTGGGTTTGCCCTGCACTGAAACCAACGAGGCTCCGGCACCTCGCAGCAGCGGGACTTTCACCGCATAATCCGAGCAATTACACTGCTTGGACGCAGGGACCGCATTATCGATCCCTCTTGGACTTCATTAGGGCGGCGAATCTTTTTTTCATTCATTTAATCATCCTTATTCACCCTCATCCCATACCCCTGTGTGCCCGGAGGCATTTACCGTCGCATTAAAAAAAAGTCGTTGTGGCGCCCCAACAGGTCCCGGTGGCTGCACCACACGGCAACGCTGATGTAGTCGCGAGGACCCAACCACTTTCTCAAAGTGTGCCTCTCACTTATGCCGACGTCCTGGATAGGCCGTGATTGCAGCCCGCCATGAAGTCTTATCAGCAGCCGCCCCGTGCTAAACGTCCTATGACATGGGTGGGACACGCCCCAGCCTAACGGGTGGCGTACTCCCGCCAACCTGCCAACATGCTTTGCGTGCTGCTACGCCGGTCCCGTCGCACGTTATTGTAAATGTGTGCAGCCGCCTAGCACCGCCCCACCCGCAGCAAACCGGCCCAACAGTCCAAATTATGACTCCTCGTAATCACGGCGAACATCGCAGCAGTGACAGCAATGAATCAAACAATGGAGACCTACCAAGCCGAGAACACGAATTGACTCACACAAATCGAAAGGACACTACAGCCGATAGTGAGCCAGCCGACGTTTGCGCCCCTCTTCGCTCAGCATCCACCCAACCAGGGAACTCCGTACACCCCAACATAGTCATGGTCGCCAACGCAGCGCCAGCAGCAGTAGGTGCAACAGCGTGGCAGTGGAACTGTCGCGGCCTCGGAAGGAAGAAGGCATTCATACAACAGCACATCGCACATGCCACGCGCAAGCTGGACATTATACTATTACAAGAAACACTAACCGACGCTCCGTCCCTCCCCGGCTACAGAGTGCACAAGGGTGCACCCGACGGGAGAGGCCTGTGCAGCCTCGTCAGGAAGGGACTCATGTTCGTCGAACACGAGCTGCAATGGAATATCAAGATCGAGCACACACTGACCGAAATCATCCCTTGCAAGAAAAGAAAAGGAAGAATATTTCGTCTCAACGTCTACAGCAACCCATTGCAGAGACAGCAGAGATTCAAGACATTACTACACAGAGCCAACACTGCAGCGGGCCGCAACACGCTCATTGCGTAAGGCGATTTCAACGTGATGAACCCTGCCTGGGGCTACAACAAGTACACAGCAAAGGGGCGCGACCTGTACCAAGACGCCACGTAACTCGACTTCACTCTCATCACGGGTCCGACGCATCCAACGAGAACCAGTAACTGAATGTCCCAGGTACACCACTGCGGACCTTACATTCGTCAAGAACAATGTCCGGGGCGCGATCACCTGAAGAAACACGGGGAGCGACCTCGGCAGCAACCACACCATCATTAAAATCAGCGTACCGGATCACAACGACACCAGCATCAAAACAGATGCATAGACTGAGATGCCTCCCGAGACGCCAGAAGGGAGACGGTGACGGCGAGATTGAATACATCGACTAGTGGACGGTCGAAATCACCAAGCACGTACGTGACGCGACCAAAGAAACTGAAACGGACGCGGAGATCTACAAAGTAGACAGCTAGCTAGCGTGTCACATCCAAGCCAAACAGTCGATACTCAATCGCTGGAAGAAGCAACGGCTCAACCGCAGACTCAGAAAGAAAGTGGCGGATCTCAACCGAGCGATCGAGCATCACTGCCGCGCACTGTGCACGGAACAGTGGAACGATATCTGCAACGCGGCAGACGGGCACATGCACAGCGGTAAGACGTGGAACCTGCTGCGGCACCTGGTCGACGAAACAAAGACCAAGTCAGGCCAAAGGGACAGACTCGCAATGCTCATATATAGGGTGGTCTCGGTACGCGGCGCCGGCGAAGTCACCTGGCGAATTAACAACAAATACCTGCCGACTACACCAACCGAACAACGCGCGCCATACGGCGGACTACCCTACGCGAAGCTCGATCGTGACATCGACGTCGAGTCGAGGAGGTCCGCGGGACAATGCACGACTTCAAGATCCGGTCGGTAGCTGGCGCGACCCTCGACACGAACAAGGAGCTGAAGAACTTCGACGACGGTTCGAATGAGAGCCTCGCCAAATACTTCCAGGAATGCCGAAAAGCGGGCGCGCTACCAAAGCGGTGGAAGATAGCCAAGACCATCCTGATCCCGAACACCTGAAAGCCGCTGGACACGGACAACCTGCGGCCCATCTCGCTCACGTCCTGCGTGGGCAAAGTGCTGGAGCACGTCCTGCTCAACAGGTGGCAAGACTACCTGGAACGAGAAGGACTGTACCAGCCACGGTGATCGGCTTCAGGCAGCACCTAAGCACGCAGAATACGATGCTGCAGTTCCAATACCTAATCATCGACGATGGTGGCAGCGCCCGCGACAAAAAGGCAATCCTGGTGCACGACCTGCGGAGCGCCTTCGATTAGAGAAACGCTCGGCGGTTCTGTCCCAAGTGTCCAGGCTCAACATGGGCGAGAAATCTCAGAACTACATCAAGTACTTCCTCACAGACAGGGCCACAGAGCTACGAGCAGCCTACCTACAGACGCAAGAGAAGAAACTCGGCAGCACCGGCACACAGCATGGATCGGTCATTTCGCCGATGCTGTTCAACCTCGTAATCACCGGAGTAGCCTAGAGGCTCCCGGACATCAAAGACGTCAGGCACACCACCTACGTGGACGATATCATGCTGTGGGGGACCGGCGGTAGTGATGCCCACATCGAGGGAGCGCTGCAAGCCACCGTCGAGGCGATAGACGACCAGATGGAATACACCGGACTCAGATGTTTCAGAGCGTCTCATACTCCAATCTACCAACAGCGGCAGAGGCAAGACTAGAAAATGCGAATATGAAGATATCAGAATCGTAACCAAATCCGGCAACGTGATACCCGAGGTCGGCAAAATCAGGATCCTAGGCATTGTCATCGAAAATCATGAAAGAAACAGAAACCATCGTTCGTCTCACAGCAAAACCGACCAATGCGATTCGACTCCTCAAACGAGTCACTAACCGGAAGGCTGGCATGAGAGAGGAGCCTAATTAGGCTCGTCCAATACGTCATCATGAGCCACGTCACGTACGTTGCATCCTACCACAGATGGCTGCAAGACGAACGCAACAAAATCAACGTAATCATCAGAAGAGCGTACAAGACGGCGCTGGGCCTGTTTTTTATAGCCCGCTTTTTACCGCTCGGGATACACAACACACTCGAAGAATTAGCCGACGCGCAACAGACCTCTCAACTGGAGCGGCTGTCCACGACCAAAGCCGGGGGGAAGATACTGGTCGACCTGGGAATAGGACGCTCGAACAATGCGGAGAGGAAGATCCCCGTTCCCAAATAGGTCGGACGCCAGACAACAATCGACCCCATACACAAGAACATGAAACCCGAGTTCAACAAGGGATGAAGAGCGGCGAGGGCCAAGGCTCTCATTGACCTGCACGCCAAGGACGTGCACGCGCTGTTCGTAGGAATGAAAGAATGTGTAGTGTTTATTGGCGCAAGGGCCAAGTATGGCCAAAGAGCGCCGTGTCCGTGGTCAGTCCGTGGTCAAGATAGTCGCTCTAAAGTGCGTAAAATCTATGTGCAATAAGATTACGTCCATGACAAATTACGTAAACTAGGAGCATTAAAATCCATTGCGGAAGAACACTACAATCTACAAAATATGTGAGATGCTTAAATTTGCTAGAGCACTAGTGCCTCGTTAGCGCCCTTGAAACACAAGGGCCTGGAGGTGTGTGCTATGTAAAAAAATTATCACAGCGGCATTCTCTGGAAAGAGGATACGCTATGAGTGTACTGGACTTATAACATGTAGGATAACATCACTAAAAAACCGAGGACTGCTTCAGTGGTAAAGAGCGGTTCTTTGCCAAGCCTCCCGACATTCCAGGAGCACTTGAAAGACGTTCAGCTTCTCACCACATCTTTCACAGATTTGAGGTTCATTTCCAGTAAGCAGAAAATTATGAGTGCCAAATGTGTGTTCTATTCTCAGACGACAGGATAGGACATCTGTTTACCGTGCTTTTGTTGCAGAGAGCCAAAAAGCTAACTCTGGCTTTACCACGCGCAGCTTATTATTTGTTTCTGCGTCCCACTTGCGCTGCTAGTGGTCTCGAAGTTCCTTTCGTAAGAAAAGCTTCAGGTCTGTAACGGGGACCGCAGCAGTAGGATTAACAGCACGCGATGCAATTGACGTGGCCATCTTGTCCGCCAGAACGTTGCTCTCGATGTCCCTATAGCCAGGCAGCAAGCATATAATGATATGCTGATTAGACAGATAAGCTTTACACAGGTAAGCACAGAGTTCAGTAAGGACTTCATTTTTGTGCTTACACAGTGACATCAAAGCCTTTACAACGCTTACGTAGTCCGTATATATAACTGCTTTTTGGAGTTTTCACTTCCTTATATACATCAGAGCCGACAATATTGCGTGGGTTTCGGCCGTGAAGATACTTGTTTCCGGATGCAGTACATGAAATCCTGAGAGGGATGGATCAACGGCTGCGTAGGAAAGCTTGGCATGTGACTTCAATGTGGCTGTGCTGAACTCTGTGCACGATTGCTTATATTGGAGTTCTAGGAAATGCATTCGGATTTCGACCTGTGAGCGCGCTTTGTAACTTTCAAAAAGGATACGTCACATTCTACCACCCGCCACTCCCAAGGAAGTAAGAGCTTGGTTGGATGCATCAAGCGATGCTCCAGGAGTGGGACACGTTTTTCATCGCTAATCTCCCTCATACGCAGTGAGAAAGGCAGTCTTACAGAGGGTCAATTACGGAAAAGTGTAGCACACATCGTACCGGTAACGCTATTAAGACATGGGTGCTCAGGATTTGAGTGTATTCTGAGGAAATATGTGAGGCCGATGTATGTTCTCTGTAAGTGGAGGGACCACTCATTTGATACGGTGTACAAGCTTTCAATCGGGCTTCTTCTGAAAACGCCAGTGGTAAGCGGATACCTAGATGTGGGACAGGATTAGCATATTTAGCGCGCTCGGGACAGCAGAGTTATATACTATGGCACCATAGTCCAATCATTACCGAACTAAGGTCTTGTTAAGATTTATTAAACGCTTCCTGTTACTACCCCATGTAGTCTGGGGTAGAAGTTTCAAAAAGTTCATTGTTTTTAGACATTGTTCTTTTAGATATCTAATGTGTGGAATTAAAGTATGTCTATAGTCAAGTATAATAAATAGGAATGTGTGCTCTTTGTTGACAGCTACTTGTTGTCCACGCAGTTCTAAGGAAGGATCTGGAACCAGGCCTCTCTTTATTGTAAAAAAGAACACAAGAACATTTGTGCAAATTGATTTTAAATCAATTTTTCTTTGCGCAATTTGACACTTTGGTCAAGCCATGCTGTACCTGTCTCTCGCACACTACGAGTTTACAGGATTTGAAACTTATTTGGATGTCGTCTACCTAGACGGAATAAAAAATGACCGGTGGTAACACAGCACGAAGCGTTGTCATTTTAACAATAAGGAGTTTGCAGCTGAGCACGCCTCCCTGGGGCACACCAGTTTCCTGACTTGACAGTACATTGGCGAATTTTACCCGGAAAGCACGATTTGAGAAATAGCTTTTCTATTAGGTTTAGCATATTGCCATGAATGCCCGCTTCTGACAAGCCTCTCAAGATGCCGTAGCACCACGTTCTGTCGTATGCCTTCTCCACATCGAGGATTATAGATAAGAAAAACTGTTTGTCGACAAATGCGTCACGAATAGTTCCTTCAAAGCGCACAATATGATCGGTTGTGGACCGCCCTTCTCTTAAGCAACACTGATAAGGTTCAAGAATTTTGCTTTGTTCATGGAAGTGGATGTGTCGCTGATTAATCATTTTTTCAAATACCTTACAAAGGCAACTTTTGAGGGCTGTCGGACGGTAACTTGCCAGAGAGGAAGGGTCTTTGACCTCTTTCAAAACAGGGACTATTATGGTTTGTTTCCATGCCATTGGAATGTATCCTATAGCCCAAATAGGGTTTAAAAGTGCGAGTAGTGTAACTAGCGTGCCATTGTGTGTTTGATCATTTCATACATAACTCTGTCAGATCCCGGTGCAGAGCTCTTGCATGCGAACAAGGAAGCTCTCAACTCGGCAATACTAAAAGGACGGTTGTACGGTTCACTCTGTCGGCATTTTCTTGTGAATGGCTTACATTCTTCTATTCGTTTATGTTTGACAAGGGTTTGTGAATAATGGGTTCAGCTAGACACGCTCTCAAAGTGCTACCCAAGTGAGTATGCCTGGTCTTGCAAGGTATCGCCCTGTGTGTTTAGCAAAGGGAGTGTATATGTTTGCCGCCCTCTTTTCCTATTAACCCTGTTCCAGATTTTGGCCTCATCTGTATACGAGTTGACACCAGATAACAACTTCTGCTAACTCTCTCTTCTGGCCGCTCGGCACGTTCTCCTGCCTTGGGACTTTACTTTCTTAAAATTAATAAGATTTACTGCAGTGCCAGAAGCACGTAGCAGCACCCACGCTTCGTTCTCTTTTCTACGTGCGATCCTACATTCGTTATTCCACCACGGTACACGCCGCTTGCATGCCAAACCACTTACTTCAAATATACATTTATATGCGGCATCTATTATGAAGGCTGTAAAATACTCCACAGCAGCACCAATTCTAAACGAAGACATGCCAGCCCATGAGATACTTGTAGGAGCTCGGAATTTGTCCCAATTGGCTGTATCAACTTTCCACCTAAGATCCTGTGGGCGACATTCGTTTTCTTAAGATGTTTCTAGCAGTATGGGGAAGTGGTTGCTTTCTTGAGGATTGTTGGTTAATTTCCCATTCAAATCAGGCAGTATAGACGGGGAAAGTTGGCTCAAATCAATTGAGGAAAAGGTTCTATGCGCAAGACAGTAATATGTGCGTTCCTTCTTATTCAGCGGACCCGCGCCAGAGGAAAAAAGAAACTCTTCAACAAGGCGACCTCGCTCATCTATACGAGAGTCTCCCCACAGGCAGCTGAGTGCATTGAAATCGCCAAGAACAACACACGGTTCTGGCAATTCGTATATAAGAGACTGAAATTCATGTTTGTTTAATTTATAATGGGGGTATGTAAAGCGAGCAAATGGTGATGAGTTTGTTTAGAACGAAGACTCGAACCGCCACTGCTTCAAGGGGCATTTGTATCTGTAAGCGTTGACACGCTATGCTTAGATGAATTAAATGGCAACACCGCCCGCTGAAGCGCTAGTACATCGCGATCTTTGCGAAACGTAGTATACTGTCGGAGAAAGCGTGTGTGTTTCGATTTTAAGTGTGTTTCCTGTAAACACAGCACTTTTTGATTCTGTTCGTGGATAAGTTCTTGCACATCATGAAGGTTTCTGAGAAAACCACTGACGTTCCATTGAAGAATTTGCGTATCCATACCGAAACTAAATTGGTGCTGAGTGTACAGAAACAGAAGTGCTGCCTCAGATTACAGAGCTGTTTTGACTCCCTGTAACGCGGGTTTGGTCCTTTCTTGAGCCGTCGAGGCAGCCTCGTTGCTCCTTAGGCGCTTTGTTCGCCGTGAGGATAGGTGTAGTGCCCATTTCCTCTTGTGAGGCACCGGACATGCACTCTTGCGAGCGAGAAGTTCCGCGAGAGAGTCTCGCGTCGGAGGGCCAGACCCATCCGCCGACCAGCCCTGAGGTCGATATGGCGGCCTTTCGGTGTAAGCTGCGCCGGCTATTGCCAGCGCTGGAAGGGGCCGGGTAGTTTGAGACGGCCTTGACTGCGCCCACGTTCACGGCCGCTATAGGTCCTGCGGGATCGCTTCGCGTAGCGCAGGTTGCCGCACATAACTTTTGTGGGGCCGGCAACCCAAGGTTCTCGTACTGATGTTTCTTGGGAATCTCAAGGTCTCCACTAGCCATTTTTGTCACTTCATGACCTGACCCTAGGGCTTCGGTCAAAGATTTTGCAACTATAAATGTTGAAATGAACTTGGCTTGTTTTTCACAGTTCTCACTGTGCACAACATGGAATTTGAGATAGGCCTCTTTTGTTCGGTTGAAACATGTACTAAGCTCATCGGTGCGTCCCCTCTTTTGAGGGTGACGATCAAATATGCGAGGAAATGCTGGTGTTCCTACAGCACTTCCGCAGTACTTAACGCGTAAGGCTGCATGCGCCAACCGTACATTGTTACTAGAAAGAAGAAAGCGTAAACTTTATTTTCAAATCAGTAAGATCTGAGTCTGGCGTCTTTTTAGTGGGTCTGCGCACCCGCCGCGGACGCGGTTACGAGACCTTGTCTGGAAGCAGCTTCCTCGGCTCGCTGGACGGCACAGAATTGTGCTTTCAATTTCAAGCTGAGCAGTGCGGTCTTCAAGCGCGAGCGGAGGCTGGCGGTGGAAGAGACGGAGGGGTCGGCACTGCCCGACTTGTCTGTTAAATGCTGACACTCCCATAACATGTGATTAAGTGTGGCAACCTCGGCACATGATGTGTATTGGTTTGTTTTGTACATGTCTGGATACATGGCGTGCGTGAGTGAAGGGTTTCTGTAAGAATCTGTTTGTAACTGTCTGAAGTGTACTACTTGCGTCCTCTCTAGCCTAGCGTGAAGGAACAGGTATACCCACTTTTGAAACTGGTAATGTGTCGTGATGTCGTGGAACCTGGTCATACGATCCTCCCACGCCCAGACGTTTGCAGTAACCCGAGGGGGCTCTTCCGCCGATGATGCTCGGTGAGTGATGCCTCGAGCAACGCGGTGAGCCACTTCGTTGGGGGTGCTCAATCCAGTGTGTGCCGGCATCCATAGCAAATGCCTTCGGTTATCGAAGTCGGCCTCTCGCTGGGGTATGGGATGTCGTTGCAGTATGTGATACGTCCCTTGCGAGATGCGTTCATTTGCAAAATTGCGAATTGGCGTTTGTGAATCGCAGGTCTCGTATGTCGCTTTGGTTTGTGTGAGGGCCAGTGCTATGGCCGTTTCCTCTGCCACTTCGGCATGTGCCGAGTTCACGGGGACGCTCGTGAGGTGGTTGCCTCGGTGGCTAGTAACCGCCGCCAGGAAACTCTTCCTCTCTCGATAACAGGCTGTGTCGGTGAAGACCACCTCCTTGTTGTTGGCGTAACTTTGGTTCATGTGTTGTGCCCTGACTTTACGTCTCCTCGTGTGGTTTTAGGGGTGCATCTTGCGAGGCAATGGGGGTACGTATAGTTGCTCGCGTGTAGTTCTTGCAATTTCTACATTCATGCCGTACTGCGTGTAGTATGTGATGCTGAACTTTTCGAGCACGTGGCTGCACGGGCGGGTCTTGGATAGGCGCTCGAGTTGGGACACTTGTGCCTCCGCGAGTTCCTCGTGCGTATTGTGTAAGCCTAGTTCTAAGAGCTTGGCAGTGCTGACTCCGGGCGCAAGTCCCAACGCACATTTGTACGCCTACCGTATGAGGGCGTTGAGCATGTTTCTTTCCGCTACCACCCACTTGTGAAACGCTGCCGTGTACTTTATTTGAGAAATGACGAAGGCTTGTATCAGTCGTATGACGCTGCCTTCGCGCATGCACACGTGTTTGTTGGTGATGCGTCGAATGAGCTGCATCGTGCTGGTCGCCCTTGCCGTTATCTTGCGAAGTGCTTCGCCATTGCCGCCCTTGTGTTCCATCATCATTCACAGTACCGGGATCTTGTCTACCATCGGGATGGGTAGGCCGTTTGATGCCGTTAATTGGATCTCTTCCTTTTCAGGGGGCTTGTAGCCTTTAGGTGGGGGCTCCTTTCTGACCGGTCTATATAGCAGCAGTTCACATTTTTCGGCCGAGCAGGCGAGTCCCGTGCTCACGAGGTAGTTTTCCACGCATTGGATGGCCTCCTTTAAACGTTTCTCGATCGCTCCATCGCTGCCCGTTGTCGTCCAGATCATAATATTGTTACGTGTGGAAATAAACAGACGAAAGATGCTATTTACACGCTATTTACACTAGAGCCAGGCAGCCAGGCTGACACTCGCTCGTGCCAAGGGCACCAACTAACATCTTCGTCGTCCTCGCGGCGGCTCGTCTCTTGAGCATCCCTCGATGGTATCGTAATATTACCCCCCGACGGCAAAAGCACCGTCACAGCGCTGTTAAATATCCAAGGTGCATGGAGAGTTGTAGGGCTTGAGTGGGGCAACGTGAACAATGTCACTGGTTGTCACAGAGGAGGACGTAGTGGGCGTGGCTAGAACGATTTCATAGGTAACATCGGTCACTTTGCGTATCACGCGATATGGGCCTGTTTAACAAGAAAGCAGTTTTTCACAAAGGCCGACTTTTCGCGATGGTGACCAAAGCAATACGAGGGCGCCGGGCACAAAATGGGCATCATGGTGACGGAGGTCGTAGCGTTGTTTCTGCTTATCTTAAGACACTCGTAGACGAGCGCGCGCAAGTTGGCGAGATTGGTCAGCATGGGCGATTGCATCACGGGCATAATCGCTAGCAGTGTCCAGTGGTAGCGTCGGTTCGCTGCCATACAAGAGGTAAAACGGGGAAAAGCCAGCAGTTTCGAGACGGGAGGAGCTGTATGCAAAGGTAATGTAAGCTAGAGCGAGGTCTCAGTCACGGTGGTCGTCTGAAACGTATTTGGATAGCATGTCTGTAAGGGTGCGGTTCAAACGCTCAGTGAGGCCGTTCGTTTGGGGGTGGTAGGAGGTGGTAAATTTATGCTGTATTGAGCAGGCACGCATGGTGTCGTCAATGTCTTTGGCCAGAAAGGTGCGGCCGCGGTCTGTAAGCAATTGACGCGGAGCACCATGCTTTAAAATGATATCATGTAGCAGGAAGTCAGCAACATCAGTTGCGCAACTGATCGGAAGAGCACGGGTTACGGCGTAGCGGGTCGCGTAGTCCACCGCGACTGCAACCCACTTGTTTCCTTATGTGGATTCCGGAAATGGGCCGAGAAGGTCCAAGCCGACACGATGGAAGGGCTCGGCAGGGATGTCGAGCGGCTGCAGGTAACCAGCGGGAAGCTGGGAAGGCTTCTTGCTTCGTTGGCAAAGTTCACAAGCGGCGACGTAACATCGTACGGAAAGGGCAAGGCCAGGCCAGAAAAAACGGCGACGTACACGATTATAGGTTCGAGATACGCCAAGGTGTCCTGCCGTCGGTCCGTCGTGAAGCTCATCTAGAACAGTGGAGCGGAGTTGTTTAGGCACTACAAGCAGGAACTCAAAGCCGTCTGGACGAAGGTTACGTAGGTTACCGCAGTCGTGACCGAGTGAGCAGGGCGTCCGCCACGGCTGCGGTAGGTGGACAGTTCGAAACTCACTGCTGGCACCCACCGATAACAAATATCAATATGGGTACAGGCGCTCCCGAACCCGGCGCCCGGTAGTGTTTGGGGTATACCGCCTGGGGAGTGCACCCGGCTGCCGACTTCCCTAATTTCGAACATATAATTTCGACGGTACAGAGTACCGTCGCGGAGGACGAAGAGGCGTAGAGCAGCATCGGCCGGAGAGTGTTTAAAACGGTCGATGAGTGCCCTGTTGTAGGCGTCAAGACGTTGCTCGTCGGCGAAATCAACCAGCTGGGATACAGAGAATACGCAAGAAGCACTGGAAATATTGGAGGAGTGAGATTCGTCAACAGGGTAACGCGGCAAACTGTCAGCGTCTTGGTGCAGGCGGCCACACTTGTACACCACGGAATGTGAAAATTCCTGTAGCCTTAAAGCCCATCGGCCAAGCCGGCCAGTAGGATCTTTTAGCGATAAGAGCCAGCAGAGAGCATGATGGTCAGTGACGACAGAAAAAGGGCGACCGTAAAGGTAAGGACGGAACTTCCGAACCACCCAGACAACAGCAAAGCATTCGCGTTCCGTAATGGAATAGTTATGCTGCGATGGTGCTAGGAGGCGGCTCGCATATGCAATAACGCGATCCTTGCCACGCTGATGCTGGGCTAAGACGGCACCTACGCCATGACCGCTGGCATCTGTACGTAATTCTGTAGGGGCAACAGGGTAGAAGTGGGCGAGAATGGGTGGTGAGGTGAGAAGAGTGACGAGACGAGAGAAGGCGGCGGCTTCTGCAGTACCCTACGGGAATTGTACGCCTTCCTTCAAAAGATTAGTTAGGGGCCTAGCAATTGTCGCACAATCTGGAACAAAACAACGAAAATACGAGCACATCCCTACAAAGCTTCGAACGTCTGCGGCTGTCTTCGGAACCGGAAACTCTCGGACAGCGCGAGTTTTGTCGGGATCAGGCTGTACTCCGGAAGCGTCAACGAAATGGCCAAGAAGAGTAATTTGTCGGTGGCCAAAACGACATTTGGACGAGTTTAGTTGCAGCTTCGCCTTTCGAAATACATCAAGTATAGTTGTGAGGCGCTCAAGATGAGTGTCGCACGTTGGCTAGAAGACGATGACGTCGTCGAGGTAGCAGACGCATGTGGACCGTTTGAAACCTTGTAGCAAGGAGCCCATCCTACGCTCAAAGGTGGCAGGGGCGTGCATGATCAAGTGCATGATCGAAACGGCATTACTTTAAATTGGTGTAAGCCATCAAGTGTGATGAACGCGGTTTTTTTCTCTGTCCATATCGTCAACAGCAATCTGCCAATATCCGGAATGAAGATCAATAGACGAGAAATAGCTGGAACTGTGCAGGCAGTCAAGGGCATCGTCTTTACGTGGGAGCGGGTAGACGTCCTTCTTTGTAATGCTGTTCAGGTGACGATAGTCTACACAGAAGCGCCACATGCCGTCCTGCTTCTTAACCAACACCCCGGCTGACGCCCAGGGACTCGATGAAGGCTGAATGATGTTTTTATCGAGCACTTTGTTCATCATCGTCATCATCAGCCTGGTTACGCCCACTGCAAGGCAAAGGCCTTTCCCATACTTCTCCAACTACCACGGTCATGTACTAATTGTGGCCATGTTGTCCCTGCAAACTTCTTGATTTCATCCGCCCACCTAGCTTTCTGCCGCCCTCTTTTACGCTTCCCTTCCCTTGCAATCCATTCCGTAACTCTTAATTACCACCGGTTATCTTCCCTCCTCATTACGTGTCCTGCACAAGCCCATTTCTTTTTATTGATTTCAACTAAAATATCATTAACTCGGGTTTGTCCCCTCACCCAATCTGCTCTTTTCTTATCCCTTAACACTACACCTATCATTCTTCTTTCCATAGCTCGTTGCGTCGTCCTCAATTTAAGTAGAATCCTTTTCGTAAGCCTCCAGGTTTCTGCCCCGTACGTGAGTACTGGTAAGACACAGCTATTATAAACTTTCCTCTTGAGGGAAAATGGCAACCTGCTGTTCATGATCTGGGAATGCCTGCCAAACGCACCCCAGCCCATTCTTATTCTTCTGATCATTTCAGTCTCATGTTCCGGATCCGCGGTCACTGCCTGTCCTAAGTAGATGTATTCCCTTACCACTTCCAATGCCTCACTACCTATCGTAAACTGCTATTCTCTTCCGAGACTGGTAAACATTACTTTAGTTTTCTGCAGATTAATAGTTAGACCCACCCTTCGGCTTTGCCTCTCCAGGTCAGTGAGCATGCATTGCAGTTGGGCCCCTGAGTTACTAAGCCAGGCAATATCATCTGCGAATGGCAAGTTATTAAGATATTCTCTATTAACTTTTATCCCCACTTCTTACCAATCCAAGTCTCTGAATACCTCCTGTAAACACGCTGTGATTAGCATTGGAGAGATCGTATCTCCCTGCCTGACGCCTTTCTTTATTGGGATTTTGTTGCTTTCTTTGTGGAGGACTACGGTTGCTGTGGATCCGCTATAGATATCTTTCAGTATTTTTACATACGGCTTCTCTACACCCTGATTCCGCAATGCCTCCATGACTGCTGAGGTTTCGACTGAATCAAACGCTTTCTCGTAATCAATGAAAGCTATATACAAAGGTTGGTTATGTTCCACACATTTTTCTATCACCTGTTTGATAGTGTGAATATGGTTGATTGGTGAGTAGCCTTTACGGAATCCTGCCTGGTCCTTTGGTTGGCGGAAGTCTAAGGTGTTCCTGATTCTATTTGCAATTACCCTAGTAAATACTTTGTAGGCAACGGACAGTAAGCTGATTGGTCTATAATTTTTCAAGTCTTTGGCGTCCCCTTTCTTATGTATTAGGATTATGTTAGCGTTTTCAAGATTCCGGTACGCTCGAAGTCATGACGCATTGCGTATACAGCGTGGCCAGTTTCTCTAGAACAATCTGCCCACCATCCTTCAACAAATCTGCTGTTACCTGATCCTCCACAGCTGCCTTCCCTCTTTGCATATCTCCCAAGGCTTTCTTTACTTCTTCCAGCGTTACCTGTGGAATTTCGCATTCCTCTAGAATATTCTCTCTTCCATTATCGTCATGGGTGCCACTTGTACTGTATAAATCTCTATAGAACTCCTCAGCCACTTGAACTATCTCATCCATATTAGTAATGATATTGCCGGCTCTGTCTCTTAACGCACACATCTGATTCTTGGCAATTCCTAGTTTCTTCTTCACTGCTTTTAGGCTTCCTCCGTTCCTGAGAGCATGTTCAATTCTATCCATATTATACTTCCTTATGGCAGCTGTCTTACGCGTGTTGATTAACTTAGAAAGTTCTGCCAGTTCTATTCTAGCTGTAGGGTTAGAGGCTTTCATACATTGGCGTTTCTTTATCAGATCTTTCGTCTCTTGCGATACCTTACTGGTATCCTGTCTAACGGAGTTACCACCGACTTCTATTGCACACTCCTTAATGATGCCCACAAGATTGTCGTTCATTGCTTCAACACTAAGGTCCTCTTCCTGAGTTAAAGCCGAATACCTGTTCTGTAGCTTGATCTGGAATTACTCTATTTTCCCCCTTACCGCTAAGTCGTTGATCGGCGTCTTTTGTACCTGTCTCTTCCGTTCCCTCCTCAGGTCTAGGCTAATTCGAGTTCTTACCATCTTATAGTCACTGCAGCGCACCTTGATGAGCACGTCCACATCTTGTATGATGCCAAGGTTAGCACAGAGTATGAAGTCTATTTCATTTCTAGTCTCGCCGTTCGGGCTCCTCCACATCCACTTTCGGCTATACCACTTGCGGAAGAAGGTATTCATTATCCGCATATTATTCTGTTCCGCAAACTCTGCTAATAACTCTCCCCTGCTATTTCTAGTGCCTATGCCATATTCCCCCACTGCCTTGCCTGTTTCTTGCCTATCTTCGCATTGAAGTCGCCCATCAGTATAGTGTATTTTGTTTTGACTTTACCCATCACCGATTCCACGTCTTCATTTTGTTCACTTCATCTTGAATTACTCGGTGCTGCGACGCAGAAACTCGATACGGTCGTCGGTGAATAGGCGCAGCATCGCCAGTAAGAATGCGATGCTTGACCGCGAGCGTCTAACCTAAAGGGCGATCGTCGAAGTCGAAAATATCGCGGTAGGACGATAATACTTCGCAAAGGTCTTCAGCCTGCGTAGAGGACACTTCCGTCGCAACCATTTTCTTTATGTTGAGATCGACACCCGAGGCTGGCGCGAGGGGGATGCTAAGCTCGCGAGAACCATCGGTCGATAACGCTGCCCCGTTTTGGTCACTGAGACAATCAATGGTGGCAAGGCAAATACCTTGCGGTAGAATTTTCTTTGCCGATCCAAAGTTACAGACAGGCATGCGAGTGTGGTTCGCCGTAATAGTAAGTATACTGTGAGGCACGATGAGGTCATGCTTTATTGGGATGTCGGGCGGAGGAGTGACGAGGTACTCGTCATCAGAAACAGGTGGGAAAGACAACAGTTCAATGTAGGATATGGACTTTGGCGGCAGGCGAAGAAAGCCGGTGGAGCCTAAGCGGCAGTGGGGTACGTCAGAAGGTTCTGCGAGCATCGGCAACTCAAGGCGAAGGGTACTGGAAGAGCAGTCAATGAGAGCAGAATGGGCGGAGAGAAAATCGAGGCCGAGAATGAGGTCGTGGGGACAATCAGCAATTACGGTGAAGAGGACAGGAGTGTGGCGGCCGGCGATGCTAACACGTGCCGTACACATGTTGATGATAGGCACAGTACCGCCATCCGCAACGCGGACGACGCGTGCTGACGCTGGGGTGAGGAGCTTGTTTAGTGGTCGTCGGAAGGCAGCACTCATAATAGAAAGATGGGCTCCTGTATCGATGAGTGCCTCGACAGGATAGCCATCAATGTCAACATCAAGAAGGTTTCGGTTAGTAGGTAACGCGAGCAGAGGATTTGAGGGCAGGGTCGACAACGCAGCTTCACCTCCAGAAGCTGCAGTGCCTACTTTTCTGGCTGGGTCCAGGAGGCAATAGGCGGCGAAGAGAAGCGGCAGGGTTGGGGCGAACGAGACTGGCAGCGTCGAGGTGAGGGCCAGCGGCTGTAGCGAAGGTTCGGAGCAGGAGCGTCAACGGTAGTGGGTGCATTGCGGGTGGCAAACGGTACACAAGGGCCGAAGGTGCGGGAATAAGTGGCGGCGTAAGTCCGAGGAGGTGGTGGCCATCGGTTGCGGCAGTGACGGGCGACGTGGCCAATGCGACAGCAGTGGAAGCAGATCGGCCTGTCATCAGGGGTAAGCCATTCAGATGGGTTGCGGCGAGATGTGGCAGAAAAGGACTGCCGGGGACGAGGAGGGACGCTAGATAACTGGTGACGCTGGGTCGAGACGTGGGACACGCGGTGTTCAGACCCGTGTTTTGATATTCTTGTCTGACGATGGCCTGAATCATCGCAATGGTGGTTGCTGGCGCATCGGGAGGCGTCGTAGAGAAGGCTGGCGAACAGGCGGCCTCGAGTTCGCGGCGAACAATACGGTGACGTCGTCACAGGTGGTGGTTTGACGCGGTCGACCCTCATATGTCGACGTAGCAGCTGTCTTGTGTAGCCGCGCAATGTGGTGTGAGATACGGCGGCTCTTAGCCTGTTCAAGGCGGCAGCATTCTTTTATAATGGCTAAGATAGTCGAGACGCTGCCGAAAAGAAGCAAATTGAAAGCGTCGTCGGCGATGCGTTTTAGCACATGCGACACTTTTTCTGCTTCAGATATAGTGTGGTCAACTTTGCGGCATAGAGCCAAGACGTTGAGGATGTAGGAAACGTACGGCTCTGTAGATGACTGAACACGAGACGCAAGAGCCTTTCTCGAGGCAGCCTTGCGCCCAATGGTGTCGCCGAACAGTTCCCTTGGCTTTTCTTTGAAACTTTCCCAACTGGTTATCTCGTCAACACGCATTTGGTGCCACACGCGTGGGGTGCCGCCGAGATAAAAGATGGCATTGGCGAGCATAATCGTAGGGTCCCACCTGTTATTAGCACTGGCGTGGTCATAGAGCTTGGTCCAGTGAGCATTGCTCGATGGTATCGTAATAATATCATCTCCGCATAGCCTGTGATTTCCATAGATTTGAAGCAATCGGTTGCGTAACCCTAGCAAGATGAGATCGAAGAGCATTGGCGAGATCACCGTGTCTTGAGGTTGCCCGAGCTCCCGATGTTGATTCGACCTGACTCTAGATGTCCAAGTCGCATGCGAGCGGTCCTTCCCGCGAGGAAGTCTAGATCGAAGTTGTGCTTTCGCTGTCCTCGATTTAGCTTCTCTATTGGTCACAATATGGCATCGTGGCGAACATTATCGAAGGCCTTCTTCATGTCCAGCCCGAGGATGGCTCTCGATGACCGAGCCAGATTGTTAGTGATTTGATGCGTTAGTTGCAAAAGGGCGTCTTGCCTGTAGAGATGTCTTCTGAATCCTATCAGGTATGTGGAAATAATTCGCTGTCCTCGAGATAATCCGTGATTCTATTGAGAAACCCATGGGGCCTCTATCAACTTGCTCACGCAATCAACTTGCCCATGTCAGGACGATGGGATGTACGTTCTCCAGCTGTAATTTCTTGCCGGGTTTCGGTATCAGTGTGATCTTTGCTTCTTTCCATTGCTGGTGTAGCTTGCCTTGAGCCCAACACTCGTTAATGTATTTTGTGAGTTTCTCGATCGCTTCGTAATGGCGATTGCATAGTGATTAATTGGATATTCGATCGGGGCCAAGGGCCGACTTGGTGTTGAGTTTGACGAGGGCCGGCTGGATTTCGGCAACAGTGAATTCTGAGTCTAGGGTGGCGTTGCCTTCTCCCGAGTAGACTGAATATATTTGCGGTGGCGTTTGGGATGTGTAAAGGCGTTCCGCATCCCATAGGAATTGTTGTTCCTTTGCCTCGTAAGCGTGTATGATTTTTTATATTCCTAGGATATGTGTGGTCTTGGTTTTGGCAGAATCAATCAGGTATCGTAGAACCTGCCACGTGCAACGCGTGGCGAGTTGACCGTCCATTGCAGCGCATTTCTCTTTCCATTGTTCTCATTGCACGTAAAGCACGTGCTTTTCTATTTCTGTGTTGCGCTGCGCTATCCGTTTACGCAGTCTCCTATTGTGTCTGTTGTTTCCATCGGTGTGTAAGTCGGTTACTAAAACCTAATATATTATACCCGAGGGAGGGCTCGTACACAAGGTTAAGCCAAGCCGCCTAGGGAAACTTAGGAAGTGACGGAACAGAAGAGATGATAGGATAGTAAAAGAAAGAACATAGGAAAGAAAAGGATTGCAGAGGGGGACAGGAAACGATGATTGCCGATTTCCTCCAGGTGGGAAAATCTGGAGGGGCCGTCTATGTGAAGCAGAGGCTAAAGAGGTGTGTTCCGTCCCACGGGGGGCCTTAACCGTCTGAACACCCGGCATCGCCTCAACCTCCAGGATCCCCCTTTCCCCGGACACGGCTAAGCCGCGGCCGGATACAAGCAGGAGTGCCCAACCCTAGTGTGCTTGGGTAAGTGGTGTTGCAACGGGCTAAACGCCTGCTGACGCAGACACTCCTGCGGGGGTGTGGTGCGTGGGCGCGGCCGAATGCCAATGAAACGCCTTGGCAGCGGCCATCAGAGAGGCGTCAACCGGTGCCACGAAGACGTCAGCGAGCGTGAGAAGCACTGGAGCAGAACAAACAGAGGATGTGGCCATCGCCGACGCAGACTGTCACACGATGCTTAGTGACTCGAAACAGGCGGTGCGAATCTTCGCCGAAGGCCAAATCTGAACGAATTCCGAGCGCGTACAGCGAACGGCCAAACTGCAAGGCTGAAATGTAAGCATCAAGTGGTTCTGAGCGCGCGCGGGCGACGCGTAGGAACGCAGTGAGAACCAGAATGAGTCGGCACACAGCGGCGCGAGCGCTAACCAACCGCGCCCCGGTAGCAGACCGTCCGAGGCGGTTCGGAGACAAGGACCGCATGAAGAACTACAACAATATTAGCAAGACCTACCGCCAGACTCACAGGACTCCCTCACCCCCGCATCCGAGGCTGAGTCGAGCGGAGGCGCTGCTACTGAGACAGCTCCAGACCGTTTCGCTACCAAGCGCGGGACGGATGCCTCGCATTTACCAAAGATACACGCGACCGATAAGTACAGGGTCTACCGGAGGGAGACAGCACATTACACGCACATCTAGTGGGACTGCATCAAAAATCTAGAGGAAGCAAGATTAAGAACGATGCCGGCCCGGCTCGAGGCAGCCGCGAAGAGCTACGACCAAGACCAACAGCTCTGCGCCATCCAGCAGGTCCGCGGCCGCACGAAAGGCAGGCCAGCGAGCTGGAAACGCCGAGCGGAGACTCGCGCCGAGTAAGGGAAACCTCGTAGATGATGTAGGCCCTCGCCGGGGCGCTCGTGTGCCCAACTGGAGGCACAAATATAGTTTGCTCCAATCCAATCCAATCGTCCGCTGTGTCCCTGACATTCTGCCCGACGCCAACTACCCACCGTTCACCGTCTCATCGCCATCACTCATTGTTGCCGATGCAACCTCACCCCGTAACAAGGGGCGATGAAAACTAACCGTCGCAGTCCAAAAGCAAGGGCTGCGACACCGTCGAAATGTGACAGTCATCAGCGCAATGCCTCGAACGTATTTGGGGTGTTTCTTGACGGTGTTGGCGGATTTGCACATGTGGACACAGCGGCTGTCTTATTGGACGGTATGCTTTCCCGCTTACTTTGGAAAGTCCCGGCGCTCCATTCTGGACTGACTTTCCGCACAGTCTTTGGTCAGTATGTTAAATCCTTAGCGTCTTACACTGCCTGCGTTGTCAGTGGCGACGTTCTAAACGCCATAAAAGTCATCATCCTTTCCTCGTGCTCTTATCGCATTATCCTGGGCTGGGATTTTCTCTCACGCCGTTATGCAATGCCATTATGCAATGCGCACGGGCGGAAACAGAACTCTCGCCTCTGTTAGATTTGCCGCTCATCGACGATTCTTCGCTTTCGAGGAAACTACTCGTCCATGCCGACAATGACATTCCTCAGAACGCCTTAACCGTTGTGCCCATGTACAGTGAATTCTCAGACGCTCTTGCACTGCTGGCTCCATCTGACCACTTTTTGACGCGGACAGCTCTGCTGCTGTCGTTAGTGACAGTGGACAACACACAGGGATAGAGCACAAGTTTCGTTTACAACCCGTTCTCATACTTTGTGATGCTTCTCCGAGGGGACGGTCTTGGCAGTGCACAAGCGATCATAGACGTGGAAGGTGTGGACGCGCCCGATTACAATTACTGTGCTAGTTCCAGAGTGCTATGTGCGGTTTCTACGAGTGACCTCTCGCCGAGGGATGTGCTCGATTCTTCTATTGCCAGTTACCTTACACCGCCCCAGCGGTCTCAGCTTTTGTGGCTCGTAGAACAACTTCGTTCTTCTTTAGATGTAGGACAAGCTTGCGTGAACCAGATGCTAGCTGTTACAAATCTCATCGATACATGCGCGCAACCGCCATTATGGCAGCGTCCGTATTGTGTATCTCCCGCACAACGTCGTGTAATATACGAACAAGTTGACGACATGCTTCGCCGCTAGGTGATGCGACATTCCAACAGTTCATGGGCATACCCTGTCGTCCTTGTTACGAAGAAAGATGGTTCGTTGCGGTCCTGTGTGGACTACAGGCACCTCAATGAGATCGCATGCAAAGACGTCTACACTTTCGCACGCATAGACGATGCGACTGACCGTGTACAAGGCGCAGAATTGTTTTCATCCATAGATTTCCGTCTACGGTATTGCCAAGTGTCGATGGCAGACGCTGATCGGCCGAATACAGGATTTGTCACACCTGACGGCTTATGTGAATTTAACGTAATGCCTTTTGGACTTTGTGATACGCCCGCAAGGTGTGAGCGCATGGTGGACACAGTTCTGCGCCTCTTCAAGTGGCACACGTGTTTCTGCTATCTTGACGACGTTGTTCTTTTTGTTTGCTCCGGACTCTACCACGCACTTTCAACGGCTCCGGTGTGTTTTGACGTTTTTAGCAAATGCTGACCCACAACTAAACACACAGAAGTGCCGATCTGCAGCTCCCCAGCTTTATAGGCATGCACCCAAGGGAGACCCCCCCCCCCTTCCACGCCCACGCCACCGCTCCTCGCACACATTCCATTCAGTGGTCAACATTTTGCTGCCTTGTTTCCCTCCTTTTGGATGGCGGTAGTTATCGGCATTTCCTGGGGTGTGAAAGCCATGTTTCTGATCCATTCGGTGTATGCGCAATCAACTCGAGATGCGTTCTCATGTCAGCACCTATCTACAGAGAACATTTTAAATAAATACATGTTGTGGCTTTAGCAGAATTTCAAATATATTTGTTCAAGTTCTATGCAAGCACGATATTCGACATCTTTCACAGAGATAACGATTTCACATGGACAGAAAGAGCATTCAACAAATCAAACATAACTAATCAAACAGACATATGGCATAGACTTTCAGCTGAAAGAGTTTCATAAGACTACAGGACTTAACTAATCATTGAAGACTACAACATATATGCAGACGGTTCAATGGATGTTGAAAAAGATTGGTGCAGCATTCATAGTTATCAATAAGAAAGGCAGAATTGATGAGCAAAATTAATTCTCCCTTCCAGAATACTCGAGTAACTTTGACGCATTGACTACGGCTATAATAGGAGCAGTAACATTTATATCAAACCAAACCGAGGGAAATCATTTCCAATTTTTTACTGATAGTCTGCCTACTTTATGAGCTCTAAAGAATGCCTATATTACAAATCCATTCATAAAAAAAATAAAAAAACGAGATAAAAAACTATCTCTGTACCATGAAATTACCTTAACATGTATAAAGGAACATTCTGGAAATATAGGAAACGAAATGGCTGATGAACTGTGTAAAACCTCATGTAAATATGGCAAACAAACAACAACAGTACGAGTCACGAAATCATTAAAAAAAATTATTATCCAAACAATGTACAGAAAAGAGGAGTGATTATTGGAAGAAAGCTAAGAAACTTTTGCAGCAGAATGGATTGAATGCATGGCAAAAATACCTGCGCATTTTACTTTTTACTTATTGTACTACACAAGCTGTCTCCGGCCATGGAAGATTTCCGTATTGCTTTCGCAGATTCATTATATAAGAAATCAATGTAAATGTGGCTCTAATCTACAAAACTTTGATCATTATCTATCTGTACAGACTGACAGTAAAAAAGAAAGAAAAGAGCTGAACGAAATGCTCGAAACTTTCAAAATACCTAACAACCGTGAAATTATTATAAATCCTACAGCACAAAGACTACTTCAAACGATTACGAGGAAGATTAACGAACACGTATGCTCAAACAATATACAAATATTAACACGTACAAAACAACAATCACTCTTACATATAAAAAAGCTCATTAAAAGGTACCTCTAAATAGGTAAGAAATCATTGAATCACACTGAATTATCAGAAATCAGACATTTCCTTCACAGCTGCTCATCATAGGCGAACTCCAAGAAAACTAAACACCTGCCGAGTTTTGAATTAAAAAAAACAATAAGCAATAAACAGTTTAAAGAATACAATCAAAAAATTACAAACACTCTTAATAAACAAAGTTTAATTGTGAAGTAAACCATTACCATATATAATTTTATTAGTCACATTCAATTATTGTAGAAAAAAATAGGGTTCAAAGAGCATATAGCATAACAAAACTTCATTAAGGCATGTTCACCTTAAGTGATTTCGCCAAAACAACAAGAAAGACAATAATTGATGAAATAGGGCATGTTCATCTTAAATTATTGCACAAATGAAAACTTACACGAAAGAATGGATCACAACAGTTTCACAGGAAGTGGTCTCGCCAGGATACCAAAGAGCAAAAGAAAACACAAATAATCAGGTGGTAAAGAAGGGTGATACAAACCATTACCTCATTAATTAGGCTCATGTGATCTTCACTTGACCGCCATCAGGTTCAACAACTTTATGTGTATTTTAACTACGTTTGGCTCATTGAAACGGAACGGTCTGCTCTTTCTATTGTATTGGGGGTTTTGCACCAAAATAATATTTCTGAACCTCCTTGTCTTTATGTTTTGTTTAAATAATTTCATTTTTGTGCGAAAATATTTAATGTGAAGATGTCTTAATTGGTTTTGTTATCATACGATGCCCTTGATAATTTGACTTTTTTATAGCACCCGTCGAAATCACATTCTTTTAACCTGCCGTCTCTCATCAAAAAAGCCGAGGCGAAATGAATATTGCCTCCTTCAGCGAAGGAAACAAATGGGGACTTTGATTCTTGATATTGATTTCCCAACCGAATCACCTTGTATACATACATATATACATATATATATATATATATATATATATATATATATATATATATATATATATATATATATGTATGTATATATATATAAATATATAAAGACGGGCCACACCCGCCGTGGTTGCTCAGTGGCTATGGTGTTGGGTTGCTGAGCACGAGGTCGCGGGATCGAATCCCGGCGACGGCGGCCGCATTTCGATGGGGGCGAAATGCGAAAACACCCGTGTGCTTAGATTTAGGTGCACGTTAAAGAACCCCAGGTGGTCAAAATTTCCGGAGTCCTCCACTACGGCGTGCCTCATAATCAGAGAGTGGTTTTGGCACGTAAAACCCCAAATATTATTATTATTAAAGACGGTCTTAAGGGCACACAGGAAAAACTAAACCAAAGTAGGGCTTGTTCACCTTAAATCATTGCGTTAGAAAAAATTCAGCAACATATCTCTCGCGGTAGGTTCACTAAAGTGATTTCGTCGGTATTCAAAACTACAAAACAAATGTGCGAGTACTCTATTCTGATGAAGGCGACTCATTCAATTAATCGTTCCAGGCAACACGCTCAGGCGATTTCAAACTGAATGCAAGCAAGTTCACAGAACGTGACTTCGCTGGAAAAAATACGAGAGCAGTCGACGTTTCCATGAATATATAAAAAGTATTTAAAATGTCTAGGCTTGTTCACCATAAGTGATTTTGTAAAAAAATTGACCAAACCAGGCTTGTTGACTTTAAATAATTTCGCCCTCAAAAGAAAAAAAGAACAATACTAAGCAACACAACCAGCCTGGCACGTTCACGGAATGTGATTTTGTCGGGAAATCAATAAGAAAAATCAAACGCCAGAGTTGTTTCCTTCGATGAAGGAGACAATAGCAAATTCGCCTCGGATATCTTGATTAGAGCCGGCAGGTTTAAGGAATCTGATTTCGGTCGGTGCAATGAAAAAAATCAAATTTCAAAGGGCATAGTAATATAACAAAAATCATTTAAGACTTGTTCACATTAAATAATTTCGCACGAAAATGAAATAATTTAAACAAAACATAAAAACTCGTAGGTTAAGAGATGTTATTCTGCTGGAAAATCCGCAATACAATAGAAAGACCAGACCGTTCCATTTCAATGAGCCAAACCTAGTTAAGATACACATCCTAGGCAATTAGACAGAGGATTACTTAATACTGTGATTTCAGTCTGCGTGTTCTTAGACTGTGATCTCGAGAAAAAAAGTACAAATGCCCTCAGCCATCTCAGTTATACACAATCGTCAAGCAAAACAGATTTTTTATTTTCGAAATATTTGAAAATGAAAAGAAACTTGAATTAATAACTCTACCACCTCCATAGTGACCTTCATAGGCAAGTACGTACAATATAACTAAAGATTTGTCTAATAAGTAATCTAATCAATAAACAAACCTACAACTGGGAAATGGAGAAATTGAAATCTACTCTTAATTATAAACACATAATTTAGAGGTACTCAAAACTGAATAAAAATATTCAAATAATGAAATCACATTACATCATATTAGTGAAACTTTCATGTACCGAACGCAGCAGAGCATAACACTATACAAATCTATAAAAAATATTAACCATTGGCAGAAATAAGATTAACGAACAGCATATGGAAAAACAATTTGGAAAGAAAATAGACAGCTTACTTATCGAAAATTGCTAAGAAATATTTTCAGTGCATTTTCCATATCAACAAGAGCAATCCAGAAGCACTCAAAAAAGGACGACCTCTCAAATTAATTGAGAGGTCGTCAAGAGAACGAGAAGGAGATACAACATTCAAGTAACAAGAGCACAATAAATAAATAATAAAAAACACGCCCCTGCATTCTTTGCCCATTCCCTTGGTTGTGGCCAGCCCGATAGCAGCTTTACCCCCTACATCTCCACAATTTCTTTCTCTGTTCCTACTTGATTTTTTGTCTTTTTCCTTTTTCTCTCTTTTTTTCATACTATGCCATTATACTTAGTGGCAACGAAGGGGCGCTCTCTTTTTTTTCTTTTCTTTTTTTGTGCCCTACTCGAAATAAGTCAGGACCTATTGCAACGGTCACGCGCATCGCTGTTGCTTGGTTAGTTAAATCTTTTTTTATGCTTAAACATAGACGAGCAAAGGCATTCATTTCGTATTCAGCTGGAACTAAGGGCTCCACCCTACGAGGTAGTCACCCCGTCTCCTTACAAATAAATGTTTTCTCTATCTCTTTCTGTCTCTTTCGCTCTCTCTTTCTGTCTCTTTCTCTCTCTCTCTATGCTCGCGAAATGAGTTGCGGCCGGAGAACATGCCAGTTGCGTTAAACTTTTCCTTTTGCTTCATTATTACCTCGAGTGACGAATAGCCGCGACGCTGGCAGATACTCGGAACCATATACGCGCGATATGGGTTAAATTAGGCGGAAAACAAAGTCATGCGAAACAGCGTCTATCGTCCAACCCTGCAATAACCGTTAAATACATAAACAATATCAATGTCATCCGTTAGCTCGTCTGGTTCTTTTTGCTAATTTTCCGGCACTTTTAGTGCAAATTTGGCAGTTGGAAACAAGGGTAGCAAGGAATTGAGAAATTAGGCGCTCTACAAAAGGAGAGAGCCAAGGCAACTGCCAAACAAAAATAAAAGCAAAAATTAACAAATTTAAACGTTCTTTGTGAAAATATTCGTGGATCAACAAGTTTTATTTAAAAAGGAAGTAGAGAAAACGCTGCCGGAAGTGGAGAATGATTCCGTGTGTGTTGAATGATGATTCCATAGTTATGAGTCGAGCCGCCTGGCTGAGCCGCTTCTCTGCTGTGCTTATGTGAGTGTTTTTCTAACATTCTGCGGTGGGCGCAGGATGTTTAGAACCACAGGGTCCTGCGCTCTACGGGAGTGTGCGTTACTACTGACCACGCACCGTTACGCAACTTCCCAAATTAACAGTTCCCAGACTTCGGGGTACCAGCCAGCCACATATCATCCCCACCAGAGCGGACCAACCGAGCGTCTTAATAAGAAACTCGCAGACATTCTATGTATGTATGCCGACGTGGAACATAAAAACTGGAATAAGATGTTGTCTTACAAAGTCTTCGTCTATAATACCACTTTACAAGAAACAATTGGAATGACAACAGCTTGGTACATGGTCGGGAAGCCACAAGGAGGCTGGATGCCATACAGCCGTATGAATCTGATGAAACACCTACCGACATTGAAAAATTTACTCACAACGCTGAAGAAGCCAGACAGCTTTCCTGCGTACATATCTGCATTCAGCAAACCAAGATACCAAACGATACGATCTTCGAGACAGCTCCGCTTTCTACAGTCCGCGTGACAGATTATGGGGTTGGATATCCATACGCTGTCGTGCACTTTCCGAAAAATCCAAAGACGGTAATTGATCCAGATTGATCCTGTATAGAGACATACTCTGACTGAAGTGCTGGTCAATATGTCCACCTACCTATTATCAAATGGCGAGTTTCATGGATAGAAATGGACTGACTGTTTTCGTTGGGCCCAGGATCCTTTTAATAACGACACGGCAGACGGGAGCTTTTTACACACAACACAGACTTTATAGAGGCACGCTTAAACGATACAGACGACTTCCATAAACAGAGGCTTTATAGAGGCACGCTTAAACGATACAGACGACTTCCATACACACAGACTTTAGAGGCACGCCAGAACGATAGAGACGACTTACATACACGCGGACTAGAAGTGGGAAATCATTTGTCCTTCTATATAAGGATGTGCCTATCACTCAGGCATCACGATTCGCCGCTGTGCGTCGTCGTTTCGGTGACCATGACGGTCTCTCGTTGCGTAGTGCGTGGCTGCGTCGTCTGGCCCTTGAGGATAGCTGGTGTGTTGCTTGCGAGGGCCACGTCTTACGCCATCATCATCACGCCGCACCGTGCCGTGACGTGTAAGCAGGGGAACAGCAGGCCAGCAGAACACCAGGACACTGCTGTTGTAGCTGGCCCATAAAGCCTTGCCTCTAACGTCTCGGCCGCTAAAACAGTCGGGCTCGGTCGGCAGACAGGTAACTCAGGCGCCTCGGTGTCCAGAAGGAAGCATTGTACCAGGCCGCTATAACGGCAAACCGCTGGCGCGCAGGAGAGCGCAGCCAGGGGCGGGATCTCTGACCAGGTCCGCACGGTAGCTGAACACCCGGTGGCCGGTCATCAAGCCTTGAACTGCCCTTCTGCTAGTTGCCGTTCGAGACTACCGCTTGCTCTTACGCTCTGCGCGCTCCGCCTGCCACCTCGTTTTTGGTGGCACTTAGTCTTCTTCCGCAATCACTGTCACCATTTCTCTTCTTGTTGTCGCCAACACACAATCACCATTCCGAGCTGGCCTTGTCATCGCCACACTCCACTCTCCACATCGCCACATGCACATGCCAAATTGCCCAACTTGCCTATTGAGGCACATACCCAGATGCACACGGTTGTATACGCGTATCAAGTGGCCCAAATTGTCTTTCCTTATACATACCGAGATGCACTTGGGGAGCTGCACATGCCCTATCACCAAAGTTCTCTATTCCTAACTGTCTATTCAATAGCAGATAGTCATAAGTGGCACACACCTAGTGGCCCATGTTGGCATGAAAGATTTCAGATAATAATACCACACCAAAAAGAACATGGAATTTCCATAGAACGGTAATCGAATTCATATATATTTGGCACATATGCATCTTGAAAACAGGTACAACTTAGTCGTGTGGTAAGACTCGCGGGGCCGGGTGAGAAAGTAAACGGTGATTTACACAAGGAAGCCGTTGTTAACGGCACACTCTGTAAACATGGTCCCTAGTTGTACTATGGGAGTGGCGGCGCTCTCTGAAGTTGGTTCCGTCCGCTATGGGCGGCACTCTCTTTAGTTGGCTCCGTTCGGGATTGGCGGCGCTCTCTGAAGTTGGTTCCGTCCGCTATGGGCGGCACTCTCCGACGTTGGCTCTGCCTGGGTTGGGCGCGGTGCACTAAGCTCGACACGCACCTCGCCATGTTATCTACATTTTTGTGCCACACAAGATAGTGCTTGCAGCAAATACAAAACACTCGTAGCGACCTAATTTTGCTTATTACGCCAATTTCTCTCAGATACTTTCTCATTCCAATGGTACTACGACATTTGGTGGTAGGAATTGCCCGCACTGCCACGACCATGTCAGCTGGTAAGCTCAAGCGATCAAATCTTTTGTTGTTCAATGACTGTATAGGTAATCCCTGTAAACGGCAGCCAGATGCGTGATCTAAAAGCGATGCACCGAGGGCGGTCTACACAAAGAGAAAATTTCCAATATTAGGGGGGCAATGAATATTTAAGGCAACGGCAAAAGCGGTGAGATAGTGTAAGAAGAATAGTCCGAAATTTGCGGTTACAAGTCTTTTTTTCGCACCGCTCAATGTACACAATCCAATTTCTTCGGCATGCTTTGGGAACAGCTGTCAATTATGTTTGCCTTAAGTGTTTCTGTAGCACCACCGGAGGGAAAGGAGGTGGTGAGTGCTTCCTGCCGTAGAAGAATGGTTAAATGTTTAGGCGTATCTCTCGGGCTGCAGGGAGCACATGATGCACTATGTTCTAGGTGCAATGGCAGGACAGTAGGATTTTTATTGGTTAGGTGTTTCTGTGTCACCACAGCAAGCCAAGCATGCGCTGGATGATACATGCTATAGGAAAGACTGTCCAATCTCAAATGATTACGTGTTTTTTGATGCCGCGGGAAGGACGTAGTGATGCTGGTTACATGCGCAGCTACTGTCCAAGATTTATTTGCTAAGTGTCTATTTGGCACCGCAATAAGCAAAGGACAGGCAAACAAATGCCCTGGCTGTGTGCCACTCTACAATCAATGTCATTCCCGCCAACGCTTTAGCAAGCGGCCTCTTGAGTGGTTTTGCATTTTTTAATGCACTTCAATTCGTGAATGAACTTGAAGGCAATTGAATGTTCTTACTGAAGCTCTCGTGAAACTGTGTCCGTGACAATGTGCTGAATATCTTCTGTATGCACTGAATAAGCGAGGGAGCTATTCACGGTGCTCGAAAGCTCCGGCGGGCAACGGCTTCTGGTCTAATAGCCCAAGTACTCCCCTATTGTCAGCGCTACAAACTAAATGAATGCAGAAATAAATGGTCTTTTCTAAGAATCCGTAAGCATTCCCCCAAATTTCAGTTGGCATACCCTCAAACTTAAGTTGTCCACCCACCAAATTTCAAGTTTGCCACCGAGAAATTTAGGTCGGCCCGCCCCAAAATTTTAATTTGGCCCACCCCCAATTTAAGTTGGTCGCAATTACATTTCGAGTGGTCTCACTGAAATTTCTGTTGGCATAGCTCGAAACACCGAGATGTGGTGAGTGGGGAAAAAGCAGGTGGGTGAACAGACAATTGGCAACTATGGCGTTGATCCTAGAAAAGTCGGAGCAGAGATGCTGGTGGAATTCGCAGAAACGAATCAGTTGAGAATATTGAACACATTTTTCAGGAAAGGTAGCAACATAAAGTGGACCTGAATAAGCCCTAATGGCGAAACAAGAAATGGAATTGATTGCATACTTTGTATCCCAGCATAGTACAGGATGTAGAAGTGATAGCTAGGGTAAAGTGCACTGATCATACGTTAGTAAGGGCTAGGATTCCTCTCAGTTTGGACAGAGAAAGAGTAAAATTGGTCAAGAAAAAGCAGGTCAACATAGAGGCATTAAGGGTAAAAGCAGACAAATTTAGGCTTGTACTTGCAAACAAACATGCAGCCTTAGAACAGAAAGATGGTGACGATGACATAGAGCTAACGAATGAAACCGTAATAGGGCTGGCTTCAAAGGCACCGATTGAAGTGGGAGGCAAGGCACCAACGAGTAGGCAAGCTCTCCTAAGTAATAAGGTACCTAATGAAGAAACGACAAAGAGTGTAAGTGTCCAACTCAAGAGATAATATTGTAACAGATACGAAAGGCACGGACCAGAAGGAAGAAGAGAAGACAAAAAAGACGAAGAGTATGAGAGGCCGGGCTCTGCTACGATCACGCTACAATCATCGTCCATCTCGTGTAAATAAAGTCATTTCTTCGCCCAAGTCTTAGTAACAGTTGTGGTGGAAGGTGCTGGGTAATCGACACCCGAAGACGAAGGCTGAATCAGAAGTTCTTCGACGGAGCCATTGCCTTGCTTGACTCCCACCGAATATGCCGGAGTTGAATATGTCCCACGACGCAGACGAACAACGGCCCATTCCAACGGCTGCACCGACAAGTTCCGTTCTACAACTGAGAGATGCGCGTCCCTTCGCCGGAAGATCGGACGAAGACGTCGAGGAATGGCTCATCCATTATCACCGGGTGAGTGCCGCAAACAAGTGAGACAGCGCTGCTCAGCTTTCGAACATCGTGTTCTTTATAAAAGATACTGCGTTGTTGTTGTTCGACAATCACGAGGAAACGTTCACAACATAGGGAAGATTTGTTTCGGAAATTAAAGAGCGATTCGGCTACTCCGCGACGAAAAAGAAAAGGGCAGAACAGACGCTACTGCAACGTGCGCAAGTGCCAGGCGAAACCTGCGCCACCTACATTGAGGTGTTCATAAAACTGTGTAGGATGGTGGACTCTGGAATGTCTGCGGAAGACAAAGTCGGGCACATCCTGAAAGGAATTGCCGAAAATGTTTATAATTTCCTCAACGCAAAAGAGAACCTAGCTTCCGTCGCTGACATCGTTCGGCACTTTCGTACTTTCGAGCAACTGAAGACGAGGCGAATCACGGCGAAGAAAGCGCGGACAGCAACCAGCCCCTCGATCTTGCCTCAACGACCCGACATATAGTTCGGTAAGAGCTCAGCCTGAACGCGCAAGTGACACATCCAGGCACTCGTAGCTTCCGCCTACCACCAGATTTCTAACCAAATGTGGCAACCTTCTCCCCGTATTCTGCGGGGAGGGACACTGAGGATTACAGACTCGCGCCCCGACAGCAGCCACGTCTCTACGACAGAGGCCCTACTTATGACGCTCGGCCACAACGAGAGCAGCCGCGTTTTTACCGCCGAGGCCCTGTGACTTCTGTCAGACCGCGACAAGAATAGCACCGACCCTACCGCCACGGCGCGACTTATGAACGATATAACGGATTTCAGTGAGCAGCCGAGACACGTTATCCGCATGCCAACGAACTTTCTCGCCGCCCGCAGCAGCCTAGCATTCGTTTCGAGGAATATGCTGTGAACCGCGACCCTCCCGTGTGCTACAACTGCGGTTCCACAGGCCATATAGCTCGGTATTGTCGCCAAGGCCGTCAATCACGAAGGACACCACCGATGGTGTCGCCACCCAGAACCCGTACTTCATATGACTTGCGGATGACCGATTTGCTTCCAATAGACCACTTCTCATACAAGCCCAGATGCAGCGATTGGCCAGCTTCTAAGCAGAGTTTGACACCACCAAATAACCATCCCCGTCGCTCTCCGTCCCCTCGGCACCGTTTTTCGTCACCGCCGCCGGAAAAATAGCATCCGCGTCCAGTGGAGGTGATGTCGCCGGACAGTCTTTGCAATAAATACCTCTGCCTGTTGTGATGCTCAAAAAGAAAGTGAATGTCTCGATTGACGGAATAACGACCATACCGTTAGTTGATACTGGGGCGACTGTGCCTGTGATGAGCCTCGCTTTCAAAAACTGTCTAGGCCACAAAGTTATGTTTTCTTGGAACGACGGTATTACCTTTCGTGGTGTAGGTGGCGAGGGGTTTCATCTGCTGGGTGTTTGTCCTATGAGTGTTTTATTGGCTGGGAAAGTTTTTGTGTCGGAATTCCTTGTTCTTTCTCGCTGTTTGCCAGATGTTATTCTTAGTATCGATTTTCTTGAACAGTGCGGCGCTTCCGTGGACTGTGGTTGTGGCGAAATATCGTTGAACAAGTTAATTTTATCAGCATATCCCGAACAAAGCTCGCGTGGCGAAGACAGGGACACAGAAACACTCAGTGTTCTTGATAAAGTGATTGCACCATCGTGGTGCCTGACGCCCGTTCGTGTTTCTGCAACTACTGTTGACGCTGATTGTGTTGACCTTGTAGTTAGGCCTCTGCGCATAAACTCTGCTAAAAAGATGTACTTGCGCCCTGCTCTGTCGAGTGCATGACGAAAGGAATCGCCACATTGTGGACGCTGAACTGTTCTACCACGCCGGTTGTCCATCATCGCGGTATGAAAATCGCTCTCTTCGATGACGCCGCATGTACCTCAATAGCGGCACTAACTACGGAAGTTTCTTCAGCTTGCTCTCGTTGCGACAATCGCCATTTTGAAGAGCTAATGCTTGGCATGATCGCCAAGGCTCTCGGTACATCGGAAAGGCAAGCACTGGTACATGTCCTTGCCAGGCATGAGGCCGCATTCGACTTCACGCACCCCTTCATTTACCGTCGTGCCGCGCTCGTCACAGAATAGATACCGGCTCCGCACACCCCATCCACCAGAACCCCTACCGAGTGCCATCCTCCGAGCGCAAAGTTATTGCAGAGCAAGTCAACGAGATGAACAAAGGTGTCGTATCACTGGGCAGCCCCAGTGATCCTGGTCCGAAAAAAAGATGGCTCCTGGAGATTCTCCCCGGGTTACAGACATCTAAACGCAGTGACGAAGAAGGATGTCTATCCACTACCACGAATCGATGACGTCATTGATTGCTTACACAACTTCTCAACACTTGATTTGCGATCGGAGTATTGGCAAATACCCATGGACCCTGCTGACAAGGGGGAGACCGCTTTCGTGACTCCAGATGACCTATCTCAATTTAATGCTATGCCTTTTGGCCTTTGCAATGCTCCGGCCACCTTCGAAAGATTCATGGACAGAGTACTACGTGGTTTAAAGTGGGAGATATGCATGTGTTTCCTCGATGATGTAATTTTTGGCCGCACGCTTGAAGAACATAACGAACGCCTCAGCCTTGTTCTCGACTGCATCTAGAAAGCTGGACTGGTTCTAACCTAAAAAAAATGTTGGTTTGGCGAACCTCAAACGCTGGTCCTGGGACACTTAGTCGACAAGAATAGCGCCAGACCCGATCCTCGTAAGATTGAAGCGGTGAGCTAGTTCAAGCCACCGCAATCAGCACGAGAACTTGGCTCATTCATTGGCCTATGTTCGTATTTTCGTGGTTTTATTCCCCGATTTGCCGACATCGTTTACCCGTTGACAAGTATTTTGCGACAAAATGCATCCTTCTATTGGACACTAGAGTGTGACGCATTATTCTCTGAACTCAAGTTTATACTAATATCAGCACCCCTCTTACCCGCCGTGGTTGCTCAGTGGCTATGGTGCTGGGCTGCTGAGCACGAGGTCGCGGGATCGAATCCCGGCCACGGCGGCTGCATTTCGATGGGGGCGAAATGCGAAAACACCCGTGTGATTAGATTTAGGTGCACGTTAAAGAACCCCAGGTGGTCAAAATTTCCGGAGTCCTCCACTACGGCGTGCCTCATAAACAGAAAGTGGTTTTGGCACGTAAAACGCCAAATATTATTATTATTATCAGCACCCCTCTTGCGTCACTTCGATCCATCTTGCCCGACTGAAGTTCACAATGATGCTAGTGGAATTGGGATAGGAGCGGTGCTTGTACAACGCCACAGTGGCGCAGAACATGTCGCATATGCCAGCCGTTGCCTAAGCAAATCTGAACGCAATTATACGGTTAGGGAACAGGAATGCCTGGAAGCTGTTTTCGCCATACAGAAGTTTCGGTGTTATCTTTACGGTAGACCATTCAAGCTTATCACCGACCATCATTCTTGATGCTGGCTGGTCGGTTTGCCTGATCCCTCTGGTCGCCTCGCACGTTGGGCGCTGCGCCACCAGGAATACGACTTTGTGGTATGGTACAAGAGTGGCCGTCGTCACGCTGACGCAGACTGCCTCCCTCGGATTCCTCTTGCGACTACCGACTGCGATGCTGAAAATTTTGACGACTGTCTCGCTGCTGTTACTTCTACGTTCCCTGACGCGGCAGACTTTCAGCGAGAACAGCGGAGTGATGTTACCCTCGATCCGCTTTTTGTCGCCGCCCGTACTTCTCAATCCAGCGGTCGCTTTACTGTACGTGATAAATTACCCTACAAAACTAATTACTCCAGGCATGGAGCGCGTTCTCTGCTTGTTGTCCCCGAGAGTCTCCGCTCCGACGTTCTACGTGCCATGCATGATGATGTAACATCTGGCCGTTTCGGCTTCGTACGTACGCTACACCGCAAGCAGCAGTGCTTTTACTGGCCCAAGATGTACGAAACAACCAAGCGCTATGTATCTAGTTGTCTAACGTGCAACGCCCCAAGCGACCGACCACCGCAGCCCCGGGTCCCCTTCGGCCATTGACACCGCCCAGCGCGCCGTTAGAGCAAGTAGGCATTGACCTTCTGGGTCCATTCCCGTTATCTAATAACAAGAACCGTTGGGTAATTGTCTGCGTAGACCATCTTACACGGTATGCAGAACCTGCAGCCATACCGTCTTCCACCGCCGCTTGCGTGGTGGTCTTTCTGCCGCGTTCCGTGGTCCTTCGTCATGGCCCACCACGTATCATCATCAGCGACTGTGGTCGCCAGTTCACGGCTGATGCCATTGAAGAGTTACTTCGTTTATGCACTTCACAGTTCCGTCATTCCACGCTGTATCATCCACAGACCAATGGCCTCGCTGAAAGGACAAATAGAACGCTGAACAACATGCTTGTCATGTATGTCTCCTCCAATCATAAGAACTGGGACGACGTGCTGCCCTCCATCACTTACTCATACAACACGGCGAAGCACGAAACCCCGAACTATAGTCCATTTTATCTCCTGTATGCAAGGTTACCGCGAAGCCCTCTGGACACTTTCTTACCCTTCGTTCTGCACAGTGACGATTCTGTATCGAAGCTTTTGTGTCTTGCCGAAGAAGCCCGTCGAATAGCTCGTCTTCGTACTCTGGCCTCGCAAAGTCGTTCGAAAGAGGGATACGACGACCGTCACGTACAAGTATCGTTGGAAAAAGGTGAGTTGGTCCTTCTTTGGACACCGTAACGCAAGCGTGGATTGGGCCAAAAGTTGTTGTCACTATATTCAGGCCCATCTGTAGTTGTGGACCGCCTGAGCCAACTCACTTATGTCATAACTCACCTACTGTGCAATGGTCAGCGATCAAGCAGAACTCAGCTCACTCATATTGCTCGTCTGAAGCCTTTCTACCTGCTTATCCATCCTGACTCGCCCCACGGGCTTCGTCTCCTTGCGGGGAAATGTAACAGATACGAAAGGCGCGTACCAGAAGAAAGAAGAGAAGACGAAGAGGACGAAGAGTTTGAGTGGCCGGGCTGTGCTACAATCACGCCGCGATCATCGCCCATCTCCTGTAAATAAAGCCATTTCTTCGTAACTTTTCGTAACGATATAAAATTCGCGGAACGGTCAACGCACTCCGAAAAGTGCCTTGACAGCAGATCTATGGCAGGGAAATCCGTGTGGAGGTATGGATGCATAATATCGGCAACCAGGCTGCATGTGGCAGACGAAACCGGGAGTAAAGTTGACATATAAGACAAGAAGCTGTTGCCCACCGGTGCTTTCGAACACTGTGAATACCTCCCTCGCTTATTCAGTGCATACAGCAGATATCCAGTACGTGCACAGGGACTCAATTTCGCGATAGTTTTATTCAATACATTCGATTGCATTCAAATTCATTCATGAATTTAATTGCATTCAAAAATGCAAAACCCCTAATGAGGCCGATTGCTAAAGTGTTATCGGGAATGACATTCATTGTAAAGTGGCACACAGCCAGGGCATTTGTTTGCCAGTCGTTTGCTTATTGCGGTGCCACATAAACACTTAGCCAATAAATGTTGGATAGTAGCTGCGTATGTAACCAGCATCATTCCGTGCTTCCCGTGGAATCAAGAAACACATAATCATTAGCATGTATCATCCAGCACATGCTTGGCTTCCTGCAGTGACACAGAAACACCTAACCAATTAGAATCCTACTGTCCCTGCCATTGTACCTAGAACGTAGTGCATCATGTGCTTCCTGCAGCCCGCAAGATACGCCTAAACATTTAACCATGCTTCTACGGCAAGAAGCACTCACCTCCTCCTTTCTTTCGAGTGGTGCTACCGAAACACTTAGGGCAAAACATAATTGACAGCTGTTCCCAAAGCATGCCGAAGAAATTGGATTGTGTACATTGAGCGGTGCGAACATAAAACTTGTAACCGCAAATTTCGGACTACTCTTCTTACACTACCTCACCGCTTTTGCCAGTGCCCAATCGAACTCTTATAGGCGCCGAGTCATCGAACAAGAAAAGATTTGATCGCTTCAGCTTACCAGCTGACATGGTCGTGGCAGTGAGGGCAATTCCTACCACCAAAGGTGGTAGCACCATTGGAATGAGAAAGTATCTGAGAGAAATTGGGGGCGTAATAAGCAAAATTAGGTCGCTACGAGTGTTTTGTATTTGCTGCATACACTATCTTGTGTGGCACAAAAAATATAGATAGCATGGCGAGGTGCGTGTCGAGCTTAGTGCATCGCGCCCAACCCAGGCAGAGCCAACGTCGGAGAGTGCCGCCCATAGCGGACGGAACCAACTTCAGAGAGCGCCGCCAATCCCGAACGGAGCCAACTTCAGAGAGTGCCGCCCATAGCGGACGGAACCAACTTCAGAGAGCGCCGCCACTCCCATAGTACAACTAGGGACCATGTTTACAGAGTGTGCCGTTAACAACGGCTTCCTTGTGTAAATCACCCGCTACTTTCTCACCCGGCCCCGCGAGTCTTACCACACGACTAAGTTGTACCTGTTTTCAAGATGCATATGTGCCAAATATATATTAATTCGATTACCGTTCAATGGAAATCCCATGTTCTTTTTGGTGTGGTATTAGTATCTGGAATCTTTCATGCCAGCATGGGCCTCTAGGTATGTGCCACTGATGACTATCTGCTATTGAATGGACAGTTAGGAATAGAGAACTTTTGTGATAGGGCATGTGCAGCTCGCCAAGTGCATCTGGGTATTTATAAGGACTGACAATTTGGGCCACTTGATGCGTGTCACCAACAATGTGCAGATGCACATCTGGGTATGTGTCTCAATAGACAACTTGGGCCATTTGGTATGTGCATGTGACGACGTGAAGAGTGGAGTATGGCGATGACAAGACATTATTCCGAGCTGGTGCTCGGAATAATGATTTTGTGTTGGCGACAACAAGAAGAGAAATGGTGACAGTGATTGCGGAAGAAGACTACGTGCCACCAAAAACGAGGTGGCAGGCGGAGCGCGCAGAGCGTGAGAGCGAGCGGAAGTCTCGAACGGCAACTAGCAGAAGGACAGTTCAAGGCTCGATGACCAGCGACCGGGTGTTCAGCTACCGTGCGGACCTGGTCAGAGATCCCGCCCCTGGCTGCGCTCTGCTGCGCGCAAGCGGCTTGCCGTTATAGCGGCCTGGTACAGTGCTTCCTTCTGGGCATCGAGGAGCCTGAGTTACCTGGCTGCCGACCGAGCGCGACGTTTTAGCGGCCGAGACGTTAGAGGCAAGGCTTTACGGGCCAGCTACAGCAGCAGTGTCCTAGTGTTCTGCCGACCTGCTGTTCCCCTGCTTCCACGTCACGACAAGGTGCGGCGTGATGATGATGACGTAAGACGTGGCCATCGCAAGCAACACACCAGCTGTCTTCAAGTGCCACACGACGCAGCCACGCACTACGCAACGACAACCGTCATGGTCACCGAAACGACGACGCACAGCAGCGTGTCGTGATGCATGATTGATAGGCACACCCTTATATACAAGGACAAACAACTTCTGAATTCTAATCCGCGTGCATGTAAGTCGTCTGTATCGTTTTAGCCTACCTGTATAAAGTCTGTGTTGTGTGTAAAAAGCTCCCGTCTGCCGTGTCGTTATTAAAAGGATCCTGGGCCCAACGGAAACAGCCATCCGTTTCCATCAGTGAAACTGGGCATGTGATAATAGGTAGGTAGACGTATTCACCAGTACTTCAGTTTTAGTATGTCTATGTACAGGATCAATCTGTACGGCCGGATCTACCGTCGTGGGATTTTTGGGAAAGTGCACGACAGCGCATGGGTATCCAACCCCATACTCTCACCCGGACTGTAGAAAACGGAGCTGTGTCATATCGAACATAGAACATATCGCTTGGTATCTTGGTTTGCTGAATGCAGATACGTACGCGGGCAAGCTGTCTGGCTTCTTCGCCATACTGAGCAAATTTTTCAAGGTCAGTAGGTCCGTCGTCAGATTCGTGCGGCTGTATGGCATATAGCCTCCTTGTGGCTTCCCGATCATAGACCAACCTGAACGGTGTCAATCCAGTAGTTTCTTGTAAAGCGGTATTTTAGGCCAAGGCTATGTAAGACAAAATCTTATTTCAGTTCTTATGTTCCACGTCGACATTCATGCATATCATGTCTGCGAGTTTCTTATTAAGACGCTCCGTTGGTCCGCTCTTGTGGGGATGATATGTGGCTGGCTTGTACAACTGAGTCTGGGAACAGTTTTTTTGGGAAGTTGCGTAACTGTGCGTAGTCAGCAGTCCCGTACAACTGCGTAGAGCGCAGGACGCGGTGGTTCTAAACGTCCTGCGCACACCGCTGAATGTTAGAAAAACACCCAAATAAGCACAGCAGAGAAGCGGCTCTGCTAGGTGGCTCAACTCTTAACTATAGAAGCGTCATTCAACACACACGGAATCATTCTCCACTTCCGGCGGCGTTTTCTCTACTTTCTTTTTAAATAAAACATGTTGATCCATGAATATTTTCAAACAACGGTGAAATTTGTTAATTTTTGCTTCTCCATTTTGTTTGGCAGTTGCCTTGGCTCTCTCCTTTTGTAGAGCGCCTAATTTCTCAATTCCTTGCTACTCTTGTTTCCAACTGCCAAATTTGCACAAAAGGTGCCCAAAAATTAGCAAAAAAAAACCAGACGAGCTAACGGGTGATATTCATATTGCTTATGTATTTAACGGTTATTGCAGGGTTGGACGATAGACGCTGTTTCGCATGACTTTGTTTTCCGCCTAATTTAACCCATATCGCGTGTATATGGTTCCGAGTATCTGCCAGCGTCGCGGCTATTCGTCACCCGAGGTAATAATGAAGCGAAATGAAAAGTTTAACGCAACTGGCATTTTCTCCGGCCGCAACTCATTTCGCGAGCCTAATGAGAGAGAGAGAAAATATTTATGTGTAACGAGATGGGGTGACTACGTCGTAGGGTTCCAGCTGAATACGAATTGAATCCCTTTGCTCGTCTCTGGATCAGCATAAACAAAAAAGGTATACCTAACCAAGCAACAGCGATGCGCGTGACCATTGCAATAGAGCTTGTGTTATTTTAAGTGGGCACAAAAAAGGAAAGGAAAAGAAGAGAGAGGAGGGGCCCTCCCATGCCACTATGTATTACGTTATAGTAAGAAAAAAAGAGAGAAGAAAGGAAAAAGACAAAAATTAAGTAATAACAGAGAAAAAAAAATTGAGCAGATGAACGGGGTAAAGCTACTATCGGGCTGGACACAACTAAGGGAACGGACAAAAAATTGAGGGACGTGTTTTTGATTATTTATTGATTGTGCTCTTGTTACTGGTATGTTGTATCTTCTCCCTTCTGGTAGCTTCCTGCTTCTTGCTTATCTTGTCTTGGGGCCTATAAATTAATTAGAGAAGTCGTCCTTTTTTGAGTGTCTCGGTATTGCTCTTATTGATCTGAAAATTTTTGATAGGTAAGCTGTCTATTTTCTTTTTAAATTGTTTTTCCGCATGCTGTTCGTTAATGTTATTTCTGCCAATGATTACAATATCTTTATAGATTTGTATAGTGGCCTATAAATTAATTAGAGAAGTCGTCCTTTTTTGAGTGTCTCGGTATTGCTCTTATTGATCTGAAAATTTTCGATAGGTAAGCTGTCTATTTTCTTTTTAAATTGTTTTTCCGCATGCTGTTCGTTAATCTTATTTCTGCCAATGATTACAATATCTTTATAGATTTGTATAGTGCTATGTTATACTGCATTCGGTACATGAAAGATTTTCCTAAAATGTTGTAATGTGATTTTATTATTTGAATATTTTTTATTCACTTATGAGTACCTCTAAATTATGTGTTTTTATTTAAGAGTAGATTTTATTTTTCCATTTACCAGTTTGAAGTTTTTTTATTGATTACACTGTTTATTAGAGAATTTTTTTGATATTATGTAAGTACTTGCCTATAAAGGTCAGTATGCTCGTGTTAGAGTTTTTAATTCAAGTTTCTTTTCCTTTCAAATATTTCGACAGGGAAAAATATGTTTCGCTTGATGATTGTGTATAACTGAGGCGGCTGAGGGCATTTGTACTCTTTTTCTCGAGATCACCGTCTAAGAACACGCAGACTGAAATCACAGTATTAAGCAATCCTCTTTCTAATTGTCTAGGATGTGTACTTTAACTAGGTTTGGCTCATTGAAATGGAACGTCTGGTCTTTCTATTGTGTTGGCGGTTTTCCAACAAAAGAGCATTTCTGAACCTCCTGGTTTTTATGCTTTGTTTAAATTAGTTATACTTTGTGCGAAATTATTTAATGTGAGCATGTCTTAATTGGTTTTGATTATATTAGGATGGGGGGGGGACTTTGAAATTTGATTTTTTTCATAGCACCCGGCGAAATCAGATGCCTTAAACATGCCGGATCTAATCAACATAGCTGAGGCGAATTTGATATTTTTATTATATTCGTATTCTTATCAAATCAAAAAGTTATTGATAACTCTGGACTTTGATACTCCATAATGATTTCCCGACAAAATCACCTTCGGTGAACGTGCCGCCTTGGTTGTGTTGCTTAGGATTGTATTTTCTTCTTTTCTTTTTTCTTTTAAGGGCGAAATCACTTAAGGTAATTTTTTTAACGAAATCACTTAGGGTGAACAAGCGCGGACATTTTTAAATATTTTTTAATATGCTCACGGACACTTCGATTGCTCTCGTATTTTTTCCGGGCAAAGTGACGTTCTGTGAATATGCGGGCTTTCAGCTTGAAATCGCCTGAGCGTATTGCTCGGAACGATTAATTGAATGAGTCTCTTTCATCAGAAGAGAGTACTGACAGATTTGACAGAGATAGAGCTATTTTGCTGACTTATATATATATATATATATATATATATATTGTTACACACGAGGTGTTTAATGCAGAACCAGATGAATTAGGCGCGGTTCTTGGATAGCGGTCTCGCGGCAGCTTGGCTACCGTCGTTCTCCTCTTTCTTTCATTTCGGTGTCTGCGCGGCAGGCGTGGTTCATGACAGGTTGTGACATTTCCCCGCTGGCAGACGAAGCCCGCCGGGCGAGTCAGTCATTTCGTTGATTGTAACGCTTCAGACGCGCGACGTGTGTCACTTCAGCCTTGGACGAGCGTATTCCACTGCTCGTGAGACGCGCAATGCGGTAGTTTACTTCGCTGAGGCTCTCCAGAATAACGTAAGGGCCGAGGTAGTGGGCGAGAAACTTCTCGCACAAGCCACGCTTGCGAAGCGGCGTCCAGAGCCACACAAGGTCACCAGGATCGAAGTAAACGGAGCGGTGACGCCCGTCATAGCGTATCTTGGACCGGTCCTGAAATGCTAGGGTGCGAAACCTAGCGAGGCGTCACGCTTCTTCTGCTCGACATAGGATCTCATCAATTGATTCGTTGTCATGAGCCAAGTAGGGAAATATGGTGTCGAGGGTGTAGCGCGGCGGACGAGCATACAGAAGGAAAAATGGTGAGTAACCAGTGGTCTCGTGTCTCACGGTATTGAAGGCATAGGTAATGAAAGGCAAGATATTGTCCGAATTCTTGTGTGCTGAATCGACGTACATGGACAGCATGTTGGCAAGCGTTCTGTTTGTGCGCTCAACCAGACCGTTAGTTTGTGGATGGTAGGGCGTAGTATGGCGGAAGCTACATGAACACAGACGAAGGGTTTCTTCAACCACGTCCGCGGTATACTGTCGCCCACGATCGCTGATTACTATGCGAGGAGGTCCATGTCGGAGTATAACGTTAGCCAGCAAGAAAACAGAAACTTCTGTAGCTGTGGCCGATGGCAATGTGGCGGTCTCACAGTACCGGGTAAGGTGATCTACGCAAACGATAACCCAACGATTATCCTTGGAGGATCGCGGGAAAGGGCCCAAAAGATCTATACCAACTTGCTCAAAGGGTACGCTAGAAGAGGTAACTGGTTGAAGCAGGTCATGTCGCGCCTGTGTCGGAAGCTTGTAGCGCTGGCATTGAGAGCAGCTGGCGACGTACCGTTCGATATCTTTCCGCATCTTAGGCCAGTAAAAACGTTCTTGAGCACGGTAGAGTGTACGTGTGGAACCAAGATGACCGGAAGTTGGGTCATCGTGCATGGCGTGTAATACTTGGTGGCGAAGGTTCTTGGGGAGAACTAAACGGTAGCGTGCACCGGTGGTCGAGTGGCTCTTCTTATACAGCGCGCAACCATCACGTAGGCGAAAGCGACTGCCTGCAGGCGACTCCTGTGCTGCCGCGAAAAACGGTTGTAAGCTCTCGTCTTTGTGCTGCTCGGATATGACGGTACCCATATCCGAAAATTCCGGGGACACAAAAGCCATGTATTCATCAAAATTGTCCGGATCAAATTCAGTTGTTTAAAGTGGCATCCGAGAGAGACAATCAGCGTTAGCATGTCGCCGGCCACTTTTGTAGCAAATAACGAAATCGCATTCCTGTAGACGGAGGGCCCAGCGCGCTAGTCGTCCTGAAGGATCCCGCAGATTCACAAGCCAGCATAGCGAATGATGATCTGTTATCATAGTGAAGGGGCGCCCATAGAGATACGAACGAAACCATTGCAATGCGAAGATGACCGCCAGGTACTCTTGTTCGGTGACTGTGTAGTTGCGCTCGGAGCGGCTCAAGGACCGGCTAGCGTAAGAGATCACGTGCTCACTGTCGCCAACACGCTGAACTAGCACAGCACCAATGCCTACGCCGCTGGCATCGGTGTGAATCTCAGTTGGTGATGAAGGATCAAAGTTGCGAAGAATTGGTTGGGATGTCAACCGGAACTTGAGCTGGCGAAACGATGAGTCGCAATCTGGAGTCCACTCAAAGGGAACGCCTTTTTGGAGAAGGCGTGTAAGGGGATGAGCCATGTCAGCAAACCGGGGAATGAATCGGTGAAAATAGGAGCACAAGCCCAAGAAACTTCTGAACTGCTTGACAGAGTTGGGTACTCCAAATGCTTCTACGGCCGCAGTCTTTTGTGGATCTGGTCAGATGCCTTCTTTAGCGACCAGATGGCCTATCACAAGAGTTTGTCGTTCCCCAAAATGGCATTTTTTTAATTGAGCACAATACCCGCTTTCTCCAAGCAGTTCAAGACCAAATCCAAACGTTTGTTATGCTCACTAAACCTTCGCCCGAAGATCACAACGTCGTCTAAGTAGCACATGCAAACTTCCCATTTTAAGCCGCGTAATATCCTGTCCATGAACCTTTCGAACATTGCGGGCGGGTTACACAACCCGAAAGGCATCACGTTTAACTCGAATAGTCCGTCGGGTGTTACAAATGCTGTCTTTTCTCTGTCGTCCTTGTGTATAGGAATTTGCCAGTAACCTGACCGTAAATCGATTGAGGAAAAGTAAGATGCCGCAAAAAGACATTCGATGGCGTCGTCAATTCGTGGGCGCCGATATACATGTTTCTTAGTAACGGCGTTTACGCGACATTAATCAACACCGAACCGCCCCGTACCGTCTTTCTTCTCCACCAATATCACGGGGGCTGCCCAAGGACTAGATGATTCTCGAATGACGCCTTTGCATACCATTTCTTGGACCTGATCGCTGATTATCTTGCGTTCTGACGGGGATACACGATAGGGTTTTTGTCGGATTGGCTGGGCGGCTGCTGTGTTGATGCGGTGACGTGTTCTGGACGCGGGAATTGATGGCGGGCCATCGTGCTGCGCAAAGTTGAATACCGAGGTATGTTTCGTAAGCAGGGCCATCAAAACTCGACGCTCGTGATCGCTGAGTGACTTATCAATCATGGAAAGTATTTTCGAGCTCCCAGACCTCGAGACACAGGTTGCTCCTCCATCGGGGAGCTCTGTAAGTACTGCCACCGATACGGGCGAGTCTTCCTTAATCGTGCAATCTTTAGGCCTTGAGGTAGCACTGCCGCTTCAGTGGAACAGTTTAGCGCCTACAGCCCCGCGCATCCATTGGTCACTGAGACCACGCCGTGCGCAACTAACAGGTTTTTCTTGACGCAGTTCCAATGTACAGGTTCCACTGCAGCATCGAATGAGATAGGAGTCGGAGATGAACAGGCGACGGCAACATGTATCGCGGATAAGGCGGGCACAACTGTATCCTCAGACACGCACAACACACTCTCCGGGCAAGCTTCACCTACAAAGAGCACAGGTGAAACACTGGTGTCGACACTGAGTTCTCCCGTCCGGCTAACATTCGCACCACACAATTGCAAAAAGTCAATCCCCAGAATCACGTCATGCGAGGAGCGAGGAAGAACAGTAAACTCTGCATTAGAAACATTCCCACCCAAAGACACATCCACGTTACACACACCAACCGAGTATAATGATTCACCACTGACTCCACGGAAACTTGTGCACTGGTCTCAACGAAACATAACCTTGCGTCCCAGAAGGCCTTTAAACCTCACACTCATGACCGAGACAGTTGCTCCCGTGTCGATCCCATTGTAGGGACCCCATCAATCAGTACGTGAACCTTATTCTTTAGCAGGAAAATAGTTGGAGGCAGTTGAGTCGGCAGCACACATTTTCCAGCGACCTCACCTCCATCGACCGCGCTGGCTAGTTTCCCGGCGGGGGCGACACGAAACGGCGCCGAGGCGATGGTGACGTGAATCGCGGCCGAGGGGATGGTGATCGGGAGGCTCGGAAGGCTGGTGGTGGCGTCAGAGTACGGTCGGAGGCAGGGGAGCGGTAGCGGTTCCGGGTTCTTTGTTCTCCAAAATAGGTCTGCTGGGCGGTGAATCGGTCCTCTCGAGAGTGGCTTCCTGAAGTGGAGTCTCCTGGCCACTGAGTGCGCAGTGTACGACCGCTAGACCGCATATTCGGCGCTGACGATCCATAGTTTGATGCTCGGCGTCGGCTACGGTACCTAGCTATATGGCCAGGCATGCAGCAGCAGTAACTCACTGCCGAAGGGCGAACTTCAGAATGCGGATTGAAGTATTGTGCCGAAGACATCAGTTGAGGGTAACGAGGCTCTTCCCCTTGAAAGTCATAGGTAGCGGCGAGTCTTCGCGGAAGAAAGTTGCGTGGGCGTGGATGAAAACGTTGAGGGGGCGAATCATTGCGTGGTGGTTCAGTCGTAATGTAATGCGGTTCGTCTCTGGAGCCGTTAAGATCCGCGACGTTCACCGAGTGGTTCCAAGTAGCCGAAGGGGTTCCCCAAAGAGTGTCTCGGAAAACGGAGGAGCTGCAACGTGGCGCCGCACAACGTGCCTGTTCGTCATGTCGCTGGAGCTCCTCGCGGACTATCTGACGGATGGCGGACGAGAGGTCTGGGAGCGGAGGACTCGTGTCAACACTTGCTACAGTCGTTACATTGGCCAGCCGTCCAAACTTTGGTGCAATTCGGCGAGTCTTCAGCGCCTCGGACGTACGGCAATGCCGAATCAGTTCTGATACCGTGTGCAAGTTCTCTTTACCAATGAGGAAGTTGTACACGTCTTCCGCTATTCCTTTTACCACGTGCCCCACTTTATCTTCCTCTGTCATTTGAGGGTTGACGGTTCGGCACAGCTTCAAAATTTCTTCGGTATAGGTAGTGCAAGTCTCGCCGGGTACCTGAGCTCTCTGGGCTAATGTGAGTTCCGCACGTTTCCTCTTTGCGTCCGAGTCACCGAAACACTTTTTGATCTCCTCAACAAAGCGTGTCCATGTAGTTAGCATGTCCGCGTGGTTGCCATACCATACCAACGTCGTGCCGGCCAAGAAGAAAACAACGTTCCTAAGCTGACTGGCAGCGTTCCAGTTATTGTTTTGGCTTACCCTTTCGTAATGGGTTAGCCACTCATCCACATCTTCCTCTGCCTTCGCCGAGAACGTGCGTGGCTCTCGGTAGTGCTGGATAGGAACTGGGCTCCCGAGGCACTGCTGGTGAGGGTATTTTGCACTGTGGCCATGATTGAGCGCGACGGCGAAAGTCCGGCGAGGCGACGGCTTCGGCGTAGCTCTTGTGCTGGTGACTCCGTTGTAGGTCGTGGGAGTTACCCCGCACAGCTCCACCAAATGTTACACACGAGGTGTTCAATGCAGAACCAGATGAGTCTGGTTGATAGGCGCGGTTGTTGAAGAGCGGTCTCGCGGCAGCTTGGCTAACGTCGGTCTCCTCTTTCTTTCATGTGGTTGTCTGCGCGGCAGGCGTGGTTCATGACAGCTTGTGACAATATATATATAATATATAAGGTGATTTTGTCAGGAAATCAATATGAAGAATCAGAGTCCACAGTGGTTTCCTTCGATGAAGGAGACATTACGAAATTCGCCTCGGGTATTTGGTGAGAGCCGGCAGGTTAAAGGAATGTGATTTCGTGGGTTTCTATGAAAAAAAACTACTTTCAAAGGGCATAGTATGATAACAAAAACCCACAAAGACACGTTTACATTAAATTATTTCCCACAAAAATGAATTAATTTAAACAAAACATAAAAACGTAGCGGTGCGGAAATATCATTTTGATGGAAAGCCCCCAATACAATAGAAAGACCAGACCGTTCCATTTCAACGAGCCACACCTATTTAAAATATACACATCATATATATATATATATGTATATATATCAGATGCAATTTGTTGAACATGATGGCTGTCTACTAACGATCACGTGAGCCTAATTAATGAGGTAATGGTTTGTATAACCCTTCTTTACAAACGGGATCGAATCCCGGCCACGGCGGCCGCATTTCGATGAGGGCGAAATGCGAAAACACCCGTGTACTTAGATTTCGGTGCACGTTAAAGAACCCCAGGTGGTCAAAATTTCCGGAGTCCCCCACTACGGCGTGCCTCATAATCAGAAAGTGGTTTTGGCACGTGAAACCCCATATATTAAAAAATTCTTTACAAACGGGATTATTTGTGTTTTCTTTAGCTCTTTGGTATCCTGGCGAGATCACTTCCTGTGAAACTGTTGTGATTCATTCTTTCGTGTAAGTTTTCATTTGTGCAATATATTAAGGTGAACATGCCCTATTGAATCAATTATTGTCTTTCTTGTTGTTTTGGCGAAATCAATTAAGGTGAAGATGCCTTAATGAAGTTTTGTTATGCTATATACCCTTTGTACCTTATTTTTTATACAATAATTGAATGGGACTAATAAAGTTATATATGTTAATGGTTTACTTCACAATTAAATATTGTTTATTCAGAGTGTTTCTAATTTGTTGTTCGTATTCTTTGAACTTTTATAGTTTTTTTTCTTTTCTTTAATTCAAAACTCGGAAGGTGTTTAGTGTTCTTAGAGTTCGCCTATGATGAGCCGCTCTGAAAGAAATATCTCATTTGTGATAAGTTAGCGTGAATAAATGATTTCTTACTTATTTAGGGGTAACATTTTAATCTACTTTTTTACATGTAAGAGTGATTGTTGTTTTGAACACATTAATATTTGTGTATTATTTGAGTATACGTGTTCGTTCATCTTCCTCGTAATTGTTTGGAACAGTCTTTGTGCTGTAGGATTTATAATAATTTATAACCTGCAGGACGGCGCAGAGCTGTTAGTCTTGGTCGTAGCTCTTCGCGGCTACCTCGAGCCGTGGCGGTATCGTTCTTAATCTCGCTTCCTCTCGATTTTTGATGCAGTCCCACAATATGCGCGTGTAATCTGCCGTCTCCCTCCGGCCGAACCTGCACTTATCGGTCGCGTATGTCTCGGGGTACATGCGATGCATCAGTCCCGGGTTCCGTAGCTATCCGGTCTGGAGCTGTCTCAGCAGTACCGCTTCCGCTCAAGTCAGACTCGTGTGCGGGGGTCGGAGAGTCCTGCGAGTCATGCGGTAGGCCTTCGTGATGTCGTTTTAGTCCGTCATGCGGTGCTTGGCTCCAAACCACCTCGAACGGACTGTCGCCGGGGCGCGGTTGGTTAGCGCTCGCGTCGCTGTGTGTGCCGTCTCATGAGGGTTCTCATTGCGTTCCGACGCGCCGCGAGCGTGTGTCGTCAACCACTTGATTCTTACTTTTCAGCCTTGCAGTTTGGCCGCTCGCAGTACGCGCTCCGCCTGCCTTCAGATTTGGCCTTCGGCGAAGATTCGCGCCGCCTGTCTCGCGTCCCTCAGCACCGTGCGGCAGTCTGCCTCGGCGATGACCACATCTTCCGCTTCTTCCGCTCCGGCGTTTCTCATGCTTTTTGCCGTCTTCGTGGCGCCGGTTGACGCCTCTACGACGACCGCTGCCAAGGCGTTCCGTTGGCGTTCGGCCGCGTTCACGCAATACGCCCCCGCAGGGGCGTCTGTGTCAGCCGGCATTTGGCACGTTGTGACACCACATACCCGAGCACACCCGGGTTGGGCCCTCCCAGGTGTATCCGTGCGTGGCTTAGCCGTGTTCAGAGAAAGTGGGATCCTAGAGGTTGAGCCGATGCCGGGTGTTTGGACCGTTAAGGCCCCCCGGCGGAGGTAACAGCTCTTTGGCCTCTGCTTCACGTAGACGGCACCTCCAGACTTTTCCACCTAGAGAAATTGGCAATCATCTTTTCCTGTCCCCCTCTGCAATCTCTTTCTATCCTATATTCTTACTTTTTGCTATCCTATCATCTCATCTCTTCCGTCACTTCCTAAATTTCCCTAGGAGGCTTGGAATAATTTTGTGTATGTGCCCTCCTTCGTGTATAATGTATTAGGTTTTATTAACCCACCTGCAGTACCGATGGAAACAACAGAGACACAATAGGAGACTGCGTAAGCGGATAGCGCTGCGCAACAGAAAACTAGAAAAACGCGCGCTTAACCTGCAACAACAGCAATGGAAAAAAAAATGCGCGAAGATGGACGGTCAACTCACCACGCGTTGCACGTGGCAGATTCTACGGTGCCTGATTGATCCTGCCAACGCCAAGACCACACACATGCTTTGCATATACAAAACTATACACGCTTACGGGGGAACGGAACAGCATTTCCTACGCCATGCGGCACGCCTTTGCATATTCCTAACGCCACCACAAATATATCCGGACAACTCGGGAGCAAGTAGCACCACCCTAGACGCGGAATTCACCGTTGCCGAAATCCAGGCGGCCCTCGTCAAACTCAACACCAACTCGGCCCCTGGCCGCGATCGAATATCCAATAAGGCGCCACGCAATCTCCATTACAGACCGATCAAGAAACTCAAAAAATACATTAACGAGTGTTGGGTGCACGGCAAGCTACCCCAGCAATGGAAAGAAGCGAAGATCATACTCATACGGAAACCCGGCAAGAAATTTCAGCTGGAGAACCTGCGCCCCGTCGCCCTCACGTCTTGCGTGGGCAAGTTGATAGAGCATGCGTTTCTCAATAGGCTCACTGATTACCTGGATCAAAATGAATCATTTCCACATACCATGATTGGATTCAGGAGAAATCTCTCCAAGCAAGACGCCCTTTTGCAACTAACGCATCAAATCGTAGAGAGTCCGGGGCGCTCGACGAGAGCCATCCTCGGACTGGACGTGAAGGCCTTCGATAAAGTTCGCCACGATGCCATATTCTGACAAATAGAGAAGCTATATCTCGGACTGCAAACGTACAACTACGTCCGAGACTTCCTTGCGGGAAGAACCGCTCGCATGATAATGGGAAATCTAGAGTCAGGTCAAATCAACATCGGGAGCTCGGGCACCCCGCTGGGTTTGGTGATCTCGCCAATGCTCTTCAATGTCGTCTTGCTGGGGTTACCCGAACGATTGCTTCAAATCGATGAACTACATCACACGCTACACGCGGATGATATTACGATCTGGACGACAACTGTCAGCGACGGAGCGATCAAGCAACGTTTACAGCAGGCCATCCACTGCGTGGAAAACTACCTCGTGGTGACGGGACTCGCCTGCTCGGCCAAAAAATCCGAACTGCTGTTATATAGACCGGTCAGAAAGAGGCACCCAGCTAAATGCAACAACCCCCTTGTAGAGGAAGAGATCCTATTAATGGCATAAGACGGCCTATCCATCCCTATGGTAGACAAGGTCCGGGTACTACGAATGATGCTAGAACACGAGAGCGGGAATGGCGAAGCACTTCACAAGATAACGGCAAAGGCCGCCAGCACGATGCAGCTCATTCGACGCATCACGAACAAACACGTTGGCTTGAGCGAATGCAGCGTCATACGACTCATACAAGCCTTCATCACTTCTCAAATAAAGTACACGGCAGCGTTTCACAAATAGACGGTAGCGGAAAGAAACAAGCTCAACGCCCTTATACGGAGAGCGTACACATGTGCGCTGGGGCTTGCGCCCGGATTCAGCACCGCCAACCTCTTAGAACTAGGCTTACACAATACGCCCGAGCAACTCGTGGAGGCACATCACGTGTCCCAGCTCGTATAGAGATGAGGCCAAAGTCTAGAACAGGGATAATAGGATAAGGGGACGACAAACATATTCCCTCCCTTCGGTAAACACACAGGGCGATACCTTCCAAGACCAGGCAGACTCACTTCGGGAGCACTCTGAGAGCGTGTCCAGCTCCCAACACATTATTCACAATCCTTTCCCAAATATAAGGGAACGGAAGAATGTAAGCCATTCATAAGAAAATGCCGACAGAGTGAACCGTACAACCGCCCTTTTGGTATTGCCGAATTGAGAGCTGCCTTGACCGCATGCAAGAGCTCTGCACCGGGATCTGACACAGAAATGATGAAATGAAATGATCAAACACTTACACAGTGGCACGCAAGCTACATTACTAGCACTTTTCAACACTATTTGGGCTGTAGGATAGCTTTCAATGGCAAGAAAAGAAGCCATTATGGTCTCTTTTTTGAAAGAGGGCAAAGACCCTTCGTCTCTGGCAAGTTACCGCCAGATAGCCCTCACATGTTGTCTTTGTAAGGTATTTGAAAAACAAATGATTAATCGGCGACTCATCCATTTCCTTGAACAGAGCAAAATGCTGGAACCTTTTCAGTATGGCTTCAAAAAAGGGCGGTCCACAACCGATCATATTATATGTATTGAAGGAAACATCCGTGATGCATTTGTACACAAACTCTTTTTCTTATCCATACTCCTCGATGTGGCGAAGGCGTACGACACAACGTGGCGCTACGGCATCTTGAGAGGCTTGTCAGAAACGGGCATTCATGGCAATATGCTAAACCTAATACAAAGCTATTTTTCCAATCATACTTTCCGGGTAAAAGTCGCCAGTGTACTGTCACGTGCATTTATACAGGAAACTGGTGTACCCCAGGGAGGCGTGTTCAGCTGCAAACCCTTCATTTTTAAGATGACAACGCTTCGTGCTTCTTTACCACCGGCCATTTTTATTCCGTCTAGGTGGAAGACATTCAAATAGGTTTCAAATCCTGTAACCTCGTAGGGTGTGAGAGACAGGCACAGCATGGCTTGAACAAGGTGTCAAATTGGGCAGAGAAAAATGGATTTAAAATCAATCCTCACAAAAGTTCTTGTGTTCTTTTTACAAGAAAGAGAGGCTTGGTTCCAGATCCTTGCTTAGAACTATGTGGACAACAAATAGCTCTCAACAAAAAGAACACATTTCAAGTTTTTATTCTTGACTATAGGCTGACTTTAATTCCACACTGTAAATATCTTACAGAAAAATGCCTAAAAACAATGAACTTATTGAAACTTCTGCCCCAGACTACATGGGGTAGTGAAAAGAAGAGTTTAATAAATATTTACAAAACCTTAATTCGGTCACCATTGGACTATGGTGCCGTAGTATATAACTCTGGCGCCCCGAGCGCGCTAAATATGCAAGATCCTGACCCCTATCTAGGTATCCGCCTGCCACTGGCGCTTTCAGAAGAAGCCCGATTGAAAGCTTGTACGCCGAATCAAATGAGAGGTCACTCCACTTACAGAGAACATACATCAGCCTCACATATTTTCTCAGAATACGCTCTAACCATGAGCATCCATGTGTGAACAGCGTTACCGATTCGACGTGTGCTACACTTTTCCGCAGTCGACCCTCGGTAAGACAACCTTTCTCGCTGCGTCTGAGGCAGCTTAGCGACGAAATACATGTCCCACTCCTCAATGCATCCATTAATGCATCCAACCAAGTGTTAGTCCTCTGGAAGTGGCAGCTGGTAGAATGTGACGTATCCTTTTTAAAAGTTACAAACCGCGCTCCAGAAGTCCAAATCTGAATGCATTTCCTAGAACTCCCATATAAGCACTCGTGCACAGGGTTCTACAGAGACGCATCCAAGTCACATGCCAGGGTGTCCTACACAGCTGTTGATCAATCTTTCTCCGAATTCCACGTACTACATCCAGAAACAATTGTCTTCTTCACGGCCGAAGCCCCCGCAATATTGTCGGCTGTGATGTATATAAGGAACTGAAAACTCCAAAAACAGTTGTATATACGGACTCCTTAAGCGTCGTAAAGGCTTTGATGTCACTGTGTAAGAACAAAAATGCAGTCCTTACTGAACTCTATTCCTACGTGTGTAAAGCTTATCTGTCTATTCAGCGTATCATTATATGCTGGCTACCTGGCCATAGGGACGTAAAGGGCGACGTTCTCGCGGACGTGATGGCCACGTCAATTGCATCGCATGCTGTTAATCCAACTTCTGTAGTTCCTGTTACAGACCTGAAACCTTTCTTGCGAAAGGAACTTCGAGACCACTGGCACCGCAAGTGGGACGCCGAAACAAATAAGCTGCGCGTTATAAACTACAGTTAGGTTTCTGGCCCTCCGCAACAAAATCACGGTGAACAGATGTTTTATTTTGTCGTCTGAGAATGGAACACACATTTGGCACTCATAATTTTCTGCTTACTGAAAATGAACCTGAAATCAGTGAAAAATGTGGTGAGAAGCTCAACGTCCTTCACGTCCTCCTGGAATGTCGGGAGGCCGAAGATGAGATAAACATTTTCCTCTTTAATACCGCTTGGCAAAGAACCGCTCTTTACCACTGAAGCAGTCCTCGGTTTTTAGTGATGTTATCCTACCTGTTATAAGTCCAGTACACTCATAGCGTATCCTCGTTCCAGAGAATGCCGCTGTGATAATTTTTTTACACATCACACGCCTCCAGGCCCTTGCGTTTCAAGGGCTCTAACGAGGCAGTAGTGCTCTAGCCAATTTAGGCATCTGAAACATTCTTTACATTATATTGTTCTTGCGTAATGCATTTTAATGCTCATAGTACACGTAATTTGCCATCGACATAGTCTTATTACACATTGATTTTACGCACTTTAGAGCGACTCTCTTTAAGGCCCCTTTACAGCCACGTAACATCAACTTCATAGAACTCATAACTACATTGGGAAATATTGACCCCGCACATGGCGCTCTTTGGCCATACCTGGCCTTTGCACCAATAAACACTACACATTCATTCATTCATACGAATCGCGTGTGCTCGTCGTTGGCGTGCACGTCGATGAGAGCCTTGGCCGTCGCCGCTCTTCTTCCCTTGTTCAACTCGAGAGTCATGTTCTTGGGTATGGGTCGATTGTTGTCTGGCACCGGACCTGTTCTGGAACGAGGAGCTTCATCTCCGCCTTGTTTGAGCGTCCTATTCCCATTTTGACCAGTATCTTCCTCGCAGCTTTGGCCGTGGACAGTCGCTCCAGTTGAGAGGTCTGTTGCGCGTCGGCTAATTCTAGGAGCGTATTGTGTATCCCGAGTTGTAGAAAGCAGGTCGTGCTCGCGGACTCGAACAGGCCCAGCGCCATCTTGTACGCTCATGACGCAACGAGCTATTGAAAGAAGAATGATGGGTGTAACTTTAAGGGATAAGGAAAGAGCAGATTGGGTACGGGAAGAAACGCGAGTTAATGACATAATTGATGAAATCCAGAAAAAAAAATGGGCATGGGCAGGACATGTAATGGGGAGGGAAGATAACCGATGGTCATTGAGGGACACGGAGTGGATTCCAAGTGAAGGTAGGTGTAGCAGGGGCGGCAGACAGTAAGGTGGGCGGATGAGATTAAGAATTTGCAGGGACAACATGCGCACAATTAGTACATGACCGGGGTAGCTGAAAAATTACGGGAGAGGGCTTTGCCCTGCAGTGGGTGTAACCAGGCTCTGCTGCTGATGATGATGGACGGGTTTTTTCACGGCATCTTGGCAGCGATGAAATCATAAGTTATTTTGTGCACGCTTTGAGACTGCTTTTGTTTTTGATTTGCTGACATTTTTAGCCTTTAACTAATAATTGGGTAGTTTCCCTTTTTCTTTCTGTCTTTTTTTTTAGCGCGGGTGTGTTTCGTGTGTATTTCGTGTTGCAAGATAGTCACAGCGTCTTTCCCGCCACGTGCTTCAACACGTGCAACCGGGTGGGACGCTAAGTCTTTATAGCCTTTAAATAGTAGCGTGGAAGTGGCAAGACTAATAACTATTCGTGGTTTTACTGTCTGCTTTGGTATCGCGAATATTGCTTCGGTAGGAAGGTTAAAGCTTGGCGGCGTGGTTGAACATGTCCGAAAACGTGGCATAGCTTAAGTCTGTGCAGCATTGATTGCTTTTAAAACATTGGTTAGAATTACTTTGCTGCGTTTTAAGGATTCAGATACTATGCGTATTGGGTTTTGCTAGAAGGCACGTGCTCTGTATCATTATAGTATTATAGTATTTGCATTAGAAAAAGCCCTGCAATACAAGGGAAAGAAAGCCGGGCAAGCCTGCAGTGTGCGGTGAGTCGCTCAAGGCAGACTTCGCCATGGATACGAATGGAGAGGGAGGGAATCGAGTAAAGTTGCATACACTGTGATGTTGGTGCTAGGCTGAATAAAATAGAGGCTTTCCAGGATGAGCTTGTCAACTAGGTGGAGGAGCTCAAAAATGAGCTAAATATGCAGCGTGATGCGCGGAAAGTATCGGAAAGACGATTTCAAGCAGCCGAGGAAAAGCTGAATAGGGCCGCCATTGTGCATGAGAATGGTCGGGACAATGGAACGCAGTTCCCCGACGTGACAGGAGAGGGAATGCCACCAGGAGAGGGAGTGCCGAACATCGGATGTAATTACAGCCGTATGGACAAGAACGGTACCGAGAGCGGCGCTGCTGCGCCGGCGTTGAGAGCGCCTCATGCGAAGCAAAATTCTATTAGCGGGTGGTACCCCTCTCCCACCTCTCGTTCGCACCGCCTTGATTGCCTCCTGCACTGCGCGTGTCTGGGCACGTTTCGTGCCGCGCGCGGTGTGTGCCTACGTGTGTGTGCGTGGACATTTCATACGAAGGGCGATGTACAATCTGTTTCACATTTAGGGGGAAACTCAGAGCGCATTGCATCGCGATGCGGCGAGAGCTTGAGTCAGGCGGCGGCAGCAGCTGCAGCAGCTCGCGCAGGTGCTCGAAAGGCGGGATCTTGAACGGCGTCGTCTGCTACGGCGGCGCGCACTGGTCGCATTGTCGGGAAACGTTCTAGTGTCAGTTACAGAGCGCCGATCTCATCGTTACTGCGTGAGATGAGCCGGTATTCTTTACTAAGCGTTGTGCAACGCCCACTGATACGCCTCGAAGGTAAGTTCATCGCTGCAGGGCAGTCATAGACGACATACTGATTCCATACATTCTTGACGGACAGTTTCTGGAAGGCGACCATATATTCTAACGCGATAGGTCACCGATCCGCACTGCTCGTGTTGTGCAAGATCTGCTGGAAGAGCGCGCAGTCACTCTCTTGGAGTGGCCGCCTCAATCTCTGGGCGCCAATATCATATAAAATGCCTGGGGCTTGTTGAAAGTATCGCTGCCGCACCATCCCCTTTATCAGTCGCCCGAGGATAGGCTTCGATCCACCATCGTCAGCGACAGACGTGCTGCGAATGAACACATCCCTGATCAAGTCATTCTACACTTCTCTGCCTTCCAGGATGAGCGCTGTCATCGCTGCTGCTGGGGACATGGAGAGATACTAACTGAAGTCCCGAGCGTGACGTGTCCAATTCCCCGCTGGTGGGCAGGGTCTGTCTGGTGTAGTGAATGATTGTCGAGAAAAATCACTTCCAGCTCATTGTCTTAACCTAAAACATTCCTTTAATCGTATCCGTTTGTTTCATCGTGTTCGACCCCCATAGTTATCATTGTTGAGTGATTTGTTTTCTTTTCGTGTCAAACAAAGGCTGAGCACGTTGCGCGCACATCTTGGTGCATCTTGTCGCTGTTTATTACGGTAGCACACACAGTGAAGAAATATACGTGCACGCGCTCAGTACCCCGGCCTTTCGAAAGAACAAACGAAGCATGGTGTCAAAAGAAGTTTGTGGAACTCCATTATCGCCAACGAAGGCTCAGAGTTTGGCGACGCACAATGTTTAGTAAAGAATATCAGCTGAGTTCCCGCAGTACCGATGAAATCGGTGCACTGCGCCTGACAGTAGCACGCTTCCCGACAATGCGGACAGCGCGCGCCGCCGCAGCAGACGACGCAGATCACGACACCGCCCCTCGAGCGTCGGCGCCTGCTTGAGCTGCCGCCGCCGCACGACTCCATTGCTTGCCGCATCGCGATGCAATACGTTCCGAGTTTTCCCCTAAGTGTGAAACAGACTGTATACGCTTCTATTTGCCTTTAAGAAGATCGGTACACTTGACGATTATTTTTATGGCTGCAATGCGGCGAAAGGGCTGCGTCTGCTTAACCATGTAAGTGACGCTGAGCAGGTAATTGGAAACGACATCGTATGTACCGCCGGAAAAATCGTCAGCACATACGATGCGGCACATACATACGGCACATACGAGCTAAAGTCATTTTTGCAGATTCTCACAATATGTTTGCTACAAATCCGTGCTGTCACTGATGGAGACAACGGACTTCCATCGACACTGTGCGGAAATAAACAAAATATATCGCTGCATAGCACATTTACGATATGCTCACACAACTTTACCTACTACGTCCCCTACAATATGGAATAGAGGCAGCAATGTAGACAGCTTGGCCATTTTTTAACAGTGCTCAAGAGATGGAAGTCGAAAGTATTAGTAATCATTCCTGCTTCTGCAATGCCGGCGCGACCAAGACACGGGCGTCTATCGTCCAATAACTCAATCGATCGGTGCAGTGGTCGGGAATGAACTCCGGTCATGTTCAATGCATCGTGCACATATTCAATTTCTCGGCACGCGTGAACTTCAGCCACTGCTAGCGCATACAACCGAAGTGGTTTCCATTCTTGGGCAGCGCACACACAAACGAAGCACGAGAAACAAGACAGGACAAGCGCTCGTCGAACGCTTCGTTTGCCACGTGCTTACTTCGCTCGGCGCACCGCAGTAATCCATGTCTGTCGTCTGCTTTTTTTCGTGCCATTTTCTTGTGAATTGGCAGAATATATCACTGGTGGCATCAACCCTTTCGTGTTTACATTGCGGTCGTGACACTTAACAACACAATAATTTCCGGTCATCCGAAGAGGCGCCGTCGCAAAGAAGAGACGTTGCGCGCGCAGCGCGTACTGAACGCGGGCGCTCCCGCCAAGGGAAGCGGCGGCGGAAACCTACACCCGTTGGAGATGAAATCGTTCCGCCAGGGGAGAAACGAGCGCTGGCGTCTAGGATGAAACTTGGCGTGCGGTCGTCCATAGGCTGTAACGTTTGTCGCCTATGTGCGCGCACCTCACGCGCATGTCCGCGCTCTCCCACACGCCCACTCGCACAGCGCTACTGGCATGGCGCCTCCTCTCCTGATCACCTCGTGAGCGACACAGGCAGTGAGGACAGCCTGCTGTACTACTCTGCTTCAGAAGATCTGTCGGATGACGGCGACTACTTGACAGTTGTGCTACAAAAAGGAAGGAGGAGAATCGCCACTCTTTCCTCGTCTTCAACAAGGACGACGGCGGCGGCGGCAAACGCCAATGACACGGCTCATACCATCCTCTTCTTGCCGGGAAGCCGACCGGCGACCTGAATCGGCTAAAGAGGCAAGCGATATCTGTCACACTGGACGCTCCTGGATGAAGACTTCTCCGTTGCCGAGGTCAGACAGGCCATTTTCGCACTCAATCGCAAGTCTGTGCCGTCTCCGGACGGATTCACCAACAGAATCTTGAGAAACCTCGACGACAACTCCATCGTCTTTCTTACCGACTAGATCAACGAGTCCTGAAAGAGCGGCGCTGTTCTTGCTGAATGAAAGACCGCCTGCACGGTGCTCATTGCCAAGCCCGGCAAGGCCCCAAACATCGAGAACCGCAGGTCAATTTTTTCAGCCTCCTGCGTCGGCAAAGTCATGGAGCGCGTCGCGCTCAACAAGCTCAACGGGTACCACGAAGCAAGGAAGTTTACATGTACAGCATAATCGGCTTACGCGCCGGACTCTCGATGCAGGATGCCATGAAACTAATCAAGCATCAGATTGTGGATGGCCGTTCCAGAGACGTCAAGGCTCTCCTCGGTCTGGATCTCGAGAAGGCTTTCAACAACGTGCTCCACAAATTCATCATCAAGACCATTTGAGACCTGGGTCTCGGTTCCAGATTCCACAGATACGTCAGCTCTTTTCTAACGGACAGGAAAGCGAAGCTTCGAATTGGAGACTTCCGCTCCGATAATGTGCCCCTCGGAGGGCGGGGAACTCTTCTGGACGCCGTCATCTCCACTACACTGTTTAACAGTTGTATGATTGGTCTATCCGAGAGGTTCGCACGCATCGAGGACGTCAAGCACACCATATACGCCGACAACATCATCATATTGTTCTCCGGCGGCTACGAGGGCAAAGTGGAAGAAGCCATGCAGGAGGCGATTGACGTGATCGAGGAGTACGTCCGCCCCACCGGACTTCGATGCTCCGCCGCCAAGTCGGAGCTTCTGCTTTACAGAAAAGAGGAGGGAGGAAGACCCAAACATTAGAAGACAGTCTCCGAAAGCACCATACGTCTTCGCGATTGTGACAGGCGGGAGGGGGGGAGGGGTCCTGGGCATGTATGTCGAATTTAACAGCGGAAACGGAACGGCTCTCCGCAACGTCATCGCAAAGGCCAGCAACGCTTTCCGTCTCGTTCGCAGAATCACAAACCGGCACCGAGAGATGAAGGAAAATAATGACTTCAACCTGATCAATGCCTTCGTGCTATGCTACTTCTCGTACACGATTTCTATGCACAACTGGCTCAGAGCGGAGCGAGACAAGTACAAAGCTCTCATGCGCAAAGTAGTCAAGAACGCTCTCCCGCTACCCACCAGGACCAATACCGAGGATCTCCTGGGTGTACATAACACCATCGAGGAGATTACCGAAGCCAAAGAACGCGCACAACTCGCTCGCCTGACCACCACAGCGGCAGGCAAACGCATCCTGGAAGAGCTGGTTTACCACACTGCGGGATTCCCGATGGTCAGTACCCCGATCCCTAGATGCATTCGAGACAAGTTCGACATGACCCCTGTGCCCCGAAACATCCATCCCGGCCACAACAAGGGCAGACGCAAGGCCAGAGCAGCGGCGATCCTCAAACAGATCAAGCAACAAGGCATTAGAGCAAGCTTCGTCGACGCTGCGGAGTAAAGCGATGGGAAGATCTCTGCCGTCGTTGTGGCGGCTCCAGTGGCAAGATTTGCAATAGCGTCTCGATGCGTACTTCACACCTCGGAGCCACCGATCTAGCCGCCATCGCCCTCGCCCTGATAGACGGTCATGGGTCCGAAATCTATAGCGATTCCAAAACGGCAGTTAGCGTTTTCAGAAGGGTTGCATCGCCATGCAAGCTGCTCGTCTTCTTAGCGGCTGGATTCCATATGTTCTCACGCGTCATTCCATTTACTGGTTTCCCGCTCACGTAGGGTCGGTCGAGGGTGCTCCTCCGAACATAAATGAGTCTGTTCAAGAGGCCGTGTGTGACCTCAGCGACCGTGCTGCCGCTGTAAGGAGCGCACTCCCCACTTCCCTACAGCCACATGGACACTCCCGCTAGTCACAAAAAGGTTAATAAATTCTCCTACATGTCTAGAAGGGTTCTTCCACCCCCTCACCCCAAGTTGAATAGGGCGCAAGCCGTTTCGCTAGACTTCTACATCATCATCATCATCATCATGTAAGCCTTACTACGCCCACTGCGGGGCAAAGGACTCTCCCGTGCTTCTCCAACTACCCCGGTCATGTGCTAATTGTGGCGATCTTGTCCTTGCAAACTTCCTAATTTCATTCATCCACTTAACTTTCTGCGGACCCCTGCCACGCTTCCCTTCTCCTGGAATCAACTCCGTAACCCTTAATGCCCATCGGTTATCTTCGTCCTCATTACATGTCCTGCCCATTCCCCCCCCCCATTTCTTTTTCTTGCTTTCAACTAAGATGGCATTACCTAGCGTTTGTTCCCTCTCCCAATCTGCTCTTGTCTTATCCCTTAACGTTACACGCATCATTCTTCTTTCGACAGCTCGTTGCGTCGTCCCCAATTTAAGCAGAAACCTTCTCGTAAACCTCCAGGTTTCTACCCCGTAGGTGAGTACTGGTAAAGCACAGCTGTTATACACTTTTCCTTTGAGGGATAATGGCAAGGTGCTGTTCATGATCCGAGAATGCCTGCCAAACGCACACCAGCCCATTCTTACCCTTGCGATTATTTCACTCTCATGATCCGCATCCGCTGTCACTACCTGCCCTAAGTAGGTGTATTCCCTTACCATTTCCTATGCCTCGCTACCTATCGTAAACTGCTGTTCTCTTCCGAGACTGTTGAACATTAGTTTTCTGCAATATAATTTTTACACCCATCCTTCTGCTTTGCCTCTCCAGGTCATTGAGCATGCATTGCTATGGGTCCCCTGAGTTACTAAGCAAGGCAATATCATCAGCGAATCGCAAGTTACTAAGGCATTCTCCATTAACTCTTATCCCCAATTCATCCCCCAACTCAGGTCTCTGAATACCTTCTGTAAACATGCTGTGAATAGCATTGGAGAGATCGTATCTCCCTGCCTGACGCCTTTCTTTATTGGGATTTTGTTGCTTCCTTTATGGAGGACTACGGTGGCTGCGAATCCGCTATAGATATTTTTCAGTATTTTTGCATACGGCTCGTCTACAACCGGATTCAATAATGCCTGCATGACTGCTGAGGTTTCGACTGCTGAGGTGCCACTGGTACTGTATAAATCTTAATAGAACTCCTCATCCATTTAAAATATTTCCGCCATATTAGTAATAATATTGCCGGCTTTGTTTCTTAACGCATACATTTGATTCTTGCCTATTCCTAGTTTCTTCTTCACTGCTTTTAGGCTTCCTCCGTTCCTGAGAGCATGTTCAATTCTATCCATATTATACTTCCTTATGTCAGCTGTCTTACGCTTGTTGATTAACTTGGAAAGTTCTGCCAGTTCCATTCTAGCTCTGGGGTTAGAGGCTCTCATACGTTGGCATTTCTTAATCACAACTTTCGTCTCCTGCAATAGCTTACTGGTATTCTGTCTAACGAAGTCACCACCGACTTCTATTGCAGAGTCCTTAATGATGCCCATAAGATTGTTGTTCATTGCTTCAACACTAAGGTCATCTTCCTGAGTTAAAGCCGTATACCAGTTCTGTAGCGCAATCCCGAGTTCCTCCATTTTCCCTCTTACCGCTAACTAATTGATCGGCTTCTTATGCATCAGTTTCTTCCGTTCCCTCCTCAAATCTAGGAAAATTCGAGTTCTTACCATCCTATGGTCACTGCAGCGTACCTTACCGTGCACGTCCACATCTTGTATGATGCCAGGGTAAGCCCACAGCATGAAGTCTATTTCATTTCTAGTTTAGCCATCCGGGCTCCTCCACGTCCACTTTCGGCTATCCCGCTTGCGGAAGAAGGTATTCATTATCCGCATATTATTCCGTTCTGCCAACTCTACTAATAACTATTCCCTGCTATTCCTAGAACCTATGCCATATTCTATTGCATAGGTATCATAGCTATCATAGGTACTATATTTATGGCATATGTAGCATAGGCATCAGTAGAGTGTGGTTTGTTTTGAATTTACCTATCGCCGATTCCACGCCTTCGTACAAGCTTTCGACCTCCTGGTCATCATAACTGGATGTATGGGCTGGATGTACATTTACGACCTTCAATTTGTACCTCTTATTAAAGGGAAGCTGAAGAGTCTATCGAATTCAATAAGACGCTCATATGCGGATGCGGGAACTTTATAAACCATGAAGGTAAAATTTTGGGGGGGATTTTTCACTTAGGAGTGACGCAATCGTCGGTTAAAATTGCGCTGTAGCCCCGCGCCCCGTCGAGCGCCGCGCGCTGCTGCTGACGCTGACGATGCGAGCGGAGACCGGAAACGGCGGCGTAGTGACGTCAACACTGGTGTTCCGCTCCTTCGCAGTCTCCGCGACCGTGCCTTACCGGGCTTATTTCTGCGTGCGTGCCCTCCTAATCTGCTTTGCTCGACCCTACATTCGTTTATTTGTGTGTATATAGGAGTGGTAGTTGACGTGCGGAGCATCAATTGAACTTTTAGGCCGATCATGCCGGCGTTCTGTGCAGCCTACGCTTGCACGAACACCAGCGGCCGCTACGATGTTCCGATGTTCCATTAGTTCCTGCAAGACAAGAAGCTTTCAGCTAAGTGGGAGGCTGCTCTGAAGCGAAACAACTTCAAGCGCTCAAGAGCAACAGTGCTGTGCTCGAACCACTTCCGTGACGATTACTACCGGCGTTTATCAATAGTGCGTGATTTGGGTTTCCTAAAAAAATTGTTAGCACGCTGAGCGGAAGGTGCATGTTTATCGCCCACCCTTGACGGAGTCTCATTGCCAAGCGCCTCGAATTTTCTATTCGCACATGTGTTGTGAAACAGCCTGAATGGAGCTACCATAACGCACTGCCAGCGAAAAGTTTGCATGTGTTAGAAAGCCTGCTCACGCCAAGGCGCTGCGCTCCCCCTTCTCTCGCACACATAAGAAACCGACCATCTCACGTAGCCGACGGAATTCGCCCGTTACGAGTGGCGTGCGGATGGCGCGCTGACGAAGGTTCTATACTACCCGTGCTACAACAGCCGGTAAACTTTTCCCACGTTTAAACCGTCTGTGTAGATTGCCGACAGCTTTGGAGCAGCGCACAAATGCTGAAGATCCCATCACCGCTTACGTTCTACGAGGAGGCATGCAGGAACATAACACTACAGTTGTTTGCCCGGAAACGTACTCACTGGAACGCTGAATGCAGCTTAGCAAAAAACATACTCGCCAAGGAACATTTCCAACACAAGGAGATGCTAACACTTCCCCTTCGTTCGCGTGGAAAGCAGTGCTTGCACCAGCATTTTTTGCTTCTTGGAGAGGCCGGCTCTTCGCAATCGGCTCGTACATGTAGTATGTACAAGTATGTACGTGCGTGCAGTATGTACAAGTACAAACCCCTTAAAAGTGATCTTGCACACGACAGCGACAGCGCTACAAACGAAGCGATGGCTCTCGCGTTCACTCGTCGTCTGCAAGCCGAACTCCACGCAATCGACGGCTTTGAGCGACGACTTCCCGGTATGAGGGCAGCAATATACGCGCCGAAACTAGCGTGACGCATGCTTTATCAATTTAAGTTGAAGTATTTTACTGAAGAAGGAGCACAAAATATTTCTGAAGGTCTTGCACTAGGTTCTTATTCTTGCTCGTGTAAAATTCAATAGTTTGCTCGTTCCGTGCGAGAAACAGTAGTATTTGTGTTATGTACATCAAGTTTTGGCTTCGCACAATTGCCTAGTCGCTCATAGCATTTCCGGGCGACGAGCGACGAGTTCTAGATTTCTAAGAACGAGCGATCGAGCGACAACACCGAGCGATTTGTTCAAGCGACGGCCCGTTTTGTCGCTCGAAGCCGTCGCCCGTCACCGTCGCGCGCAAAGTCGCTCTCGTAGAGTTTGGACTTAACGCCGAACTCCTCAGAGAAACGCAAGCTCTCGAACATTTCTATTACCGTCTCAGCAAAACACCACCAAACTACTTTGCACCGTGCTTCGTGTGCAGCGGCAGCAGTCGGTCTGGACGAACACCATTGTTGACGTCACGAGGCGCGCGACCAATGACAGGCGGAAACGAGGCGCGCGAGCTGGGCGTGTCTGCTGCTGCACTTTTCGTCGAAATGAAATATGTTTGCGCTTTCTTTCGCTCAATTTCGATGTGATATTTGAATTCAGAGGGTTGAAAACCATGGCCTACTGCTCTTCACTCATTTTTTCTGGAAAAGCTATCAGCTTCCCTTTAATTTTCACAAGACCTGCCACCCTCTCGTTAACGCTATAAAATTCCTGTATGTTACCAGCTACATCATTATTAATCAGGAATCCGACTCCTAGTATATGGTTACTTTGGCCTCCTAACCTCACTGAGCTCTATTATATCCCATTTACTACCTGCTAATTCCTCCAATAGCACTGCTAGACTCGCCTCACTAGATAACGTTCTAGTGGTAAATGTTGCCAGGTTCAGATTCCAATGACGGCCTGTCCGGACCCAGCGATTCTTAGCACTCTCTGCTGCGTCACAGGTCTGACCATCGCCGTGGTCAGTTGCTTCGCCGCTGCTGAGGACTTCTACAGAGCAGCATATATTCGTGTCTGTTCGTTCGACACGAGGTTTACGGCAATGTACATCGCGACGACGCTTGCCCGTCCTGCGGGCAGACCTCCACTCTAGTACACATGCTCTGGGAGTGCGGGTCGACGCACCCCAAGTTTATCAAGGAGGAGTGGGGTCGCTTCTGCATAGCCCCAGTCTATACACGCAACTCCTGGCTGTCCGGCATGCCCGTGACCGGACCAGTGGGCTACACCTGCCGGTCTTCACGTGGTACTAGGCGGGTGCGCGATGAATTCGCCATTCTTCACGGGACCTGGAATAAGGTTTCGTCACTCACTCACTCACTATGTACCGGACCTACAGAACTTTATAGATAGATAGATAGATAGATAGATAGATAGATAGATAGATAGATAGATAGATAGATAGATAGATAGATAGATAGATAGATAGATAGATAGATAGATAGATAGATAGATAGATAGATAGATAGATAGATAGATAGATAGATAGATAGATAGATAGATATTGTGGCGCAGCAGTTATCACGACGTTTATTACGCGTCAAAGATACGGCGAACCGACCACGCCCACAGCACGGACACACTCGAGAGCCAGCCCCACAAGCGATGGTGAAGAGGGACCCCGTATGAATCCCACATGATGATGATCATGTACAGCTGACAAAGAATAGCTTAGAAATTCCCACTTAGATGTCCCCTCGCGTGAGAGCGGCCATCCTAGCCGCAATTCAAAGGGACGGCGAACGCCTCGGGAAAGGCTTCATACGGGAAACGAGGACAACCTAAGCGGTGCGGCAGCGGTGGTCATTTGGAATAATAACTGGTACCACGCGATAATTAACCGGAGAAGTCTGCTCCAAGACTTTGTAGGGGCCGATCAACCGAAGCAGAAACTTGTCACGCAAGCCAGGAGTACGAAGTGGTGTCCGGGGAGCACATCCTCGCCAGGGCGGAAGCACACGACGCGATGAGAGGCGTCATAATGCTGCTTGCGGTCGTGTTGCCATGCTTCGGTGTTGATGCGAGCGAGCTGGCGACAACTCAGAATGCGGGACACATATTCTTCACAGAAGTATAGAAATTGATGAACAGTTATTGCGAAGAAAGAGACTCCAAGACAAGAAGAGGGCGAACGACCGCAGACTCGGCTAAATGGCGAGTAACCGGTCGTGCGTTGAACGGCGGTATTATACGCAGACGTCACGAATGGCGAAATTGCGTCCCAGTTTCTGTGATCCCTTTCGATGTACATGGCCAGCATGTCCGACAGCGTGCGATGAAATCGTTCTTTGAAGCCGTTGGTTTGCGCGTGGTAACTGGAGGTAGTCTTGTGGGTGGTTCCCGAGGCTCTGAGTACTTCGTCTAGTAGTTGCGAGAGGAATACTTTTCCACGGTCGCTCAGGAGGACGCGAGGAGCACCGTGACGCAGTATTAAGGATGGAATTATGAATGCAGCAACTTCAGAGGCTGAGGCAGAACTCACACAAGTTGTTTCGGCGTAGCGTGTCAAGTGATCAACGGCTGTCACAATCCACCGCTTACCAGTAAGAGTCACAGGAAGAGCACCATACAGGTCAATGCCAAAGGCTTCAAATGGTTGCGACGGACAAGCAGCCGGATGCAGTTGTCCACTTGGAGCTGATGTATGGAGCTTTCGACGCTGACATAGGGCGCAGGAAGCGACATACCTTGCTACACTGGCGGACAATCCATGCCAGTAGAAGCGACCTTTGATGCGGTCGTAGATTTTCTAGAAACCAAGCTTGACCAGCTCACGAAGCCTGCACGACATGAGCACGTAGAGAGCGTGCCAGGACAGGAACCTAGCGTTGACCGTCAGGGTGATAGCCATGACGGTACAGGACGCGGTTGTCAATCTTAAATTGCACCAGCCGTCGACGAAGGCGGGCGTTAGGCGGGCGCGAAGCTCCTTGAAGGTGGTATATGATGCGCCGACAGTAAGAGCCGGCAAGTTGATGAGATTGGAAGAATTTGTTGTCGTGGGGAGGCATCTCATCGATAGTGGCCAACAAGAAAGCATGTGAGGAGAGTTCGTGCAAAACCTTGTCAGGGATGGTAGTTGGAGGTCCATTGCATGGTGTCGTAGCAAGCGGACAGCGAGAAAGCGCGTGTGCATCTTGGTGTTCTTTTCCGCACTTGTAGGTATTAGTAAAGTCGTGTTCTTGCAGACGAAGGATCCACCGACCAAGTCGTCCAGACAAGTTCTTCAGCGTCGAAAGCCAGCATAATGCATGATGGTCTGTAACGATCCTAAAATGGCGGCCGTGAAGATCAGGTCAAAACTTCTGCACAGACCAAATGATAGCTAGGCATTCCTGCTCCGTGATGGTGTAATTCTTTCCAGCGTTTGTCAGAACGCGACTTGCATATGCGACGACCCTCTCACTTAAGTGTCGTCCCGCTGTAGGAGAATGCCACCAATGCCGTGACCACTAGCATCCGTATGCAGGAGGGTAGGAGCAGCTTCATAAAAATGGCGTAGTACTGATTCAGATGTGAGTGCGCGCTTCAGATGGGCGAACGCAGATTCACATTCGGGAGACCACACAAAGGGAACATTAGAACTCAGTAATTTGTGCAGAGGTGACGCTATTGAGGCGAAGCCTCGTGTGAATCGGCGAAAATAGGAAGCGAGGCCTGGGAAACTACGCAAATCTTAGGTGTTTTCGGGACGAGGGAAGTGCCGAACTGGCGAAACCTTGTCAGGATCAGGATGAATGCCATCGTTGCTCCCAATATGACCTAGTACCTTGATCGTCTCGCTCGCAAAATGGCATTTCTTGGTGTTTAGCTGAAGTCCAGCGTTAAACAGACACGTGAAAACTTCATCAAGACGTTGCGGGTGCTGAGAGAAGGTTGAAGAGAAAACAACAATATCGTCCAGATTGCACAGGCAAGTCTTCCACTTCAGGCCACGAAGAACGGCGTCAATCATGCGCTCGAACGTTGCGGGCGCATTGCAGAGGCCGAATGGCATAACATTAAACTCGTAGAGCCCATCTGGCGTTGAAAATGCTGTTTTCTCTTTATCGTCCTCATGCATAGGTATCTGCCAGTAGCCTTAACGCAGATCGATGCTGTAGAAGTACTAGGCACCCTGTAGGGAATCTAAGGCATCGTCTATTCGCGGCATACGGTATACATCCTTGCGTGTGATCTTGTTAAGTGCTCGGTAGTCGACACAAAATCAAACAGAGCCGTCTTTTTTTCGAACCAGAACAACGGGGGAAGACCAAGGGCTAGCAGAGGGGCGCATAATGTTCCGTTGGAGCATGTCGGCGACGTTATCGTCAACGACTTTACTCTCGGCTAGCGATACGCGATATGGTCTACGGCGCACGATGGATGTACCATCGGTCTCTATCCGATGCGTCGTAATCGGTCTTTCCCAACGAAGCTGAATGCGCGTAAAACTAAGCTTCATGTTTTTGGAGCAAAGCAAGCAATTGTTCTGACTGCGAAGGTGTCAGGTCGGAAATGATGGCAGCTGCAAGAGCTGAAGTAGATGCGGCCCACCACTCCACCACTATATATATATATATATATATATATATATATATATATATATATATATATATATATATATATATATATATATATAATGAAGAAGAAGAGCACAAGGAGAAGAGCGCCAGGGTACACCTGATGCTGCATTGGTAGAGCCTCACCAACTTGGTCTGCAATAACCCGTCGGAGCGTAGGGGCGACCTGTGTAGGAGGGCGGTAGCGGCTGCCGTTGGGGTAGCTCAGCGAAGGGCAGTAGAGTAAGCTGACGCGCAATTTCCTCCCGCACGAAAACTTGGATTTCTGTCAGCAAGGAGGAGCGATCAGGGAAGACTGGCCTGGAAGATAGGGCCTCGTCAGCCACTGAGGGGCACCTGGTCAAATCGCGCTGCCTCGACAACTCGTCGTAGCTTTGGCAAGAGTTTATGAGCTCTGCTACAGTGCACGGCCTCTTGGCGATCAACATTTGGAAAATGTCATCGGCGATGCCCTTCAAAATGTGCTTGTTTCTCATTTTTGGCCATAGAAGCACCCACACGTTTGCATAGGCCGAGAACCTCTTCGATATAACAGGTGAATGTTTCACCGGATTGTTGCGCTCGCTCTCGTAACCGCTGCTCGGCGCGCAACTTGTGAATGGCGGGGCGACCGAGAACTTCAACGAAACTGGCCTTGAGCGCGGACCAGGACTGAAAGTCGGCTTCGTGATTTTTAAGCCACAGGTGAGCTACTCCCACAAGGTAGAAGATGGCGGCATTTAACTTGGCGGTATCGTCCCATCGATTGTGCAAGCTCGCCCGTTCGAACGTGGACAACCAGTCATTGACGTGCTGCTCATCCGTACCGCTGAAAACCGCTGGATGGCGTTGCGGGACAGCTCCAGAGAAGGCAACGGATGGTGGCGGCGAGGGCGGATGGGGAGACTCAGGCATGACGGGAGGCAGAGTCCGAGACCGGAGTTCCAGAGTGTAGATGTTCTTGAATACCCAGCACCTCCACCTAATGTAATGGGGTGTATTGAACAGTTCCGTTGGTAGCGCCTGTTCGTAATCGAGAAGGCAGGTCTCGCAGAGCAGGACCAGCTGGTTCCCCGAACGGCTCACGCTCGTGCTAAGCACTAGCGATCCGGCTGGTCCACTGTTTGTCTGCAGGCACGGAACAGACGATCTGGCTGCCTTTGTCCTTGTGCTCTTCTTCTTGATTACAATATATATAGTGAAATAGAAGAAAGGGGCTAACCGAGGGGCCATTTTTAACAGCGGAACTGTTTGAGCTTTCGTTCCGTCGTGGAGCGTTACCGAAAAATTCAACGCAACTGTGAGCCGCTTCGCGTTGCCTAGCGACCACCTTCAAGAGCACCGCGCTACGTGGTCTCCTCGCAGCCCACGCCGGTTAGGCGGGGTGGTGACGTCACAGGCGAGTAAAAGGGTGGAACAGCCAGCTCAGCGACACACTTCTCGAGATCGCTTGGCTTACCGCCGAGAAAGAGATACCGGCTTGCGACTGCTCGAGAACTTCAAGCGTGAAGCCGGCCAAGACACGGGGGTTTCGAACGGCCGATTCCAGCGCGAATTTCTGGGTCTAGGGCTTTGGCACAGCTGTCGCGTCTGCGACCTACAAGGAAGCTCGGTGCGCGGCCTTGTGTGTTGTGTGTTGTGTTCCACGTAATACCCGCAAGGTTGCGGCTCAGTGTCAAGTCCGGGCTGGTGTCCGCGCTGACACTGTTGCCAATTCTCGTGGGGGTGTTAAAGTTGTTGTGTATTGTGAGCTGGAGCACTTGTACCAGCGGAACTACGATCGACGAAGGAGAGCCGATCCGGCCAATCGAGCCGACGCCGCCGCCGACAAACGCCGTCGCCGATCCGAGGTTTCGGGCCAGAGACAACGAACGCTGCCGACTGAATGCTCGCCGCCGCCGGGAATCTGTTCTGGGAATACGCGTCACAGAGAACTTTCAACGCCAAGCCCGCATATACACGGGAATTTCTCGACGTGAATTTCTCTGCATGCTTAGTGTTTGGGCACAGCAACCGCGTCTGTGACCGGCTCTGGTTCCACGTGGATCTCTCCACGAGGAGCTCGCTGCGGAATTTCGAACAGAAGAGCTCGGCCTTGCAAGCGCTTCGCGAAGCCTTTCCCGACGCCACCGACCAAGAGGATGGTCGGACGTCGAGGACGAGGACCAGATCCACGATGTTGACGACTGGTACTGAATCATTGTACATATAAATTGTGAATCACGTACTGGGGCTTGTATGCGTGTGACTTGCTGGGGCTTGTGTGGCTTACCGGCCTGGCCGTGTATGACCTCGCAAAAAAGTCGGCAAAACTTGGTGACAATTTGTGAAAGCATAGTTAGGAGATGCATACCCTCGTATGACAGCAAAACCTAGCAACGCTTGGTATGAGCATAGCCTAGCCATCCATAAAGTCGCAAAATTTAGCAAATGCCAGCAACACTTAGTACGAGCCTACCCGAGTCATGTATAACCTCGCAAATCAGCAAATGCTAGCAATACTTAGCAAAAGCCGGAACTAGCTCTACTGTGACCCAGCCTTGAACAATTAGTGCAAACCGCCCACATTTTTCTTTTATTAATCTTATCATAAGAAGCCAACAAACAATGACACCATGAACCACAGGCGGAATTAATTGTACTTGCTAATTGAATTAAATAAATTATGAATTATTGTAAATGAAAGTGTATGAAGAAAAAACTTGCGGCAGGTGGGGAATGATCGCACATCTTCGCATTACGCTTGCGATACTTTACCAATTGGGCTACTGCGGCGCCGTCTCCCGATCTGCTTTCTTGAGTATTTATGTTTTACTGCTAGAATCAAATATAGGAGCGCTAGCCAGCGCCACTATTCACAAACTTTGGCGGCGGATGTGGAAGATCGTTTCTGCCAAAAAGTTCACGGGCGCGTGATCTTTTTGGGTGAAGGCAAATGGTCCCTAAACCCACACATGCTACCTGGAGGCATCAGTCATGCCGTATTCACGACCCATGTTATGTAATCAACCAGAACAAAAGGGTTAACCGAGGCCCGAATTTTATAATCATACGAAGCTAACAAACAGTGACACCAAGGACAACATCGGGGAAGTTACTTGTGCTTACTAATTGAATTAAATAAATGATATATAAATGTAAATGAAAGTGGATGAAATATAATGTAAATATAAATCAAAGTGATTTGGTGGCAACTCGAAGACGACAACCTTTACTAGGAGTCTTGATCACAAATGTATGCTACATACGTCCTCTGGACAGCGTAATTATTACTAGCGGAAATGATGTTATATTTGCGAATGACATTATCTCTCATGTACTGGCATGGGATATAAAAACAGATCCGTGCGGCACTGGACTGTGCAATTGGTCAGAGGATAACATTATATGAACACTCCAGGCGCATTTCTGCCTGCACCGAAGCCGTCGCCGTGAGGTTGCGTATGCTATCCAAGGGCCAGAAAATTGTCGCCGCGTGCCACTTCGCCGCTTTACGTATGTGCGAGTGAAAGCGTGCGAGGGTGACCCGATGATCGCGGCTCAATCTCGTCCACGCAACGCAGAGATGTAGAGGGCGGGGAGTGTAAGCGTGCCGTCTTCCGTCGCGCGCTAGGTTCCGCGGGAAGAGAAGGGAGGGGGCAGGTTCCTACTCCAGGCGGCCTGGGCGGCCGCGCGCGCCCTCCCAGGCCGCTGTATCTTTAAAACCAGCTGAGACGCCGACAGTCAGCCGCGCGCTGTGTTTTCGCAGCTTAGTTCCGGTTGATGCGAGATGCAGCAGGAAGGTCAATTCAATCGCTGCTGCGGCCCCGCTGCCTTACTCCAGCGTTCTCACGGCGAGTTTTCGTGGTCATCGAATGAGATGTGTTCATATTTGCTTGTGTGCGTGTGACCTCATGCTTCTTAATTTAGTTAGTGTGGCTATGTCTACAAGTTTATACGGCCGATAAAACTACTATCCTTACTTCGGACAGCTAATCGCCCACTCATTTGCTATCGCAATCGATGCTTCTCCATTCGGGCGACACTAACTGTGACTGTTTTTATCTAAAAGTATAGCCACCAGGCGCGGGATCAGTTTTGACCGGCGGCGCCACGAATGCAATGGCATGTGAGCAACACATCCTAGTATGTGTTGGCTGGATTCAGAAGGTGCTGCCGCCAGTTACATTGTTTTAATATTGTTACGTAGGAAGACACCGACGAAAAGCTATTTACAAGTAAATTTACAAGGCAATACGCCGCAGTTGGCCAAGAGGCAACAGCCCGCGCTAGCTTCCAATCGTCGTCGTCGTCTTCTTACTGCTCGACTCTTCGTCATTGGAAATACTATCCCGTAGCACTACCCCCGGCGGCAAAAGCGCCGTGCCGAAACGACTAAAGGCCGGACTCTGAAGCAGTGTGCCTACTGACGTGCACGACATCACTAGATGCCAGAGTAGATGACGAGGTTGAGCTCACAAGAGCAATTTCGTACGTCACAGGCGTCACTTGGCGCAGCACGCGGTAGGGCCCTGTGTATCGCGAAAGGAGCTTTTCTTAAAAACCGACGTGACGAGAGGGCGACCACAGGAGCATGAGTGCACCAGGCGAAAACTGTACGTCACGGTGGCGGGCGTTGTACTGATGCTGCTGCGTGGTTTGCGAGTCCGTCAGTCGAGCGCGGGCAAGCTGGCGTGCGTGGTCGGCGAGGGCGATGGCATCGCGCGCATACTCGGTTGTTGAGATCGCAGCAGGAGGAAGTACCGTGTCAAGGGGCAAGGTCGGTTCGCGACCGTACAGTAGATAAAATGGAGAAAGTCCGGCGGTGTCGTGCCGGGAAGAATTATAAGCAAATGTGACGTAAGGAAGGGCAACGTCCCAGTCGTGGTGGTCCTTCGAAACGTGCTTGGACAGCATGTCGGTAAGAGTACGGTTTAACCGCTCTGTCAGGCCACTGGCTTTTGTTGAATAGAGCAGGAACGCACAATGTCGGCGATAACTTTCGAGAGGAAGTTACGACCACCGTCAGTAAGCAGCTGTCGCGGGGCGCCATGCACTAAGATAATGTCACGCAAGAGAAAGTCCGCGACGTCAGTAGCGCAACTGGTAGGGAGAGCCCGCATGATAGCGTATCGGGTGGCGTGATCAATTGCGACGGCTACCATTTCTTCCCAGAGGATGACGTGGGAAAGGGACCGAGGAGGTCAAATCCAACACGAAAGAACGGTTTCACAGGGACGGTGATCGGGCTGGAGATGACCGGGAGGTAGCACCTGAGGTGTTTTCCGACGCTGGCAGGGATCACAGGCAGCAACATAGCGTCGGACGAAGCGAGCGAGACCAGGCCAATAGAAGCGGCGGCGGACGCGGTCGTACGTGCGGGTTACCCCAAGATGTTCTGTAGTGGGTGCGTCGTGCATCTCAAAGAGCACAGTCTGTCATAGATGTTTTCGCACGACAAGAAGAAGATCAGGGCTATCAGGGAGGAAGTTCCTTCGGTACAGAATGCCGCCCTGGAGGGCATATGGGCGAACGGATGCGTCGGTACGTGTAGAGCGCAGACGCTCGATGCGTACTCGCAGCGATAGGTCTCTGTACTGCTCATCGGCGATGTTAGCGAAGGCAGACACAGAGAAAATGCCGTCGGCGGTAATACAGTCGGCGTCGTCAGGCTCGTCTACCGGGTAGCGAGACAGGCAGTCAGCGTCCTTGTGTAGTCGGCCAGATTTGTAGGTGACAGAGAACGAATATTCTTGGAGGCGTAAGTCCCAGCGACCAAGTCTTCCTGTAGGGTCTTTCAATGAGCATAACCAGCAAAGCGCGTGATGGTCTATGACAACGGAAAAGCGTCGGCCATATAAGTATGGGCGGAACTTCGCAACCGCCCAAACTAGGGCCAGACACTCACGCTCAGTGATGGAATAGTTGCGCTCCGCGGGCGAGAGGAGCCTGCTAGCGTAAGCGATAACACGGTCGTGGCCACGCTGGCGTTGTGCCAGTACTGCGCCAATTCCGTGACCGCTAGCATCAGTACGGACTTCGGTAGGCGCAGAAGGATCGAAATGGGCCAGAACGGGAGGCGTTGTGAGAAGGTCGATTAGAAGTGAGAATGCAGAGGCCTCGTTATCGCCCCACTGGAAAGGGGCGTCTTTTTTCAAAAGCTCGGTTAGTGGTCGTGCTATGGCCGCGGCGGAAGTACGGCGGAAGTACGAGCAAAGGCCGATGAAGCTGCGCACATCCTTGACACACTTTGGAAGAGAGAAGTGCGTAACAGCATGGATCTTGCCTGGGTCCGGTTGCACTCCGTTCGCGTCAACGAGATGTCCAAGGACGGTAATCTGGCGACGGCCGAATGGGCACTTCGATGCGTTGAGTTGCAGACCGGCTCGCCGAAAAATGTCCAGGACTGCTGAGAGGCGCTCGAGGTGCGTAGCGAATGTTGGGGAGAATACTATAACCTCGACCAAGTAGCACAGGCACGTGTACCATTTGAAACCGTGAAGAAGGGAGTCCATCATGCGTTCAAAAGTGGCAGGAGCGTTACATAGACCGAACGGCATCACTTTGAATTTATAAAGACCATCGGGTGTTACAAAGGCAGTCTTCTCGCGGTTGAGATCGTCCACGGCAATCTGCCTATAGCCGGAGCGAAGGTCAATAGAGGAGAAATAGCGAGCACCGTGGAGGCAGTCAAGGGCGTCATCGATCCGAGGTAGGGGATACACGTCCTTTTTGGTAACCCTGTTAAGGTGCCGATAATCCACGCAAAAGCGCCATGAGCCATCCTTCTTTTTTACCAGCACAACAGGTGACGCCCATGGACTACATGACGGTTCAATAATGTTCTTGGCAAGCATTTTGCGAACTTCGGTGTGAATAACTTGACGCTCAGCCGGTGATACTCGATACGGGCGGCGACGGATAGGAGGGGCATCGCCGGTATTAATGCGATGCTTAACAGCTGTTGTTTGGGCCAAAGGACGATCGTTAAAGTCAAAAATATCTTGGTAGGAAATCAGAACGTGGTAGAGCGCACGAGCGTGCTCGGACGGCATGTCGGGTGCAATCATTTTCTGTAAGTTGGCGATGGTTCGAGTTGCCGACTGCGATGGTAGAGGAGGATCTGCTGATTTGTCGTCTACTGAAATCGATGCTACAGAGCGATCCTCGAATGAGCAAAGTTGGGCCAGAGACATCCCGCGGGGAAGCACTTGTGTCGTCAAGCCAAAATTGACCATTGGCAGGCCGACGCAATTCGCCGTAATAGATAAAACTGTATTATGAGGTACTGTGATCCCGTGTGTAAGGAGGACGTCTTGCATAGGAGCCGCGATGTAGTGACCGTCGGGGACTGGTGGGGATGACACGAAGTCAAGGTAAGTCAGTGCTGAAGGTGGCAAACGAACGAAGTCGATGGAACTGAGGTGAGTAGGGTGTTGTTCAGCGGGATCCAGAACAGGCAGGTCGAGGCGGAGAGTACTGGCGGAGCAATCGATGAGAGCAGAATGTCCGGAGAGGAAGTATAAGCCGAGGATGATGTCGTGGGGACAGTGAGCGATGACTGTGAATAGCACGGTAGTGCAGCGATCGGCGAAGGAGACGCGGGCGGCACACGTACCAATTACAGGGGCTGTTCCGCCATCGGTGACACGTACAACAGGCGTCGTGGCGGGCGTGATTATTTTCCTCAGCCGGTTGCGAAGATCAGCGCTCATTACCGACAAATGCGATCCAGTGTCTGTGAGAGCAGATAGAGGAACAGCGTCGACTTGCACGTCAAGAAGGTTCAGATGAGTGGGCAACGTCAGGAGAGGATTTTCGGCGTAGGGAGCAATGCAGCGTCACCTCGAGGCGCTGCATCGTCTAGTTTTTCGGCTGGGAGGGGCGTCCGAAGGGAGTCGGCCAACAGGAGCGACGGGGCTGGGGGAGCGAGATTGTCGTCGTTGGGGCGAAGGTGAACGAGAATAGGGGCGGTTCGGCGCAGGAGAATCGGTGGCGGCATTATCTGAGCGGGCAGCATAGGGACGAGAAAGGCCACCTGGGGGCGAGAGCAGGCAGTATATGTAGACTGGTTCGGGGAACTCCAGCGACTGCGACAGTGTCGAGAATGTGCCCAATTCGATGGCAGTGAAAACAAATTGGCTTGTCGTCTGCAGTGCGCCATTCAGAGGGGGTGCGGAAACGTGGTGTGTAAAAAGGTGCGGGACGGGGCGGAATCGACGAAACCGGGTGATGGGTCGAGCAGATGGTGTGGATAACCATGTTGGCGAACTCCTGGCGGAGTACTGCCTGGTTGAGGGAAACAGTGACTGCAGGTGCATTGGAGGGGCTGGAGTCAAAGGCAGCCGGATAGGCGGCCTCGATCTCACGCCGGACAATCCTGGTAACATCGCCAGTGTTGTTGGGACGAGGAGCGTCGGCACAGGAAGATGTAGCTGGGGTGTTGGGCAGACGGGCAAACTGTTGGTCGATACGTCGGCTTTTAGCGAGTTCCAGGCGGTGGCAATCTTTTTTAACTGCATCCACTGTCGCCACCTTGTTAAATACGAGCACGTTGAAGGCGTCATCGGCAGTGCCTTTGAGGATGTGGGAGACCTTGTCTGACTCAGTCATGTGTGCGTCAACTTTGCGGCACAGAGCCAAGACGTCCTGAATGTACGTGGCGTAGGGCTCCGTTGACGTCTGCACACGACCGGAAAGCGCCTTCTGCGCGGCAGGTTGGTGACCGTAGGGGTTGCCGAACAAGTCTCGGAGCTTTTGCTTAGGCGAATCCCAACTGGTGAGCTCATCTTCGTGCGTCCGATACCAAACTCGAGGTGTGCCACCGAGGTAAAAGGCTACGTTGGCGAGCATGATAGTAGGGTCCCACCGGTTATTGCGGCTGACGCGTTCGTACAGGCTGATCCAGTCCTCGACGTCTTCCCCATCTTTCCCCGAGAATACGCCAGGATCACGGGGAGCGGGGAGAGTGATTTAGGTCGTCGAAGTGGCAGCAGGTGTTGGAGCTGGCGGAGTCGAGTTGTTGTCGCCGGGAGCCATGAAGGAAAGCTCGACGTACCGTCCCCTGCGAAGCTCCGTGACGAGGTACAGGGAACGTCCACCTCCACCAGATATGTTACGCAGGAAGACACCGACGAAAAGCTATTTACAAGTATATTTACAAGGCAATACGCCGCAGTTGGCCAAGAGGCAACAGCCCGCGCTAGCTTCCAATCGTCGTCATCGTCTTCTTACTGCTCGGCTCTTCGTCATTGCAAATACTATCCCGTAGCAATATGTTCACTCGTTTTTTTTTCTGCTTGGAGTTGCTGAAATACCAAGTGATACAAAATCTGATCCAGCATGTGTTTTTGGGTGCACGAACAGTTCCTGAAACATGACTGAGGCTGGTCAGGCCATTCGCTTCAATCGTTTTTCATAGCGTCCTCACCAGAATTAACGACGGAAAGGCTGAATACGCGCGATCTGCAGGCAACAATACGTACAGCGCTCAGCAACTAAGAGGCAATGCTCGAAGCGCATGGTTGCCGGCGCTTTTTGCACCGACTGTATGCGCAGGTGATACCGAGATGATGCATTGAGGCATACAGTGAGAGAGAGAGCCTTTGTGACGCTTTGTGACTGCATTTGATCTCACGACAGTCAGCTAGAGCTCAGCTATTGCGTAGAAAAAAGACCATGGCAGCCAAGCGCTCCGAAAATTGCGTTTCTATCGCTTAGCACTGTAAATTTTCGACACTGATTTGTTATGGTCTATTAGTTCTAAAGTTAATAAAGGGGCCGTTCATACGCAAGAGCTTCATGTGCCATGTGAATTGCTTGTTTTCGCCTCCGCATCTGTAACGGCTTCGGAGCTTGGGCTACGAAGGCGAATACTTTTTGTACTCGCAAGTTCGGCCTCTTACCCTGCATGAGTCTTCATTTTAGGGTATATTTTCTTTACTCGTGCTTCCCAGCTTTAGTTGCGTTCGGCACATGACTACTGTGCATCGACAGTGAAGGTAAACGCACCGGCGTGTTCACACTTGCCGCCACCGGCGGCTCTCGTCGCGCTAAGATGTGTCAAATGGACCACGACTGAAGGTTGGGTTAAATTCGAAGACACTAAGAATACGAAGGATTGCAAAGATTAATATAATTCAGCACACAGAGAACGGGAACTTACCGAAACATGTGTGACCGGCGAAACAGCTCAAGAAACAAAAAGAATAGAGAGACATACGCCTCGCTTTTTGTGCTTAATTTTTAAGCACAGTTTTTAGGCGCCCGTTCCTGCGCTTACGATCGGCGTCGGCGTAGCCTAGCGAACGAGCACTGCGAAGGATACAAGAACGAACCCGGAGTGCAACGGGACGTGATGGATGGCGATAGCGAAGAGGGCGCGAGGAGGAAAGCGGAGGAGTAGGGTGCAGCGGGACCAACAGGCGGAGGAGGAGGGTATGACGAAAGCGTGAGAAAAAAACGTTGTGCCGCACATGACGGGCTCTACGACGACGACCGCTACGAGATGTCGCTAGAGAAGTGCGCCGTCTTGTGTTCAGCGATGGCATGCAGACAGGGCGTCTACCGATACCATATACGGAATCAAAGCGCGGCATGAGCGGATGTCTGTCTCCGGTGGCTGTTGTGAATTGCACCCGCGCGTCACCTACGCGCTGCCTCTCGCGATTTCTCGATTAGTGAGGCAGTAGCGCCACACTTCGCTCCCTTTGCATTGGGCCGCACGAGAGAGATTGTCAGCGCCAGCCAATATATCGCGAGATGAGAGCGCGCATAGATTTCGCATTAGGGAGTCTCGTAATAGCTGGAGAATTTTTCACTTCAGAAAGACACAGACAAGCTGGGCCGAAACCGAAAGCGGTACAATGTCTCACAGCATCTTCGTGGCGTTCAGCTACGAGGAATAGACTGGGCAATGAGAGCGCACCCCGAAAGGGAGGGGGGCGCAAGATAACACAGTGTACCGGAGCGTTAGCTGCCACGAGGCGAGAGCGGGACGAATTGACCCGCTCCCGATCGTGACACAAGGATGAAAGCCATTAATTGCCGTGGCCGTATGGAAGCTGGAGCGCACACAAGTGCTCTAGCGTGTGTTATGTGGGACTTGACGTATACCTGCCAGCCCTGTCAAAGAAGAAGAGTGCCTTCACGACGAAGTGCTTGGGGCGTCCGAAATTCTTCGTTACACAGGTCAACCCGCCGCGGTTGCTTAGTGGCTGTGGTGTTGGGCTGCTAATGACGGCGTTGCGGGATTCAATATCTCCAACGGCGGCAGCATTTCGATGAGAACGAAATGCGAAAACACTCGTGAACTTAGATTTAGGTCAACGTTCAAGATCCCAGGTTGTCCAAGTATAATAGGGGTCCGGAGTCCCCACTATACCTTGTACCTCATAATGAGATCGTCGGTTTGGCACCTAACACACCATATTATAGTTATTATTATGCATTCATTCATTCAGAAAACTTTATTAGAGTCCTGAAGCCCGGTCTTTTCAGTCTGAGGCGGGCCGCGTCCACGTCGGCACTGCCAGGCCGAGCCTTACGCCGTCATCGTGGACCCTCTGGACAGCCCGTAGTTGATCTTGATATGAAGAGCTTGATATCGTATTTTGCCAGTAAAGCCATTTTCCTTCGGGTCGGCGAGAGTCGCGGGACAGCTCGCCAGGATGTGTATGATGTCAATGATGACATCGCACACTTTACATTCTTTCCTAATTTCTCTTTGGGGGTGAATTTTATTTATGAAATACGGAGGGGGGTACGTCCTGGTTTGCAGTAAACGTAACGTGACTGCCTGAGCCCTGCTCAATTTTACGTGTGGCAGTGGGAATCGCCTATGCAATAAGTAGTAATATTTAGTGATGTAGTTGTGAGTTAGTAAGTGATCTTTATGCTCCCCGGAATAGTAGTGGGCGTCGGTTCGGTTCTGACCGGCACGGCAAGACAAGTCCTCGTGCCAGGTCGTTCGTCACCTCCTTGAGGTTGGGTCGAGTCTCGTCCACTTGTCCCATATGTGCAGGAAACCATCGGATTTCAGTTTTGATAGTTTCGACCTTGTCGATAATTTTAGTCGCCGTCCCAGCGACATAGCCTTTCTCAAAGCTCTTAATTGCTGCTTTGGAATCGCTATAGATGAAAGACCATTTACGGTTCCTGATGGCTAGAGCAATCGCGGCTTGCTCCGCCACCGTGGAATCCTTAGTGAAGATGGTGACGGCGTCCCGTACTTCGCCCCGGCTGTCGACCACCACGGCCGTGTAGGCCTCTCTGCCTTTGACCCAGGCAGAGTGTGCAAGGGCCGCCTGTTCCCCTAGCTGTTCAATTTCTTTCAACAAAGCTTTCGCTCTCGCTTTTCTCCTGCTAACATTCTGTTCAGGGTGCATATTTCTCGGTTGGGGGTTGGTTCTGATCGCGACTCTAAGGTTCGCGCTCAATTCTACCTCGGATTCCTTCGGGCTCATCGATCTATCGGGGTCTGTCCCTATCGCTTTGAGTATAAGCCTGCCCGCTCGCGTTTTCATCAGTATTTCCTGCTGCGCCATCTGTTGCGCTTCCGCCATCTCTTCTATCGTATTGTGCAAGCCTAGGTTCATGAGCTTCAGGTTCGAGGTGCTGATGGGTATACCTTGAATAACTTTCTGATCATAGAGTTGAGCTTGTTCAACTCGGCCTGCGACCATGTAAATACACCTGCCACGTAGGTGAAGTGACAGAGAGCGAAGGCGTGCACTAGCCTTAAAGCGCTGTCCTCACCGAGGCCTCTGTGTCTGTTGCTGATTCTCCTTAGTAACCTGATGACTTGGTCCGCCTTGTTTGAAATATGCTGAATGGCATTGAGGTTGGTACCTCGCGCTGCTATGTGGAAGCCTAAAACTGTAATCTTTTCCGTCTGCTTGATCGCGGATCCGTCCTGACAGCGCAAGATAATCTTGGGTTCCTCCGCGGGGATGTAGCCCCTGGGTCTTCGACCTTTGCGGCAATGTTTTAAGACCAAAAGCTCCGACTTTGGCGACGAACAGTTGAGTCCCATCTCGCCTAGCGTGCATTCCATGGCGTGCATGCTCTTCTGCAGTCTGGACTCCCTTTGGCCTACTTTACCGTTGGCGCTCCATGTGGTTATGTCATCGGTGTGTATTGCAAAGTGTATACCTTCTATACTCTCCAGTTTCCTCGCGACTCTGCTCATTGCTAGATTAAATAACATGGGCCAAAGTACGGCCCCTTGCGGGGTGCCCCTGTTTCCCAGGTTCATCACCTTCGATTTTAGTTCTCTTAGTGTGAGGCTCGCTTGCCTACAACCCAGAAACGCCTTGACTACACTGAATAGCCTCTCGCCCAACCCCAGCTCGGACAGGACTTCGAGGATTGCCTTGTGCTGTATGCGATCAAAATCTTTTTCGGCGTCTAGTCCGAGAATCGCGCTCGCGTGCACCGGGCTAACTTGTATGGGCTGGTGTTTGATCAGGAGCATGGCATCCTGTGTCGACAGTCCGGGGCAGACTCCAACCACGTCATACGGGAGTATGTCATTTTGCTCGACGTATCTAGTGAATCTATTGAGAATAACGTGTTCCATGGCTTTACCTATGCACGATGTAAGCGAGATTGGACGTAGGTTATCCAAATGGAGCGGTTTACCCGGTTTTAGTATGAGGATGATGTTGGCCATCTTCCATTCCTCCGGATAGTCTCCCTTTCTCCACAACTCGGTGAAATGATCCGTCAAGGAAGTGATCGACTCATCGTCTAGATTCATTAAGAGTTTATTGGTAATACCGTCGGATCCGGCTGCCGATCTACTAGAGAGACCATGGAGGGCGGCCCGTACCTCACCCTCGGTGAAATCGCGGTCCATTACCTCGCACGGTCCTCCCATGTACTCCACGCGTTCGTCGCTATCGCCTGGCTGTTTGAGCGGCAGATATTTGTCCACGAGCTGTCTCATGACATCCCAGGGATCCGGCATGGCCTATATGTCGACGACATTACCATCTGGTCGTCCACAGGGTCCATCGGGGAAATGGAGAACCGCTTGCAGGAAGCTGCAGACGTGGTGAGCGACTATGCTAAGCCATGCGGGCTCAGCTGCGCCCCTCAAAAGTCGGAGCTACTCCTGGTCTCACCGCGAAAGAAGCACACATCCGACTCGCCCACTATCAACATACAACTGGAGGGACACACCATCGTTCCGTCTCAGAGCGTAAAGATATTGGGAATGGTTTTCCAGTCGGATCGCACCAATACAATATTAATTCAAAAGCTTAAGAATACAACAGCCCAAGTTGCGCACATGATCCGGCGAATAACAACCAAGACAAGAGGCATGGGGGAGGCGGACACGCTTCGGCTTGTCCAAGCCTTCGTCGTGTCTCGAATAACTTACGCTATTCCATACGCACTACTCAACGAGACGGAACTCAAGAAAATCAACACAATGATCAGAAAGGCATATAAGCAGGCGATGGGCCTGCCAATCAGTACGTCCACAGAACGCCTACTACGACTAGGTGTGCACAAAACAGCCGAGGAGCTGATCGAGGCACATTTATCCAGTCAGCGAACAAGGCTGGCGATTACGGAAGCAGGAAGGTCCATTCTCTTACGCCTGGGGCTCTCTGCCCCTCTGAGCCATCCGCCGCCTCAGACTGTGAGCTTACCCCATGCCATCCGGAGAAACATCACCGTACGTCCTCTACCTCGCAATATGCACCCAGTGCACCACGCAGAGCGAAGGGAGGCCCGCGCCCTGGCCATACACAAGCGATACGGAACTTTACCCTCTACAGCCTACACGGACGCGGCTTCTTACTCCAAACGCGCAGCCACAACAGCCACCGTAGTCGTCAAAACAGCACATCGGAGCAGCATTTCGCTCACACGAAACAATCCCCTCCAAGCCGAGGAAGCGGCCATAGCCCTCGCGCTCTCCCAAACAGAGGTTGAAGTCATAGTGACCGACTCCCAACAGGCGTGCCGCAACTTTGCTAGCGGCAGAATTCATACCACTACGCTCCGGATCATCAATCAAAAGCCGCCAATGAGATCAGTCATGATCATCTGGGCGCCAGCTCATCAAGGCATTCCTGGCAACGAGGTCGCCAACCACGTGGCTCGAGATCTGACCCACCGAGCCGACGCCGAGGAATCTGAACCTGAGCGCAGGCACCCTCTAGTCTCTTACCAAGACATCACACAACACTACAAGCTAACCCGCAGAACATATGCACCCCCACACAAGTCACTACCTAGAGAGCAGGAGCGATTCCTCCGAGCTCTACAGGTTAATACATTTCCCCATCCACCCAGAAATCACCTCATACACCCTATAAAATTCTCTCCTCAATGCCGCTTCTGCACAGAGCCCGGGTCCCTCAGGCACATAGTAGGGGGTTGCAGAGCCGCACCATTAAATCCTCCGAACCCTTACCCCACTAACAAGCTTTGGGAGAGAGCCTTGGCCAGCTCCGACCTCGAGGATCAGCAACGGCTGATTGCGAGGGCCCAGGACGCGGCCCGAGCTCAAGGCATTCTGGAATGAGGACGCCTCTCCAAAGCTGCATTTACCTAATAAAAATGTTTATTCTCTCTCTCTCTCTCTCTTGTAATTGCCGTTCTCTTGTTTGACTTAGTGTCGCTCTCGTTCAATAGATGTTTGAGGATGTTCCAACTGCCTCAATGTTTGATTCTACCGTCTGTCAAGTGGCAAACTTCGTCCCAATGCTGTTTCACGAGCGTTCTCGAATGCTCCTCGATCTGTCTGTTTAGCAACGCTATCTTTTTCCTGAGCTTTCGGTTCAGTCTTTGCGTTTCCCATCTTTGCAGGATGGATTGTATGGCTCGATCAGATGCGCGGGCTTACTGTCTATGCACTCTGTTTTCTTCGGTCTTAATTTCTTTCGTGGCCTCCCTGAGGTCCTCTTCGAGCTGTTTGTTCCAGGTCTGGAAGGTCTGTCTGCCCGCTTCTATCGGTTCTGATTCTAGTCGCTTCTCTATAACTTTCCTAAAAAGGTCCCAGTTTGTGCACCGAAAGTTTCTAGTCTCTTCTTTCGGCATACCTATACCTATATGTATGATATAGTGGTCGCTGCCTAGATCGGTGCCCGAGTTTTCCCAACTAGCTTGTTTCGAGTTGTTGACAAAAGTTAGGTCGGGTGTACAGTCCCTGCACGTGGACGTACCATAGCGGGTGGGGAAAGCCGGATCGGTGATCAGGCACAGTCCCAGATCCGTGGAAATGTCCCATAACCCCTCACCTTTCTTTGTATTCCAAGCGTATCCCCATGCTTCGTAGGGGGCATTAAAGTCCCCTCCTATAATGAGCGGAGAGCTCTTTGCAACTGCGAGTGCTTTGTTGAAAAGTGCCCTAAAGCTTTGTTTCTTGTAGGTGGAACTGCTAAATGATTAGGCAGAAGATACTCTGCGCCCTGCCATTGTGCCTTTTGAGTACGACTTCGACTAGGATATACTGGATTTTAGTCAAACCGAGATGGATATCGTGTTCGATAAAGGGTAGCTTTTTGTCAACGAGGGTGGCCAATCCCCTCGCACAATCTTTTTCTCGACATACCGATTTGTACCCGGTTCGCTTTACTTCGTCCGCTAAAGCTTCCTGCAGCATAATTAGTTTTGGTCTGACCCCCATTATTCTAATTAATTTGCGCAACGATGCCTTTTTGTTGAAAAATCCGTGACAATTTCACTGCCACACAATACAACTGTGGGCGCTATCCATGATTATTCGATGGGTTAATTTTGCTATTACCCGCGATGGATCTCTTTGGAGCGCCCCCTGACATTCCGGAGAGCGATTTTACGCTTTCTGATTCTGACGGCAAGAATTTGTCGTCGTCACATCTCGTTTCGAGTTTCTTGAATCGCTATTCGGCCGTTAACCTCTATTCCCATAGTTTATCCACTTTAAAGCTAGTCCTTTCTGCCGTCTCTCTAATTTCTTTGATTACCACTTTCAGCTCACTGAGGTCTGAGAAAACCGAGTCAGTTTCGAGGCTTACTGCTCTTTCTTTCGGGGCGGGGGAGTTATGGTACCTCGCTTGGTTCGTTGCTTTGACCTACTGGTCTGGCTACTGCTATGCTGGTAGGGCTCGGCTGTGCCTTCATTTTCAATTCTACTACCTGTTTGGTGAGCTCTTCGTTAGCTTTACGCAAAGAGTTTACCTCTCTAATCAATTGTTCTATTCTAGCATCATTGCTTTAGGTCACCACCGGCGTTGTGGCGCCACCGACGATTCTCACCGTACCTTTGAATTTATCCACCCAGGCGGTCCCAACTGTCGGCTTGGCACCAGGTGTTCCATCTTCTAAGCGTTCCTGCGCTTCTCCTGACTTGGAGCGCCTTCTCTCCCTCGCGGCCGATCGTGACCGGGCGCGTTCCCTTCGGTGAGCTCGTACCACATAGGGTGTTTGAAATCTCTGCTTGCACACCTTGTCTCCGGTGGGATGGTCTCCTCCACAGAACTTGCACTTGGGCGTGCAAACGTGGTCCTCATGCAGGTCACTTAATTTTAAAGGTCGTGCAGCGTACAGCTCACACAAGAACAGAGACAGTGTTACTACTTCGCTTCACAGATCATTGCATTCTATAAAGAGGTGCTCGACCGTAGTTCGGGCCGGCATCCCAGAAGCATGCACGCAGTTTGAACATCGCGCTGTTGTGTGTGTTGCGTCGATGGTTCGACAATGAGTGGCGTGCGCAGTGTCCGCAATTGGAGCCAAATGTCCAACGCGTGCAACGCCCAAGCCTACATGTTATCACTCATAATCACTGCAATCACTCTGGCAATCTCCGTAATCTTCTGAGAAATACTTCGTCAGTGCATGATTAACGAGAAAATCAGAGCAGTCCAAGACAACCGCTTCTGTAGCAGCGAAAACGTTTTAGCTCAATAAATCCCATGCAAAGCCCTGCAAGCGCACAAATTCTTTAGACCACGAGGTTATCGCTTGGCAGTTGGCCGTCGTGCGTCGAAAGAACGGGCATGCCAAGGCAAAACGTCCGGTCGAGACACCGGAGCAACGCGAAGAACGCCTAGCGAAAAGATGTCGTCAAGAACTCAACGCTGTGCAATGGCCTCCCAAGAACAGCGGCAGGATCAAGAGAGTATCCCAGACGATTCCAAGATTCGACGGTGCACCATAACTTTACGCTACGTATATCACGGCATGGCTGAGCTAAGCCACTGCCAATTTTTTCTTGAAAATGAGGGTTGGCATAGATGTTTTTCCCCACTCTCAGAAGGCGCATTATTGCCAAATGTGACCTTCAATATGGAATTAATATAGCTTTCAAGTTAATGTCTCCGGAATGTGAAATTTCGGCAGTGCACCTTGGCATCCCAGGCTACCGTTAATTTTCAATTATTGATGCTTATTTCCCTACTGGCGTGCACAGTACATACCAATTGGACAGTGCGCTTGCCAGCTGCAAAAATGAAGTCATTCTTACTGGTGACTTCGACTCGCATCACGTGCCATGGGGTTACAAAACAGATGCCGGTGGGACACGTCTGGGGAAATGGACCATAGATAAAAACCTTTCATGCCTCAATATCAGAGGACCTACATTTGTCCGCGGACAATCTCGCTCAGTGTTAGATTTGACGTTTTCTAGCACAAGTGTCGCTGTGTCATCTTGGACAACGACTGATCTCTGTACAAACAGTAATCATCTCCCGGTATACATTGAAATTGCATGCCCTTTAACATCAGTTGAACGACAAGGCAGAATATTTGTGAATTGCAAAAAATTTAAGGACTGCTTGCGGTACACCATTGCGTCACTCACTAATAGACGAAAAAATTGGCTTGACTATTTGTTCAGCATTACAGACGTCCCGACAAAAGTCTCAATTTGTAATTCAGACGGCTAAGCGTTCCTCATCTAGTCCCTGGTGTAACAGCGAGTGCACACGAGTTTATAGAAGAAGGAAAGCTGCTTGGAAAAGCTTCTACATAATCAGAGCCCACAAAATTGGAAAGATTATCAATTTATGTCGGCAACCTTCAAACGTACTATTAAACATGCAAAAGATGAGTACGATAAAAATCGTTTTGATTATCTATCTAAATCCAAAAGCAAACGTGCTTTATTTAATTACCTTCGTTTTAGAAACAAACTCCCAATGAGCATTAATGTAGACACAATCGTCTTTACCTCACAGGAAATGCAGGAGTCCTTAGAACTACTGGCTAAAGGACTGGAGAGCCGGTTCGCAACGCGCCTTGAAACTTGTGTTTTTTCTCCTGCATTCTTGGGCTACAAGGAGATATCCTATTTCGAAGTAGCAAAGGTTATGTTACAGTTGCCAACTACAACGCCTGGACCGGACGGCATAACAAATGCAATGTTAAAGATTTTCTTTCAAGAAGCTCCACGTGAGCTTCTGAGGTTGCTAAGCTACTCTGTTAGTAACGCATGGATTCCACAAGAATGGAAGATCGCCAAAATTATTAAACTTATTAAACTACCATATTAAACTACTATAAACTACCATAAACTACTATAACTACTATTAAACTACCATAGAGGGCAGAGAATCAAATATCCTCCGCCACACACACTACTTACACAACAGGAAGCAGCCGACTGGAGAAGACTACAAACTGGAACTTTCTATAATCTACACATACTAAGTAAAATGAAACCCGACACAATAGAGAAACTCCTGCCCATGGTGCGGAGAAATACCAACTCTTTACCACATAACATGGGAATGTAAGCATAACTACACATTCCATAAACATAAAAACCCGAGTGCGGAGCAATGGGAGCGCCTGCTCACCAGCAGCGAGCTCACCGCCCAAAGGGCAATGGTGCAGCACGCGTGCGAAGTGGCCAGGCTCAGTGGAGCCCTGGAACAGGGGCACACCCGTGCTGAAGAGCCAGGCAGCAAGCGCAAGACGGCTCACCGCTAAAACCTTTGATAGAATCAATAAAGTTTCTCTCTTACTCTCCACGACTTAAAAAACAAGGGGTAAGGTATACTATCGACCACATAAGACCAATTGCGTTGACATCAAACATAGTGAAACTTACTGAAAGAGTGATTCTCCGACATATAATAGAGTTTATTGACGACAATCGATTGTTGAGTCCATGTCGAATTGGATTTCGATCTGGCTATTCAATATGGTCCACGCACGTATACCTTGAAAGTCGCATTAACATTTCCAGACAGAAAAAACAATACACGGCTCTAGTTACCTTCATCATCATCAGCCTAGTTACGCCCACTGCAGGGCAAAGGCCTCTCCCATACTTCTCCAACTACCCCGGTCATGTACTAATTGTGGCCATGTTGTCCCTGCAAACGTCTTAATGTCATCCGCCCACCTAACTTTCTGCCGCCCCCTGCTACGCATCCCTTCCCTTGGAATCCAGTCCGTAACCCTTAGTGACCATCGGTTATCTTCCCTCCTCATTACATGTCCGGCCCATGCCCATTTCTTTTTCTTGATTTCAACTAAGATGTCGTTTACCCGCGTTTGTTGCCTCACCCAATCTGCTCTTTTCTTATACCTTAATGTCACACCCATCATTCTTCTTTCCATAGCTCGTTGCGTCGTCCTCAATTTCAGCAGAACCCTTTTCGTAAGTCTCCAGGTTTCTGCCCCATATGTGAGTACTGGTAACACACAGCTGTTATACAATTTCCTTTTGAGGGATAGTGGCATCCTGCTGTTCATGATTTGAGAGTGCCTGCCAAACGCACCCCAGCCCATTCTTATTCTTCTGGTTATTTCAGTCTCATGATCCGGATCCGTGGTCACTACCTGCCCTAAGTAAATGTAGTCCCTTACCCCTTCCAGTGCTTCGCTACCTATCGTAAACTGCTGTTCTCTTCCGAGCCTGTTAAACATTACTTTAGTTTTCTGCAGATTAATTTTCAGACCCACCCTTCTGCTTTGCCTCTCCAGGTCAGTGAGCATGCATTGCAATTGGTCTCCTGAGTTACTAAGCAAGGCAATTTCATCAGCGAATCGCAAGTTGCTAAGGTATTCTCCATCAACTTTTATCCCCAATTCTTCCCACTCCAGGCCTCTGAATACCTCCTGTAAACATGCTGTGAAAAGCATTGGAGATATCGTATCTCCCTGTCTGACGCCTTTCTTTATAGGGATTTTGTTGCTTTCTTTGTGGAGGACTACGGTGGCTGTGGAGCCGCTATAGATATCTTCCAGTATCTTTACATATGGCTCATCTACACCCTGATTCCGTAATGCCTCCATGACTGCTGAGGTTTCGACTGAATCAAACGCTTTCTCGTAATCAATGAAAGCTATATATAACGGTTGGTTATATTCTGCACATTTCTCTATCACTTGATTGATAGTGTGAATATGGTCTATTGTTGAGTAGCCTTTACGGAATCCTGCCTGGTCCTTTGGTTGACAGAAGTCTAAGGTGTTCCTGATTCTATTTGCGATTACCTTAGTAAATACTTTGTAGGCAACGGACAGTAAGCTGATCGGTCTATAATTTTTCAAGTCTTTGGCGTCCCCTTTCTTATGGATTGGGATTATGTTAGCGTTCTTCCAAGATTCCGGTACGCTCGAGGTTATGAGGCATTGCGTATACAGGGTGGCCAGTTTCTCTAGAACAATCTGACCACCATCCTTCAACAAATCTGCTGTTACCTGATCCTCCCCAGCTGCCTTCCCCCTTTGCATAGCTCCTAAGGCTTTCTTTACTTCTTCTGGCGTTACCTGTGGGGTTTCGAATTCCTCTAGGCTATTCTCTCTTCCACTATCGTCGTGGGTGCCACTGGTACTGTATAAATCTCTATAGAACTCCTCAGCCACTTGAACTATCTCATCCATATTAGTAACGATATTGCCGGCTTTGTCTCTTAACGCACACATCTGATTCTTGCCTATTCCTAGTTTCTTCTTCACTGTTTTTAGGCTTCCTCCGTTCCTGAGAGCCTGTTCAATTCTATCCATATTATAGTTCCTGATGTCCGCTGCCTTACGCTTGTTGATTAACTTAGAAAGTTCTGCCAGTTCTATTCTAGCTGTAGGGTTAGAGGCTTTCATACATTGGCGTTTCTTGATCAGATCTTTCGTCTCCTGCGATAGCTTACTGGTTTCCTGTTTAACGGAGTTACCACCGACTTCTATTGCGCACTCCTTAATGGTTCCCATGAGATAGTCGTTCATTGCTTCAACACTAAGGTCCTCTTCCTGAGCTAAAGCCGAATACCTGTTCTGTAGCTTGATCCGGAATTCCTCTAGTTTCCCTCTTACCGCTAACTCATTGATTGGCTTCTTGTGTGCCAGTTTCTTCCGTTCCCTCCTCAAGTCTAGGCTAATTCGAGTTCTTACCATCCTATGGTCACTGCAGCGTACCTTGCCGAGTACGTCTACATCTTGTATGATGCCAGGGTTCGCGCAGAGTATGAAGTCGTTTTCATTTCTAGTCTCACCATTCGGGCTCCTCCACGTCCACTTTCGACTAACCCGCTTGCGGAAAAAGGTGTTCATTATCAGCATATTATTCTGTTCTGCAAACTCTACTAATAATTCTCCTCTGCTATTCCTAGAGCCTATGCCATATTCCCCCACTGACTTGTCTCCAGCCTGCTTCTTGCCTACCCTGGCATTGAAGTCGCCCATCAGTATAGTGTATTTTGTTTTGACTTTACCCATCGCCGATTCCACGTCTTCATAAAAGCTTTCGACTTCCTGGTCATCATGACTGCATGTAGGGGCATAGACTTGTACCACCTTCAATTTGTACCTCTTATTAAGTTTCACAACAAGACCTGCCACCCTCTCGTTAATGCTATAGAATTCCTGTATGTTACCAGCTATTTCCTTATTAATCAGGAATCCGACTCTTAGTTCTCGTCTCTCCGCTAAGCCCCGGTAACACAGTACATGCCCGCTTTTTAGCACTGTATATGCTTCTTTTGTCCTCCTAAGCTCACTGAGCCCTATTATATCCCATTTACTACCCTCTAATTCCTCCAATAACACTGCTAGACTCGCCTCACTAGATAGCGTTCTAACGTTAAACGTTGCCAGGTTCAGATTCCAATGGCGGCCTGTCCGGAGCCAGGTATTCTTAGCACCCTCTGCAGCGTTACAGATCTGACCGCCGCCGTGGTCAGTTGCTTCGCGGCTGCTGGGGACTGAGGGCCGGGGTTTGATTGTTGTATTCATATAGGAGGTTGTGGCCAAGTACTGCACCAGGGTGGCCAATCCTGCTCTGGTGAGAGAGTGCGTTACCGGTTCTGGTCACCGGGATCAGGCCGCACTCCAGGCCTGTTTGTGCAATTTTCTCAACACACGGTTTTTTTATATACCTTAGATATATGTAAAGCCTATGACAGCATTGAACATAAAATTTTAATGAATCGGTTACAGAGCCATTGCTTTCCAGGCTATAATGTAGCATGGGTGCATGAATTTTTAAAAGACAGGGAGTTCTATTGTTTTCGAAGCGGCTATTCGTCAAGTAAATTTAAGCAAACAAGAGGTGTGCCTCAGGCATTGGTACTTTGACCAGTGGTATTTAAAAATTTACTGAGCAGAATCCCCGTTAACCCAGGTGTCAGTACATACGTTTATGCTGATCACGTTGCCTGTTTTGGTATGGCTAGCGACATATACTCTCTTTACGAAATACTGCAGTCGTGTCTGAGGGAACTGGAAGGCCGGCTGGATAGCTTACACTTAAACCTGAATGCTAATAAGTGTGCTATCCTTGTTTTTCCCGTTAAAACCCAGTATACATATCGCTTAACTATCATCTAGAAGATATCCCACAAGTAGAGTCACGAAAATACATTGGAGTTATTTACAACGGAAATCATAACTGGCGGCCGCATATTGAATTTATTGCGAGAAAAGGAGCTCGTCCAATGGGCATAATGCGCAAGTTGAGCAAGCGAAGAACAGGTATGCGAAGAAAATCCCTCTTGATGGTATATAAGATGTATGTTCGTCTGGTGTTAGAATTTGGATGCGTTTTATTCTCAGGTGTTCCAGCATACAAGCTTCGACCGCTAGTTTTGTTGGAACGAGAGGCGCTACTTCTGTGCTTAGGCCTCCCAAAATACGTTGCGAATGCAGTATTATATCTGCAGGCAAGAATCCCACCCATATTATGCCGATTTCGCCTTCTGACCGTTCAGACTTTCTTGAGGCTGTATGAATCCCCATTAAACCGCCTTCAAATTATTTTCCTCTCTGATCCAGAATTTTTTTTTTCCTATTCATTGGCCCAGGTTTCTAGACCACAGATTATATTTGTGCAAACATTACTTGAACCACTAAATGTGCAAATTCGCGAGGAGCTTCATGATAATACGCGTTCAAATTACCCATAGATTTTCCCAAACCACGCGAAACTACTCCCTTACGGCATCTTAAAGGGGTGGAGACATCAAAATTTTCGTTCATGCGTTTGTTGATTCAAACGTTGCGTCATACTTCAGGGAGCACGATACACACAGCGGGATTCATATATATCCGATAAATAATTTAATAATAGCATTATTATACCGAGCGATTTCGGTTTCGGTTTCTGGGGATGCTATGACGTCACAGAGGAGGAAACGCAACATGGCTTGGTCACGTGGCCCACAAAAAATAGTGACGTAAAACTATGCTGCGTCGTCTGCTCGCGCATACGCGTGCTCTGCCAGCATAGGTCAACCACTGGCGATTCGAAGTGCATGTCGCGATTATTATAATTATTGCGAAGAGCGACAACAATGGTAAGAAAATATTGCGGCTTGTGAGAGTCGGTGATTCATTCCGAAGCGCCGTAAGCTTTAGCTTTGAAGTGAACCGGAAAAGGCCTAGCGACGATATCGGCGGCGCCGAACGATCAGAGGCGGTGAAGCTGCCATCGATGCCAGAGTGACCACTCCTCGGTCGCTGATTGGCCGCTTCGCCGTACGGCTGCCGCACAAATGGATCCCGGGCCCGTCCTCTCTACGGCAAGGAAATCTCGCCGTTCGCGAGCAAAACCGCCGGCGCAAGGGGGCCCGCGAACGGCAAACGGCGTGCGGCGAGTTTCCGCCCCGGTAACGTGGACGGGCCCTCACATTGAGAAAGGCCAACCGAACGAGAGACCGCTCCGAGCTGCCGAACTATGCGACTATGCGAGGAGAGAAGCGGTCAACACGAACGCCGCATATCCTGGTCCCTTTCGGAGTCGGCCGGCTAGTGGACGGGCTTTACACTCAAACGTGTAAAGGCCCGTCCACAGGGCCACTCGCCGCACGCAGTTTGCCGTTCGCGGGCCGGCGTGCGGCGTTCGTGTTGTCCACTTCTCTCCTCTTGTGTCCGTGTCTGCACGCCTTACCCGTTCTTTGCATTAAGAAAGGATTTCTATATGCCTGTAGCTCGGTCGTAGTGGATAATAATAATATTTGGGGTTTTACGTGCCAAAACCACTTTCTGATTATGAGGCACGCCGTAGTGGAGGACTCCGGAAATTTTGACCACCTGGGGTTCTTTAACGTGCACCTAAATCTAAGCACACGGGTGTTTTCGCATTTCGCCCCCATCGAAATGCGGCCGCTGTGGCCGGGATTCGATCCCGCGACCTCGTGCTCAGCAGCCCAACACCATAGCCACTGAGCAACCACGGCGGGTGGTCGTAGTGGAGGCTATGCTCGGTTGCTCGGCTCAGCAGGCTCCATAATCGGCATTTCATCGCTACTCATCATACGTCACGTTTTTGTGCTGGTGTGCTATGACGTCAATATTTTCGTTCCTCCTCTGTGACGTAGTAACTGCCGCGCTAGCGATGGGTCTCGACTACGAGAAGGAGTTTTTAATGACTCTTTGGGGCTGAATTAAAATAATTTTGAAATGTTTGCAGCGTCCAATACCTTGTTCTGGGTGTCCTTGCATACGGAAGCAGCCTACAACATGTTTTTTATAGCCTCAAAATTTGGTGTCCCAACCCCTTTAAACGCCATGTTTCAAGACCACCTAAGCACCCTAGAAACAAATGTTATTATTGCAACAGATGCCTCATAGTGCGAGGAACAAGCTGGCATTGGAATATTTTGTCCTGCACTCGACTGGTCTTTTTCTTTAAGGTTGCCTTATTTTGTGCCTATTTTTCTGGCCGAGTTGTTAGCAGTAATCCTAGCTTTACGTAAATTAGACCCAATGATTACAACGGCTGCCCTTCTGACTTACTCCCTTTCTGTATGCTCTTGAGTCACCCATGCTAAAACTCTTCCACTTAATAGTTCCAGCCCATGTGCAATGTGTTCATTTGATTTGGGTGCCAGGGCATAAGGGTTTGTTTTTTTAAAAGAACTGCTGATTCACTGAAAAATGCATCACTATCCGACCCTGTTCTTCCTGTTCTAGCAGTGACAGCACAGATCACGGGGGCAAGATTTCGGATGGATCAATAAGATTAGCCTTATCAAACCCACATTCGACTGCTCCTCCAGAGTATAAGCACCTGGCATTTCCCTGGCATAGCGAATCCTGTGACAGAAAGATGCTTCAGGTCTGCCTGACCAAATTACGCTGCCGCATACCCTCGCTGAATTTCTATTTACACAGGTCAGGTTTGGTTCCCTACCCCCTCTTTTCTTTTTGTAATGAGGAAGAGACGATACACCACTTTCTTCTATCTTGTCGCCGCCTTACTGCGGTGAGAAAAAGATGGTTGGAAATACTTTTTCGAAGAATTGGCCTGGACTTGACAGAACCTGCAATTCTTTCGTTCGGAGCGTCCACTATGGGATTCAGCTACAGGGATGCACGCTTCGCGGTCCGAACATTCCTTACGGAATATAAAGGAATGCCCTGCTAAATTCCTTTCTTGTTGTTTTTACTTTTAAATTATTATTACTCATTCAATGTGACCTTCCTGATCTTATTTAACAGGTAATTCCGCACTATACAATGCTATTTCAATAGCTATTAGGAAAGTTGTACTCCATAATAATTTCGAATAATCCACCCATTTCTTGGCCAATGCCCCATCGTGGGTAGGAGCCACACGCATCACAGGTTACAACAACAACGTTCCCGCAGCTTGCGTTGGCATTTATTTCACAAGTCTGCATTCCTACGCCTAGTTTCCAGCCGTCGGCAGGCCGCTACGCACTTGGACAATCACGGCAAGTACGGCGTAGTAGCACTACAGGCAACGCCAAACTCGACTTGCACGCTCGGTGTTGTCGAAGCGCACCGGCCAGCCAGTATGCAAGAAAGCCGAGGAGAGGACGGTGACCCTGCCCGCAGCGACCAAGCTGCCAGCACTGCTCTGTCCTCAAGTGGTGGCGCAAGCCGTCACGAATCGCCCGGCAGCTCGCAAGGTCGAGCGTCGCCAAAAGAGCTGCTCAGAAGACGCTCTCGCGTCGGCAGATCCGCGACCACGAAACCAACCGCAGCCCTCGACGCTGCCTGGGCGCAACAGCATCAACGGCAACGTTTACTTCCGCCATCGCTGAGTGTGCCGTCAACGGCTGACGAAGACCGCACCTCACCCAACTCATAACGCTACGCCATAATCGCCCCAAAGGCTGCAAGAAACAACCGAAGGACGGCTTTGAACAGACTTTGGCACGTTTACGCCCGCTACCCCCCCATCAGGCGCTTCCCCACCTTCATCTGCTTCCCCGCCTTCATCTGGTTCCCCGTTGCCGGCGATTTCACGCCTGTCGTCCGGTTCCCCATCGTATGGGCGTCCCGGTTACGACGCGGACGGCTTGCATCACGAGGGATTGGGAGCCCCGGAGCAAGACGCGGCACGTGGTCAGGGAATACGCAGGACGGGACGTGACAAGTACGGGACAATGCACGGCTCCGTCGACAAGCAGGAGGTAAGCAGACACTCGGGCCTCGACATGGAACCAGCCGCTGAGCGCACAATAGCTCAAACAAGCCTGAAAGTCGCTGTACTACCTCCGATCTGCTCGTGATGTAGACCATCGGTGGTATAGCGTAAAACTATTCTATTTTGGTTTCATTACAAACCACTAAGGTCAACTTAAAGTGATTGCTGACGCAAGCATCGGGCGATGATGGAAAGGTTTTTTTTAAACAATCCATTTAAAAACTCCTCATTTATAGGAGTTAACTTTTGCTTGCCACCAACGAAAATAACATTGCCTGCATTTGCACGTTTCTCTTATCTAATTGACTAATCAGAGACGCCGAGCGTGCAGAAGTGGAGAGGATTTCTATGGGTCTCATCTAGCACAGTCGAAGTACCCGTAGATTATCGGAAGAGAAGGCGGTATCCGCGTGCACGATTGGCCCGCCTCCCTTTGCTTTTCTTGAGGTTGCTGGTAGAAAATCATGGAGGCAGGCAACAGAAGGTTAAAAATGCCAGTAGAACGTATCCTCAGCAAAGAACAATTGGCCCAACCATGTCGTATATGTGCCGAAAAGTCTCGACAACGTGTTACTGCCACGCGAAAATGTTCGTTATATGCAGAGAAATCTATTCTGCCCGGCAGATCCGCCTAGACGGGGCGACATCGATCTGCGGCAGCCATATATTATTTCTTTCGGAACAGGGAAGTCTCTCGTTATTCCGAAAGAATAAATTTTTGTTCGGCAATATAATACTTCTATCATTAGTACGTACACATCACCTTGACGTTGTCAATTTTGTGTGGTTTTGTACGTCGCATGACGGGCAGGCGAAGACGCTGCAGCCCAAAAACAGTTAACCATTAGCGGAAGGCTAGTGAAGAAAGGCGTAGAACCGGAAATATTTTCCTTGTGTGCTGCCTAATCTTGCATAATCAGTGTATCATAGACTTCATATAAGACGTCATATCGCTGTTTTCCTTACGTCCCCCTGACTGATAGGCGAAGTGGGGATAACCCTAAGATTTTTGGCCAACTGCAAGAAAGCTAGTAGGAGAAATGGGATATAAACTGATTGGGATAACCTAACGTAATTTAACGTAATAGCGCACCATGGTCAATAACAGGAAGGACGGTACTTGTGTAAGTGAAGGGAGGAGAAGCCCCTTAGCACTCTCTATAAAAGTATTTTGAGCTTGACTGCCGAAAACTGCTTTTCTTTTCTCTTAAGTTTAAGAAACTAAATATTTATCCTAACCAGAAGTGGTTTTAAAGGTTATTGATCAGATGTTTACAAATATTAAGTTCTTATTACTACGACGTCTCTTTTCTCCGTAGGTTAAGTAATACCCCAAATTATATTATTTGCCCCACCTCCTCCTTTTGTATCACATTTTCTTATCAACCTAAACGGTTTAACTGATTACGTTGATATAGGTTACCACGTAAGGCCTTCCATTAGTCACACGCGGAAAATGCGTCAAAATAGAAACAAATAAAGGTTACGAGAATATATTGTAACAGTTCCTTAAACTGCAACTGTAACATTCATGGTTCTGTTATCGAGCAAATACAAGCTTAAAATACTTATGAATTCGTGTAAGCTCTGTTCGGTCCTTACAGCGACACAATGATTACCATATTAACGCTAACCGAGACCTTAGATATCGAAACAATTGTACGGTCCCCTCCACTGTAAAGCTCCTTCCATGAAACATTTCTTTATTCTGGGCTTGGATACCAGGTGGCGGGAATCTATAAGTTGCCATTTCCATCAGTCGTACTGAAGCAGTGCAGATGTAACAATCTACTTTCTTTTCCATTCTTCTCTTCCATTGTCACTGGCCCGTATAGTAATAAATGAAAATTGGAAAACAGAATCCATTTTTACATAACCTGTTCACAGGGTTCATTTTATCGAAAAACATCTCTAAGTTTAGCGCATGCGGTAGGTAAGGCTTTCGTTGCATAGGTAAATTGCCCGCTCATTCTTAGGTAGCGAGCTTTCATCGTGACTCCCACCTGAAGAGAGCTACGTACTGACCCAATATTTCACGTATCGATCACTAAACACTGCTTGTCGCGGGAGTCAGTGCTCCTCCTCTTTAGTGCTTCAGTTCTATAGAAACTGAAGCTACCTGCGAGTGCTTCATGTGCATTAGTCACAGTAACAGTTAAACGCCGGTAAAAGCAGGATGTGCATTCAGGGGAACTATCATGCAACCTGTTTAATGTGCGTGACACTGAACGGCCCTGCGATTCTCCACAAATGACATTGTATAAAGGGCCCTAACCAGTGCTAGATTCTTGCTACAGTGAGGGTCATACGGCACGGTGTACATTGTGGATGTACAAGATATCTCATATAAGAACAATAAGCTTTTTGCAATAAAAGTATAAGTCACATGAGGCCGTGATGTAAGTGCGGGTGGACGTCAGCGAACGGTTCAGACCAGGCACTTACTGCAATAATTAATTAGAATAGGTTCATAAACTTTTTAGCGGTTAGACTTTCATGAATCACAGTAACATGAAAATTAAAGAAAGTTGTCCGCACATGCCGTATGAACGTTCACATGGGGAGAAACTCGGCGGCTCAGGAGGGCGCTGTCACGCCCTCGAGTGGACGTAACTGGAACGTCACTCGGCGGCGGGAATGCAAAACTCCGCGTCCATCTTCTGCATCGCACAGCTCTGCTGATTAGAATAGTAGAATAGATAGAAGCGTTGATCGGCTTATGTCGGAAGATTTAAGAGCTAGGCGTGGAATTCAGTGCAATCGTGTGGTCATTGAGCATAAATAGTTAATAGGGAAAACGAGATAGTCTCGAAGGGCTGCGCTGTATTGAAACAAAAATGCAATCTTCATTTTTTTATTTTATTCAACATTGATTTGACTAGGACAATCACAGGCCAATGTGCGCCTGCTGAGAAAGTTGAAATGGTCACTGTTAGCGTGGTATCGTGCAGAAGTGCCTCCTAACGCTAGTTTGTTGACCTGCTTCCTTGGACGTGGATCGCCTAACGGTGTGACGAAATCCTTTATTTGCTAACTGTTTTCTCAACTCTACTATTAGCTTCTATTCGCATTTCATTTCCAAAACTTTCGCATCCAATGTGCCCCTCTACATATCTTCCAATTTCTTTACTGTCTTTCCATTCTCCTGTTCTGCTTCTACCCATTAAACATTTGTCGCACGCGAAGGGGTTCCTCCAACAACCAAACACATCTTCATAGTACTGGGTAGACAAAGATTGTCGCTTTAGCCAACGCTTCGACAAGGGGACGCGTCTTGAGCTCTTGTAGCACTGTTGATTCATGCAAACTTACATGATATTGTGAATTTCTGGCTCCCTTGGATGTTTGGTGTTACGGGGATGGGGCTCCTTCAGCCGAACTTATCAGGTGATATCGGTTATAGGATATAGCAGATATGGGGTAAATTAAAGGTGCCTGTCCTCTGGGGAAATTGCTCGCTGGTTTTTTTGGCGGGAAATTAGGCGCTGTTTGCAAGGCTTAGTCGAAATCATTTCATTGCAGCAGAAGCGAGCGACGGTACCTGACAACGAAGCTGCGGGCTTCGAAAGAACAGTGGCCAGTCACGACCCTCTTACCAGCAGCGGCGGCAGGCAGGCGTCAACGACGGCGCCAAAACGGACAAAGACGTGGACTTCACAACGACGAAGATCGGGTAAGAATCGGGCTCGAGCACACGAACGCATGTCTCACTACTCGGGAAGAACAGCTCACCAATGTTATTTAAATGAAGAGTGCGTTACAAAAACATTTGTCATTGCTAAACGGTCGCGGACAGCAAAGTAAAGCGAAAGAAAACGAAAGACTGCTAAACCAGCCATAGAACGGAACACGATAGGTGTAACGCTCGGCCAAGAATGAGGCAGCATGAATTAAAAAGGAAAGTCTCTTGTAGGCTGTATCTGTGACGCAGCCATATTAGGGTGCATGAAACTGATTGCTCTTGCTGCAGAGGGTGTGTGGGAGCGAGGGCTAGGAGAAATGACGTAACGAAACGCAGAAGTTACACTGATTCACGTTTTAAAAAGCTTACAAGCCTAACTTGTGTTACAGGTAGTGGGAATCTCACGCTCTAATTTTGCAGTCGTGCTCTCTCACTATTCGTAGCGGACTCTTTTCAATAAGAGAGAGTGCATAGGGACTGGGGTAAAGAATTGACGCCCCCCACTCCATGGTAGTGGCGGCTGAGGCTGCCCTGATTCGCTGGAGCCTGCCGGCCTCGTTATATGGTAGGGGCCGCTGCACTTGTCTCACTCTACTGCGCTTGTGCTCTTTATGGGGACAGACACATCTAGGCGTGGTGAAAGGCATTGGATATCCTTCTCTCCTGTAGCCCGAGTCTATTCACGTCTTTTCTGGACGATGATGACGATGTGTAATTTTTTTGGTGCAAGGGCTACTTATGGCGAAAGAGCGGCATGCATATCCTGTTGAGTTGTCAATTAAGTGCATATGAAATGGTGAAACGAATTGCAAATGGCAGATGCAGCATAGCTGAAAAAAAATGATCCAGAAATACCTCGCTGCAACTTGATTGAAATGTATAAGTATCAAAACAATGTCAATGACTAGAGAGGTGTGCTGCGATCATAAAGGTTTCGTTACGTTGGGATCATGTTGCGAATCGTGTAAGTCACAGTAGCACTGGTGCCTCAGCAGAGTTCGTGAACGTAAAGGCTGGGACGCAAGTGCTCTACAAAACTGCTATCACAGCTGCGGCACCTAGTAAGGGGATATGCTGCGTATCCCTTGCACTGATAAACTTGCACTGTACCAAAATCATGTAAAAATCTCAACACTGCCATTCTGTAATAACAACAAACAAATAAATAAAGACCAGTACCACGTCGAGAAACAATGCCGAGTGGAGGGGAATATGTTGTCTGTATGCTAGACTAAAGTACTTTATCCTTTGAGCGTCTACACTTCCCGACACTCGATCAAGCCGTGAAGGATCGTCAACGTCAAGCGTTGTTTCCCACGAGATGTGGGGTTCATCATCGGTCAACAGGTAGGAATGCGTGCCCGACGTTTGCTACATTTGTAGACGACAGAAAATGACCTGGGTTCATCGTATTTTAGTTATTGGCGGTAGATTTCCTAAGTGTTCTTAATAACATGGAGTTTAAGAAGAATTTCACTATACAGCATGCCTCGCCAATAGCTCCTATGTTTCTTGCACAGGAAAGGCTTCAAACCTGTCGCAGGGACAACTATGTCCAAACTATTCGGTATTGTTGTCATGGGTGTGGCCATTTCCTCGGCAAGCAAATTATCCTCGATTTTTCTATGCCCAGGCACCAAGCATGTGATGACATGCTGGTCAGGCAGATATGTTTTGCACAGGACTGAGTAAAGCTCACGCAGTATAGGATATTTGTGTTTATAGACAGGCACAATACATATTTCGACGGTGAAGGATGCGGCTTCTCGTACCTTTCTTTTTAAAAAGTAGACTGCACAGCCAGCGTTACCAAGTAGACTTTGGCGTATGTGTATAAAATTCCCGGCAAGAGTACTTCCACTGAGTTTCTGCAAAGTACATCGAATATGCATCACGGGAGTGATCTTAGGGATTTGAGGCAACGTCGTATCACAACCCACAAGTTGACACCCCCGTGGCAGTGGCTGCTTTGCTGGAGCTAATAAATTATGATCGAGGACTGAGATACCAATTTGTTCGCTCAGCTTCCTCACCCTCAGTGAAAAGGGTTCTCTCCAGACAAATCGGTTGTGGAAAGTACGGCCCATCTGTTATCGTTTATGGTTGGATAAGAAGAATGTGTAAAATTTGAATGAACTTTGAGAAAATATGTAAAGATAGAATGCGATCTGTGTAGATGCAAAAATGCCCCATTGGACTCAACGTAGAGGCTTGTTGTCGGACATGTCCTAAAGGGACCGGGCACCAGGCAGATGCCTAAATTATGAACAGGGTCCAGCATTTTCAAGGCACTTCGCGCAGCGGATTGATGGACTATGGCGTCTTAATCTAAACGTGTACGTATGGGGCTCCTGCAACTGGTCATAAGGAATTTCGTGTCCCCGCTCCAGGTTGTGTGACACAACCATCAGTAGGATCATCATTTTTAGGCATTTTCTTTTGTTCTATTTCATGCGCAGGACGATGTTAGCTCGGAATACAGATTACAGATTACACCCAAGAATACACAAGATTACACCCAAGAATGTGTTCTCATTCTTCACCAGTAGACGCTCTCTACTGAGTTCGATGTTTCGCTCTGGAAACAAGACGCTCTTCTTCAAGAACAGGATGCGCGTACTCTTTGTAGGATTTATTCTACATTCATTTTCACAGTTTAGCAAGCTTGTTTAGACCGATATGAACTTGGTCGCTCGCACATTGCTAGGTTACAAGCCTTAATTGAAGCCACTCTGGACATCGTCTACGTAAACGGAGTAAAACATTGCACGAAATATGGCTGAGTGCAAAGAATTCAATTAGACAATCATTAGCGTGCAGCTTAGTACCCCTCCTTCCTTGAGGGACGCCGGTCTCCTTTGTGAGAGGTCTAGACAGAGCATCTGCAAAGTTTCACGTGGAATGTGCATTTGGACAGGCCGCTCTCGATTACGCTTAACTTATTTTCACGGGTACGCACTGCAGAGAGATCCTGTGAAATCCTAATTGCCAGGTAGTGTTGTAGGTTTTATCCTAGTATAGAAACACTGACAAAAGGTATTGTTCGCGCGTCAATGCATCGGTCATGCTTAACTCGATGGGGACAAGGTGATCTGCTGTTGACCCATCTTTCCTCATACCGCACTGGCGCGGATGTAATCATTCGTTGTGTTCTAGAAAGTTGATTAGCCGTTAGCTTATAATTTTTTCCAAGGGCTTACAGGTATATTAACTCAGAGCTACTTGTTCGTAGCTACTGGCCAACGATGGGTCTTTTTCCTCCTTAAGGATGGGAATTATAATGGCTTCTCCCCAAAAACACGAAGCATGCCCAGCTGCCCATATTGCATTAAACAATGAGAGGACCTTCAATAAAGTTTTATGATGCATGTATTAGATCATTTCATTTGAGATCCGATCAGGTCAGGTCCTGGGGCAAACCAATTAGAGGAGATGAGCGCAGCGTACAGTTGCGTTGTAGTAGAAGGAGTAGCTTTAACCTTCGGTGGGCCTGCATTTGCATTCGAGCGGTTTTCTTTCTCCTCACGCTTTATGTCTTACGACTGTGAACAATGTGTAGTACTCGATACAAGTTCAAAGTGGGCAGCAAGAGAGTTTGCTTGATCTTATATAATGTTCTCTAGGTTTACTAAGAGCATGAAAGGTGTCTGCCATTCTTTTGTCTTCCTCACCATGTCGCAAGCTTGCTGAAACAAAGCTTGTATTGGCTCATAAAATTCGGTGCCACGCAAAAACAAAAAAGAACCGTTGCTCCCAGACAGAGGAGCGGCGGGAAAGGGTGGTTTGATGAGTTGACAGCTGCGCCTGCTCGGAGCGTGAGTCATTACCGAGGATTCCAGTTGCATAATCTCGCGCTCACGCCATGTGCGCAGCCGAGCAAGCCGTTTCGCTTCCGTCGGGGCGGGAAAGGACAGGAAAAGGTTTCGCGCGGGTTACGACCGCTGCGTTTCCGTTGAGTTCAGTCTCGCAAAACGGATGGGACGGTCACGTGTTGTGCATTCCCCCAATAAACAGGCAGTGTTAAGGCCGACCAGCACGGCGCGAACTTTACTGGCGAACTTTCGACGGTAAGCGTCGACGTGGCGACACGGCGGCGTGCCTTCGACGCGCTGCACGCACATGTAACGAAAAGCAGGCGGCGGCCGCCAGGCCACCGCCGTCATAAATTTTAACCGGAAGTCGGAGGCAGTCGAGCCCTGATTGGTCTGCGCTACTCGCCGGCGTTCGCTGCTTCCGCCGGCGGCTGACTGCTGCGACGATATCGAGCCCGGCTTGATCAGCGGCGAACAGCTATGTTTTGGCCGCCAGGTGACCAGCCGCCCCTTTTTTGCCGGAAAATCGCTCCGTGTGGGCGGGCGTTTAGACGAGGCGCGGCGAGAAGTCGCTCGCGAAAGGGCTCGCCCGCGGCGCTCCGACCCAGCCGTTACAGCCGCCCGAGCCCAGGCATTCCGACAGCAACGAGAAGATCCCGAACTGAGGGAGCGGAGGCCGAAGCGATTCGGCCGCGTTACCTGTGGGTTACTTAACCGTGACGAAGGTCATGTGCGCGCAGGACAAGTTTCGCTTACCCCTATTTTCTGGTAGGGGAAAGGTTGTTAATTTTTTCACATCTGTGTACGGATTGAGGCTGGTTGGGTACTTCTCTCAGCACTTCCTTTCCGCCTGTCGGCATGTTCGTTTTCCCTGCAGATTTTCAAAAGTTGAAGACTCTCGTGAAGCTCTCCTGGGTTTGCTTTAGTGTTTACGTGCCTCCATGCATTCCTTATTCCACCAAGGGACGCATCGCTTACGGGGCGTTCTATTTGTTTGTGGGATGCATTTTATGCAGCATCAATAAGAAAAGGTGCGAAGTACGCCACTGCGTCATCTATGCTAAAAGCTACGAAGTGATTTCGCTTCAAATGTGTACATTTTCCAAAACATTCCCAGTCGGCAGTGTCGCTTTTCCTTCGGTGTATACTTACAAGCCGCTCAACTTGTTTGTTGAGGTTTAGAACTATTAAAAAGTGGCCACCCTTGTACACATCTTTAATAACTTTCATATTTATTACGGCATTACTGCTGCAGAGGTTACGCTTAGGGTAGTAGAATAGTGCGTTTTTTCCCTGTCAGTATACAAGATGGAATTCTTCTTATTCAATAGATACGTACGAATAGAGAAAATAAAGTTTTCAATTATTCGATTTTTGCGTCACACTGTGAGTCACCCCGGAGATTATTATGGGCATTCACGTTGTAGCGGCTGCACCTCGGTCAAGGCAGCGCTATCGTCGCAGCAGGAGAGCCTCGCAGAGTCCTGCTGCGTGCACTCGCGCTTGGGTTTTGCCGGCGCTCCGGGCACCTGCTGAGGCAGTCATGAAAACGCCACCAACTTCCTACTGTCAGGGGGTAACCGGCACAAGGAATCATACACACAGCGATCGCTCTTCCTGAATTTGGGATTACGCCGATCTTTCCGTTGGGTATTTCTAGTTGCCGACGTCCACCGTGCGGTAATTGGAGCTTACTTCGGGACGAGTCATAAACTCGGGTTCGATGTCAAGCGTCGACGGCTTCTTGACCATAAGACTCACAGGTCAGTAGCAGGCGCAGGCTCTACGCATTTGCCTCTCGATGCAAAGCTGACCACTGTCTGCGACGGTACTTTCGCAGCACTGCATAGCGAATGTCCGAGACCCTCTCGACCCCCTGCTTGGAGGCAACCTGTACAACACGACGTCCGCCACCATATCATAACAAGCGGTCCGCTTGTGCTTGTTCTTTCACGTTGATTGGTGCCTGAAAAACCAAAAATCGTGCAAGTAGACTTCGAGCACATGCTCGAGATTGGCCTTGTACGACCTTCTTCAAGCGACTGGGCGCCTCCATTACGTATTGTTCCTTAGAAAATGGGGCACTGCGGACCTTGTGGCAACTACCGTATACTACACAGAATAGCGGTTGCTGACAGGTATCCTCTCCCAAACATCAATGATTTTACGGCTGCCCTTCATGGCCTGGCGATGTTCTCGAAGATTGACGTTGTGCACAGAAAACGATATACCGAAGACCGCCTTAGCCACCCCGTTTGGCGTCTTCGAATTCATTCGGATGCCTTTTGGCCTTCGGAATGCCGGCCAGTGTTTCCAAAGACTTGCTTACTCGAGGGCTTCCTTTCGTATTAGCTTACGTGGACAACTTGCTCGTTTTAGTTCCTCTCCTGACGAGCAGATAGGGCATCTTAGAATGCTTTTCTCACGCCTTGCAAGCCATGGGGTCGTGATCAACGCAATGAAGAGTTAACTGAGAGAAGCAACTTGAGTTCCTCGGAGATGAGGTCGACCCCTGCAGCATTAAGGCGCCACCAGATGAGATCCATGGCATAAAGGATTTCTCTCTGCCCCCATAAAGATAGAAAGTAACGCCAGTTCCTCGGCTTCGTAAACATTTATCGACGCATCATCCCAAAATGCGCTCAACTATTCGCTCCTCTCAACGCCAGAACAAAGACTACACCTTGAAAAGTCCTGAAGAGTCTAGAGAGGCATTCACTTGAGTAAAAATCGTGCTCATCAAGGCTACACAGCTTGTACACCCCAGGCTTGACGCGCAAACCTCCACTATGGCTAATGCGTCCAGCGCAGCTGTGGGTGCTGTTGTACAGCAGTAGAACAACGAGGTATTGCGGCCTCTCGCCTTTTCTTTCAATGAAGCTCAAGCCTGCACAAACATGGTACAGTGTTTCTGTGCTGGGGCTCCTGGATGCATACCTTGCCATAAAACACTTTCGACGGTTCGTCGAGGGCCGACATTTTCTGATCGTCACTTGCCACAAACCCCTCGTCTATGCGGTCAACCTGTTGGCATCTACGTACACACCGACGGAAAGGCGTCAGCTTTTTTTATTTCAGAAATGATAACAGATTTCCGGTACGTCAAGAGCACAGAAAAGGTTCCTGCCGGTGTACCGAGTCCTGTGGACGGTGCAAGCAATGTTACCTCGACATGATCTAACTTTGTAGCAGAACTTGCAGTTTGCTAACAAAATGAACTGCACGAAAATAGACCTACTCCATCGGTCGTCCACATCACTGCAACTAGAGGACGTCGTTTTTGCCGGCGTTTTCACCAGCATCTGCTACACTTTTACAGCCCACCTCGACTATTTGTGTCTCTTCACCTGCGTCGTCACCTTTTCGAAACTCTTCACAACCTCTTTCATCGCGGCATTAGGGCAACGCAGAAACTACTTCCTAGCCGCTTTGTCTCGCCTCAACTTAGCCCTCAAGTCCGAGACTGGGTGCGTTCCTGTCTACCGTTCCAATGATCGAAGGTTCACCTTCATCCGGTGACTCCGTCAAAGCCCTTGTTTAACGTGACGTGCAGTTCGAGAAAATTCATCTGGACATGTTCGGTCCACTTCCTCCCTAACATGGTCATCGCCACCTCTTTACCCGCATCGAAAGGTACACATTTGGCCTGAAGCTGCGCCGATTCCGGACATCTGGGCGCCTACAATTGCGGCAGCTTTCTTGTCCACTTGGGTTTCGTGCTTCGGTTTCCCATCTTCCATAATAACACACGAATGTCGACAATTTGAGTCCAGTACCTTCAAGCAACTGCTTCGTCTTCTCTGCATGACGAGGCTAGGTACGGCAGCCTGCACCCACAATGCAACAGCCTCGTTGAGCGTTTTCATCGCCACCTGACGACTGTGCTCAGGCGTCAATGGGTTCAGCACCTTAACCCTAATCTTTTTCGGCATACGCACGGCCTTGAAAGCCGACTTATACTGCTCAAGGAACGTGCTTGTTTTGGCACTGCCTTTCATCCCTGCGATTTCTTCGAAAGGGCAAGTTCACTTCCCTTGTGGAATACGAAAGCTACTATGGCGGCGCATACCTCGAAACGGACGCCATCCTCAGAATGTATTGCAAGTCGATATGGTTTACAAACTAAAGCCACTATTGCTAGATTGAAATGTGCGCCCCAAATTAAAGAACTAAGACAATTTAATTATGGAAATTATTCGGTCAATTAAGCACTTTCATTTCTCCTTGAAGTATTTCGCGCATCATCGAGTACTTAACCTCGATGATTAGGATTGTACTATCAGCCATAGGCAATTTTTTTGAAATTTGGTGCAGCTAAATAAACACCCTATATGTAACGAGGGACTGCATTGGTGACAATGTAAGTGTAGACGGAGGCCTGCTTTTATTGCAATAGTTTAATACAGTAAGTAAATAAAATTAGTTGGTGTAAATGTGAAAATTGTTAACATAAGCATTTTGATTTCTAGTAGAAGTAATCGCGGCCTTTGGCATAGCGGGAATAATGACTCGCTATCCCGGCCCTGCGAAAGTTGACATCCAGTGAAGCTGCGAGAAGTCGCCACTACAACCGCTGAGGGGGAGTGTTCTTTGTAAATAATAAATTATTATATGGGCCACGAATCGAAAAATGCAGCGTTAACATCCCATAGTAACAAAACACGTGACCAAGCGGTGACGACACGTTTAGGATGGTGACAAAACATGAATACGCCATCACCTCAAACGTCATGTGATGTCGTCATCACACCACTAGTCGCATGATGACATCATCGCATGAAACATTACGTTACAGGATCACGCCTTTTTCGCGTTGCGATATCGCCTGGTGACGTCATGTGATGCCGTCATCGTCCAGAAAAATTGTCGCCTGATGATGTCATGTGATGCCTCATGAAGAAGCCGCACACCGTCTCCGGGATGAACCCATGATGACGTAACGTCATTGCTAATTCACGTGAAACGCCACGTGATGACGTGATCACGCCAAAAGTCGCGCGATGACATATCGACATGATGATGTAATTTGATGGAGTCATCCCGCCAAACGTGACGTCACACGATGGCGTTTTCATGTAGGGATGGTGTCACCTGATCACGTCATGTGATACCTCTTGGCGAAGCAGCTCACTGTGTGTCTCCCGCTTCTTTGCACTCTCTCCGTGACCGGCCCACATTTTGTGTGAGCAAAGGGCGCGCATGCAGACAAAAAAAATCCCGACCAACTACAGGCTTGCAGTTTCGCTGTAAAACACTCTATACATATTGGCGCAAAATAAGTTTGCACGTGATGACACGGGACCCTTAAGGCGAGAACGACGAAGTTCGTGGTTGCGCGCGCTGTCCAAAGACCAGCCATGGCTAAAGGCCGACGTTTTTTGGGGAATCTGTCAGTGGTAAACTATTTTAGTTGTAATAGCTGGGTGATATTTCTGGTGGACGTGCGGCGTACGGTCGATGTTAAGATCTCCGGAGCATGCCCCAGACCTAAGCCCGGCGAGTAGTTCAGCCGAGATTACCACTGTGCACGTACGTGCCAGCCGACGTCTCCAGGGACTCCAGCCACAGCACGGTCTGCTACCCGAACGAACTAGAACGACGAAGCAACCACCTCCTGCCACTCCTACAGCATCGCACGTTGTCGTCATTCACATCCGGACGCCGCATCTGTTCCACGGAAGTGCTTCATAGGACGCCGACAACTGGCTTGACCATTTTGACCGCTTTGCCAACCTCAACGACTGGAACCGCCAGCGTAAGCTACGCTACGGGTACTTCGCTCTTGAGGATTCCACGAAAACATGGTTTGAGAACCACGAGGCGACACTGACGTCATGGGAAGAATTTCGTAGGCGATTCCTCAATGCCTTCGCCAGGGCGGACAGGAAGGAGAGGGCGGAGTTAGCGTTGGAGGCAAAAATTCAAGGCCCGAATGAGCGAGTGACGGCGTACGTAGAAGACATGAATCGGCTTTTCAGACGTGCGAACCCTTTTATGACTGAAACAAAGAAGGTGCGCCATCTGATGCGCGGCGTCAAAGAGGAAATCTTTGCTGGCCTCATTCGAAATCCGCCGACGACACTTGCAGAGTTCCATGACGAAGCCACTACTATGGAAAAGGCCCTTCAACAGCGGGCCAGACAAAACAACCGCGACGCCGTGATTTCAAGGGGGCTCTCTGCCGTTACCCTCGGTAACGACGTTGGCGCCTTGCGAGAACTCATCAGGGCTGTCGTCAAGGAGGAACTACAGAAGATGCAGACGACCACTGCCCCTGTGGGACAACTTTCCATTGTGGAAATGGTGCGCGCCGAGGTCCGACAGGCCGTCCATGTTCCTGGACAGTACGAGGCACCACTGCAGGTACCACACGCCGAAATGAGTTACGCTGAAGCAGTACGCCGTCTGCCACCCTCAAGTGCCTGCAGCATGGTACACCTCACTCAACAAATGGACGTAAGCTTCAGGCCGCCTCGCAGCCCACCGCACATCACCGGAGCATGGACTACGAAGAGCGACGTCTGGCACACCACAGACTACAAGCCCCTTTGTTTTCATTGGGGCGAAGCCGGACACATTTACGGAATGTGTCCTCATCGTCATGTGGGGCTCAGTGGATTCTCGCCGAATGCACCTCGTCCACGACCTGGTGAGCGGCTGCCGGAAATAGAGAGTTTCGTCGCTAATCGTCGCAATCATGATCAGCGATGGCAGGAGCCCCGTTAGTCGTCTCCTGCTCCTTACAGGTTACCATCACCAAGCCAAGCCTTTACTCGCGGCGCTCTGAAACGCCGCTCGCCTAGCCCGGCCGGTCGGGACAACTCAGTTCAGCGACCTCCGGAGGTGAACCCGGTGACGACGATCGAACGCAAGCTCCTCCACTACGACGACAACAACGAAAACAGAACGACGCAGACGTACAGACGCAGTCAAACACCTTACGAGAGGTAGTAACATCGGACATTCCAGTCACCATAGACGACGAAGAAATAACGGCGTTAATCGACACTGGAGCGGACACCTCAGTTATGAGCATGTATCTTGCCTGCAAACTGAAGAAAGTTTCTACCGATTGAACTGGGTCACAGATTCGCACTGCAGGAGGCCATCTGCTAACCCCGATAGGAAGAGAGAAAGAGAGAAAAAACATTTATTCGGACCATCGAGGTGGTTGCTCTTGAGGTCGAGTGGGTGGCGTCCTCATTCCAGGACTCCACTGGCCATGGCTGTTCGACGTACTTGCTGGACGAGAGCTTCTTGTCCCGCCAGGGTATCGCCGGTCAGCTGTACCTCCCACCGCTCAAATGACGTGCTAGGAGTCTTTAAGTGTTGAGGTTTGCCCTCGCACCCCCATGAGATGTGAAAGAGTGTAGGGCGTCTGTCGCCGCACCAGGGGCCGATGCCGCGATATGTGTGTGGGAACATTTTACTGTATCTGTGTAGGTTTGGAAATGTGTTGGTCTGTATAAGTCGGAGAGCTACGGCATCTTCAGTGCTGAGCTTTTTGTGAGGCGGAGGATAAATCCTGCGGTTGAGTCTCTGGATCTGGAGTCGGTCGCAGTAATTGGATGGCAGGGGCATGAAGGTAAAGGGTGGGGATTGATGAGACGATTGGTCTTGCCCCGCTCGGTTGATTAGCGCTCGAGCTAGGGCGTTCACCCTTTCGTTCCCCTCCAGACCCGCGTGACCCGGCGTCCACGCGATTTGATGGTATTCTTGCAGCCTCGGGCCTAGAATCTGAGCCGCCAGCAGCGGTGTTCGTCCGTTCGTGAAGTTACGGCAGGCCTGTTGCGAGTCGGTAACGACATGTACTTCCCTGCCTACCCTGTCTTCTTGATTTATTACCAGCGCCGCGGCTATGGTCTCAGCCGCAGCTGGGGTCTCTGCCCTTACGGAGGCCGCGAAGGTCAAGGAGTTGTCTCTCCCGTTCACGGCGGCTACCGCGAAGAGGCCCCCTACAGGGTACGCCGCCACGTCCACGTACGTTACGTACGGGTCACCCTTAAATTGTCGGCGCTGTCTGTCGACGCGAGCCTTGCGTCGTCCTTCATGGAGTTCATGACTCATGTGCTTCGGTATCGGGTTCGCCTTGATCTTGTCTCTGACCTCTGGCGGGAGTGATCGTTGCCCATCGAGGGCACGGAGCTCCGTTGCCGTTCCGGTCCGGTGGAGGATGGCTCTGCCCACCGCCGTGTTCTGTAGTCTGGCCTTTTGCGAAGCCATAACCGCGTCCGACAGCTCAGCGAAGGTGTTGTGGATCCCGAGGGCCGCTAACTTCTCGTTTGAGGTGGTGACAGGGAGACCCAGGGCCGTTTTGTAAGCGCCTCTGATGGTGGCATCGACTTGTGCTTGGTCGCGTTTGTTTAGCGAGTGATAGTGATACGGCATGCTATACGTTATTCTGCTGATCACCAGAGCCTGGACGAGGCGAATCGTGTCCTCTTCTCGCATGCCCTTGCGGCTTCTTGTAATTCGTTTTATAATCCGCGAGATCTGGTTGGTGGCAGACCTTAGGGTTTGGATTGTGCGGGAGGCTTTCAGGTTGCTCTGGATCCAAAAACCCAGAATCCTAGTCTTATTGCCTTCCGTTATCTTCTGGCCCTCAAGATAGAGGTCGATAGGGCCGGGGGACTTGTAGATTGCTCCTCCGTGCAACCGGATCACTTCGGACTTTTCGGGCGCACAACGCATCCCGCTCGCTGCCGCAAATCTCTCCACGGCCGTCGCGGCCTCTTGAAGGGTCGCCTCTTTTCGCGCTAGGGAGCCCTTCGTGGCCCAGAGCGTGATGTCGTCTACGTACAGGGCGTAACTTAGGTCGGGGATCTTCCGCAGCTCTTTGGTCAGCGCTAGCATCGCGACATTGAATAGAATCGGGGAGATTATTGCCCCTTGCGGTGTTCCTTTGTTCGGCACGTCGATCGTATCCGATCGAATCTTGCCGATTCCAATGGTTGCCGTCCGGCCCGTCAGGAACGATTTAACGTAATTAAAGATGCGCTCCCCGCAGCTGATGTCGTTCAGTCCCTTGAGAATGGCCTCGTGGGAGATGTTATCGAAGGCCCCTTTTAGGTCGAGTGCGAGCAGGAGGTGTTCTCCTCCCTTCGGGATGCCCTTGAGAACTTCTTCCCTTAGGATTAGGAACGCATCTTGAGCAGAAAGTCCCGGCCTGAAGCCAAGCATGGTGTGCGGGAAGAGGTCACCGTCCTCTATGTATTGTTGGAGGCGGGTTTCGATGACCCTCTCGTACAGCTTGCCGAGGCACGAAGTCAGCGATATGGGACGCAGGGCGTCGATCGCGGGCTTCTTGTCTGGTTTGGGAATGGTCACGATTTCCGCGTGTTTCCACTGGTTCGGTACGTGGCCCTTGCTCCAGAGTTTCCCGTTTAGGTATTCGGTCAAGTCCTGGATGTGCATCGGGCTCAGGTTTCTGATCATGGCATTGGTGATTTTGTCAACTCCGGGAGCAGTGTTGCGCTGTGAGGCTCGTGCCGCGGCATACACCTCTTCCTCCGTGATGGGAGCGTCCAGTTCTGGTCTTGGTTCTCCTTCATATTTTAGGAGGCAGGGTTGTATGGGGTCGCTACCCAGGTATCTGGTTTTTAGGGTGTCAATCAGATCCTGGTCGTTTCCGGGGAACTTGTGGGCGATTTCTAGAAGCGTCCGACTGGTTGACGATTTCGCCTTGTCGGGCTCGATCAGGCAACGTAGGATGGCCCGCGTCTGCGCCGTACTCAGGGTACCCTTGAGCGAGGTGCAAAACTGTACCCAATTTTGCTGCGTCGACTCGTTTGCGTAATTTCTGGCTTCCTCTGTTATTTTCTCGATTCGTAGACGTAGTTTCCGGTTTAACCGCTGTCGCTTCCACCGTTTGAGGAGGCCCTTACGGGCTTCCCACAGGTGTAAGAGCCGGCGGTGGACTTCGGCCGTCTTGACCGTGCGCTGGATGGTTTTAGTGGTTTGAATGTGGGCATCCCGGAGGTGCTGCATCCATTCCGCTATGTCCGTTATACCATTTTCGGGCGGGGGGTACTGCCTGAATGCCTCCCAGTCCGTAAGCCTAATTTTGCCAATTGTTCTCTTGAGTTTCGGCGTGGATACCGAGATGCTGAGGATATAGTGATCGCTGCCCAATGTTTCGCCCAGGTGCGCCCATGAGTATTCCCTTACGTTTTTGACAAATGACAGGTCCGGAAACGTGTGTCCGGTAGGAAGATGCACAGCGCGAGTGAGCATTCGTGGGTTTACGTATCTCGGAGATTTCGTTATCCTCCCAAGCTGTTCGAGGGACCTAATTCTGGGAATTGACTTTCTGCGGGCTAATGGAGCTGTGATTAAATTACAAATGTCGCGGGTAACGTTTTCGACGGCACAGGCTTTAGCAGGGAGCAGCACTGACGACACGTATGTCAACGCCTTGAGGATTGTTGACTAGAACATCACGATGCCGCCAAGGAGCAGCGTAGTGACCCTCGTCACCTGCGACGCATTCGACGGCTATGAGTGTATTGCCGAGGCAAATATCCCGCTGCTGCTCAAAAGACACATCTTCATCGCCCGGGGCCTTGTTCGAATACAGCATAAGTGCTCGCAAGTTTGGTTGACAAACTGCAGCCATGAGTATCAGCACGTCCCTCAAGGTACAGCTGTGGAATTCCTGAACGACATTGCTGACTTCTCCGACATCGGCACGTTACAAGTGACTTCACCGGATGCAACAACTCACGCCAGCCTGAATACCCGCGTCCACATTAATGCTGACTTAGCAGATGTACAGAAGGATGAGCTGCTGGGCCTACTGACAGAATTCTCCGGCTGTTTTTCCACGGAATCCGAAGTCCAGCGCACTTCCGTTACGCAACACCAGATCGTTATAGAGGAGTCGGCGCAGCCTGGTTCGTCAGCATCCGTATTGCATGTCACCTATGGAGCGGAAGGCGATTAAGCGCCATGTTCAAGAAATGCTAAATGATGACGTCATCCAGCCGTCGACAAGTCCGTGGGCATCGCCTGTCGTACTAGTAAAGAAGAAAGACAACACACTCCGGGGCTTCTGCTTTGACTACAGACGGCTTAACCGAGTCACCAAACGCGACGTTTATCCCCTGCCACGGATCGATGACGCTTTGGACCGTCTGCGTCATGCTCAGTTCTTTACATCATTAGACCTAAAGTCAGGCTTCTGGCAAATCGAAGTGGACGAGCGGGACCGTGAAAAAACCGCCTTTGTGACTCCCGATGAGCTGTACGAATTTAAAGTGCTGCCTTTCGGTCTCTTTTCCGCTCCTGCTACGTTTCAACGAAGGATGGACACTCTACTCGTTGGACTAAAGTGGCAGACGTGTCTAGTGTACTTAGACGGCGTTCTTGTGTTTTCCAGCACGTTCCATGAACATCTCGCCCGGCTACGAAGTGTCCTTACCGCAATACGCAAGGCCACCCTCATCATCAAGCCCGAAAAATGTTACTTTAGCTTCCAGGAACGCAACTTTCTAGGCCACGTGGTCAGCTCCTAAGGTGTACGAGCAGACCCAGAAAAACTCGCTGCCGTTGCCGAGTTTCCTCGTCCTAAAGACAAAAAGGCTGTTCAGCGGTTCCTGGGCCTCTGCGCTTACTACCGTCGTTTCGTTGAAGGCTTTTCAAGTATTGCTGAACCGCTCACGACACTGACGCGACAAGATGTGCCCTTTGCGTGGACGGAGGACCAAGAGCAGGCCTTCACCGAATTGCGTAAACGCCTTCAATCCGCTCCAGTGCTGTCGCATTTTGATGACGCCGCGGCAACTGAAATACACACCGACGCCAGCAACGTAGGACTGGGGGCCATTCTGGTTCAATGGCAAGATGGCGCAGAACGTGTAATTGCGCACGCGAGTCGTAGTCTGACAAAAGCAAATGCTAATTATTCAACGACTGAAAAAGAATCCTTAGCAGTCGTGTGGGCCATCAGCAAGTTCCGACCCTAATTATACGGCCGGCCATTTCGGGCGATCAGCGATCACCACTCGCTCTGCTGGCTTGCCAATCTACGAGACCCGTGACGTCGCGTCGCTCGTTGGAGCCTCCGCCTCCAGGAATACGACATAACTGTTGTCTACAGATCCAGCCATAAGCATAGCGACGCTGACTGCTTGTCACGTTCTCCTATTCACTTGACATCCTCCGACTTGGAGCTAGATTTGCCGTTTCTTGGTGTCGTCGACGTGGTGCGCATGGCTGACTATCACCGTGCAGACTCTGAGCTGCTTCCAGTCATCCGATATCTCGAGGGAGCTGACGTTGTTGTCCCACGCCCACTTTCACGAGGATTGACGTCGTACTGCCTGCGAAACGATGTCATGTACAAGAAAATTTCGAGAACAGCCAGGAAACGTTCCTTCTCGTCGTTCCGACGGCACTGCGCAAGGAAGTTTTACAGGCGTGTCATGGTGATCCCTGGGCCGCCCACTTACGCTTCGCGAGGACATTAGCGCGCATACGGCAAAAATACTATTGGCCACACCTATTTTCGTCGGTTCAGCGCTATGTGCGAACGTGCCGTGACTGTCAGAGGCGTAAAGTTCCACCCGTCAAGCCTGCCGGCCTCCTTCAGCCTCTGGATCCGCCTCCGGCGCCGTTCCAGCAAGTGGGAATGGTCCATTTCTTGGGCCGTTCCCCACGTCATCCTTGCTAAATAAGTGGGTAATCGTGGCAACTGACTATTTAACTCGCTATGCGGAGACGAAAGCTGTGCCGCGGGGAACTGCTGCTGAAGTCGCCAGCTTCTTCGTCCACAACATCGTGCTTCGCCGCGGTGCACCCGCTGTACTCATTACTGACCGCGGTGCAGCGTTTACAGCGGAGTTATTGCAACAAGTCGTCACACTGACGCACACCGACCACCGAAAGACCACAGCCTATCATCCCCAAACTAACGGCTTAACAGAGCGCCTAAACAGAACATTAGCCGACATGCTCTCCATGTACATTGATGTGGAACATAAAACATGGGATGAAATTTTGCCATACGTCACATTTGCTTACAATACCGCTGTGCAGGAGACCACCGAGTTTACACCATTTGAGCTTGTTTACGGACGTCGCGTTACAACCCCCTTAGACGCCATGCTCGCGGTAGACCACAGAACCACAAGGAATGACACCACTGAAAATTTCGTCGAGAAAGCCGAGGAAGCTCGCCAGCTTGCTCGGAATCGCATCCGCACCCAGCAGAATACCGACGCCTACCGTTACAAGCGGACCCGACGGAATGTCCAGTACATGCAAGGCGACCGCGTGTGGGTGTGGACAACTATCCGACACCGTGGGCTCTCAGAGAAATTGTTGTGCCGCTATTTCGGCCCCTATGAAGTTGTACGCCGCCTCAGTGATTTGAACTATGACGTGGTGCCTCAAAGCTCTGATCTGGTTCGAACCGACGCCGTCCCCGTGCTGAAGTCGTTCACGTAGTACGGATGAAGCCGTACTACGCACGCGAGGGATAAGCAACCCTCAAAAACCGCTTCAGCATTGTGTGTATTCCTGTATGGTTTTTTTTGTCTTTTCATGTTGGCACTCTTGCTCATAGTGCGCGCCCGCTGCCCTTGAAGTGACCGGGCTGTCGGTTTTGAGAGGGGAGCAATGACGCGAAATAAGTTTGCACGTAATGACACGGGACCCTTAAGGCGAGAACCACGAAGTTCGTGGTTGCGCGCGCGCTCGCCGAGTACCAGCCATCGCTAAAGGCAGACCTTTTTTTGCCAATCTGTCGGTGTTAAACTGTTTTAGCTGTAATAGCTGGGTGACAATATAACGACGTACTGTATTGGCGACAAAGTAAGTGTCACTAATTCAAGGTTTAAGGCATGTGTCCACATAGATCCACATGTAAACGTAGTGGTAGCGCTTACCTTGGTTTCTTGCACACAATACCATTTTGCTATGGAAAACGCTCTGACAAGTTACGTCGTGCTGCTGCGGCCACAAATTTGCTTCAAATGTTTCGTCTTTGTGCGCGTACGGTGTCTTCGTGTCCGCAGGCAGTCGCTAGGCGAAGCGGGGACAAGACAGGAAGTGAGGGTCATCGTTGATTCCGGCCAGATGACGCCTACTGACTGGCACGGCTGTCTCCAAACGGAACGCTCTGGCGTCGCACGACCAGCAGCCACGGGCCACCGAGGTGAAAGCGCGCGACCACCGCCCCGTGGGTCCGCTCAACGAGGAGCTGGAAGACCAGGAACGCTATCCCAGCTGTGAATATCCATCCCACCAAGGGCGTGACGACCAGGAGCCGCGGCCGCTTGGAAAGCGTGCTCGATGGCCCGTCCGCTGTGAGTGTCCCAGAAATGGACGGCGTGTGCACCACCTTATGAAACTTGCGTCGCTGCTACCAATCATTTGTGATTTGGAGCAATTTTTGGAGAAGCAAAATTTGTACTTTGGAGCAGCGACATTTGTAACAGAAACCTCCCCTGAAATCTTTCCCATTATATTTTGTTTTGAAATAACCCTATTGTCAGAGAGACAAGTCCATCAAGGCATGAAGAGCCGCAAATATATTTCAGTTTATCTTATCGCAACAAGAAATGCAGGAATGGTGGGTGCAGGTGCTTAGCAGTCAGTTCAGCTAACACGTTTACAAGCATTGCTTGCCTGTTTCGTTCACAATACACCAGGAATGCTGCTCGTTTGCGGAGACGCCGATCATGAATGTCAGTCTTGCTACAACAGAGCGTTGGCGCCATATTTCACCGCTACGGTAAAAGGCGGGCTTCAACGTTGCAACCTAACCGTCCACAACATAATTCAGGATAATAGACTATGTTTTCTACCTGGTTTAGTTTTAACGCGATAGCGTCAAGAGCTCCGTGTCGCAGAAAACCTGGCGTCCCGCGTCCAGCATAGACCATCCTTTCGCAAGAAAACATACCGACCCACGCATATTCGATACGGCACTAAAGTTGTTCTATCACTAAAGTTGCCGATACCTTGTCTTTCGTTCTTTGCAAAGTTATTTCTCGGTAGTTTGCGAATGGCGCCCACAAAGAAATGTCATAAAAGAAATCACCGACAGCACGTGCCTTTTATGTAAAATTTTCGGAGACTAAAAATATCAACCATGTGAAAGAATAAGAGAAAAGCAGCCCAGGCAAGTGACCGCGTTTCTACCAGAGAACTCACCTTCGTGCATAGATTTTGTCGCCAGCGTTTGCCCGTAACCATTACGGTTACATAAGCTGCAGTTCCCCGGAAGCGTGAGAAGCAGTCGGGGATCGTTGAATGCTATCGCATTCCACACTCAAAAGCACAGCTTAAGCGTGCTTCACATTTTTCCTATACAATTCTTGCAAACAAATTCCGGTTTTCCCGGACCTGGTTTTACGACCCCCCCCCCCCCCCGCTACAAGGGACAAATTTCGGGATAGAGTTTCGTGCAGATGGTTATATATACAAGAAGCTGTGCTGCGGCTACCTGTGCGTCGGCAGTGAATTGCATGCAAGTTATCGTATTCAACGCAGTAAAAAAGAGCAGTCTCATGCGACATTTCAGAATCACGACCGAATTACCAGCGACTCCGTTTTTTCGAGCAAAAACAATCAGAACTTAAGCTGCACGTGATTAGATCACGCACATTTGAAGGTACCCGCATATGTTTGGCTAGCTTATAACCTGGCGCACATAATCGTCATCGTCGTCTTCATCATCATCATCATCAGACTGGCTACGCCTACTGCAGGGCAAAGGCCTCTCCCATATTTCTTCAACTACACCGACCATGTGCTAATTGTGGCCATGTTATGCCTGCAAACCTGCTGATCTCAGCCGTCCACCTCAATATCTGCCGCCCCCTGTTACGCTTCCCTTCTCTGGGAATCCAGTCCGTAACCCTTAATGAGCATCGGTTATCTTCCCTTCTCATTACATGCCCTGCCTATGCCCCCCCATTTCTTTTTCTTGATTTCAACTAAGATGTCATTAACTCGCGTTTGTTCCCTCACCCAATCTGCTCTCTTCTTATCTCCCTCCCCCTTACCGTTACACCCACCGTTGTTCTTTCCATAGCTCGTTGCGTCGTCCTCAATTTAAGTAGAACCCTTTTCGTAAAGCTCCAGATTTCTGCGCCGTAGGTGAGTACTGCTAAGACACAGCTGTTATAAGCTTCCCTCTTGAGGGATCTTTGGAGGATCTTTCTCTGAGGGAGCTTTTAAACAATGGTGACCATTTTTTAAAAATAAAGGTACCAATTCATAAATACATATTCTCCTAGCCCTGTGTCGATACCTTTAATATCGGTTGCCTTGAGGACTCCAAGGGCAGCGGGATAAATTCTGCGATGTTTGTAACACACGCCTATAATGCCTCAAATCATTTTCATGCGTAATTTACTGCTAATATGCTAATTACTTCACACACTTAGAGATTCGCCTGCACAATGCCTATAACATACCCCTAACTTTAAACATACAAAAACACGGTTCCTTGTTTAGTTTACCGAGGGCATCGGAGAGACTTACTGCAAACCTCGTATAGCGCATAAGAATGGAGAAACAATTGTTCAGTAGTTATTTGCAGCGCTTCTATATAGGCGAGGAACGTCAAAGTTTCGCAACACATCGTATACAAAGTTCTGCTACAGATCCTGCGGCCCGAAATTGTTCATTCCGATCTTAGTTGCGGAGTAGGGCCCTCCATTCAATTCCATTTCTGTTCCGAAGAGCGCAGATCCTTCAGTATTTCACTCCTTTTAATTCCTCCAAATGTTGAGAGTTTACCATTCCCACTCGTGGTGTGGCTGAGCTGATTCTTTCCATTTCTGCAATTCTAGAAAGGGGAACGCTTGCTCTACAGTTGTTTACTCTTTTGCCCCCCTCCCCCCCCCCCCCCCTGTGTGCCTCGCGACAAAAAGAAGCATGTTTTTGACTTCATAACAACGTTACAGATAAGCACAATTTCTTGCACAAGATACATGCTTCGTGGCCCAGCTGTTACCTCTACTGCGCGGTGTTGCCTGTACGCTTTCCTATGTCCACCGTTCTCTAAAGAAGCCTTTTCTAAGTTTAGGTTTCGGCTAAAATTCAGCTGCCTATCAGCTGTGAAAACGACAACGAGCCCACAACAGCGGCATTTCGCAAAGTACTCGGATTGCAAAGCACGTGTCTATTTAGTATAGCACCCATTTAGGGGATCTCATTTCACGAACACGAAAAGACGCTGAGTACTCAAGATAATTACATGTTTAATATGACTAGGCAAAAAAATACATAAAACATTATTACATACATTTTGTGTTGCTTGTCAAATAGCGTCCACAAACATGTCCTAGCTGCGCGGGTTAGGAGTAACAAATATGTGGCATGATTGCAAAATATATAAAGACCTTGGCATCAATATATCTCTAAAATATATTCATCTGTGGGAACAATTTTACATGCAGTCCCTTTTCCGAAGCCAATTTTTTATTCCCTACATATAAAAATTAAAGCGATAGAAATGGCTCTCTCTCTCTCCCTAGGCCTCTTCAAAACCATAATGAATAAAAGATTGGTTATGATGTCTGAAGAAAACGAATAACAGAGCCGAACAACCGGATTTGACTGAGATAGACGAAGCGCTGACTTTCAACCAACCTTTTATTGCGCACACAAATATGTATACAGGGGCTCGAATATGCAGCAAAGAGAGGAAGGAGATCATATCATAGTAGGAAAACATTTTCAGCAAGATAGTCACGATGGAAAATGCAAAAGCAGTACAACTAAATGGCCGCCATCATGCACGTGCAAGATACGTGAGGTCCTTCGTGAGGAGTGATATCGAACTTACTCTCCCGCAGATATCGTCTTTCGTGTCGATGCAAAAGGCCTCGCATATTTAGTGTCCACCTTTGCCGGATGTCATTTAGCAGCCTTAAAAGAGCCGAAACCTCACAAAGGTAATAATGTAAAAGGCAAAATTTCGCAATCGAGAACCGCGGCCATTCCCTATTTGCATCAAATGCATCATCGTATAAGGAAGGTAGCACATTGGGCAAGCATTAGTGTTGTTTTTCTTTTTTCGGCAAAAAGCGAATTCTCCAGTATGTGCCAAAAAAGTGAATAGGAAAGACACGGGGCCCCGCACGTGTAAATAAGAAACACATTGAAAAGCCTGATGATTGCTGCCACATTACTGTGGACGACACCTTCCTGTCGTGCGGTCGATGCTGCATCGGCCAAACTGGCCGTTGCAATAATGACCGCCTCAGAGAACATTACAGTTTAATGAAGGAGGGGGTGGAGCCGTGTTGACAGCCACCTAGCCGCACATAGCTTCCGTTGTGGTGCTTGCGCACTGTTTGACAAATACAATATAATAAGGCGCCGTGGTGACCAGCGTGCACGTGAGATATGCGAGGTGCTTTGCATCGACACGGAAGACGATATGTGGGGGGGGAGTGCCTTCGATATCGCCCCTCGAGAAGAAGCTCGCATATCTTGCACGTGAACGATAGCGACAATTTATTTGTGCTGTTTTTACATTCTCCATGGTGGCTATCTTCCTAAGAATGTATTCCTACTATGATATGATCTCCTCTCTTTCCTTCCTATTCAAGCCCTTGTGTATATTTCTTTGTACGCAATAAAAGATTGGGTGAAAGTCATCGCTTCGTCTGTTTCAATCACATCCCGTTGTTTGGTGCTGTTACTCGTTTTCTTCAGGTATGGAAAAAATGCTACAAGGAAGCAATCTAGGGTATAATCTGTCATAGAGATTAGGCGGAACAGTTGTTGAGCAACGACTACGAGGTTTTAGTATGCGGACGATATTGTACTGTTAGCAGATAGCCAGGAACATTTGCAACCTCTGGTTAATTACTGTGGAGATGAAGGAGACAGTCTAGGTTTCAGTTTTAGTGCAGCTAAGCCCGGTGGGATGCTCTTCAACGATACAACTGATCACGAGCTTACAATACAAGGCCACGAAATACCCCGAGTGGCCGAATACAAATATCTCAGGGTATGGATAAACAAAGGGCACATGTACACGGAAAAGCGCGAACAGTCTCTCAGAGCAAAAGGGCGAAGAGATGCCGGGATAATAAAACATAGGGCATTGTGGGGGCACAACAGGTATGAATTACTGAGAGGTATTTGGAAAGGAATAATGGTGCCGGGGCTTACTTTCGGGAATGCGGTCCTGTATTTAAGGGCAGAGGTTCAGTCGAGACTAGAAGTAAATCAGAGAGCTGTGGGAAGGTCAGCACTAGGTGCCCATGGGAGAACCACAAACGAAGCAGTACAGGGAGATATGGGCTGGGCATCGTTCGAAGGACGGGAAGCTCAGAGTAAAATCCTATAAGAAAAACGCCTGAGGAAATTGGAGGATAACAGACGGGCAGCTAAAGTATTTAAATACGTGTACAGAAAGAGCGTTGACTCACAACGGCTGAAAAGAACTTGGGAGCTAACCAGTAAGTAGGCGGGACACGAAGACGGAGTAAGACAGAGCATTAAGCGACCGGTTAAAAATGCGGAAGGTAAAAATTGGATAAATTCAATGGAAAAGAAGCATAGTGTTGAACTTTATCGATAGTGGAAACTGTAAATCCGGAAGTAAACGTTTTATGATAACTCCAAGAAGCAGTGCCCTACTTCTTGAAGCTAGGTCAGGATGACTTAGAACGCGCAGCTATAAAAAGAAAATTAACGAAGTAGAAACGTGCACTAAAATGTGATGGTATCCATCCCGATGTCCATGCGGGCACAGACACGTTTCCTGAGGCCCTATGGTTTAGAGATAACAATAGTCATGTAAACAAATATATGGTGAAAATTAGCAAAAAGCGATTGGAAGATAGGCGGCTCAAAAGCAGCGAGGTGACATAAGGTTAAAAGTGTAGAAAGAAGTATTTAAAGAAAACACGAATTTTAATAACTTACAACACAGTTAAACAAAAATAAGAAGCTGAGCATGGTGGCAACTGCCATCGCCCCGTTTCAAAGGGATGCTGCTACCTTCCATCCATCCATACATTCAGACATATGCCAACTAGGCCAAGTTAGAACGTTATTGCGGGCGATGCTGTATCGGAGATAACAGCCGTAGTGGGGTACATTACACTTCTTGTACAAGCTCTCAAGTGTTTATGGGCAATAGGGTACACAAATGGCGTAACCTAATACAATCATTCTTAACGCTTTACAAAGGTTACATGCTTAACTTATGCTACAGAAACTGGGGTGCGCTGCGGTCTTGTTTAGCAATCGGGCTGGCTCCCCGTTCGTAGTGTGTCTGCCTTACTCAAAGATGCTGGGTGCGCATTGTCGTCCCTCTCTCTTGCTGTCCGAGTTTCTTCACGCCATTGCTGGACCCTTCCTATCGAACGCGAAGCCGCCATAGATAATCGATCGCCATATTGCTGCAACGAATTTCACACAATAATTCCTTATAACTTCTGATGAGAGCAGATTTGAGTTTGTTAAAACATGCCTCCTACGGCGTAGTAAGCTCTCTCAAACGCGACACCACCCACTTGCATCGACCAAACGTGCCTCTCTACCCCTCTGAACCCCGAGGGAGAGGCTGAATGTTGCTCCTATTGCATCACGCACGTTGCGACAACTGCGGCCTATCTTTGCACGTGACCCTTGCATTATCGAGTCACGGCTCCTTTCTTCAACGCAACGCCAAAGGGAGGCCCGTGGTTTATTAGGGCTGAAAATACGTAAGCGGTAATATTATAGCATGGTATTTACCTGTGGTTTTTAGCAAGCTATATCCTCTTGTGAGAGAACTGAAAGACGTTTCGGGTCAGACATCTAGAACGATTGAGGCTTTCATAAGGGAACAACGCTTCGTCGAAATTAAGCAGTTTTTCAACTTATTATTAAGACAATCAGGACGCTGATTGAGGAAATCCTGGTACACCAGTTCTTTAACTGCTGGCCTAAACCTGCCCGCTCCTAATACCTAAAGTTAGCCTCACTTTGGAAGTACACCTGTTAGTTCACGACCGCACCACGCGCCGTGCATCCACGTAGTGCATCTTGTTACATTTATTACAAATGCAAAAGCTAAATATCGCAACGCGATATTTTTTTCTTCCCACGTACCGCCATTGAGCGGGTGATTTTTCTCCAGGTCACCTCTCATATCTCATTTCATCGCACTTTCTGAATACACAAAAGTGTGCGTATTCTAAATTCTAAATGGTAAATTCACCGGCTTTGTAGCTTTTCAGTCTTACCTAAAACAAATATGTAGTGCTACAGTACTATGTGACCATTCCATTCCGACTTCCATAATTTCGGGCTCCCATTTCATCCCCATTCCATCCGCGCCGCAGGTCCCATCATACCATTTATATTCCACTCCGCCTGTTTATCAATGTGTAATCATTCTGAAATCAATCCAATTCCGAAGTTGCCACTCCGCCACTCTGATGCCGATATGCCTTCACTAAAACTAATAGGGTACAGCGCAGTCCTTACTGTGCTATCACTCGGTCTCATTTGTGAAACGCTCTTTTTCAGGTATTGATTCAGGCGATGGCACGGGTCACTAAAAGAACCTTGGAGGTCACGTTCTCTGCCCTACCCCTGGTCATTGTCGCCCTGGTTGCTGTATGGATTCTCTTGACCAGGCAGGAGCGGCAACTGAGCGGATAGAAGCTCTGTCACACGGCGGACTGCCTCACGCACGCTAACCTGCTCTTGCACGCCATTAACACGAGCATTGACCAGTGCGAAGATCTGTACAGCCACGTGTGCTCCCGTTGGTTACCGGACAGCGGGTACCGTGACCACATGAAGTCCACGTTCCACGATATGAGGTTTGCCTGGTACGAGGGATTCAACACAACCCTCACTATTTGGACGCTCGCGCTGCCTGTGGGGAGGAAAGTCCGTACCATGTAAGACACTGGCTGGCGAGTGCTTACAACACACAGCCAAAGATTCCTGCGGTGTTTTTCCTTGGACAAATCGAACGACACACGCAGCCATTGTCATCTGAAGACTGGATTAAACAGCTGAATATCAAGATGGAACTCGACTCAGCCCTGAATAGCAGTGACACAGTGATTACAGATGATGTCCGTTACCTGCAAGCAATTGGTAGCATCTTCGCGAACTACAGTAACGAAGACCTTTGGCGTCATTTGTCTTGGCATGTTATTCAGCAGTATGCGGCTGTTGCCAGCTATAGGCTGCTATATGCACGGCTCGGAAGTGGCGAAACGTTCACGTTCTACCTCCCCGCCTTCTGTGGCGCTAATGTCGAGGTGTCCTACAATGCACTTCTTCTGTCCTTGTACGTCGTGTCGCGGTTACAGCCCAATGACGTTGACTCTGTCACTGGCGTTTTTGGCAGCCTGAAGGATAGTTTTTTTTTTGAAAAAGTCAATGCCTCGCGCTGGCTCGATGTGGGGAGCAAATGAATGCGCGGCCAGAAGGTGTCAGTGCTGGTGAACCGTTTGTGACCACCGCCAGGATATATCCGCAACAAGATACCCGAGGCCGTTTACTTGGATTTCACTGATAACGAGAAGTCTTACGGAGACTACTGGGTGAAATCGCGGCTGTTGGTGCAGAAGCTGAACGACAGAGTGCCTGGCTACGAGTACGCACTGGAAATTCCTGGAAATAACTCGTCCAAATACCTGCTCTTTAATTATATGATGAACAGCGTAGACGTAGCAATTGGAGTAGTTTCCAGACCCCTGTTCTACCCACAGGGCACGCAGGCGATGTTGTACGGTGGGCTCGGGTTTTCCATGGCGTTGCAGATGGTGAAGACAATGGACAGCGAAGGCCTCAAGTGGCATCCTCATCATGGCCTGGCGTATTCCATCAAGTCGCGGTCCACGATGAGTGCCTACCAAGCAAAAGATGGCTGCCTCATAGAGCAGGGATTCCCGAGCGTGTTTCCCGAGATTCCGGCTATGGAGATCGCCTACGCTGCTTACGCGAAATCCAACGAGACGCATCCGCCGATCGATTACGCACTGCCCGAAGACAAGGTCTTTTTCTTGACCCTTTGCTACATGACCTGCTCACAGCGTGGAGAGAGAAATCCTTCCGCAGCCGACTGCAACAAAGCTGTGCGTGGCTCTGCCGCCTTCGCCGAAGCGTTCTCTTGCTTCAAGGGTTCCGCCATGAACCCGGAGAAAACGTGCAGTTTCTTCTGATATGCGGAGTGTATGAATGCGAACTATTCGGGAATGCCTACGCTCGTTTTGCGATTAACAATAAATCATGAACTGCCATTAAGAAAACGCCAATTGTACGTATTTACCTGACGCTCTGCTACTTGGGAAGTGATGTTTCTGTCAGCAGGGTTCTCATATTTGTTTATTATCGCTTTATGTTGTTTTAACTGAGTGCTCATCTCTGAAGTATCAGGCGACACCTCTACCATATGCACGCTCATGCCACTGCAGAACTTATGTTCAGGCGTGCGCCCTGTATCGCCAATGCTCATGACACTGGCTATATTTCAGTGAGTGAAATGTTTAATACGCTGGACTGAGTCTGCTTGTTTTTCGTTGTAGTTTGAACCCAGGTTCTTGATGGTTGCTGTAGCAAGGTAAATGATCCGTAGTCTACGAGGCGTGATTTTTTATGTCGTGACCGAAGGCCTAGCGTAATGTGTTGCGAATATGTAAGCAACCGGGTCTGTATTTTCGATGAGTGCTCTGGTTTTGATTTGCTTGATATTAGGCGATTTGCTCTTGTATAAATTGTGGAGTTGTTCATAACTGTCTGCAGTTCTCGCATGGAAAACTTGTTTACAACAGGAAAACAGTGGATTTGTACTGAGGACTTCGAACTTGAGGTTATCAAACCATACAGAATTGATTTGCGAGTTGGAACGCATGTGTCGCGAAAACATCTGCTTCTTGTAAAACACTAAAGGTAGGTTCTCCGTGCGGCGACGAATTCAGTTCGACTCCTCCTATGGGTCTGTCGTGCCGAATCAGGCGTCCCAGAGCCGCCTTAACCAGACCCCCTCCCACAGTATTACCCGTACGCGCGTTTGCTGCGGTTGTGTCAAAAGCGGTGGTAGCAGGAAAAAAGATATCTTAGGTAGAATATCAGAGTAGTGTTTGCGATTAAGAGCTGCCTTTTTTAGGCATAACGATAACGCGATCTCGCAGATATGATGGTGTTCTTGACAGGTCGCGTTATAGGCATTTTGACTTTTGCATGACGTAGCATCTCGCGTGACGCCTCCTCGCAGCGAAGGACGTTCTGCTCCCTGCCTTCGGCGCCTGCTGGAAGTGATACTTGTGACTGTGGGCTTCTCTTATTCTCTTTGCTTGGGCACTCACGTACCATCTGTGTGCTTCTCCAGGTGACACATTAGAAGAATACGTCATAAATAGCAGGCATTCTGATATTAGTTATATTAGTTTCCAATTTAGAAGCTATTTTCAACGCCTTGATTCTCCGTATCTCTCCGTATTATACTTTCTCCCTTTAATCGCATAGTAATTAACGCTGTTGTATACTGTAATATTTTCGAACAGAATACCTTCACGCCTATTCATCACTGTAGAATGAAGTCGTCGGCCTTGTTTCTTTTTCTTCTGTGTAGAAATGCGTGTAGTATAATGAATTGCACAGTTTCGTACTGCGATGGATAACTTCAACGTTGCGATCATTTATACACATCGGGGACGCCGCTGCTAAGGCTGTCGGAGCGTTCATTACTGAGTTTATGACGGATAAGTGGCAGAGTAGGTCCATAGAATGTCTAAAAAAAACTTTCCCTACTCCTGCCTTAGAATGACTGACTACTGCCCACACCTTGCCTTATACAATACAGTGTTGCAATAAACGAAGCTAGGCGTAATCGTGGAACAGGACGCTTAGCATTTTTGACTGGCCGGCGTCCAGCGCCAGGTAAATAAACAGAGATGCTTTACAAGCACCCACGATTGCTGTTTTATAAATAAATACTGAACTTCCGCAAGTACTGGTCAAGAAAGTGCGTAAGAATGTTTATGTTCACTGCCCCTAATTTAACTCTATAGATGCTCTATACATTCTACACCGATGGTCTGATGGCTAGATGGGCTCAGAGAAATAAAATATTTCGATAGTCAAAATCTAAGATCCCGTGTTTATTTCCATCATCTCTGAGGGGATACCGGGTTCATCAAGTCTCCATAAACGCAACGCCTCATCTAGGTACACATTCCTGAGAAATCTTAACGCAATAGTATATTGAGTTGACACTCGAATTACATAGCTGCGGTAGCAGCGCGTTCATTTATTATATACAGCTGGAAATGACAGCTATGTAAAAAGTGGTAGGGCCCTTCTCGTAAAGGGTCAACAGGCGTACCGATGAAGTTTTCTTCCTTCTACATGCCACGGAGGGCCACTACCACCGTTATAACGCTGAACAAACGAGCTCTACTGACTTAGGACAGGTACGACATAAATGAACTTCAAGACACGGTTTCTCCCGTAACACACTCCCAGAAATTCGGAAAAGTACAAGACGCATGCGCACAGATCCCCTGAGGCAACAAGATTTTTTTCGGTCAGCCGCACCTGCCATGAACTGTCCCAGATCAAACGCTATAGAGTCATTCACGCAGATTGTTCACATTACGTATCACCGTCGCCCGGAGCAATCAACACCAAGGCTTCAAGCACGTATCGGTACCAACGACCATTATCGAAAAGAGATACGCCAAGTGGCCCGCGAGGATATGGCTAGAGAAACAGTTTCCCAGGGCTCATGATGCCCTTCGAGTCAACGGCGTTCTTCAGCGCGCGCATCAGCTGGATGCCCTTCTCGCCGAGCTCCCGGACCAGCAGGCTGTGTTTACCAATCCCGATACCGGGTTCACCCGTCGACGTACCATTCAGGTCCAGAGCACTACTCAGGTGGAGCAAATCTCAAAGCATAAGTATGTGAGAAGACAAAACTACACACTGTAAGACGCAAGAGCGTGAACTTTATTTTCAGATCAATAAAGTTTGAGTCCGGCGTATTATTAGTGGCTTTGGGCACCGGCCGCGGACGCGGTTCCGAGACCTTGTGTCGAAGCGGCTTCCCCGGCTCTCTCGACGGCCCAGAGTTGTGCTGTCAGGTTCAAGCTGAGCAGTGCGGTCTTCCAGCACGAGCGGAGGCTCGCGGAGGAAGAGCAGGAGGGGTCGGCACTGTCCGACTTGTTTGCTATGTGCTTACACTCCCGTAACATGTGATTATGTGGGGCAACTTTGCCACACGATGTGCATCTGTTTGTCGGGTACATGTCTGGATACATGGCGTACATGAGTCTGGGGTTTCTGTAAGAATCCCTTTGTAATTGTCTGAAGTGTACTGCTTGCGTCCTGCCTACCCTAGCGTGAGGGAATGGGTATACGCGTCTTTGTAACTGTTAATGTGTCGTGATGTCGTGGAACCTGCTCATACGTTACTCCCATGCCCAGACGTTTGCAGTACCCTGCGGGGGCTCTTCCTCCGTTGCTCGAGGCCCCACTCACTGTAAGACGCAAACGAACAGGCATTTAGTAGGAATATAGGCAGGGTACCGTGTCCCGGCCTCTGTTTTGTTCTTTCCGCGCTTTCCAGCCCACTATTCCCACAAATGCCGATTAAGTTAGAGGCAGACAAGGCAGCAGCTCCACGAAGCGTGAGAACACTGGAACTCCTTCAGTCTGTGTCATAGATCACGAGAACTACCATACGGGACGGCATATTTTTTATTAACGCATTAGCAGCTGTGGTGCACATACATAAGTGCGACAAAGCCTCACGCACAAATAGGAATTTTTTTTCAGATCTGTAACTGAACATTTTAATACATTTTAGGACATTTGCTGCAGCTGAGCCATTGAAGCCTCTGCCTGCTCGACAATTTCCAGCTTGGCGGGAATCGCGTAAGTAGCGTCAATCTTTAGATATTCGAGCGGAAACAAGCACAAAAATACAGATGTGTCTTATATTGCGTTGTTACACTGTTCTACATTTTTACTCTTTTTTGTTTTGGTGTTGTGAGAGTGCCGTTTTTGGAAACAAATATTCGCGACGCCAGCACTATGCGCTCTAACTATGGGGAGGGCGTTGCAATGCGGGCAAGGCCTAAGAGTGCCCGGCTGCAATTCTTAACTGCAGATGAGTCATAAACGTTAAAAATAAATGTTTATTGCAGTTTGTTAGACATGGTTACACATTTACTCATGTTCTACGTTCTACGTTCTAAAATTCTACGTTCTACGTTCTACGTAATTCTACGTTCTAAAATAAAATAATGTCATATATTCCCTGGACTACCTTAAAAATTGAAGTAAGTTGTGTGCGACGTTCCGGCTAACATTAGCAAATGTGTATCGTCGGCGTATGACACGTATTACTTATAATTTAGCTTGCTATTGCGAATGCACGGGTGTAAGTATGTCTTTCTGATTGCACACGTATATTCTAGTATGTATTTTCTCTTACGCCACATTTATGTATGTAGTGAAGCCACTTCCTACCATTAACACCAGTTGAACGTTTGTGCTTGTGTCTGTCGTTGCCCAGTCCTCGTTCCATGTGGCGCGCAAATAACATTGATCACGTATCCGATAAACTTTGTTCACTGCACTTTCCACATGTCGCGCCGGTTCGATGGATAGGCATTGAAAGTACTCCGCACAGTCAAGCCACGCTACGTCTACGCGGTCGTAGCCGTCAGTGTAACAAGAGAGTTGAAACGAGCTCAAACGCACCCAGTAACGACTCAAAAAATACAGAATATCTGCGCTAGCAGAAGCTTAGATATTTGTTTTCTTGCTATGTTCTGCGATGACTGAAGGTGACAACTGTGCAGCAAGAGAGAGTGAGAGAAATAGGAGAGGAAAGGCAGGGCGGGAAGCAAGACGCACGCCCTGCAGCAAGCATTCACGATGAAGTCAACGCGACAAGAACTGTAGTGCTACCGTGGGAGCCCTGATTAAAAGTTGTTCAATTGTAACTTTAACTACAATAACCAATACAATATGTAGCGACGGACGCAAACATCAATCGCTGACCAGAAGCGTTCCTTGAGCAGCCCAATCAAAAGCTCTTCTCGTTTATAGGAAGTTGCTTTTGCTTTCTATGAATGCCCACAGCACTGCTTGCCTTTACATGCTTCTGTAATCTGGTTGGCCGACGAGAGGCGAGGAGTGCGCAGAACAAGCGACGTTGGCCAAGCGAGCACAGTGAAAGTAGATAACCGGACGAAGAGTGTGGTACAGGCGTCCGTGATTGGTCCGCTTCCCGTTGCTTTTCTTGCGGTATCTCGTCGACGATTGAGGCGGCATGCAAGAGGAAGTTAGACATGCCACCAAAGCGGGTGCTCAATGGAGAAGATATTGCAAAGCGATGCCGGTTAAGTGCCAAAAGGGCTCGAGAATGTTGTACTGCCACGCAAAGTCTTTATTGTACGCTAAGAAACCCAAGTCTCGCAAGCAGCTCCGAGTACACAGCACCGAAGCGATCAGTGCACAGCCACCTTCTATTGCTTTCGCTGTTTGGCAGCCTCTGGCTATTCCCAAAAAAGTTCAGTTCTGTTTGGCCTAGTGATGCATTTGCATTGCGTACAGGTCACGTTAACGTGGTCGGTTCCCGCGGTTTGGTGACGTCGCCTGGCATACAAGCGAAGTGGGCATGGGCCCAAACATTTTTCACCAATCGTGGACATCGAAGCAAATGGAATAGAAACAGGTTGGAATAGCTCTGCGTGATAGCGCCTTGGGTAATGCTTCAATGTGCGCATCAGCTACAGGAACTGGTAAATACCGGAACATCTAACTGACAATACTAACTGACAATAGATCGAAGCATCGCAAATTCGAGGGAAAATATTTTTTGTCACCGCAAGATAACTAGCCTCTATTTCCATTTAGTTACTATAAGAAAGCTTTACCGCGTGTGGAACTTCTAATTTTTATTCAAGACGCATAACGAAATTGCGGATTACTGGTTCAAAACAAAAACGCACAATGGGTTATCTATTGCCTGAGCCATAATTAAAATAAGTTTTCTTTCATAGTTATTGACAAATATGTTTCCAGGCAATGGTTTGAGACTATGGCCCAGATTGTGTTCCTGATATGGGGCATGCTGCCGAATGTCAGCCTTTACTTCCCAAAAACGGCTACAAAACTCCCCTTAACAGCTTTGCTGGCAAACTGGTTGGTGTAGCTTTTCAAAGCTATCTCCATGCTCTTTTCCTGTGCAACAGCAACATATTTTTGCTTGGGCACATGAAGGACTGGTACTGCAAGCTAATCTTGGTGAATGCTGAACTTTTGCCTGATGCATGCATTATATTTGTCATACCAAATTGCAGTGCGGCCACGCGGCAGTGGGGCAGCTGCTTCATTTATAGTACCAGGTAAATAACTGTTTATAGAATCTTTTTAACTTTTTCTTCAGAACCTTTCAGAATGCAGTTGGCAATACCTTCATAATGTAGCACAAACAATCCGGAATTAGATTAATATTGCGGTTGTTTTGTTGATGCAAAGTTTTTGCGTCAAATGCAGATTCATCACTTCCAAGGGTAGCACCATGTTGTTATACTCTCTATTTTCTTTTTTCGTTTCGCCCAGATGCCCTACACCCAGAATCGCCACCATGCCGCAATCGCCTGGTAACCACGTGTCTAAACCGAGGTAAAGAAAATCTCTGCGAGAATTCTCTTTACAACAGCACGAGCTTTTGAATGATCTCATAAAGGAACCTGCGTACAAAAATACTGATTCTGTGAAATCGCGTAAACAACGGAGTAAGTTTTGGCTTGGCAATATACAAACTATATTTGAATACAAGCGGGAAATGTTGCATTATTGCCCAAAACAATACCTGCATGGAAATAAAGAAAGAGTTCTGCTAGTGGTAAGAGTTGTCTGCAATTAAACGCTCATCAAAATGTTTATTAGTTAATCAAATAATTAGTTAGTTTATTTGGGTAAAATGCAGCGCATTAAGTGTCAATTCCATTACACAGCCGTTCGGCAGTAGCTTCATTCAGAGTGTCAGCTCAATAACTGGTTTGAGTGCTTTTATAGTTAATGACCACAATGTCTCCAAATGCAACTAACACAGTTCTTGCATTGCACATACGAAAGCGTGGATTGCAGGAAAGCAGTTGTTAAAGGACAGCTTCTGAACTCACTTCCTGCCACACATTGTAGCGAACACGATGCCATCAGAAAAATTTCTTCCAACGCAGTGTACGAACAAAATATCGTTCGTATTTATGGAAATCTACGTCCTCTCCAGCAATGAAATAAACAGGAATAATTTGCTAGGTACTTTTTCAAAAGTAATTTATCCTGGCAGCTTTTTATCTACAGCATGCAGGAAGTTCCTGTCTCTATAGGTCATTTTCAAAATTTAGTTGAAAACAGTGAACAAAAATACCAGGACGTTTGGTTTTGTTAGCTTTTACCGTGGTGTTCTGAACATTAATCATTTTCCGGTGGTTCTGGAATGCAAGCGTTAACTGCTGTGTCATACATCATTCAGCGTACAGTTATTGGTTGTTTCATGGGTGACATGCGAGACTTGTCATCTCACAAAGCAATAAATATATTGGCATATATTATGACCTTTCCACATGCTCTACGTGCTCTACTGTTTCTAAGGATCGTTATTCGTAATTACACATCGGAAAATCAAAAATGTCAGCGTTCGCAATCGTGATAATGTGTAGTCTGCCATACTCAAAGAGCTACTAAGAGCAGCATCAACAAACGATCGGAAGAGACAGAAGGCTTTCTTTTGGCTTGCGCCAAGCTCCTTAATACCAGGTGCAGCAAAAATTGATATAGACAACAATGGCACCACGAGAGCGCCGCTTGCGCGGTAAAACTTCGACCAGCGGGATTACGTCCCTACAATCTCTCCTTCGCACCGCCTTGATTGTCTACTGCACGGCGCGTGTTTGCGCAGGTTTCATACCGCGCGCGTGTGTGTCTGTGTGTGCACGTTTCATTCGAAGGACATGTGCGCGACTCTCTTCGACCTGCCTTTAAGATCTGCAATGTGGCGAAAGGGTAGCGTCTGCTTAGCTCTGTAGGTTACGCGGATCAGTTAATCTGAAACTACATCGTATGTGCCGCCGGAAGAAAATCGTCAACGCATACGGTGTATCTTGGCTAAATTCATTTTTTTGCAGTTTCCCACAAAATGTATGCTATAAATCCGTGTTGTCTCTGTTGGCAACCACGGACTTCCATCTAGACTGTGTGGAAATATGGCCGCATAGCACAAATACGACGTGCGTACACAGCTTTTAACTAGTACGTCTCCTACAATATAGAATAGAGGCAGCAGCGTAAACAACTTGGTAATTCTTTAACAGTGGTCAAGAGGCGGAAGTTGAAAGCATTAGTAATCATTTCTACTTCTGCAATGCCGGCGGGACAATGACGCGGACGTGTGTCTTCCGGTAACTCGATCGATCGGTGCAGTGGTGATGCAGGAAGGAACCCCGGTCATGTTCATCGCATCGTGGACATATTCATTTTCTCAAGCACGCGTGAACTCCGACCATTGCTAGCGCATGCAACAAAAGTTGTTTCCATTCTTGGGCAGCACACACACAAACGAAATACGAGAAAGAAGACAGCACAAGCGCTGATCTAACAATTTGAATTTTTGTCTGAAGAAAAAGAGTACATGGCCAGTAAACGTGAAATTCATGCGATTACATGCAACTTTCAAGCGATCAATGAACCAGATTTCTTCCTTTACCATTTGTTTACTTATTTTGTTCTGCGTAGCGCAGTAATCCATATCTGTCGTCTGCCTTTTTAGTACCATTGTCTTGGCGTCGCTGTCGCCATGAGGTTCCACATAAATTCCAAGCGCGATAAAATCGTCGCATCGCGCTGTATGCTGTATGCGCAGTGAACGCATGCGAGGGTGAGCCGGCGAACGCGGCTCAATGTCGCGTGTACGAGCGACCAATGGCGGCCGGAAGGGCGCGCCCTCTCCTGTCGCTCGCGAGACACTAAGCTGAGGCGAGGTAGTGGAGGGGAGCCCTTCTCCGGCGGCTGCTGCTTACGGCGCGGCCGTGCGGGTGCCGTATCGTGAAAGTCATGTGCGACGTGGCCAAACTGCGCGCCCGCGCGGGCCTCATCTTCGAAGTGATCCGCGATGTTTGCAGGGTGCGCGAAGTGTCGGTAATTTCGTATGCGCTGTGTTTCAACGCTTGGTTTCCGTTGAAGCGAGATATTCATGAACGCGACTTTAATGTCTGCTGCTGCCGCGATTCCTCACTCCAGCATATTGACAGCGAGTTCCTGCGCTCATCGAGCAAGATGTGTTCATGTTTACCTGTGTGCGCGTGACACCCTGCTTGTTAATTTAGTTGAAACACTTGGTGAGATAGTTGCTTTGAATCTATGATAGATTGTGTAAGCGCGACTAAACGAGGACGAAGAAAGAAACAAACACATAGAGAAAGCGCTACGTCCTCGTTCAGTCGCGTTTACATATTATATCATTGTTAATTCAGTTAGGAAGCGAATGCGTATAAGTTTACGCGGCCGATAAAACGACTATAACCAGCCGATAAAACTCCGTATAGCTGTCTGCTAATTTGCTATCGCAATCGGTTCTTACCCTCTCTGATGAAATTGCGAATTTTTTTTTCTGTTTCCTAAAATACAAGGCATTCACAGTCAACTCCATCATGCATACATTGGACAGTTCCTTCACTGAGAGCACCAGGTAAATAGTAAATGAAATATTTTTTGAATAGTTCGAAGCCATGAAGTTCCCAAATGCAATCGAGAAAATTTACATGTATCACAAAGAACCTGTATCGTAGAAAACCAATGTTTTTTTCTGTAAAGCTTCTGCATTGTATGCACACTGCGCACTCTTTTGTTGGGCTACAAAGTTGTTCTCTCAGAGTAAACGCCATCATGAAGAACTTGTCCAGAGACATCAGTGGTGACATCAGGCACTAGTTGGCTCTTCTTCCTTGCGGGCGACTTCATCGGGGCATGCAGAATTTTCAGTGCCTGCTAAATGCTGATAAATGTAAGGGTTGCTTAACCAGCCATTTGAGCTGTTTTTACGCTCTAGAAACTTAAGAAAATAGTTATTTAAGTAACTCTGATTTCATGTCAACATGTAGGATCTTTATAAGTGCTTCTGTTTTGTGGCAGTATACTTATCTGGATGCATGCTTTATAAAGTTAGTGATGTTGCTATCTTGAGCTGTATTTGGATTGAGGCCAAGTCTGTAACCAGGAATTTTTTTTTCAAGGGGCTGGAGGAGTGGATTATGGGGACAAGGGCAGCCATTTTGAACCACTTATATTGAGCTAATTTATGTGTGAATAAAGTACATTATGGCATATAATTAGAGGAGCACTTTGAAATCAGTCAGATTGACGAAAAAATGTTTTCCCGTGTCCTATATTTAAATTCTGGATAAGGCTAAGTTGGGATAAAAATTTTATAGCTGTAGATAGGAAAGCTTTTGTGAAATCGGAATCTTTTGCAGGTCCAGCTGGTACTAAAAGAAGAAAATGTTTGACATACTGTATACGCATTGACGCAAATTTACAACTTCTGAGGAAGTTGTGCAGAGCTGTATACTGTCACAGTAATATTTTCGGGGGGAACGTGAGAGGCTACTTAAATCACCTTGGTTACAACCGCGATGCAGGCCCAATTTTTCAGGTTTTGCTGAAATCTGAAACATTAAAAGAAATGTATATAACTTGTTGTGAATATGCTTGTACTGTGTTCACAATCACCTAGCTGGTCTTGAATATACGCCTGTAGGCTAGGCCACAGTCAAGTGTATCCAGCTGGGTGAGTATATTGTTAATTTACTCCCAGAAATATTATGATATGCCATTTCTGTTTATCATGAAAGGCATTTGAAGCAAATATAGAACGTAATTTTTTTGCCTATGCTTGAAACAAGAACGGAACAGTATTTGCACTACATATTTAAGAAAACAGAATTTATTTGCCGAGTTCTCATATGACCTACTGAGCACTTGAAGTTATCATTCATAAATTTGTTGAAATCCTGGAACAGAAATCTAAACTTAGTTACCAAGAGAAAAATTGGACTCCTTCTGAGTAAGTTCACGTTTAAAAAATAATTATCTTGTCTAGTAGAAATCTGAAGACTGTGCCAGCAAGCATTCTCAAGAAAGGACGAACCATTGTTCTTGTTCTTTAGCGCAGGGCCCTCTGCCTGTAAGAAGCTGTAAGAAGATTCATAATTTAACATTGTGTATAAACACGCGAACAGTTTACATCTGTTGTGTTTGTCAATAAATTCTGGTGAATGAAAATTGGCATGTACATAAAAAAGTACTTGAACTGGCACGTGTTGATATACCCAAATTATCATTCCGCTTTATTGTATCAAAACCTTGGTTTAACAGAACCCTGGGCACCTTCAGAAACAAAAAGAAAAGCCTTTTTGTTAAGACCAATCAGGTGTGAAACTAATCTTGCTATTAGCAGGAAGAAGTGGTTTGATAGAGCTACTCTATTTACTTGAAATATTGTCGAAAAACCAGAGCTATAGTGTGTTTCATAGTTTAAAATATGTAAGAAGTAAATTTTACACCAAATATCAAAATATTGTTCAGATATGGCCAGGCTGACCTTATTTGAAAACATTCTGTACAACATTACTACACTTTCTTTTTTGCAAAAATTCAGTGGGCCATGATCCTGAACCAGCCAGCACCATTCAAGCGTCATCATCAGGTAGCAAAACAGTCGCAATATCTCCTCGTAACTTTCATTTGTAAACCTAACTAAGTAAACTACAGGGGACATTCTTGTCTTCGCATTAGAATATGCACAAATGCAGTACTCTAGTACCAGGTTTGCTATTATAAAGTAAGATTGGTCGGCTATTCAGTGCTGTTATTTAAGTTCTTGTTTTATAGCGAATAACAGTGGTTGGGCGAGAATATACATTGGATTCAACGCTTTGTCTATGGAACATGTCTTCATTTGAGCAAATGATGCCCTGACGAAGACCAGTCCCCTTATCAAACCATTAATTCCAGTGACATTTCCTGTTTGACCACGGTTAGTCAGTTCAAGCCTCCATATTATTTTGAATCTCTCTCTTGTTTACATTTTATATGTTGTAATTTCAGTATATTTGTATGCGGAAAAATTTATTAAATACTTACATATTACCTTTCTGCTTGAATATTTGAATAGACTCATGCTTAGATGTAAGAAAACGTTACAACTGCTTAAGTAAATTGGGCAACCTATTCAGAATTTTTCCTAACTGCAATTCTGAGCATGTCTACAATGTTGATAATCTTTGTTGTAATGAGCCAATGGTAAATATAATGAGTTGGGACTGCAATAACTGTTGGCTTTTATATGGCAAGGTTTTTCAGACACCTTCCTTGTTATCCGAGTATCATGTATTATAAAACGGTTGCTCCGGACTGTTACAGAATTGATTGGACAAAGCCAAAGGACAACTTCACTTGAGGAGTAAGTGAAAATGTTCCGGCCGTTGAAAACGGAGGACGATGTCAATGAAGCTGAAATAAAGCTGCGGCCCAGCCAACAATTTTACAAACAAATGGCTGGAATAAAAAGGAAACATATGAAATTCTGTTTGTACTCTTCGTAACAAATCTTGATGGACGTAACCAAGATGGCAGCCATCAGGCTGGAATTCTAAATGAGGTGTTAACATGTTTACCAGTTACATCATTGCTGCCGACTTGTGTCCCTGCACCATCCATGCCTTAAGTGTATCTCACCTCTAACTCTGCTACTAGCGGAAACACAATCGTCTTAATTGGTAAGGGTGAATCTGACGCGTGGGACAGCCTCCTTAAGGAATTTTGCATATGCCGTATTATCATTTTGTTATGGTTGAAGCAAACCGAGTGCAAAATTAAGGTTCTGTTGAGAGCGCTACATGCCCACTTACAGCCTACACCACACAAATGGTGAAACCAATTTCACGACGTGCACTCTAGAGCTTAGTTGCTAGGTAACAGCCAATCAGAGGCAAGCTATTCATTCAAAGAGGGCTATGCATGTTCGCTGGCAGAAGAAAGGCTTGTCAATTTTGTTGTATATCCGCAGCGGAATTTACCTTCTTTGCAGTACAGCACTGGATCTGTAAAATCAAGGCAGACCTCCAACATGCCAGCAAAGTACACTAAAATAACCACATACATGATTCTCTTGTTTTGTTAACACACTGTTCAGCCTGGTTATGGTAGTTAAAGTAGTTGACTACATTACTTTGATGTGATCTATTTTTTACGTCTTACCAGACACTTTGAAGTTGGCACGTTTATAGGTTCCTGTTCTGGCTAGTTTGGGTTTCAATAAAACTAAGTGTCTGATGGTGGCATCGGAAACAGGGTTGACAACTACAGCAGCTGCTTTCTCTACCGATTAAGCCGTACCCACTTGCATAGCCATGTAAATAACAACCTAAATACCCAGGTTTGCCAGCTCGCGCATTCAGATGTTTTGGCATCTGAGGCACATCGTATTACAAAAGTTTGCTTATAAAAGCATCAGCGCGCCATTTTCCCCCATTCTTTCCCGTGGCAGCTTTGTAGTGGTTTGAAATGCTGTGCTGCACTACAAAGCTGAGAGGATTGGCCCAGTTTGTTTAGTACACAACCTTCAGGATAGGCCCAGGTTATACTGTTTCTTCACTTGAGCACAATATATCGGTCACAGCACCAACACGTCATATTTATGGCATCATCACTCTCGCTAGCCAGGCCGTTGTCACGGGGATGAAAGTTATGCGTCGATTGCGCCACCTTGCGCCAAACCATCGATCTGCGCCAACCTGCGCCAAAACAATAATTTTGAATAACGTTGCCAAACTTAGCACGATGTGCGTGTTCAGTGGCAACCACGCAGCCATAGGCATGCGTTGGCTAGCGCTTAGCCCTGCAATCGAAGCCTAAGCAATCCGTTTCAGCGTTCACATCTTTGGAGCGTGGGTGTACTTGGTGGCATGATTGCAACAAGGCCACAAGAAAATGAAAACAGTTTTGTGCTATAGTTTCATATTAAGTCTACCTTGGCGGCCAAATTGCTGTAATAATTAAGCGTTCAGTGAAATCGCAAACCTTCGCCATTGGCTTTATGGCGCTACAGGCGCCATAAGGCCGATTCATCTAGTTTATTCATAATATAGGGTTGACGAGGCAGACCGGAAAGTGAACATTTGTCTCTTTATTGTTTTGAAAGATATAATGCAGCTTCCTGTCGGCAAGAGATGTGAAATACTCGCAGATCTGCAAAGACCAGTACGTCCACTTCATATTTATTCAGCGGTTTTCTGCTACCTTAACTGAAGGCCGCCAAGAATTAAAGATTACCTTAGGGCACTACCCAATTGCGTTCGCTGTACTTTGGTTGATGTTGTACGTGGTGGCCAGTTGTGAATAAAATGGACGTCGCCTCATCTTTATCATCCGTTTCAGCCTAACCCTATCTTACTTTATTATACGTATCCAGGTAGCCGACCTTTCCACGCAAAATGAATTTTTGAAACAATGTATATGCTTTATTTTTTGGACATGTTGTTCGAATGAGTAGAATGTCGTGAAAGGAGCTGAACAATGAACGACGAAATAGCACAGGTGTCCTGCTAGCCGAGTGCCATGCACGTGTTCTCTTCGGCGACAGACGTGTAATTTCGTGTTAAAAAGTCGGCCACGGCCTTCAACATGGTGAGCCGGTGGTAAGGTCCGAAGCCGCATTTGTTCATGTAGTCGTCGAACTGAATGTTGACGGCAGCCAAGGTGTAGTTAACATCCACCGCTGCCCGCTTGCTCTCGCATAACTGCACATGAAACAATGTCTAGTGACGATACGGCACAACAAGAGAGCTTAAATTTTGGCGCGAAATTTGGTCGATATATACAAATACATAGATTCATCAACTTGATTTGGACGCCAACTGCAACGGCGAGTTGGATTGAAGTTTGTGCTGCTTCGAGTGGTAAATTGAGGTGAATACAAGAAGCCCAAGCTAGCACTTTGACTTGAATGACAGTATATTTATTAAACAAAAGACGTATTCTTTGGCATAATTCACTTGAGATTATTAACGTTCCCGTATTTACGGCAGTACCTGATAGCACATCTCCAAATTTTAGCTGAACAAAGTAATAGGTTACATACTATAGCTATACTAGATCATGTAATATAAAAGTACATTATATTATTATAATCATGTGTTATTACTTATGCTAATGTAATTACATCATTATATATAATAAATTATGTCGATATTTTGCATTTTTGGTTCTTTGATGTCTTAGTGACGTTAGTGGCAAACAAAAACGTAAGGAAAATTGCTTTAAGAAACACACTAACAATTGTAACTACGAATTTTTATATCATTTTCGTTGCAGGACTAGGATAATTATAAAACACTTTTAAACTAATAAATAAAAATAAATAACTAAATAGCTATATTCTTCTTTAAATCACAGACTTTACACAAACCTTTATCGTGAGCGCAACGACAACTGAGGTGAACGGTTATAGCATGGTTGCCATTTCCCTCTTGCTGCCATTGTTATACGTTACTGTAAGTCTCATAAAGCCAACCTTGGCTTTATAAGACTTTCTCGCGAGCAAGCATAGTAATACTAGATCTTTTAATTTACTAAAAACTGCATTTGGTTTAAATCGCATATAGGAGACAGCACAATTCTCACACCTATGCCCTCCCCCCCCCCTTTAGTCAGTGCCCAGTGTAATGTTTAAAGTACAGCACCATATTTATTTGTTTAATTCAGTATGCCATTTTGCTAAGAAAGGGCTTGCCAATGAAACCACATTGTAGTTTTTTTCTCAGTTGCATAATGTATTTGATTTGTTCATCATAAAAATTGGAGAACTACTAGAGATAGCAAGTACTTCCAGAGAGAGCTTACTTATATTTAATCATGCTTAGTACTCTCCTTGAGAAGCACTTTTGTGTGTGTAAAGGTAAAAAACAATGCTTGAACTGATGAATACCTAAGATTGCATAAATACTGCATATTTGCAGTGTTGCATGAAAGTGAATGCATGTGCAATTTGTAAAGTTCGTTGGGCCTATGCGCATACAAGAAGAATGTACTCAACGCAGATATTAATAATAAGAAGAAGAACGTACTTGTACTCAACGCAGATATTAATAAGGGGAAATGAGACGTCACCCAAAATTAGCTAAGTGCTACAAAGGAAGCCCATAAGGGTTCCTCTAAAGAAAAGCCTCGCAGTTGAAGAAAAATTCTTCCTGGTCCGGGACTCGAAACCGGGACCAGCACCTTTTGCGGGGCAGCCATTCTACCATCTGAGCTAACCAGGTGAATAGCAGATGGCAGGGCGAAATTGAATTTGTCAACAACTCGAGGAAAACGCCAGTTTGACCTAATAATAAGGGGAAATCAGACATCCCCCCAAACGCAGCTAAGTGCTACAAAGGAAAACCATTGGCTGCCCCGGAAAGTGGCTGCCCTGGAAAGGCGGTGGTCCCGGGTTCGAGTCCCGGACCACGACAAATTTTTCTTTAACTGCGAGGCCTTCCATTAGAGGAACTCGTATGGGTTTCTTTTGTAGCACTTAGCTACATTTGGGTGGACGTCTGATTTCCCTTTATTAATTGCTTCCCTCCACCACTCGGGTTTCTGCAGAACTACTACGTCAACGCAGATATTATAACGTCCTACCAATACTGCTCCAAAATGTTTTTATGGGCTAAAAAACGCCTTAGATGGGGGCAGGCACAAAGAGAGGTTACCGATCACATGATCGGTGTATATTATTCAGGTTCATTTTTTTGCACTGACAATAATGAGAATAGTCTTGTTTTAACATTCAGTAAAAAGCGAACAACCTTACAGCAAATTCTTGTAAATGAAAAAAAATTATATATTTAATGAAGGCTCGTATGAGTATGGATGTTTTATACTTGATTTATTATCAAATTGGACGCAAAGGAAAATGACAAAGACGATCCATGTAGTATGTTCCACTGCAAGATAAGAGGAGCAGTGGCATTCTATAAGGCAACCCGCATTCCGGAACGAGCTAGAGGCAGGCCCCTTCTCGCGATACGCCAGGAACCTATAGCAAAAATGTTGCCGGTACATACTATACAACAGGAATACAGTGCAAGAAATCTACTGCCTCCACAAGAGAGGCCACCATTATATGTTCATTGCTTCAACCAACATTGAACAAACTGCTGAATGTTCTGCGCTCGTGGTAATTCATCTGTCGCAAACTATCACAGGTTCATCTTTATCTATTATTATATTAGCATGACGTGCCTTTGGCAAAACAACACCAAAGATATCATATGTTACATGCAGAAATAATGCCACGCACTTGAATATTACAAACACCTTGCAAGCAGTGAATGTCCACTTAAATTACAATCTTGCCATGAAAGGGCTAAACGGGCTTGCATAATGCTTCATTTAACCATTCAAAGTAAGCCTTTTTGTTTTAAGTTCCAAACCATACGAAGCCTCTGATGGCATGCACAGTGTTTCCCCCGTAAAGACCCACGTCATTTATCTCTCGCTTTCTCTTTCGTTTTCCATAAAGTACACCTCCGTACCGTTGTACCACGATCGTGTTAAGGGCACCGTCTCACAGAACATCGGTGTCGGCGTCGGCGTGCTGTGTACATTTTGTACATATTTATTTATATGCATATGCCACGGCTTGCTATGTGACGTGCGGTATATGCGGGTTATATTGCCACGACATTCGATCAGAAAAGTCGCTCATACCTTATCTTTCATTCTTGACAAAGTTATTCCTCGCAATTTCGAGAACGACAGCAAACAAGCAAATGTCATGAAGCAAAACGCCGACAGCGCATGTCTTTTGTATTAAAGCTTTTCAGATTTAAATATTTAAAGTGCCAAAAATAACAGAAACCTTAAAATGACGTATTTTCTTGGCGTAGCTGTGGACTACTTCCGCGATCAGCTCACGGAAGGGGTGAATTTTGCCAGAAATCTCTTCTTCGTGTATAGCGTTCGCCGCCAGCGTTTCATGGTAAACACTACGGTCACATAAGCTACAGATGCCGGGATGCGTGACAAGAAGTCAGGGATCGCTGAATGGTACTGCATTTCTCTCATAAAGGCAAAGCTTAAGCGTCCTCCATATTTTTAAGCATTAAAGCGAAATTTATTAAACACACAAAATGCGGCTACAATGTAAAAAAAAATCATTCCGCACCAAAAATCAATTAAGTATGGCAGGCGTTCTTTTCCTTCGCTACGAGTAGATGAAGCTGTACTGCTCAGATTGGCGAACATTACTTGCAAGACAATTTGAAGTGCACATAGATTAACGAACAAAGTTTGCTTAAATCACTTTAACTAATAATTTCATTATTACTTGAAAGCGCATAAAGAACATGATGAAATGAAGCCGGGGTGTTGTCAATCCACGTAAATTCGGAAAGAATTTTAAAGCTAGCAGCAGTTATGCGGTAATCGCCATCAACCCTTCGGGAATATCTACTTTTATAATATCTAGTTTTTTGACATGACTTAATTAGCCATGCAAAACAAATGAACTGGAACATTTCGTTTCAGTTCATTTCCAGTGAAGTTCCAACGCCTCTTGTTGGAAAATTTGGGAACTCATGTTTCGAAGCTGGTACCAGCCTCACAATACATGCGAAAATAATTTGCCCCGCATGCTCAACGGATCCGGTTCATGAACCACAATATGTGTCCTAAGGCAGCCAGTTAGAATGTGAATTATTATAGGTTTTAATTAGTCAATAATGTATTTGAAATTTCCGTTCAATAAAGCCCTTCTATTCTTAGAGCTCAAGAAACAGAGCGGTTATGTATTACACAAAGCCGTAATACAAATTCTGCTGAACTGAAGGAACGCATCGTATAACTAATTACGCTAGCAAAGCAGCTAATACAATAAACACATATCAAACAGACGTGTTTATTGCGTCAACGGCAACGGCTCCTACTGACTGGCTTTGTAAAAATGCTCATCATCTGTCATTATAAAAATTAAATTGCCAACCTGGCCCTGCAAACGTGGATGTCCAGCGAAGCTGTTGAAAACGGCGCTTAGGGGGTATGCAATCCTTCATTGCTTTAGAATAATCGTAGGAGTAGTAATTTAGATTAATGGTAATAATGGGAGTAATGGTAATTTGGACAGCCTGCCGCCCCTGGCCGCACTGCCATTTCTTTTTCCCTAGGCCGCACCTCGTATTCACGCTGGACCTCGGGAGTCCTAACTATGTGCTGCCTGCCGTAACGGCGCCGCAACAACAATGAGATCAGTTGCTGGGCTGCTTGTTTCACATGCGAAAGGACAGCGACGTCACTATCCTTTTGTAAGCTGTGGTCGCCGTGGCACACTGCGCAACAGTACAATATTTACAGGGGAAACGTACGTGGGGAACGCTACGCGCTTTTCATTAACAGGAGCGCCTTATCCTCAATTATATGATTCCGATGATCGTTCTATGCTTGTTCTTTATGGAAACGTATGGTGTTTTGTATGTTGTATGTGTGATTCCAAACATATACACTTTTCGCTTCGCATTGCTGAGCACTTGAAGCCTGCTTCAGCTTCGCCGTGGGTCGGCCCGGCATTGCACAACCTCCAGGCTCGGCCCGCATTTTTTTGCCCACGGACATGGGCACGAAAAAATACCCACCAACGAGAGGCTAACAGTTTCGCTGTAAAATGCGTCTTGAAGAGGTGTACGGTAGCGCGAATAAAAGACGGGACAAAAGAAGACACACAGGGACACACACAGCGCTTTGTGTGTCCCTGTGTGTTTTCTTTTGTCTCGTCTTTTAATCGCGCTACCATACACTCCTTGAAGATGCATTACCAACAAGCCCACATTGCAACCCTGTAAAATGCGGTTGAATATCTTTTTCTGTGCCCATTCTGTAATCTATGTCCAGCGGTTAATGAAAGCCTATAAATTTGATCTCTCATTGCTGCGTTTTAATGCAGAAGAATCTGGTGCGCACGCTCTCAAGCACACGTGATGCGCACTACAACAGTCCTTATGTTGACTTTTATTGATTTATTTCACAGCGAAGCTTTCTTTCCCTCTTTGTTGGACTTTCCGCTGCTACTGCTGCTGTGGTCTTGAATGCCCCTAACGCGGGCACCGTCGGGACGTCGTTGAGACGTACAGCCACGTCACAAAAAACGTAAAAGGCATGCGCTGTCGGTGTTTTGTTTCATGTGATTTGTTTATTAGCTGTCATTCTCAAAATTTCGAGGAAGAACTCTGTAAAGAATGTAAGACAAGGTATGCACCACGGGGAGGGTCTGGGCGGTTATGGTTCGGAATGATTATTCGCCACGCGACGATTTATTTACTTTATTCTGAAGGTACAGTTGTACACTGCAGAGAGGCGGGGGCGAAGGTAGATACGAAGGCAAAACACACATACCTAATTTTTGAAAAAAAAATACAAAAACAATACAAAAAAGAAAAGGTCAAAATCAAACAACTCGAATTGAATAATTAATAAAAAAAAAGAAGAGGAATGAGAGAGAACAAAAGGTAAGAAGATGAACCGGCCGCTTCTTCGCCGATGCCTCATTGGGGGTACACGCCACAGTATGCAAATCATCCTTACAATCAACATGCAAACACGCTTCTTGGCCTATCTCCTTGTGGGTGCCTGCCATAGCATGAAAAGCATCATCATGGTCAACACGTGGTAATCATCCCAAAGAGCTGGTTGGCGTTTGTACGACATGTATCGCACGCCTTTAGGCGAATCCCCCATTGCGGACATGTGCCGTAGTATGGAAATCATCATCATAATCAGCACGCGGGCATGCTTCATGGTCGGTCCTTCATTGTGCGTAGGCGCCATAGTATGGGAACCATGTTCATGAACAGGCGACACTCACCTCAAAGAGCTAGTTTGCGTTGGCAGGATATTTCCCCCCCGCTATATAGCCAACTACCCGCAGTGGGTGTGCTCTTGGATGGAAACCATCGGGACCTGATTGAGCATTTTGCCGCTGTGAAAGCGGAAACGACAAGCGGGACAGATCACTGATGTAGGTTCCGAGGAACATTTAGTTCAGTGGAGCGCGTTCCACACCGTACGATCAGCGAGACAAAAAGGGCACTTCCCAGACATGCTCGATGCAGACGATGCAGGGGCAACTCTGCCATGTCCCCATCTATTTTGTTATCTGAATAGAAGCTCACACAATTCCATGCCTGCTGTGCAGTCATGTCTACATTGCACAGTTATTTTGCTCTAGAAGCCCAATAACTTCGATTCATAGAGAAAGGGAGCCAGACACACAGAGAGAAACCATTTACCGCCACGAATTTGTGCATTCTCCACATTGCCTTTGTGGCCTCCAGCGACCTCTTCACGAAGCGCTATTCCACCTTCTAAAACCCTCCATCTCCTTATGATTCGTTCCTGCGCCAGTTTAACTGTGCCCTAGTTGAGGCGTTGACTTTCGGCGGTTACTTCCTTTTTCCCTGCGGCCGCTGTAGTACATTTTTACTGCCCTTAGTGTTCTTTGGAGACTTCAGGCACTTTCTTGGACTGCTGCTTTCGGACCTCCTTCATGGCACTCTTCAGTTCCTACGAGCGGACTCCATAGGTGCCTGTCGCACAAATGAAAGTGAGAACGCCCGCTCTTCTAGCTGACAGCAAAACGTTTCACGTCCGCAATAGGCGCCTACGTAATCGCGCCGTGGTTCGTTTGTAGTCAGATACGCTGAGCCCTTATTCTAAGTGCATATTCATATAAAGAAGGAAACTGGTCGCGTTTAGTTATGCTATCTTTGTGGCGTGCGGAGGTGCGCGTATTACACAACGTGGTGGTGATGTAGCGCATGTGTGTATTAAATGCTACGAATCTTCTCAGCCGACTTCCTCTCCTGTATAGAGAGTAAATAAAGGTACCTTCAGCAACGCGCTTCGTTGCTACACCGCTGGAATGCCAATTGCAATATTGTCGACAGTCTTCGAGAGATGGATTCTGCAGGAATTTCCTTTGTTTTCAAGTCGTTTTCAAGTCGTTTTCAAGGCGTCTATGCTTAACTGTTCACGAACTCCTCCCTGGTTTGCTTCAGGCAGACTGCATATAAACTTTCGCTTGTGAACCTGTAGGGGCGTAGCGCATTCCGATCCACATCATTGTCCAGTCTCAATTCATGTATATAATTCGTGACGCCCCCTGGCCAATAGTGATAGTGGTGGCGTGGCGTCAACCTAGCCAAAGTCAAAAGGCTGAAGGAGTTAACCGGATTAAGTAGAAAGAAAATTAAACGGACTCGTTGCAAAATGTAGTCTTGAGTGCGTCTCCTTTCGCGGCATTTTCGATCAACACTGACAAGTTATCTGCTTCTTACAGTGCTCGCTATACATTCTCGTTATATATGGAGCCCACCCCTTCCGCCATGCATACTGAGCTCGACGTACAGGTTCCCTTCGCTTGTAAGGCGCAAAAGACAGTTCAGAAAAACGTGGAGAAAGAATAAACAGAAAATAGTGAAATGGGGTTTATTGCAGCTCGTTCGAGCGATCGCAGGTAGCTCTAGATCACGTGTCCTAGCGCTTCGCATCAACAACCCGAGCTCGGGTCTCGCGCCGCAGCGGTGGCAGTCCGCACTGTGCCACATGCATATTACCCACTACAACTTCCCCCGCGGCGAAGAGGAGCCATCCTGGCGACCTAAGGTGATGATACGATAAGGGAGTCGTGGTACGGCTTCAGGCGGCTGACGTGAACGGTCTCGCGGCCACGGCGGCGTTTGTCCGAAGATGGCGTCACCGGTTCGACCCCATAATTCACAGGCGAAGTACACGCGACGTTCCGGTACGGACCTTGATATTTCGGAGCAAGCTTTGGGCTAAGGCCTGGAGCTTGGAAGGGCAGCCGAAGCCAGACGTGAGTGTCCACGGCGAAGAACTGTGTGGGCTGATCGTTGTCGTGGCGATCTTTGTGGATTCCTTGGGTATCCCACGTGAACGAGCGAGCCAGTTGGCACGCACTCTTCAGCATGGCGAGCAACCTCGGAAAGAGGGGCGAATTCAGAGGCATCCGGGTGATGTGGCAGTATGGTGTCGATGGTTCACGTCCATAAAGAAGGAAAAATGGTGAGAAGCCTGTGGTAGCCTGAATGGTGGTATTGTATGCGTACGTCACAAAAGAGAGGACATCGTCCCAGTTGGAATGATCAGACGCAACATACATGGGGAGCATGTCCCCAAGCGTGCGGTTGAATCGTTCCGTTAGACCGTTTGTCTGTGGGTGATACGCCGTAGTGGTGTGGTGAATAGTGCGGCACGCGGCGAGTAGCTCATTAATAACTTCGGACAAGAAGACACGCCCTCGGTCACTGAGCAGTTCTCGCGGTGCGCCGTGCCGTAAGATGAATGCGGCGACGTCGCGAGCAGCAGCCGAAGCAAGTGCAGCAGTTTCAGCATATCTTGTGAGGTGGTCTACTGCGACAATTATCCAACGATTGCCGTTAGCACTGCATGGAAGAGGCCCATAAAGGTCTATGCCAACCCGATCAAAAGGACGTGCTGGACACGGTAAAGATTGCAGAGGGCATGTAGTATGAGAAGATATCTTGCGTCGCTGACAGGCTGCGCGTGACCGAATGTATTTGCGGACATAAGAATACATGCCGCGCCAGTAGTACCGCTGGCGGAGCCGCTCGTAGGTTTCAGGACGCCAGCATGGGCTTGTTGTGGGTCTGCATGGAAATACGTGCATACGTCGGAACGCAAATGGCGAGGGATTTCTAGCAGTCATTTGCGACCGTCTGGCTCATAGTTTCGACAGTAGAAGATGGCGTCCCGTAGCACGAAGTGGGTGGCTTGGCGACGAAGGGCTCGAGGGCATGTAGACGTTAAAGAACTGCTAAGAATGTCAATGAGAGACACAATCCACGGATCTTTTCTCTGTTCAGATGGCATGTCAGTAACACCAAGCGTAGCAACCGGGCACTCTAGGAATGAAGGTGGCGTTTCGTCGGATTGCATGGGCGAACGGGAGAGCGCATCTGCATCAGAATGTTGGCGCCCGGATCGATAAATGACGCGAATGTCAAATTCTTGGAGCCGAAGAGCCCAACGTCCAAGACGCCCCGACGTGTCTTTCAGTGACGCAAGCCAGCAGAGCGCGTGGTGTTCTGTCACAACGTCGAGCGGACGGCCATACAAGTAAGGGCAAAATTTGTTTAAGGCCAAAACTATAGCCAAACATTCTTTTTCCGTGACAGAATAATTGGATTCTGCCTTCGTGAGAGCACGACTCGCATATGCAACCACATATTCTGGAAAGCCAGGCTTTCGTTGTGCAAGGACGTCTCCAAGACCAACGCCGCTGGCGTCGGTTGAACTTCAGTCGGTGCACTCGGGTCGTATTGGCGTAGAACAGGCGGTGAGGTAAGCAGACGACGTAAAGTGGTGAAGGCTTGGTCACATGCCGGAGTCCAGTCGCGAAGGTCACCAGGGCCAGCCAGGAGCTTCGTCAGGGGAGCGATGATGCAGGCAAAATTGCGCACGAAGCGTCGATAATAAGAGCAAAAACCGACTAAACTTCGGAGCACTTTCACTGTAGTCGACCGCGGAAAGTCTGCGACAGCACGAAGTTTGTCAGGGTCGGGAAGGACGCCGTCTTTGGACACGACATGGCCAAGTATGGTCAGCTGGCGGGCTCCGAAGCGGCACTTTTTCAAGTTGAAGGCCGGCGGTGGTAAGGCAAGTAAGGACTTCGCGTAGACGAGAGAGGTGAGTGGTGAAATCCGGGGAGAAAACTACCACGTCGTCTAAATAACACAAGCACGTCTTCCATTTGAGCCCTCGTAGAATATTGTCCATCATCCTTTCGAATGTCGCGAGTGCATTGCAGAGGCCGAATGGCATTACTGCAAGCTGATACAGGCTATCAGGCGTAAGAAACGGGCTCGGACATCCCCCTTTTTTCTTTTCTCGTGGTTTCCCAAGCCTTCTACAATGTACCAACTAGCCAAGCGTCGTACCGCTTTGGTGTTTTTCTGCACCTTTAGCATGGCTCAACAAATTTTTAAACAGGGCCCCATTTTGTATCGATCCAAGCAATTTTCCAACTTTCGCACCCATGGTCATTGGCGTCATCGGATCAGACACCGCGGGATGCGCATTATCGCTGTGATGTTGTACTCCGCAGAACTGATGATCAGATCAATGCAAAGTGAAACGGATCGTCACCAAATATTGGTCCGACATTCTGTGATGCTTCTTTTTTATCGTTATGCGTTTCCTTCGTCCTGCTTCGCACACAACTTCGTAGCTGTAATCACCGAGTTTGGGCATTCGGCGTCGCAGACAATCAGAGCAGGATGCTTGGGTTAGAATATATTTACAGTTACCGTAGCCGTCCATTCGCAATCCGCCAGCACACTGCACCCAAGCTAATCCGCACCGTGCATGCACACGGTGGTGGGGAGTGGGGCTTTTGGCAGCACGTACAAAATAAGTGATCGCGGGGAAGGTAACACTCAGCCTCAGCGCCACGCTAACACTATCTTATATTACTAATTGCAATGAGTAGAGTATGCTTCTGGGTGAGTTATAACAAACACTAGTGAATTTTATTTAAAGACCGGCATTAGTAGCAATGAATGAGCAGTAAATGAATGTAAAGAAGTCTGCAAAACAAACTGGTGTAAATATCTATGTAAATAAAGCATACGTCTTCTTACAACTTCACACTCTACTTAAGAGGAAGCTTTAGCACGGGGCCAACTCCGATTTCGTCGTTCGAATATGTGTAAAACGTAGAAATTATTTTATAAGAGAACCGGTGTATTGATTTAAATTGAATTTGCTGCATTTGAGAGAGCAAGTTAAGTTATAGTGAATCGATCAAGCTAAATTCCAATTTATTGTCTAAAATATTTGAGGAAAATTAGCGAAAACTTGTAAGTTTCAAAAATAGAAGCATGAAGTTTACAAATCCGTAATTCCGCTATAAATATAGATATCGCCTTTCTGTGAACTGCATCTTTTTGAGGAGCTGAAGCAGGGAAATAAAATATGAAGGCGCGAAATAAACAGACACACACAAGAGAAGAAAACGGGACCGTTTTCTTCTCTTGTGTGTGTCTGTTAATTTGGCGTCTTCATATTTTATAATGAATAGCTACCAACTAGCCCAACAAGAAGTGCTTTTAAGAAGCAGGGAAGTATGATATATCAATTTACAGCCTAAGTGAAAGTGTTACAATGCTATGACGGGTCTGGCGAAAGTTCTATATTGCAGGAATTTTGTCCAATTTACGTTTATCGTTAGGTACTGTTCATGATGATGATAGCAGCTTTATTTTACTGCCGTATAGGGAGGCCCCCTACTCCCCGTCCCCGGCACACAGGCCTTGGGGACGGGGGCCGGGACCACCGCGATTAGAAGCAAGCAAAGAGGTCTCGTCTATTCGCGGTTTCTTCCGCCAGGCGGATGGCGTGTTGATGTGGAGTAGGGTCTTCCCTCCGCAGCAGAGATTCTCATGCCTCTCTACAATTTATGTTTGCTTTAGCCCCTCGGGAGCTAGCACATTCCCAGATTATGTGGTCGAGGGTCACTCTCGCCCCGCACTGTTTGCACTTATAGTTTTCTCTGCCATCTATAACATGCTATGCCCAGACCGGTTTTAAGAAGCTCCCAGCTTGCAGGCGCCGCCATGCGACTGCCTCTCTATTGTTTAGACTTTTATCCGGTGGTGGCACCAGTCGCCTGCGAAGCCGATAATTTTCGACAATCTCCGTGTAATTTTGCAGACGCTCGTCCATGTTGCGGCAGTCGGGCGGTTCCACAGCCACTCGGAAGTAGAGAGTTCGGGCTAACTCGTGTGTGCGAAACGGACGTGTGTGCGGGGGTCCAAATCAGGCAATTTTTTCTGTTTAGCCGTCTGCTGGCCAGAACCCTCGCTGCTTCGGGTGAGATCGTACCCTTTCCGAAATTCCAAACGACCGTTTGGTATCGCTAATTATGAAATTTGCTTCAGTTTTCACGCAAGCGAGCGCTACCGCAACTTCTTCAGCCGTTTCCGTGTTGCGGCTTCTAATGGTAGCGGCCGATACGGAGGCACCTCGGCCGTCGACCGCCGAGGCGACTGCCGCAGCCGCCTTGCCACTTGCCGCGTTCACGTATGCAACCGACTTACAGTCCATCGAATCGAAGCGTTTGATCAGTGCTTCCGCTCTCTTTTCTCTCCTCTCCGTGTTGAATATCGGATGCATGTTACGAGAATTGGGGGGAATTATTAGATTTTCTCGGCACTCCAGCGGGATGTTTGTCTTGCCTCGTAGTCCCCTATCAGTTTGCAGGCCTACCATCTCGAGGATAGCGCTGCCTGTGGTCGCTGCCTGTGGGCGCTGTTCGATGCTCGCATCGCCCCCCTGGTTGGTCCAGAGGGTGATGTCAGAGGGTGATGTTTGCCCGGCTTCGGGATTAGGATCACTCTTGCCATCTTCTACTGGCGTGGCAGGTGAACTTTAGTCTAACTTTCTTGCATGTACTCCGTCACAGCGCTGATGGAGGCGTCACCCAGGTTTCTTAGAATTTTGTTAGTTATGTTGTCAGGGCCTGGGGCTGATCCAGTTTTTAGCCACAATATTACTGCCCCGACCTCCGCCTCTGTGATGGGTGCGTCGAGCTCCTCATTGGGAGCTCCGTCGTACTCCTGGAGGGATGTGCTATGAGTATCGCCAATGTACATGGTGATTAGTTTGTCCATAAATTCCGCGTCTCTGCCCTCATACGCGCGCCTGGCTTTTGATAATCTAATTCCCGATAGGATTTTCGAATTGGTCGGATCTAATAGGTCTCTCAGCGGACCCCACGTTTTGGAAAGGCTTATGCCCCCTTCCATCTCATCGCATCTGCTGCTCCAATTCTGTCCGCATAATTTGATCGCATAATTTTCAATTTCGTTGTTATGTCTAGCAATCCGCCTTCTAAGATCACGGTTATCTTCAGTGAGCTTATTAACGACCTCTTTAAGCTCCCCAACCTCTTTCCGTTATTTATCGGTTTCCTCATCCTTCTTACCTTTTGCCTGGGAAACCCGACTGACAAAGCTTACATTGTTTCGGTCCCTGCTCTGCTTTCGTTTCTTAGTGCATGGGTGCGCCGGGTCCCTGGAGAGCGATCTCCCCCTTCGTCTGGATCCGGAGCGCACCTTGGTGCCGGACCGCGAACGGCCACGCTGCTGGTTCCCTCCGGTGGTCTCGTCCAGCCACGGGAAGGCGTCGGTTCTGACGCGAAAGTCCTCATTTCCGCACCTGACGTTGGAATGACCCCGGAGATTCACCTCAGCAATCGCTCCGGCTTGCTGCTGCTGCTTCTGAAGTTGCTGCTGTAGCCCGTTGATCTTTCGTTCCCACTGCCTCTTCTTCACCTCGTAAGGAACAGGGTAGAGTTCTCTACATTTTCTGTCACCGAGCAAGTGTCCTTTCTCGAACAGTTGGCACTTGGGTTCACATAAATGGTCTTGTGGTGGTTGCTCCATGCCACAGCCACGACATTTCACATTCGCAGGGTCTGGGCGGACGTCCTCGTGGTTTTCGAGCCGCCCGTAGGCGTTACAAACTCTGTACTTCTTGCGTTAGATTACGCAGCGTCGCGCCACGGGCGTGACTCTCACCCACCGCGGCACCTCTTTGTCTTCGAGCAGTAGTAAAACTGTCCTCGACGTTCTTCCGAGTCGTCGCATTCCCAGGACCGGAGGATCTCCATAGATTCGCAGCCTTTTCAAGATTTCTGCGTCCGGGAAGGACGAAGGCACTTCCTGCACTACGGCTTTCCCACAGTCCTCCGGCATAGCGACGTGTGCAGTCATTTCGATCTTTTCATCTTAGAACACGAGGAACTTCAAGTCGGCGTATTTTCGCTTCCTTTGCTCGCTGACGGTGGCGACAAGAATGGAATGTTCTTTCACACTCATCGAGATGACGTCCTCTCCGGCGATGTTTCGGCAGACGCCAGCCACCCTAAGTATTACGTGTGCCAAATACGCACTTCCGTATTTCGTCAGACGTACGAGACCGCCGTGTGCCCCCATGAATACTATCTCGGCGCCGTCCGGAAGTCGGGAATTTTGCCTTTCAATCGACTTAGCCGCCATCTTCCTCCCTGCGAGCTTCTCGGCCGCTCGCTGCCGCTCCATATAGCATGCCTCGTTGTTCACAAGGGGGTCCGCTTTCCCTTTCTTCATTCTAACGTACCATTGCCCCAGCACGTTCAATTCTTCGGGATCGATCTCCGTACCTTCTACGTTCTGCATCGTAGTCTCCGAGCTGAGCCTCCGCCAGAGCCGGTGGCTTCTCGCCGCTAAGTGGAACCTTAGGCGTAGCTCACCGTGCAGCGCGTCAAACACTTCAAAGTCTCAGAATCGTGGTAAAAGGAGGGCCATTCTTGGGAAAATTTCTCGGTGTCCGTTCATCGAGTGCTGTTGATTCCAGCTAGAAACAAAGACCGTCGAATCCAACTTGTGCTCGAGCGGCCGTAGTCGACGGAGCCCATAGTGCGCACTTGTTAGGTGCTGTTTACAGAAATGTGACGTCGTTTCTCGCTGCTCATTGGCAGAGTTATCAATTTGATAGTCTTATTTTTTTTAATTTTCATATTTCTAGCAGTTGGTGTAAAATATTGGTGGCCTAAAGATAAAATATTTTTGCACAGTTGCTATACTTTACCATATAAATTTAAATCTAACAAACTACACCAAATTACGTGCATTGGTGCCCCTCCCCCCCGGCCACCCTAGGGAAATAAGACGATTTCTCCGTTCACATATACTCAAGTGGAAGCCCCGGCCCTAAAGCCTCCTCCTAAAGATTGCCTGGGTGTTAGCCGTTGTGCTGGTACATGATACAATGTTAGATGCTCCTACTTTACTATCTGAAGTGCATTGTTGGAACAAAGCATGACAAACTGAGCAACTGACTGAACCTTAGAAGATGACGTAAACGCTACTAATATTTTTTTTTCACGATCGGATTCTCACCAACGAACTGTACTCACTTTACCAACATTCATATTTGCCACGAACACATCATAACCACGTTTTTGGCAGCATCCTTCCAGGTTACTTCCACTCACAAAAACACGCACCACACTCTCATGGACGCATATGGCCACGTGCGCCCATGCAATAGAGAAATATCACTGAGAAAAGACAAGCCTTGACGGCATGGACAGACGTTCTCACCTTAGATCGAAGCGAACGGGCGCTATCGTATGTAAAAAGCCAGTTCTGCGAGCTGTCATACGCGACAGAGGCTTGATAGGTTTCGTCGTGGTAGAACGTGCTGTTGAATGCCTGGTTCGAGCAGACCTATCGGAGTAGAGGAACGAAATTTCAGACTATTGAAGAGAAGTACAGTAACTGCACTGCTATCTGCAGTGTGTTCTACCAACTACAGGGCCAGTGTTGGTGACCTATGCTTCAATGCAAGAGATGCAAGAGATTCTTTTCCTTGCAAAAATTATGCTTTTTTTTAGTAGAATCTCAGCGGAAAGTATAAGGAAAGCAACAATTGTGGGTACTAACATATTTAGTAAAAACTTTGGCAGAAAGAAGGTGTCACCTCTGTTATGGATCCGCAGAGTTGATATAAAACGTAGCAAAGGCTCATCGGGCACCAGTGCGCCAGGCATTCTTAAGCCACCATGTGCGCAGTGTAGCAAAAGAAGTCTGGCATTGTAGGTGACATCACAAGAGCAAGTTGCTAATGAAGCCTGCGCAAAGCCGATGACGTCGAGCTTCTTGCACTAGTCAGCACGTGTATACTGCGCCACACAGTTGCTGGATCCGGCAGCGCAATGTTGAAGCAGAGCTTTTGTTTGAGCTAGTTGGCTAGACCTTTGTACACGTCGACATGACGGGCACCCGTCCTGTCCGAGTGTGTTTCAACATCCTCGCTTTTTTTGCGCCACGATACTCAAACCAGTCGAGGCTTAATGAATGCCACATATTGTGTTTGTGCGACACAGAGTAACACCACCCGATTAAGACTCCATAAATTATTCTGTTTGAAAGTGTGTGCGTGCCTCAAAGAATTGTGCTGCGACCCTGGCACCATAACTATGCAGGAAAGTTAAGTTCGCTTCTTGGTAAAATAGCAGATTGATGTCAGCCACAGCATCAAATGTAGCGGGCGTTTTTTTTTTCTTACGACTTTTTTACTTGGAAACACACGAGACATCAGGGCTTATAGAAGCTGGATATTCCACTCCAAACGAAAGCCTCAGCGCGCCGATCGAATCTAACCTGCCGTGATGGCTCAGTGTGTACTTTTGCGGAACACGATGTTGCGGCTTCGTTTACCTTCCACGACCGCTTCAGTTGCATGGGAGCGGAGGCAAGAACACTCGTGTACTTAATTTCAAATCCCCCACCATCTGGCCTCACACATGGCCGTGTGTCGTGTCAGGAATCTGAATGCAGCAGTTTGGTGTACTTCAAGCTGTCCTCGGCTGCACAGGGCTTCAGAAGAACTACATACAGGCATCAGATCACCATTGAAACGTTTACAATAACGCTGTACTTTACCAAACAGCAAAAACTTCATTACCAGGTTCCTTCATACGAGCTGCAAAATTAATTCAATGATTTTGTGTTTTTTGAACACATAACAATGTTTCATAGTTTCACGTGGGGAGAGACACAAACAAAGGAACTAATTACAAGGTATTTACAAGAGCAGCGCAGCGCACACCAAGCTGAAAACCAGCTCGGGCCAAGCCCAGATGCCCGTCTTCGTCTTCCTTTCCACCATGTAGATTCAACGTCAATTGCGTCGCAAGACAACCCCAGGCATCCCAGTGCCGTTAGATATCTGTGATCAGCAGAGAGCTGTCTAGCCTGGCGACGTGGACGATATCACCGGCGGTCTGAGCGGAGGACGCTGCGAGGCTGGCTGCAACGATGTAGTAGTTGACATCAGTGACTTGGCGAACCACGCGATATGGCGGCCAAAGCAGCACTTGTACGTTCACGTCACAGTTACAGAGGTCATACCGACGTTTCTGGTTCTCTTGCGACACTGATAGGTGAGCGCGTGCAACCTGTCTAACATGGTCAGCGCGAGTGACGGTATCACGGGCATATTCACTGGCCGAGGTCGGAATCGATGGTAGCAAGGTGTGTACCTGTAGCGTGGGTTCATGGCCATACAAAAGGTAGAACGGGGAACAGCCCGCAATGTCAAAGCGAGGAGAATAATAGACGAAGGTAATGTCAGGTAGAGCGAGGTGCCAATTGCGGTGACTGGCGGAAACTTATTTCGCCATCATGTCTGTAAGAAGCGGTTCAATCGCTCGGTCAGCCCTTGGTTTGTGGATGGTAGGAATTCGTAAGCTGACGCTCGATAGAGCTTACGCGCATGCTGTCATTGATGACCTTGAACAAGATGGTACGTCGTCGGTCTGTGAGCAGTTGACGTGGAGCCCCACGCATGAACATGAGGTCGTGTAACAGGAAATGTGTCACATCACTTGCGCAGCTGAATGGGAGAGCGCACGTAAGGGTCTTTCTGATCACGCAGTCAACAGCGACAGCAACCCACTCTTTTGCCGACCCATATACCGGGAAAGGAGCAAGGAAGTCCAAGCTGATACGACTGAATGGCTCTACTGGGATTTCAAGTGGACGCAGGTAACCAACTGAAATCAGGGATGGTTTTTTGCGGTGTTGACATGGCTCACAAGCTGTGACGTAACGTCACACAGAACTTGCCAGACCAGGCCAGAAGAAGCGGTGACGTCCTCTGTCGCAAGTTCGAGACACGCCCAGCTGTCGAGCGATGGGTGCGTCGTGAAGTTCATATAGAACGGTGCAGTGGTGCTGTTTTGGGATGATGAGTACAAAGTACAATCCCGGGGAACGAAGAAGCGAAAAGAAGTGTCTCCATGCACTCACAAACGTGGAGTGCAGTAGGGTTGTGCGGGGATCCTGGGACCTACGTGCCCGAAACCCCTGGTTAAATAGAGTTGTTTCTGTTTAGCCGAGCGCGGATTCAAAACGATGGATGAACGCTTTTAGTGAAGCACCGGTACATTGCTCGTTGGCCATACTGAGGCGCTGTGACATGGAGAAAGCACAAGAGGCATTCTCGATGACAGGTACGTCAGAGTTCTCAACGGGGTAACGCGACAAACTATCCAAGTCTTTGTGCAGGCGTCTGGACTTGTGAATCACAGAGCAGGAATACTCTTAGAGCCTTAAAGCCCAACGGCCAAGTCGGTTCCTGCGGTCCTTGAAAGGTTGAAAGCCAGCAGAGAGCATGATAGTTGCCTACTAAGGAAAATGCACGACCGTAAGGTAAGGACGGAACTTTGCAACTGCCTAAACAGTAATTCATTCCCGTTCGGTAATAAAACAGTTGCGCTCTGATGGCGAGAGGAGGCGGCTGGCATAAGCAATAACATTATCGTAGCTAGTCTGATTCGGTCCTAGCACAGCACCTACACCTTGGCTGTATTAAGGTGGAAAGTTACGCGAGTTGCTATACATTCATAATGATAACAGCGCGAACAAAACGACGACGGAGGGACAGGAGACAGGACGAGCGCTGGAACTTGGGAATGAGCTGAGCTGAAGTTCAACAGGGGCTTGCTGCGTGTGGAGAGACACAAACAAAGGAGCTCATTACAAGGTATTTACAAGAGCAGCACAACCAGATACCAATGTGGAAACCAACTCGTGCCAAGCCCAACTGGCCGTTTTCGCCTTCCTTTCCGCCATGCCTTTTAAGCGTATGTTGCGTCGCAACAATATTCTGGTTTTAATTACGGTCGTGAGAATGGTGTCATGATGTGTACGTCAAAGCTGAACCCAGCAGCCACGATTGATGTTCCTGCATCATTAAAATATACCGAAAGGCTTTACTTCACCCCTGAAGTACGTGTGGACGGATGGACGGACGGAAGATATGAGCGTCGCATACGAAACAGGGCGGTGGCTTGTGCCACTAAGCTCTTGTTATTCTATTGCCTAATGTCCAATCTATGTTAAAAAGAGAAAAATGCAACGAAAAAAACGCGAAGTGGTTCCATCACCAAAGTTTCTGAACCCAAAATTTGTACTTTGTTTTTCTACGCCTCCTTCCTTTGTTGGTTCCCTACTTTTATTCCATCAATCTTTCAGTCTCCTCTTACTAGTCTCTATTCCGGACATGTTTGCTTTCCCCCTGATATCGCTGAACACAACAGCTTCAAGGAGGCCAGAGGTGGCTAAATCGACCGCTGGACAGATATCTTCTAATTATAGTAGGACATGCTCCATCGTTTCCCTAGCTTTACCAAAACAAGCACATGCTTCTTCTTCCTTGTGTCTCGCTTTATAAGGGCGTGTTCAAAGGCATCCTGATCTCGCTTCGAAAAGTGATGAGCTTCCCTTTGAGTTATCATAAATTGTTTCTCTCGTGTTTCGTTTTTTCCTCTTATGTACTTACGCATGACAGGTTTCTTTTCCATTGGCGCCACCCATGAGATTATTCCAGCCTCTCTGACTTTCCGCTTGACGTTTTTGTTGCTGTTTTGCTCACCCTACAGACCGTATACTTGCTGGTAAGCTTTCTAGTTCTTTTCCTCCACTGTGAATCGATGCTTTTCCTGTACACATAACTGAACGATCTCCCAGTCTATTGACTTTCTTCCATATTCCTCAGTGGTTCTTCATACTCATTCTTACTTTTAATAGAGTAGTTTGCTGGGCCAGTTGGTGCATGGCGAACGTATAATGGTTTCCAGCAAGTACGGACTTCTTGTGCTCGCGTCCGTACTTGATAGAGACAATTATGCGTTTACTTTTAATACTTGTCCAGCCTCTATCACCCTGCACAGCTTCACCTGTAGTCTTCCCGTGAGGGCCCAATGCGAGGCCGCCCAATCACCTTTGGTTGCCAAGGAGTCCTGATTGTATGCCTGATTTCAAGCAAAGAACCGCATTTCCAAATGTAAGTCGTGGAACCATTAAATCTTTCCACATACTCCGGAGCACCTCGTACCTATAGTATCAACAATGTGGTATGCGTTCCATTATAGCCGCATTTCTCTTCCTCATTGGTGTTTCTGTTTTTTCCTGTGTTTCCATATATTTATTGTCTTCGTCTGTTCTTACACCAACGTATTTATATACGTTTATCCGAAGTATTTCCTGGCCTTGTATTGACACTTTCTCTTCACTGTTTTAATAGAATATCATAACACCTGACTTTCACGCTAAATTGTAGGCCTAAATTATTGCCTTTCTGTCCACAGATATCAGCCAAACGTTGCATATCACTTTGCCTGTTAGCTAGCAACTCAATGGCGTCCGCATAAAACAAACCTGGAAGCTGGTGCTCTACTACTGTACCCGCCTGTTTGTATGAGAGATTAAACCCGGTATTACTTTCTTCTAGCGCCCTCTCCATCTTCACCAAGTACATCAAAAAGCAGTGGGAATAAAGGGCATACTTGCCTCAGTCCCTTGTTGATATCAACTTTGTCCTCGCTCCTCATCGCTTCCCATTTAACGCAAACGGTATTTTTAGGCAAATCTCTATAAAAACCTGTAGACAATCGTCGCCTAAGCATTCCCCTTCCGGAATATCCAATAAAATGTTGCGGTCTACGTTATCAAACGGTCCGGAAATGTCTAAAAAAGCCACATATGGAGGATCTCTTTCTTCTTTGGATATTTCAATGACAAAAACTTGGAGAACCAAAACTTCGCCTTCAAGAGTGGAACGCCATAGCGTTATCGCACCCCGTTCGCACCGCCCACTCATTCGCTCGGCATGCTCTTGAGTCACACAAGGACGAAACGTGCGCCTGAGCAAGCGGAACGAACAAACGAACTTGGTGTATCGGAGGCAGAAACGATCTACCCGAACCAAACGTCGTAATCGTCACGGACAGCCGGGCTGCTAAGCGCCATGGAGGCGGACGCGATCATGAGTCTGACGCCCCGATGGGACTGTCCTTTATCTCGCTTGGGAGCACCGCGCAGACGCATGACTCCTCGCCAGCAGCCCGGCACACATCGCAGGGGACGCTTTCCCACCAGACGCACTACGGCGCTGCGATCACGTCAGAGGCATCCCGCATCGGACGCTGCACCTAGGAATCGCACTGTGAGCGGAAAGAGGAGCCGCGTCGCGTAAACGTTGGAACTTGAAAGGGGAGAGAGCGAGAAAACTCATTAAACGCAAGGGTCACACCGGTCCCCGCAAGGCCCCAATGCGCTCAAACGAGACGAAGGGGAGAAGCGGGCGAGTGGCGCTCCACCTGTCGGGGCAGCGCCGTACATTGCGAGGAGGGGGCGTTCTGTGTTTGTCACAAGATGGATCTGCGTGTGTGCTAAGCGCAGAAGAAATGTAGCGGAAACGTACTTGGCTACTCGTTTAACTGCGACTTCTGTAATATACATGCTCATAATTACCTATAAACACCGCAGTATACCTTTCTACGGCACGTTGCTAAGGCGACACCGCATTCATTAAAGGCGCTTTTGTCCCGCTTTGAACCATCGAACTCGTGGCTGAGTGGTAGCGTCTCCGTCTCACATTCTGGAGACCCTGTTTGGATTCCCACCCAGCCCGTCTTGCAAGTTGTTTTTATTTATCAATTGCCTTCCGAGATTTTTCGCTCACGGCCAACGCCGCCGACAGTGGCTTCTCTGTGACACGCGCTCCTGAACGCTGTCGCGTCAATAAAGGACAAATAAATTATCACCAAGGCGCCTACAGATTCTGAAGCCAGTCAGAAGTTTTCCCGATATGCCATTATTCTCTGAAGATGCTTGCAGCTTTAATTTAGTAGCCTGCATTGCTAACCTGCTTATTATTGATGTAACGGTCAACGGCCCATACGAGTGAATTCTGTCTTTCTCCCCCTTACCTTTATAAATTAAATTCATTCTACTTTGTCGCCAACTGTTTGGTATTCGTCTATGTTTTAAAATTTTTTTTCCACTGCTTTCAACAGAGCTCCCTTACCTTTTGAACCTAGTTCATTAATCAGCCTAACGGGAACCTCGTCTAGCCCTGTGGCTGTGCGCTTAGGAATTTTCTCTTCGGCTTTCTTCCAGTTCAAATTTGTCAGCACCAGCTCCTTTTCCATCTCGTTACAGTTCATGCTCTTTATTCTCCTTCATTGGCTTGGAAAGATTCGGCTGTGATTTTTCGGATGTAATTTGATGCCGCGACCCCTTCCAGTTTCTGTATTTGTCCAGGATATCTTGTTGGATTGTTCCAAACTTCCTTCCTAATAAGCTTATGTTGTTCCAAAATATTCCAGCCACGGTTTTACTTTCTTCGCGATTTCCTGACAACCGACGTTGGCTTTCATTGCTTATTTTTGCTTGAACCTGTATTTGAGCCACGGAATTCCTCTCCAGGTATACTTCCCATTTTCTGGCTACTTCATCCAGTGGCAACTGCGCTTTTTTGCCTGCCTGTGCTTTCGGGATGCCTTTTGTCATTCGGCGAAAACTTCCCCTATCTCCCTGTTCCAATAGCTTTTCGGTTTATTTTCGCCTTTTCAACGAGCATGTTACTTCTCTTTACGCATTTCTGTCGTTGTTTTACTTAGAAGCTCATTATATTCATACTCTTTGCTTGGCCACTTGCCAAGTGCTTCCTCTACTTTTGTGACTGCATTTGCTATTTACATTTTGTGCTCCTTGATCTTTTGCCCAACTACGTACCCGATTTTCAAGATGACGCGTTTAGGGTCATTCCCTATGCTGGTATACCCTTTCTCGTGAATGACCATTTCTCTCAACCTATCATAAATTCCTTCCGTAATGAGACAGTTATTAATGGTGGATTGCCAGTTTTCCACTTCCCAAGTGGTCTGCCCATCACACTCAGGCCCTGTATTCACGACAACAAGGCTGTGCTTCTCACAAATATGTAGCATTGACTTGCCGTTGTTGTGGGCATCGTTATCTAGATCCTGTATGCGGACATTCACGTCACCTAATAGAGTAATTTCGGCGTTATTCCCGAAACCCCTAATAACAGCACTTAGGCGTTCCCTACCAAATGTTCTTTCCTTTCGTTGTGCATGATGTAATAGTTCTGCAGCAACCCGCAAAGTGGAGAGAAGCAATCAACAAAACGAAAATCTGACATCCACCCAAACGTAGCTACGTGATATTTTCATTGTGCATCGTAACCAAGCATGCTCTTGACATTTTGAATTTATTTTTTCCGTTTGGCTCCCTGATGGATAAGCATCTCGACTTCCGCTCCCTTTCATTCCGACTTAGTTGAGTCGCACCTTTCCCAAACATATAATTCTCAATCATTGGCGGCTGTTCCGAGCCTTTTAGATACGTTTCTGTAACCACGTACACCCCTGTTTGTTCTCTCTTGAACTGCTCCTGAATATCTACCCATTTTTCCTTTCCTCTTCCGCCCTGCATGTTTATGTAGTCTCTTACATGCCGAGCTCTCTTTCTTGCTTTCCTCCCTTTTCTCTTACTGACGGCGGTGCTACTCTGAGGTGCACCTTAGGGACCATCTTCATTGCTACCTACCCTGGACTCCAGATCACTATTGCACTAAAGCCCCTAAATGATCTAAAACTAACGACATCTCTCTCCTCCTCCTATGCCAGCGCTCCTTCTCTCGGCTCCTCATGGGCACCGACGGTGGCGGCATCTCTCCCTGGTGCAGATAGCATATTATTACCATACCATCATATTATCATATTTTCATATGATATCATATTACGATACACGCTCGCGGTCAAGCATTGGATTCTTACTGGTGATGCTACTCCTATTCACCGACGACCGTGTCGAGTTTCTGCGTCGGAACGCCGAGTTATTCAAAGTGAAGTCAACAAAATGCTAGACAAAAACATCATTGAGCCGTCTTCGAGTCCCTGGGCGTCACCTGTGGTGTTGGTTAAGAAGAAGGATGGCACGTGGCGCTTCTGTGTAGAATACCGCCATCTGAACAACATCACTAAGAAGGACGTCTACCCGCTCCCACGTACAGACGACGCCCTTGACTGCCTGCACGGTTCCAGCTATTTCTCGCCTATTGATCTTCGTTCGGGATACTGGCAGATTGCTGTTGACGATATGCACCGAGAAAAAAGCGCGTTCATCACACCTGATGGCCTATACCAATTTAAAGTAATGCCGCCTGGATTATACAACACCCCTGCCACCTTCGAGCGTATGATGGACTCCTTGCTCCAAGGTTTCAAATGGTCCACATGCCTCTGCTACCTCGACGACGTCATCGTTTACTCGCCAACGTTCGACACTCTCTTTGAATGTCTCACAACTATACTTGATCATATCATGAGAAGCCAACAAACACTGACACCAAGGACAACATAGGGGAAATTAGTTGTGCTTAATAAATGGAATGAAGAAACGATAAATTAATGGAAAATAAAGTAGATGAAAAAACAAGGACGTTCCACGTCCGCCGCCAAGGTCTGTGAGTGGTGGCGCTGGTTAACACTCCCAGGGTTTACTAGTACACATAAATACCCAAGAAAGTGGATGGGGAAACAGCGCTGTGGTAGCTCAATTGGCAGAGCATCGCAGTCGAAATGCAAAGGTTGTGCGTGCGGTTCCCACCTGCGGCAAGTTGTTTTTACATCTACTTTAATTTCCAATAATTTATCGTTTCTTCATTCCACTTATTAAGCACAACTAATTTCCCCTATGTTGTCCTTGGTGTCAGTGTTTCTTGGCTTCTCATGATATGACTATTAAAAATCGGGCCCCTCGGTTAACCCCCTTTCTTCTCGTTTAACTATATTTCATGTATTTCGAAAGGCGAAGCTGCAACTTAACTCGTCCAAATGTCGTTTTGGCGATCGGGAAATTACTCTTCTGGGCCATCTCGTTGACGCTTCCGGAGTACAGCCTGATCCCGACAAAACTCGCGCTGTCAGAGAGTTTCCGGTTCAGAAGACAGCCGCAGACATTCGAAGTTTTGTAGGGCTGTGCTCGTACTTTCGTCGTTTTACTCAAGATTTTGCGGCAATTGGTAGACCCCTCACTAATCTTTTGAAGAAAGGCGTACCATTCTTGTGGGGTACTGCAGAAGCCGCCGCCTTCTCTCGTCTCGTTACTCTTCTCTCCTCACCAACCATTCTTGCCCACTTCGACCCTGATGCCCCTACAGAATTACGTACAGATGCCAGCGGTCATGGCGTAGGTGCCGTCTTAGCCCAGCGTCAGCGTGGCCAGGATCGCGTCATTGCTTATGCGTGCCGCCTCCTCACACCATCGGAGCGCAACTATTCCATTACGCAACGAGAATGCCTTGCTGTAGTCTGGGCGGTTGCATAGTTCCGTCCTTACCTTTACGGTCGCCCTTTTTCCGTAGTCACTGACCATCATGCTCTCTGCTGGCTCTCTTCGCTAAAATATCCTACAGGCCGGCGTGGTCGATGGGCTTTGAGGCTACAAGAATTTTCATATTCCGTGGTCTACAAGTCTGGCCGCCTGCACCAAGACGCTGACAGCTTCTCGCGTTACCCTGTTGACGACTCTGAGTCCTCTAATATTACCACTGCTTCTTGCGTATACTCGGTATTTCGCCGACGAGCAACGCCGTGATGCCTACATTAGAGCACTCATCGACCGTTTTGAGCACTCTCCGACCGATGCTACTCTACGCCTCTTCGTCCTCCGGGACGGTAGTCTGTACCGTCGTAACCTTCATCCGGACGGCTCTGAGTTTCTACTTGTAAAACCTAAACACCTCCGCTCCACCGTTATAGAAGAGCTGCACGACGCACCGACGGCAGGACATCTCGGCGTATCTCGAACCTATGACCGTGTACGTCGCGTTTTTTCTGGCCGGGTCTTGCCCGCTTCGTACGACGTTACGTCGCCGCTTGTGAAGTTTGCCAACGACGCAAGAAGCCTTCCCAGCTCCCCGCTGGTCACCTGCCGCCGCACGACATCCCTGCCGAGCCCTTCCATCGTGTCGGCTTGGACCTTCTCGGCCCATTTCCGGAATCTACATCAGGGAACAAGTGCGTTGCAGTCGCGGTGGACTATGCGACCCGCTACGCCGTAACCGTTGCTCTTCCGACCAGTTGCGCAACTGATGTTCCTGACTTCCTCCTACATGATATTATTTTGATGCATGGTGCTCCGCGTCAATTGTAAACAGACCATGGACATACGTTTTTGGCCAAAGTCATCGACGACATCATGCATGCCTACTCAATACGGCATAAATTTACCACCTCCTACCATCCCCAAACGAATGGCCTCACTGAGCGCTTGAACCGCACCCTTACAGACATGCTATCCAAATACGTTTCCGACGACCACCGTGACTGGGACCTGGCTCTACCTTACATTACTTTTGCATACAACTCTTCCCGTCTCGAAACTGCTGGCTTTTCCCCGTTTTACCTCTTGTATGGAACCAACGCTACCACTGGACACTGCGCTTCCGTCTGCCACAGCTTCAACTAGTGATTATGCCCATGATGCAATTGCCCATGCGGACCCCTATCGCCAAGTTGCGCGCGCTCGTCTACACGTGTCTCAAGGCAAGCAGAAGCAACGCTACGACCTCCGTCACCGTGGTGTCCATTTTGCGCCCGGCAGCCTCGTGTTGCTTTGGTCACCTTCGCGTAAAGTTGGCCTATTTGAAAAAATCGTTTGTTGTTACACAGGTCCATACCGCGTGCTCCGCAAAGTGCCCGATGTCACCTATGAAATCGTTCTAGCCACGCCCACTACGTCCTCCGCTGTGACAACCAGTGACATTGTCCACGTCGCCCGGCTCAAGCCCTACAACCTCCATGCAACTTGGATATTTAACAGCACCGTGACGGGGTTTTTGCCGCTGGGGGGGTAGTATTACGATATCATCGAGCGATGCTCAAAAAACGAGCCGCCGCGAGAACGACGATGAAGTTGGTCGGTGCGCTTGGCGCAAGCGAGTGTCGGCCTGGCTCCAGCGTAAATAGCCTGTAAATAGCCTCTTCTGTCTGTGTCTTTCCACACGCAACAATATGCTCCCAACCATGGCCTCAGAGATTTACCCCCGCGCGCGTTTTTCAGAAACGCGCACCGCGGTATATCTCGGAGGCCATGTCCCAACGTTCGCTCCTTTGGCGCGCAGCGCTCTGCGTGCCTCAAGGATTTGGTTGTTGCGTTTATGACACGTAAAGTTCGTAAATGAGTTACTCCAATAACTGCCAGTATCCGCGTTGCACTTGCTTTGTCGAAGCTCCTTCCACTGCGATCACTTCGACTGCGGTTGTCAACGGTGGAAGTGGTGCCCTCAAGCGAACTAACAGAGGGTTTTTTCTCACACTGCGCCTTTTGATCAGCTTCATTTGAACTTCAACGCCGCCAAGAGAAATTGGAACAACATACGCTTTGTATGTGGATATTTACCTTTTAATTTCTTTTAAACACAGACGTAGGGTCTAGGCTTTATATGAACTGATGGTGGTGTACTACTTCCATAATATATTCTGTCAAAGGCGCGTTTTCTCGTACTACAAAAAGGGTCGCTAAAGCATCAGCGTTAATTTCTTGATGCCGTAATTTCGAAGTATTTGGCTTTCAAATTGTCCTTCGTAGAAGTGATCCTAAGATGAATCAGATAAGATTTGGTATGGCACGCCTTTTTGAGAAATGATACTAGGCACGAAAGAAAATACATGCCGTGAAATTTCACAATCAATTTTAAAAATAATAACTGTGGATATGCCAGCCTGCCGTGTGCATGGCTATATCAATTTTATCAACGTCGAACGTTGAAAATGGTCTGCGCCATTGCGCGCCCTTTCGTTAGAGGTTTCTTTTAGCCGACCTATCCGCGTTAAAGATGTTTCAGCCAGCTTAGATTTGCACGATATTTTTGAACTCAATAAAATTTCGTCCGTGTTTAGCGGATGTCTGCATTCTGATTTATTATGCGCACAGATATTGTGCACTGAAGATATAGCTGCTGTTACTGTGCCTAGGCACAGTAACTGCCAACTTTGCTAACAACCCCGCAAATACAAGTCCATACCCCCCCCCCCCCCCCCCCAATGCTCCCTACATAATATCTAGACTTGCACTGCGAGTAGATGAAACAGCGAGGGTTCAAACGATGAGATCCGCCGTTTTAGTCTCGAGTTCGTCAGCGAAGTCCAGCTCAAAAAAAGAAAAGTCTAGCAATGCGCGTTCCTTCAGTACGCAATACACGTCACTGAACGGTGGGTCGAACTAACATATTATGCGCAACCTTCGTGCCTGAGCCCAGAAACGGTTTCAACTACAACGAAACGAGTGCGCCAAGCAATGTGCGCAACGTCATACTAAAACATGCCGAACCAGAAACGTGAACGGCGAGGCTCAGGCAACAGGAAGCACGGCTTTCGTACCAGCGAGTGCACGTTTACAACTACTACCGTGCCGAACGTTATTTAGTGCAAAGAAAGGCTGCAGGCGCTCGTGCTTCTCACCAAATCTTCCGAACAAGTACGAGTGACTTCTGATGAATGGCCACTTTCCTCACGAAGGCGCGGGTCCCATGCATTTTAAAAGTTGGCCCGTCGATCCTGTGCAGCCAAATCTTTCGGCGAGCCGCGTTGCTTCTTGCGGATGGAATAACCAAAAGTATTTTCCCCTAGCCTCCTCAGTTGTTGCATCCATAAGCACAACATAGGCTAGGTAGCGCGCCGCAATACGTAAAGGGCGTCAGCTCTATCGAAGCGCTGCCCGCCAAACCTCTGCCGCCAGAAACGAACCCAAGCACGGCTTTGATACCCCGGCATGGCGCCGGTGTCTGCTACAGGCCAAAAATGCGCGCGCTAGCACGTAAGAGCGGCGGTTCGGCCAATAGGAGGGCTGACTCTTCGGAGGCGTGGCAGGCGAGAGATAGAATGCGGCAAAGTTCAGAGGAAGTCGTTATTTTTTATTCTGCGGCTTTAGATGCAGCAATTGTTCCTCTATACGCTCCCGCAAGGAGCATAGTTGCGCATAACTTTTCTGTGCCGCTCGCACCGCTATTCACCGAGCGCTATCATGGGGTGCAAAATGACGTCAAATGTTCAACTGCGCGGCTGCGAATCCAACTTTACGGAAACGGCGCCGACTCGTTTCTGTCAGTGCCATCGAAATTGCAATCAGCAGACCGTCGAGCGCGCGTATAGCAACGATTGGCTCCGGGTTTCAGGTAGAGTACTTTAGGATATTAAGTTAATGGCTTTGGTGAAGTGCTACGAAGCAGATAATTTTGACACTTGTATTCCAGTATGGCGAGTTGCAGCGCACCAAACTACGCAAATCACACGGAAGGTGGCAAATCTTTTTACGCGGTGCCTTGCGGACGTACGAGACCGGCCGGCTCCGAAAGGAACCAGGATATGCGAGGTGCGTTCGCCTTGTTTACAGAGTTGAGTGCGGCTTGTTTACACTAAAGCAGCATTTATCTCGAGTAACCCACCTGTACACGATGAAATGTGACCGGCTGGAACAGGGCGGTGGGTTACGCCACCAAGCTCTTGCTACTATACTGCCTAATATCCTACCTAGGTTAAACGATGAAAAAAAAAACCCTATGAACTACCACGCCCAACTTTTCTGATCCCCTATTGTGAACTGTGCTTTTGTCCGTCTGTGTCTTTTATTGTTTCCCTACTTTTCTTCCAACAATCCTCCAATCGCCTCTTACTAATGTCTATTGAGGACATGTTTGCTTTACCATGGCTCCCGCTGAACACAAGGGCTTCAAGGAGGCCAGTGGTGCCTAAATCGACCGCTGGGTAGACGTCTTCACATTCTAATAAAATATGCTCCGTCGTTTGCCTAGCTTTACGCGGCAAGCACATGCTTCTTCTTCCTTCTGATATCTCGCTTTATCGGTGCGTTTTCTAAGCCACCCCGATCTCGCTTCGAGAAGTAATGAGCTTCCATTTCAGTTATCATAAATGGTTTCTTTCCTGATTTGATTTTTTTCCTCTTAAGTAGTTACTCATGGCAGGTTTCTTTTCCATTGCCGCCACCCATTAGAGTATTTCAGCCTCTCTGACTTTCCGCATGGCCTTCTCTGTTGCTGTGTTGTCCACCCTACAGGCAGCACACTTGCTGGTAAGCTTACTAGTTCTTTTCTTCCACTGTGAAATAATGTTTTTTCCTGTACAGATACCTGAACACTCTCCCAGCCCATTTACTTTCTTCCGTATTCCTCAGCCGTTCTTCATACTCAATTTTGCTGCGAGTTTCCCTCACTTCAAAACTAGTCCAGCCCATATCACCCTGCACAGCTTCACTTGTAGTCTTCGCTTGAGCGCCGAATGCGAGGCGACCCACTGACCCTTGGTTCTCGTCGAGTCCTGATTGTACCCAAGATTTAAAGCAAACAACCGCATTTCCATTTCCATTTCCAACCGCTTTCCGCATACCTCGGAGGACCTCGTTCCTATTGCATCCGCATAGCGCTCTGTGCTTCATTATGGCTGCATTTCTCTTCCCCTTTAGTGTTATGGTTTTTCCTGTGTTTCCAGATATCCATTGCCTTCGGTTGTCTATATACCAAGGTATTTATATTCTGTTACCCGAGGAATTTCTCGGCCCTGTATCTCCACTGTCTGTTCACTGTTTTCATTGAATACCATAACACCGGATTTTCTAGCACTAAATTTCAAACCTAAATTGTTGCCTTCCTGTCCACAGATATTAGGCAGACGTTGCAAATCACCTTGTTTGTTAGCTAGCAACACAATGTCTTCCGCATAAAATAAACCTGGGATTTGCTGCTCTATTACTGTACCCTCCTGTTTGTATGAGAGATTAAACCTGATATTACTTCCTTCTAGCACCCTCTCCATCCTCACCATGTACATCATATACAGCAGCGGGGATAAAGGGCACCCCTGCCTGAGTGCCTTGTTGATACCGGCTTTCTCCTCGCTCCTCATCCCTTCCCATTCAACTCAAACGATATTTTCTAGGTAAATCTTTCTCAAAAGCTGTAGACAATTGTTACCTCGGCCTTCCCCTTCCAGAATATCCCGCGAATTGTTGCGGTCTACGTTGTGGCAGGCTCCTGTATTGTCTAAAAAGGCCATATACAACGGTCTGCTTTCTGCTTTTTATATTTCAATACACTGAGTACGAACAAATAAGTTATCATTCAAACGCCTACCTATTCTGAAGCTCTCCCAAAATGCCATTATTATCTGCCCATGCTTGAAGCGTTAATTTGATTGCCTGCATTGCTAGCTTCTATATTACCGATGGTCAACGGTCTATACGAGTGAATTCTGTCTTTCTCCCCCTTACATTTATCAATTGAACTCATTCTACTTTGTCGCCATATGTCTGGTATTCGTCTATCTTTTAAAAACTTTTCCACAGCTTTCACCAGAGCTTTCTTACTGTTTGGTCCTAGTTCATTGATCAGCCTAACGGGAACCTCTTCTAGCCCTGTGGCTGTGCGCTTAGGAATTTTCTCTTTCGCTTTCTTCCAGTTTAAATTTGTCAGCACGAGCTCCTTTTCCACTTCGGTCTCTTTCATGCTCTTTTTTTCTTCAAATACAACCTCGTCATTGCCTTGGAAAAATTCGGCTGATGCATTTTGGATGTAATTTATTGCCGCTTCTCCTTCCAGTCCGCTTTCATTTTCGTCTAGGATATGTTCTTCTATTGTTGTTGACTTCCTGCCTAATAATTTTATGTGATTCCGAAATATTCTAGGTGCGGCCTACTTTTTCGCACGTATTTCTGATAACCAACGTTCACTTTCACCTTTTAATTTTGCTTGCACCAGTATTTCAATCATAGACTTTTTCTGCCGGTATATTTCCCATTTACTGGTTACTTCATCCTGTGGCAACTGCGCCTTCTTTGCCTGCCTGTACTCTCGAGATGCTTTCTGTTGTTCGGTGATCGCTTCTCGTATCTCCTTGTTCCATCAGCTTTTCGGTTTCTTTTCTCCTTTCCAACGAACATGTTTCTCTTTCCGTATTTCTGTCGTTATTACCCTTAGAAGCTCACCATATTCCCACTCTTGGCCATTTGCCAAGTTCTTCCTCGACTATATTTGCTATTTGTTCAGGGTTCAAATTTGGACTGGCCATTTTGCTCTCCTTGCTCTCTTTCCCAACAACATATCCCATTTTCAAAATGATGTGTTTATGGTCACTCCCTATACTGCTAAACCCTTCCTCATCGATGACCATTACTCTCAACTTATCATGAATTTTTTTTGTCATCAGACAGTAATTAATGGTCGGTTACCGGTTTCCCACTTCCCACGTGATCTGTCCTCCACACTTAGGCCCTGTATTCACAATCACGGGGTTATGTTGCTTACAAAAGTCTAGCATTGACTTCCCGTTATTGTCGGTATAGCCATGTAAATCCTGTATGTGGGCATTCATGTCACCTAATAGGACAATTTCAGCACCATTCCCGAAATCCTCAATATCAGCGCTTATGCATTCCACTAATTCTTTATCCTTCTCTGTGCAATTTTCCGGTCCACAAATACGTAACGCCCAGCCAAGTTTCTTTCCCACTCATGGGGGAGACGCGAGGTGGCGTCGCCGCGTGTGGACGTGTCTCATCGGCTCCGTGAGTTTCTGGGTGTAGCGCCCGTTCTTTTTGCTATATCCTAGTGGCTCTTTCACGCAACATGTGTGAAGATTTCCGCGACGTTCTGAGACTATTTTTGAAGAGGTCTGTGCATTAGAACGCTTGTTATTGTGACTTTTGTGGTTCCTCGCCTACGAGAGCTTGGTGGCTCTGCAACGCCGTTGGCGTTGACACGCCTCGTGCGAGCGTCATGAACCCAGTTGAGGTAGTAGAAGGGGAAGCTCTTTCCCGGGAGGAGATGCTCAAGTGGCGACAAACGCACGTATACGACGCCGCATATCAAGACTCACTCCGCAAGGACACCATCACTGCCTCGGCCAAGGCTGCTGTATGGAAACAGATGATCTCAAGGAATAACAAAGTGAGGCCTCCCAAGTTACCCGAAGGCTCATACAAGGCCATTTTTCGCATTCGCGGAGGCTTCGACGCCTCCCGCTTCAGCCACTTCCAACTCACCAAGATTCTCTCTACGGCAGCCGGCTTTCCAGCTACTGCGGAGCTGCGCCAAGACATCGTTACCATCAACCCCACCACCAACACAGTTACCCTCAGCACGGAAAGCTGCGATCGCTTGAAGAAATACCTCGCCATCAAGTCGCTCACAGCCGACGGCCAAGAGCACGAAGTCACCTCCTACAGCGTTCCAAACTCCGAGACGTGCAAAGGCATTATCTACATCGACAGAGTATGCCTGGGAGAAGTTATCTATGAAAAAGACATTCTACCCATGCTTCGTGAGTGCAACCCACAAATGCACTTTTTAGAAGCCAGACGAATGGGAAAAACTTCCGATGCAGTCCTCGTGACTTTCTTGGGAACGAAAGTTCCTTTTTGGGTCAAATATGAAATGGCGATGCTCCGGTGCAAGTCTTTTCGACAAAAAATGGAGGCCTGCACACGCTGTTGGAAAGTTGCACATCCACCGGGCCCCACTGTGCCCTACGCATACTGAGGATACTTGCCATAAATGCGGAACTGTGAATCCTCCGACTGATCATGTGTACATTCCTAAGTGTGTACTATGTAGTGGAAGTCATGAGACTGGATCCATTCAGTGTCCACTACGATATAAGCCCAAAATCTCACTCCTCAAGGCTGACAAGACTCCTCCTCAATCCAAGACCAAGTCTTCTCCTTCGCCCAAGAAGCAGGGACCTCTTCCTAAGAAAAAACAAGACGAAGATTGGCCTCTTCAATCCGCTGCTCCATCTAACAACAAATCAAGCTCTCCTCAGGTAAGCTGGGCATCGGTAGCTTCCCACGGCTTACCTAAACCTAAGCAACCTGATGCCCCAATCTATGCCCTCCTACAGCACTATCAGGACGAAAATCGTCTTCTGCGTAAACAAATTCTCGACCTCCAAACCCCTTCTCCATGTACGACTACTACTACTCGATCTCAACCCTCCACTGATGAGCAACCCACTGTAACTCCTCCCCCTGTCACTGAGAATGGCGATCAATCTCTAACCATGGACACTTCTCCTCCTCCCACTACCATAACCGCCACAAAGCGCAAATCTATTGATGATGGGAGAGATACTTGGGAGGAACACGATAAGCTAAGTCGGTAACTCACCGCACACATTAGAAACTCTAACAATCGCTTTGAGGCCCTTGAAAAACGCATGGATGCCGTAGAAGCCAAGCTTCAGTCTCTCACTACTAACGTTCATAGCCTCAGTGCCCATATAAATGCTAAATGTAACCAGGATGACGCGCGACTTAGCCAGATTCATGAGCGATTCAATCAAATTATCGAAAGACTCGATCGACTGCATGGCCGCATCCCCTAAGCGCTCCAACCTAGTTGTTTGGCAGTGGAATTGTACGGGCTTTTCGAAAAAGAAGGCCAGTCTGCAACAATACATAGCCAATCTCACGCAACCACCCGCAGTCATTGCTTTACAAGAAACGAATGGTTACGTTAAATTCCCCGGATACAACACATTCCAATGCAAAAGATGCGAACGTCCCAATACCGCGATCCTAGCACAAAAACATTTGACTGTTACTTGCTCCCATTTTGAGAATATCGACATTGATCACGACTTCGTAGAAATACTTCCTAAAAAGACCAGGTCAGCTCCTATTTACATCCTTAACGTTTACAGCAGTCCCAGCTCTAAACACCACCGTTTTACTACCGTTTTTGCTCGTGCTAAACAGGAAGCTCGAAGAAACCCGCTCCTCATTGTTGGCGATTTTAACTCTCCAAATCAACTATGGGGTCACAGTACTTCCACACCTAAAGGTCGAGCTTTATGAACCCACATTCAGGATCATCAACTCACCCGCCACAATGACTTCCACACACCCACTCGCTTAGGAAATAGTGTCTCCATAGATACATCACCAGATCTTACCCTCACGTCTCGGGTTAACTTCACTAAATGGGAAAACCTTCAAATCAATTTTGGTAGCGATCACTACGTCATACAGATTTCTGTTACCTTCTCTCACAAACCCTTTCACACTCTGCCTCCCAAACTTACGGATTGGGAGAAATTTCGGAAAACTCACGCAAATAATGCTCCCAATTCCATTCTTGATCTACAGCAATGGATTAGTCAACTCCAAACGGACGTTGACAATCATACTACAACTATGCCACCTGACACTCCTTTTCAAACAGCTGATGCCAAACTATTACACATGTGGCAAGCGAAGGAATCACTACTAAAGCGGTGGAAAAGACGCCGCCATAACCGCAGGCTTTGCATACGTGTAGCTATACTTGACGATGACATACAAGCATATGCGACCCAACTAGTTGATCAACAATGGGTCCAAGTATGTGAGAGCATGCATGGTAATCTCAGTAGTAAAAAGACTTGGCAACTGCTGAGACATTTGCTTGATCCCTCGTTCTCGCGCGCGCAACACAGTCACTACATCACTCAATTATTGCACACACACAAGGATAATATTCCCCATCTTTTTCAGGAGCTTGCACGATTACACCTCCCTCCTACCACAACTCATGAGAATTCAGATTATACAGGCGATGTTAACGAACTTCTCGACGCCCCAATAACGGAGGCAGAAGTGCGACATGCCTTAGCTTCCCTTAAAACTACATCTGCTCCCGGTATAGATAATGTAAATAATAAATTACTCCGAAATCTGGACGACAAATCAATCTCTGCCCTCACAGAATACTATAACCATTGCTTCGATAACAGCTCTCTTCCGAGCTCATGGGAAACTGCTAAAGTAATCTTTATTCCCAAACCCAATAAACCCTCTGACATAGCTAATCTTAGACCTATTTCCCTCACGTCATGCTTGGGCAAAACGCTCGAACATGTGTTGCTTAATCGCGTCAATAAATACGCGGAAGACAATCAGTTATTCCCGCCGGAGATGATTGGCTTTCGCCAGTCGCTTTCTTGCCAGGACGCCATGCTAAGGCTCAAGCATGACCTTCTCACTCCTACGTTTAGTAAAGACACCCAAGCCATCTTAGGACTCGACCTTCGCGGTGCATTCAACAACAGAGATCATGGATCTATCTTACGTGAGTTGAATGTTATTAACTGCGGTAGAAAAATGCATGACTACATCCGTGAATTTCTTACCAATCGCACAGCTATCATAAGTCTCAATGATCAAACTTCGCCCCCAATCACCCTAGGTAGCTTTGGCACTCCTCAGGGATCTGTGCTCTCGCCGTTTCTATTTAACCTAGCTATGAGGTCTATTGCTGGGAAGCTAGCACAAATACCGATCTCCAATATTCCTTATATGCAGACGACATTACCGTATGTATTAAGGGTGGCTCGGATGGCTACATTCAAGATACCTTACAAGAAGCTGCAGACGCAGTGGCTACGAGAGCCGGGTTCATGAACCTCGAGTGCTCGCCCACCAAATCTGAGCTGTTAATTCTATCCGCAAATAAACGTGTTACGCCGAACATTCAGATTAACATTAACGGGAAGGAAGTTCCCGTAGTAGACAAAATCCGTGTACTTGGCATGCACATTCAATCTAACAGACTCAATACGTATACACTTCAAACGGTTACTGCCAGCGTAGGTCATACCACACGGCTAATAGGAAGGGTGTGCAATAAGCACGGAGGTGTCCGCGAGGCAGAATTGCTAAGACTAGTACAGGCGTTTTCTGTCAGTAAAATCACATTCTCCCTACCCTATCTCCACTTAACTAGGGCCGAGGAAGATAAAGTTGACTCATTGATACGCAGACTCTACATATTTGTCCTTGGTGTGCCAAGTAGAGCTTCTACTGAGAGACTTTTGGCTACAGGTACCTTGAATACTTTTAGTGAGCTCGCAGAAGCCCACCTGACCGCTCAATACCAGCGCTTATCGAACACCCACACTGGTAGGCACATCCTAAACTCCTAAGTATTGCCCCAGCACCCATGACTAATGAGAAATTCAATATTCCCCACTCGATACATGAGCACTTTCATATCCCTCCTCTACCTAAGAATATGCACCCTGTTCATCACGAACATAGAAGGCAACAACGAGCTAAAGCCCTGCAGAAAAAGTTATTTAACTACTAAGACGTGCTCTGTGTCGATGCCGCAGAGTATCCGTGTGGACATAAATTCGCCATATCAGTTGTTGACTCCACTGGCAGTATTGCGACGGGAGCACCCATTATAGCCTCTTCCTCGGAGGAGGCAGAGGAGGTGGCAGTGGCACTCGCCGCGACAATACCCAATTACTCTGTCATAGTAAGTGACTCCAAAACTGCCATACACAACTTTGGAGCGGGTAGGGTTTGCAGGACAGCCCTGGCAATTCTATGTCACAATCCGCCAGCCCAACTTCTGAGTTTAATCTGGACACCTGCTCACGCAGGCCTAATCGGCAATGAAGCGGCCCACCTAAGTGCTCGAGCTTTCACGAACCGAGCACAGGCAGGGGACGGTTCAGACGCCAACAATCTCCCTCCAGCATTCAGCTCCAAAGACAGATTACGTACTTACCACGATATTTGCGGGCATTACCGCCTAGGTCGCCTAACCCTCCCTCCTTTAATGATTCAGTCGTCACGCATACACGAGGTACTATGGCGTAAACTACAGACTCGCACTTTTCTATCTCCTGCCTTACGTCACAAAATTCACCCGGGAATATACCCTACTTCAGCCTGCAAGTTTTGTCCTGCCAGCAGAGCGGACCTTAACCACATTATGTGGCAATGCAAGAACCACTCCCCTCCCCCTAACCTTTGTAGAGCTTTAAGTAGTAGGGAGCTGTGGGATGCTGCCATGCGCAGCTACAACCCCGAACTTCAGGAAGCTATCCTGAGGTGGGCTGAGGTGGTAGAGGAGGCCTACCGCGAGTAGGATAACCTCCCTCGCCTTCTTCCCGCACTTCCTTTCCCTTTAAGATGGGATAAATAAAGTTGTCTCTCTCTCTCTCTTCCCACTCATTGTACCTGATAACCAAAGATGCTCTTGACATTGTGGCTTTACTCTTTTCCATTTGGCTCCTTGATAGATGAGCGTTCCGACTCCCCCTCCCTTTCTTTCCGACTTAGTTCTGTTCCACATTTCCCAAAAATAATTCTCAATAACTGGCGGCTCTTCTGTGTCTCTAAGGTGCGTTTCTGTAACCGCATACACCCTTTTTTGTTCTCTATGTAACTGCTCATCAATCTCTGCCCACTTTTCCTTTCTTCTGCCGACCTGCTTGTTTATGTAGCCTATTGCATGGCGAGCTTTTTTCTTGTTTTCCTCCTTTTTCTGTTATCGACGGCGATGCTCCTCTGATGTTCCCCTAGGGGACCTTCTTCATTACTGTCTACTCTGACCTCCTGAGCGCCCGCGGGCCCCCTAAAAAAGCAACAGCGCGACGACCAAGTCGCCAGCCCACTTCTCGTGCTAGCCTGTAATTGAAGTGGATCCCGTCTCGTTTAAAACCACCACAACTTCTCACTTCCCTGTTTACTTCGACAACCTCGAAGTCTTTCGGCTCATTTTCCATATTGCCTCATTAGCAACCACTACGGCTCTTTTTACGTGACTGTCACGCATAGGCACTTCTGGCACCGTGCACACCACGATCTGCACCTGAGGGGATAGCTCGCGCAAGTCGTCCACCCCCTTCGCCAATGCTGGGCTAGTCCTGGCCCTTTCCTGTTTAGGACGCCATTTAGCCCACCTGATACTATGACAAGGTTGCGCACGTGGGCATTTTGCGCGAGCTTTTCTTTTGCTCGCTCCATGACAGAACCCCGTGTGCGCCCTGGAAATGTCCTTACCGCCACTCTTTTGTCGCCTTTCACCGTCTCCACAATTGCTTTTGAGCGCCCAGCCAGGTCTGAATCGCCCGCGATAATCACCCTTTCACTCTCTCCTACCTCTCCCTGCTTCCATTTGTCCTTTTCCGCGTGATTCGGACTCGACAAGGGCAATTGTCAAATGGGCTCCTGCTTTTTCCGCGTGGCGGCCTCAAGGAAGGCGCCGCTCTTTCCAGCTAACCCTTCATCACCCTGCATGCGTTCCACGTATTTCATTGACCCTCCCTCGCCTATCGCGTAGGGGGTCTGCGTTCCGTTGTCACGCACATTTTCGGTCACAATGGCGGCCCTGTTCAGCTTTTCCTCGGCTGCTTGAAGTCTCTTTTCAACTACCTTCCGTGCATCATGCTCCCTGTTTAGCTCATTTTTGAGCTCTTGCGCCTGTTTCAGAAGCACTTCCTGGAAAGCCTCCATTTTCTGCAGCCTAATATCGACATCACATTGTGTGCCGGTTGATTCGACGCCCTCTCGAATCTCATCCGTCTCCTCATCTGCCTTGAGGGACCCCCCACGTTCTGCCTGGTTTACCGGCTTTCTCGCCATGTATTGCACGGCTTTTTGCAAATACTATAATACTGTAATATTGCTACCACTGATGCAAATGCTATAATACTATATCAATGCAGAGCACGTGCCTTTTAGAAAAGAACGATACGCACAGGATCCAAATCCTCAAAATGCCGCAAAGCAACTCTCACCACTGTTTCAAAAACAATCAATGCCGCGGAGACCGAAAGTATGACACACTCTCGCACGCGGTCAACCACGCGGCCACGTTCTCACTTTTCTACCAAACACGCACAGTAAAACCACCAATAGCTATTTGTCTTGTCACTTCCCAGCTACCATTTAAAGACTATAAACACTCAACGTCCGACCCGGCTGCACGTGTTGTAGCACGTGGCATGAATGTACGATCTAACCATCCTGCAAAACAAATGTACACGAAGCACACCCGTGCATGCGAAATACGAGAGACAAAAAAAAGGAAAGCAAAAAACCCCCACCCAATTACTATTTAAAGGCAAAAAACAGTAAATAAAAAACAAATAAAAAACAGAAGCAAGCTCAAAGCATGCGCAAAAACTTAGGATTTCGTCGCCGCCACGGAGCCTCGAAAAGCACGTCCATCCGCCACAAAATGGAAACAAGACCCGATGATGGATGGATGGATGGATGGATGGATGGATGGATGGATGGATGGATGGATGGATGGACGTTATGAGCGTCCCCGTTGGAACGGGGCGGTGGGTTGCGCCACCAAGCTCTTGCTATTATACTGCCTAATGTCCTACCTAGGTTAAACAATGAAAAAAGAAAAGAAACACTATGAACTACCACGCCTTTATTTTCTGATCCCCCATTGCGATCTGTGCTATTGTACGCCTCCGTCTTATGTCGTTTCCCTACTTTTCTTCCACCAATCCTCCAATCGTCTCTTACTGAAGTCGATTGATTACTGATTACTGAAGTCGATTGATCGACTTCATCGCGGCACCTGGTTTGCGCCTTGAGAAGCTAGCAGAGACGGACGCCTTGCATGTATCGTTTTTCATTCTGAATCGGCGCGAAGGTTTTACGATGTCGCCCGACATCGTGATCTCGCACCTTGCAATTACTATGTTCGCACTTACTGGGTTCTTCTGAATTTGAGCACGTAAATGAGAAAAGAACAAACCACTTTGACAACAATTAATGCCGCATTCCCGAATCGGCCCCGTGATGTCGCACGGTCGTTTAGTGTGACCGGTGCGACAGGCGCGCGCATTTCAATACTTTCTGGCTGGGCACAAGCCGTCAGACGCTGCCGGCAGTTGTCGCTACTTTTTTTTAAATATAGGTGAGATTTATCGCCGGTGCCCTAAAACCCGCCGCTCTCTTACTTTGCAGGGTAGCCGACGCCGCGCGCTACAGCACCGTTCTGTACTAACAGTAGTGCTAAAACGGTGCGGTTATCCATATTAAGCTCAGCGAACAGCAAAGGCGGAACATCCTTTGTTTATTTTGTCTATCTGATAACACGCAGCGGACACTACGTATAGAGCGAGGCTGACGAGAATGACGGCAACTGGACAAATTAAGTGCGTTTATCTGGCACGTATGGGACATCGCCGTTTCGTCATCGCTTCAGGTGCCATCTGTAGGGACATCATTGTTAGCAGGAACTAGCAGGCGATCGAAAGCAGACGAAGGACAAAGAAAGGCTTGATTCACGAGCGCAACTTTGTGCTTGGATGGAGCGCAGTCCCGACGAAACAAACACTTTCTCTCAGGGCAGCCGAACACTTGATGAGACGAATGCGTTACTTAGACCGCAGGAAAATAGGTCATTTCACACTGTGTAGGCGAGTCAAGGAGATAGCCTGCCCACCTTCGTAATACTGACGATCTGGTCGCCAGCTGGATAGTGGTGCTTAGCGCATGCGTCACCGAGCGAGATGTTTGCAGGCGGGTTCTTCGGCACATACCAACGGCCGCCCATCCCCAAGGCCAAGGCGAACCAAACTGCGGTCGGCCACTGAACTTGCTTGGAAGCCATGCTAGAGACAATCGCCTCCTGAAAGATAACCAAAAATGGTAACAAAAGTCTATTTTTTTTTTGCTGGCCAGAAAAAACCGGCCAATAGGACTGACGTCGTAACTGTGAAGTTCGGAAAACTCATAGCTGCCTGTTTTATTGTAAAGTTGAACGCTTGCTTTTGTAATGCTCACGGTAATGCTGTATCACTGGTGTATATATACACTCTGTGAATGGCGTACTCCACACACACACACACACACACACACACACACACACACACACACACACACACATATATATATATATATATATATATATATATATATATATATATATCCAGATATCTTTATTTTCTGCGAAATTCTATACTGTATGACTGGAAATTGTCCTCATGGGGCGCCTGAAGCTCTGTCCAGTGAACAAATTTACACTTATTTTTTTCAGGCCCTCTCCTATTCTCAAGGAAACCAAATTGAAATGGATTACACGGTGCGACCGATATTTTGCGCCAGCATCTCTTTTGCGAGAGGATCTGAATAATTTGCCAGGATCACAGGGTATTACACTCAAATTACTAGACCGAAACCTGGCCCCAGCGTCTGCACGCGCCGACTGTGGAACTCTATAATCGAGCCTGGCACTAATGGGTTGTTCATGCCTTTCCAACATCGTCCATTTTGCTTCAAACCGCTTGTCTCAACCTAATGCTGTCATGTAAAATTTGCGCTATGACAAGAATTTGATCTGTAATTTCCACGATCGTAGAATTTTTATGTGTAAAATAAATGTTGATACGGAAGAGGAAGAAATGGAGGCCACGTCAGTATGGCTGTATGGAAGGAAAGAAGGGAATGTCAAGATTTTGCAGATTGCTAGTCGATCACCGCCTTGTTCGCGCTCGGACAAACGTTGCAAACATACCTCGTAAGCAACTTTCTGGTAGACTTGCAGTATCGTTGTTGGCGTGGGAGCATGTTTCCCAAACCTGCCATCAGGAGGAGCCTCCCCTACGCAAGCTACGGCATCCGTGCCTACCACTCTTATCACGACTTCAACACTTAAGGGAAACTGACAGTTTCGGGAGTTGGTAACAGTTTTTTTTTAACGGCGCCATAAAGAAACGCGAGCACGGAATGACACTGCCCTAAATGAGTTACGTGGAATTTGCGGACGTGTAAGAGAAAAGCCAGAAACAAAGAACGCATACAAAGAGACAAAGAAAGAAAGGCCAAGGAACCGCAGGCTTGTGGCGTGAAGCACAGACCGCGGGCCATTCAACGTGCCATGGAAGTGGTGCACAATATCCTTCTTTCGTGTGACTCTGTCTATCTACGACAGACCGGACGGCACTGCGGTGCCATTTCAGAGAAACGATTTCCGATTCTCGGGTTCCTGGCGTGTTCTCTGCTGTCGGCAGTCCTGACGTTCATGACTGGCCGAGTTACTATTAAGAGTTACTCGCAACGTACTCTTCAAGATGTACACAATAGACACCCCGCGACGAGAAGCTATGCCCAAAAGCCATGCGGACTTAGCCAGACGCACTCACAGAGGTGCTGAAACTTACCGATATATACAATTGATCGCAACAACACGACAGTGTGTAGTTGTCAGCTTAAAACCTTTATTGCTTTAACATATGCTGTGTTAATAGCGAGCAGCAGACTTAATCTCTAGCAACACCAAAAGAAGCTGCAGCATTCATTTAGTAAATCAGTTGTGCGGAGTGCCGCAAGTTTTATTTATTGGGTTTTACGTGCCAGAATCACCATTTGATTAAGATGCATGCTGTAGTGGGTAGACCCCGGATCTATTTTGACAAGCTGGAGTTCTTCAAAGTGCATGTAAATTCATGTACCCGGTCTGAGCCCGCGCCTTAGTCACTGGGATACTGGAGCTGGACAGTGCCGTAATTGAAGGCAGTCATGGAGGACTGAATTTGCAAGACAGTTGAAGATAGCGGCAGCTCCTTTCTGCACCAGGTATAACAGTACCTTGGTGTAGCTGGCACAGACTAATCGACAGTGGGTGAACGGGAAACGTTTTCTTTTTTTTCAGTGGCACGACATGGAGTAAATCTGATATTTCAAATCAGTTCTGTGACGGTAATAGCGATGCAATGTTTCAATTAGAGTACTGGCATTTTTACTCAAAAGAAAACGAAGAACATCAACTGGAAAAGTACAGCGTGAGCCACTAATTTTGAGTCTTGTTCATTTTTGTTTTGCAATTCCCCAGCTACAGCTGGCTCCTAGTAAGGCAGATAAGAAAACGACTTATGGAAATAAAAAGAAAGCCATTCATTCTGGCTGCAGCTTCAGAGATACCAGAGGGACGAGCCACTTTTTTTTCAACGTTGACGGATAGGCACAGCGATAAAAATTACATTAGAATACGGCCCTAATACTTTATTCCTAGTTTTTCGGATAATTCCGCTTCTGCGTCCATGCGATGACGTGCAGTGCTTCCCGCCATGAAGAGCGGGCACCGTCACAGTGAGCCACGTGGTGAAATCCGTTGCAACGTCGTCGCTCGGCCGGCGCGAGGTTGGCGGTTCGATTCCCTGCCGCGGTAACTCGTGCTCCGACGCAGGCAGAGCGGAAAGAGGGCTCAAGTACCCGCCTTCGTGTGCGCCTTGTGGAACCGCTGGTGCTCAAGATTAACCCACAGCGCTCCCCTACAGCATCCCTCATAGTCGTAGCGTTAATTAGAGGCGTTAAACACGAGTAGTCGATCGGAATACCGTCCTTGCTATATGACCACATCAGGTTCACTCCTCGTGGTGGATAAACTGAAAGGGGAAGCTATGCTCAGTATGCAAGATTCAATAACGACAATTTTTAATATTTCTAGGCACATTCATTACTACTGAGTTTACATGGTGCTTGCGAGTCCCGTGTGCATAGAAAATAGGAGGTGCTCAGAGTACTTACCAAGCGCATTGGGTAGTCAACTTCGATGCGAAAAGGCAGTAGCTTCGTGGAGAGTATGGTCGGTGGTACCATGCGGCAATTATGGTAGTGCGAGTCTGGCTCCGCGTGGTACGCAATGAAGACAAGCACGTCCACCGGATGACTCCTGAATGACATAACATGGTGAAATGTTTTCTTCGCACAATCTTTATTTCTAGTTTTCTTGCATTCAGAACTTAATATTACTCGCTTCGCTTACACGCTACATTACTGCAAGGCAAAAATGATACGCAGAGCTGAATTAACATAGTGGTCTCCCGGTTCTCACGAAGGAAACTGCGACTGACAGTAACCATGACAACTGGTTTTTGTTGCGGATTTCGTAGTAGTTTACGGCTCGTTACCAGCTGTCACTGGTATCGCTCTCAAGCGATCACAGCACGAAGGTTGGGCATTTGCATTGCCACAACGATTTCATCGTATAAGATGTTGTCTCGGATAAATGCGGTACCGTCATCGCCCAAGATTACAATTAATGGGCCCTGAAGCACTTTTTATGGAAGTGAACAAATGCATTTGAAGTTAAAGTGTGCTATTTTAAAACTACTTTGCCACCAAAAATACTTCAGTGCGTTCAGTAGAAGCGGAGTTTTTCGCAGTCAAACACACCCTTCGAAAGAGCTGCCGCTACTTCAATGCATTGCACTGCAAAGGCTACGGCTGAGTGGGACGTGTCCACAACGCTCCGCCTACTGAACCTCACCGTGACGGGTAGTTCAAATATGATTTTTGATTTTCGCGTATACGCTACAACTCCCGATTCTGGCGCCTACGGCGACGCCAAACTAAAGTTCCTCTCCTTTACTTTAGGGAATCCCCTTCATGGAGGCAGAGTTGCGCCACAGTTTTCCGCGCGCCGCTCGCACCGCCTCCGAAATTCTAGCGCCTCTATTCGCCGAGCGCCATCACGTGGTCAAGACTGGCTCCAGTGCTTTGCTGAGAAGCCAGCACTCCGTAGGAACCCGCCGACAAGTTACAATTGGCAGCGGCATTGTCAATATATTCTGGCTGCGTGTTCCTCGCTGCTACTGACCGAAAATTATGTGTTCGCATATTGTTTCTCAGTTAAAATCTGGACTAAATGTCACAGGACGCACCTAAGCGATTGCCGCATGACGGAGTGTGAAAGAAAAAGTTCTTGTCTTAGAGCTCAGCTCTTACGTGCCCAATCCTGCAGCGAGCGTCGGCGTAAACAAGCGAACGAGCACAGCGAAAGGTGAAAGCGAACGCGGCGCGCGGCAGCGTGGGATTAAAAATCAGAGCACTCCCACCCTGTGAAGAGAAAATTTCAGCCAAGGTGGCGCTATGGTTGGTTCTTCTATTTCTCCGGAACCTTGACGTCGCACCGGGGAAACGTTCCGATGGTGGGTATTGTAAACGTCGGATATCTTTTTTTATCTCTGCAAATAGGCCTTTAGAAGTCGACTATAGAAGTGCACTTGTTTATTGCACTTGTTTATGCAGCATTAGTCAAAGCGTGCCTGCTGCATATGAGACCCATAAGACGGCTAAATTTGTTGGCAACATGAAAAACGGTACAAGGATGTACTGAAATCCTCATAATCGACCTAGTGGTGCAGGGGCTGTTGATGCAAAATGCACTTGAGTAGATGAAATTCGTCGGGTCATTCACCTTGAACGTAACGAAATTCCATACTTTAGACACAAGGAATGTTGGAGAGGTCAGCACTGTTTCTTCAATACGCGCATTCGTGTCCTTTAAGTGTCGCGGGCCGCTGTCACATGCCTACCTAATAAGAAGTATCGCTTATCTATAGAAACTTAGCATTTTACTTGACACATCGCACGGAAATCGCAAAGGCTCACGACGTTGCCACCATGCGCCGGCGCACGCGTTCGCAGAACGCTGCAGTTCCCGTAATCATGAAATAATAAGGCAGGCAAGGGTAATATCTAGGCTTGTAATCATCAGCTGAGCTACGTACTTTTACTCGTCAAAAACGAAGTCTAAAAAAAGCGAAAAAAAAAAAGAAAAACGCTGCTGGCACTGTCGCGCAAGCGCCGCCCCTACGCGTACTGGAAATGGCTTTCCCGCATAGCCTCGCAGCCCAATATGGCGTAGCTTCACGGAACTCTGTCTTTCCAAAGGGAGTCTATGCAGTAAATATACGCCAAATGTGAGCCGAACGCGCTTCTCCTCAGCGAGCAGCAGTGCGCTCAACCAACGGACTCGCCACGGCACCCCGCGGCTACCGCGATTTCTACGCGTAGCAGGCCGCAGCTACCTGCGAAAGTGCAGTGCGCAGAGCTTGCTTTTTGCACGACCGGGCTTGAGTGCGGACTCACGCTCATATGCTCCAGTCAGGCCGTACGACGCGGTGCGGACCGGCTCTGTCTTGCACCAACTTGCGCAGTTTGAAGCGCTATTGATACATCATTCCAAAGCGAAGCCCACCAAGTCGTGTAACCAGCAGCGGCCAGGAACGCGCGGTTTCAAGATTTCGTGTGGTCGAAACTAGTGGAAATTAGCGAGACCCGACGGCTACGACACTGATGAGCAGGGTCGGCAAAGTTCCGTTCCTACGCGGCCGAGCGTGAGCAGACGACAGTCGGCTTCTTCAGGAAGTACGTAATTGTTATCCCAATTCGAAAGCTGATTTTGGCCGACTTCAGCACGTTCAATAAAGTTCATCAATAAATATACACATTAAAAGAAGCAAGAAGCGCACTTTCAATCCAATCAGCCTTCTTGATTGATCTCAGCTATTGGCCAATAACAGCCTCGCATGGGAATCTGCTATATTATGAAATAAAGCGCACATAAAAGAGTGAGGAGCAGGCTTCCGTTGAAAAGGGAGTGTTTGAGAGAAAGGTGATTTCGCGCTCCACTCACGAGCTTCAAGCGCCGCGCACGACAACAAAACCTGGCAGAGATGTTCAGAGCAGCGTAGACTATCCGCGGACTATGTTGTTTTACCAAGCAAGAGCGGTTGTTCAGGATTTCTCCCTCCCCCCCCCCCCGTTTAATCTTAGTTCTCCTTACCAAGCAGCTTGCCAACTCACCTGCCCAAGAACCAAAGATCAAAAGTCGTAGTCTTATCCAAAGATCCAAAGCATACTAAAAAACTAAAGGCGTAGTGCTAAGAGCTGTGAAAAAGCAGGTCATGCGCTATCAAGCTGCGCTCACTTGACAATAACCGCGCAGTTTCGACTCGGCATTCTGGCTGCTATGTGTGGCGCCTGGGCTCTGCCCTATAATTATGAGACGGCGACGGAATGCAATTGCCGTCATAACTAAGGAAGGTAGAGTGACGAGTCACTGAGCATAAAGAACTGCGTAACATCTGAATCGTAATTCGCGTCGAACGAATGGCATAGCGACATTCGTGCCACGGCAGACAAAAATTAACACCTAGTACGACTTGCAAAAACTCTAGCCGGTCTTCCATATCCGACTAAATTGCGCTGCGCAGGGCACTGGGAGTAACTCGCATGGTATACGAAACAAAACGCTAAATGAGGTGTGCAAATTGCTAGCCGTAGTTTATTCATCAAACATGGACGGGTATACAGGAAATACAGGTGGTTTTTTGTTTAGTCTTAGTCGGGGCAGGGACATGGGTTAGTAAGCCATCGGTCTCACTATCTAAATAACAGAATGCATTCACGAAACAAGCGTGGCATTGGCTTGGTGTCTGTACATCTGCACGCTTTCGGATTTGATTTGATCATGTGGCCCTGTTATTGCAATTTCTTATCCTGTCTTGTTCTTTTTAACGTGTACGTTATCTTTATTTAATGTTTACGTTTCTGTTTCAGAAATGCACAAGTAATTATCAGTACTTCGTCTAGCATTGCACTCAGTCTGTCATTCGTGTGGTTTTCCAGTAAATTGCACGCAAGTTCCTCGCGCGAAATAGAAATCAAGAAGCACCCCGTGCAAGATTGTCTTTACTACTGTAAATTTTACTAAGCTAACCCATCCAATGATGAAAAATGAAAGCGCCTCTCAACATTCTTAGCTTTTACATAGCCTCTTATGTCAAACAAAACAAGGACTCAAGCTGTGCAGCTGAGTCAAAACTATCTGTTGACGACATCTAAGGGCGGTGCAAAGCAAATACCTAGTCACGTAACTGGGGAAGGCTGCTTAAAGTTGGTAAAACCAGATGAACTCCCCGGTTGCTATCACAGTTTTCACACTAAGTGGTGACGTATATTGCACGCTCAGAAGAGCTAATACGTGACGGTGAAGTAACATACTTGCCCAACAGGTATCTTCCTGAAGCCAGAAATATTAGTGGAAATGCCAGCCCTGCTTTAACTACAGGAAACAAGCAGCAGAACTGATAATTGGGCGAGTTGGTACGAATTCATAGTAAAATATTTTGCGCACACAATTGACATGGACACAGTGACACACGAGCGCTCGTGTGTCCCCTTTGCACTGTGTCCTTGTCAAATGTGCGCGCAAAATATTTTACTATGAGTACAGGAAACAACGTGAGCCATCAAGTATGTTTCTCAGTTTTTCCATAGGAATGTGCGATTTGTAAAAAAAAAATAATGAACGGGACTGAATTAAGAATTGCCCCCACATCCTCTACGCACTCCCATTGCCTCGATTTCCAAAGCATACCTCCGCAACACAAAAATAAACGAAAAAACTTCACTGAACTTGCAGTTTTCATAGAGAAAAAAAAACGTTCAACATACATGTGGATGTAAGGCCATTTCTGTTAGAAACTGCTTGCATGAGTGGTGGCCATGCTATTTCGACTACCACTATTCAATCATTGTCCTACGCTATGGGAAATGTGGTCAGCGAATTTCTGATTGCTGGTAGCACTGCGTCCCTGGTCGATTCATTGTGCGTTGCGTCGATGGTTTTATCACTAGTTGGCCCGCATTTTGTCTGCGTATCTCATTGCACCATCATGGCAGCTGCGAAATTGGGAGCTTGTATTTATAGCAGTAGTAGTGAATGCCACCATGCATACTATGGCGGCTAAGTGAGGATATTAAAATCGGTTGACCACGACTGCGAACAATCGCTATGTATGACTGAAAGTCGAAATTTCTACCTGCTGAGCCTATGTCAGCAACCAGACTCTTACCTCAGTGCCTCAGCAGCGAGGGTGGCGAAGTAGTCGGACCACAGCGGGTAATGTAGTATCGTATAACTAGGTCTCAACATGGGATCTTTCCTGTCCTTCATCAAATCTGAAATTAGCTGTGCATTAATGGAGAGAGGGCTCAATTAGATGACAGCGACAAACTCGCAGAGCAAGCAAAGGTCAGCTGCGTGATGGAAAGGCACAGTCACGTGGTTCGGATTCGTGCTTTTCTCGCACCACGGTAAAGCAGGAGGAACTGCAATCCCAGTCATCACTACAGCTCAGCGCTTTCTAGAGGGTAACAGTCACGCAAATTACGTGGGCAGAACTAGCATCTAGTGACAGCACAGATAGAACAACTGAAGTATGGCACTTATTGGCGGGTAAGCCCACCGCACATATACGCTACACTTGTGAACGCCATTATTTCACCAGCTTCTTTTTTGACATTTTGCTGATAACCAACAGAGTATCAATATTCCAGGTAGTCATGCGCCAGACATGGCTCTGGCGTATGCGACTTCGGCTGTTTACCTTGCTGTTGAATGGTACACAAGGGAGGTATGCACCAATATTCCTGATCTGTAGGCCCTTCTTTAGTCAGTTAGACACCTGGCAAATGTAGAATAATAAGAGATATGAGATTGTCGATGATTCACGCTATTCGGCTACATAGTGGCAGTCTACCGGAATATCGGTGTATACCTCGGCTGTGTACCCTGCTGTTACTTTATATTGACCTAGTAGGATGAATGCAATTAAATTTATACACGAGAGCAACAATATAGACGCAGCTTCAATACCTGCTTGATTAGCTTACGCGTTATACCTCGTGTCATCCAAAAACTAGACATCAAATTTTTTTTATTCATTACCTACCTCTATCTCACCGAAAACGTATTTAATCATTTGTGGTGTTTAAATATCGGCCTTTTAGTGGTAAAAATTATTTAATTTTTCTCTTGACTGACATAAAAAAGCTTGGACATTTGAAGAGTGTGCGAGCTCTTCTAGAAGGTGATTGGCCCTATCGCACTAGATGAGTGGGATCTTTTTCTCTGAAATATAGACTGGTACCATGTGTATGAACGATAAAATAAGAATTGTTGCTTATATTACCTATGCCATTTGTCCAAAAGATGTACAGAAAAGGAATACAGCTAGGATGCATTTGAACAATAACCCTTAACGCTTAGTCACCGTGTTCTGCTTGCAGAAGGGAAGATGAGTGACACCCCTGATACCATTTTTTTGTTCACTCTCTTGTTGAACGATATCATAATTACCTGAGACAAAGAAATTTCTAACGGCGATGTATAATGCCCATGCGATGTTTTTGCCTTTAATTTTTTTAAGATGAATATTTTTTAAAATGAATGTTTATGAACAAGAATGACCGCTACGTTGAAAAGGCGTCTCGTGAAATCGTGCTGCCACATTGTTATTACCGTAGGTTGGTCGGTAAACTATAAGACGCGGCCTATGCTGAAATCTTCAACGCCCCTTAAAAAATATGGCAGCAGATGTAGCTGACCGCAATTACGTATCTCGTTCTTACCGCGCTTCTTATGCACGAGAAGCGCCATTGCTTTCTGCAACAACGATGAAAAGGTGCCTCATTCAAGTCACACAAAAAATGAAAGCAACAAGGACGGCAACTATATCCACAACATGAATAACAGGTGATACGTGATTATTATTCATATTAGAAGATGAGCTGTGCCTAAGGCTATGGACAACTGTTGTGACTCTTCGACTTGTGACAGGATCAAGAATTAGAAAGAGTTCATTGTTCAATGCCATTACCTCAGCGGATCGGCTATACAAGTTTTTCTTTGCAGAATCCAGAAATATCTGATTGAAATATTTGGCTAATGACGGCCAATTCAAATAACAGCGAGTCGCAGTAATCTTGCTTGGTTACTCCAGCATAATACTAATTTAACACATTGGACCGCGACTTCCAAGAAACTTGGCATCGGAAACCGCAGTTAGGGTGAAACTACGTTTAACGCCGACTTGGCGGTCCCAAATATTTCTGGTAAGCATTGAACAATGCGACGCTATGAAAGCATGGTACATCGATTTCAACCATTTTCTTCGCGTTGCATCTGAAGACCATAGGTGTGATACAAATAGTGATGGCAGCTTTACAAATCATACCACAGCGTCTTACATTTGTTGAAATCTTGACGAGCGTTTTCTCTTTTATTTTTAGAAGCGAGTGGGACGATCGCAACTAAAAGGGGGTGCAGGATTTTCCTCATTTGTAGCCGTATGTTAATGAGACGAACCTTTAGGCCTCTCGCTGATTCCACCACGAGTTCAGCAGCAGTGCTGCCGGTGGGTCTCATTGGCGTGCTTACTTGGCCATAGTGGTAGACTCGCTGGTCCCACAGCGCATTTAAATACATCTTGGTGTTGGCATCAGCCGCAAGCGTCTGCATTTTGGCTTCGATCCTGCAAAAGCTGATGAGGGCAGACGCAATATTGACTCACTGGAGAGGAAAGTATCGGCTTTGGTGCACCGTTATGAATGGACAAAAGCATTTACGGACATCAGAAAGTGTGGTATTCTTCCCGCTGGGATAGGCGCTCAAATCTGCGGTTTAGACACAAAAATGGCAGAAACGGGAAAAAAAATTTCACCCGCTTCAGGCACCAGAGTCTCTCTAAGGATAACCCTCTCCTTCGGTCACCTTCCCCCCTCATTTTGAGACATCGTAACCACACTGCGGTACGTTTCAATTGCGGCTGGTTCAATGAAAAAAAAAAAGTCTGCTAGCACGCGCAATGTCTCTAAGAGCCCTAGGCTAGAATTTGTTTGTTGGAGCAGTGACTGCATCTCTGTAGTGCCATACACATGTGAAACTTGCACCGTAAGCATACAGAATTTTAAGGCTGCCGCAGATTTGTATAAGACCATGCCCATTGAAGTTCTCGTGCCAGTAATAACTGGATAATACCAAGTGAGAAAAAAAATATAGCAGAAAACACAAGAACTATGAGGCTTTTCCCTTTCGAGAGGAAACAAGCCGTAATAGCCATAGCCGAACGCAGCCCACCGTTTCTCTGATAAATGCATATATACAAGCACTGCACAGCGTTTTCTGTAATGAACAGTTGTGAAAAAAATTGGAGGACACTGAAGCTTCACCTTCAAGAGTTGGAACGCGATAGCGTTATCGCAACCCGTTCGCACCGCCCTCTCACCCGCTCGGCACGCTCTTGACGAGACGAAAGGAAGAAGCGGGCGAGTGGCGCGCCACCTGTCGGCGCAGCGCCGTACAATGCGACGAGGGGGCTTCTGCGTTTGCCGCAAGATGGCTCTGCGTGTGCGCCAAGTGCAGAAGAAATGTAGTGGAAACGTACTTCGCTACCCGTTTAACTGCGACTTCTGTAATTTACATGCTCGTAATTACCGATATACACCGCAGTATAACTTTCTACGGCACATTTCTAAGGCAACACTGCATTCACTAGAGGCGCTTTTGTCGCGCTTTGAACCATCGAGCTCATGGCTCAGTGAATCGCTCAGTGAACTCATGGCTCAGAAGCGTCTCCGTCTCACACTTCGATTCATCCAGCCAATCTTGCAAGTTGTTTTTATTTATGAATTGCCTTCCGCGATTTTTTGCTCACGGCCAATGCCGTCAACGCCGACGACACCGGCTTGTCTGCGACACGAGCTCCTTAACGCTGTCGCGTTAATAAATGTCGCACGCTGGAGCCACCAGTTCGACGAGGAGACTTGCCTTCACGCCCCTTGTAGGAACATTGGCTCTAGCCTGACACATTCTTTGTTCGAGCACTTATCACGATCTGTACATATATATATATATATATATATATATATATATATATATATATATATATATATATATATAAATTGTGTATTTTAATTTTATTGACGTTGATGGGAATTACGAAGAATGCACATAACCTTGCTTCTACACATCGCCTTGAAGGCGAGCACCGTGTCTAACAGCGTCGACGCTCAAAGCAAAAATCACTCAATTTCTAGGTAGTTCAGCAAACAGACAACAGGCATAAGAGATTTAACAGAGTTATCAAAGCTTTTTAAAAACGAAAACGATTTCCTTGGAGACTGGAAGAACTCGGGCATTAATGTTATTGCGTATGAAATTTTAATAACAGCGGCCAAAAATTGTACTGACAACCGGTACATTGTAACGCTTTCGTACTGAGAGCCGGTAAGATAAGCGTGCTCGCAGAGGAGAAACGTCATATTTCATGATGCTTTGTGTCCATTGCATTACGTTTATTTTATGAAGCAATCCTAATAGTAGCACGACAGTTCAATGAAAGCGGGTTCGCTACTCCGTGCACTTTTGAAACGAGCTGATTTGTATGGCTTGTTCTTATAATTGGTGCATGTACCGGTTCCAAATGTAGAGCGTAGGTTTTACCCGACGATCATGGCACGGAACTAAGGAGCCTACTCAGAAAAGCATGTTAAACAGCATGCGCAAGATGTCTATCGGAATGTTCACGAACCTGCAGAAGAGACGTGACGTCCATACGCAAACCTTGATCATAGGAGGCTGACATGGGTCATGCACATTGGAGTCAGGTGTAATTCCGAATTATTTATAACACGGAAGAAGCCGCGACAGTGTATTTTCAATGCATGAGCACAAAATGTCAAAGCTTAGCTGGTTCCGCTAAGTCTGATAAACAGCGAATTATGTTTATTACGTTAATTCTCGAGTGGATAGTTGCAAACCACGACTGGACTGTCTTCAGCTCCTCGTTATTATTCTCCTGCAATTCTCGTGTTTTATGTGCGACAAAAATAATCGCCGTGTCGTCCACGTATGTCAGAGCTTCCAAGGTAACAGGAACGTCGGAAAAGTGTCGATAAAACACGAAAATGATACGTTACCGAGGATCGAACCTTCAGGTGCCCCTGTTATCACGTTGCTTGCGGACGATATTGCATTACACATTACCAATTTTTGCCTGTCAGAGAGTTCACTTTTAGGAAGCGCAACGATATTTTGCTTTTGTTTAAAATCGTCTCTACCAAATTCCCATTTCCAACCTTAGATATCCATAAACTTCTTTCTGGTCGAGTTGGTGCATACTTGACATAAAAATTGTTACAGCGCAAACACATGCAACCACAATGTATGAAGGACGGGACACAAGCGCTGACTGTCAACTGAATTTTTGTTGACGGAAGACGGATGCCTTATGTAAGGGGAAAGGCAGAAGTGAAGGGGGAAGGGAGTGATACAATCGGGGAAAAATGACAATGCGCATCGATGAACGAACGTGCCCGCAGTCAACGGAATCAGCGCAGAAAAAACAAGAAAACGAAAAAAACTAAAGAAAACACTAGCAAAAGGCGAGGGATACTAACAAACATTGAAATCAGTAAGCACTCGCTTCCGAGAAATGAAGCTCTGCAGCAAAAAGTGATACAGAGGGGGTGCTTACGCATTTGCTGCCATATTTGTGTATGTGGAACGCTCCCAAAGTGACGCGCGCCGTCGCGTCCGCATTCTTGGCAAGAACCTTCGTCTCTCCCAAACGAGCCTCGCATCCTGTGCATTCAATTACGTGCGCGACCAAATGTGCGTACTTGTCCTTTAAGTTGCTTAAATTTCTGGCATGTTCCCCCAAGCGTTCATTAATGCAGCGGCCGGTTTGGCCGACATAAGCCTTTCCACACTTCAAGGGAATGGCGTAGACCACTCCTGTGGAACACTTGATGAACGGCTTCTCATGTTTTAGCTGACAACCTCTTTCTTTAGAGTTGCAGATGCGTGGGCATAACTGTGCCAGCTTGTTGGGTGCCGAAAAAACAACGGAAACCCCATGCCTGTTGGCTACCTTCTTGAGACTGTGGGAAGTCTTGTGCAGGTACGGCACAACCAAAGGCTTGTCGGTCTTCCGACGGTCATCTTTTCCTCGTGTTCCCAGTTTTAGCTTCTGAAGGCGGGTCTCAGACACTGCAATCAAGACCGAATGGAGGAACCCCGCCGCCAAAATTCGGCTGGCCTGATTCTCAAAACTTTTCTGCGTCAGGTGCGGGCACGACTTCTGAAGAGACAATTCCAAACAGTGCGACGCTATAGCTCTTTTTACAGTTTTGGAATGCGTTGAATCATGTGGTAACAAGTCCTTTTTTGCGCGAGGGAAGTAGCCCCAGGAAACGTCCTTTTCATAAAAGGTTAGTCTCAGGTCTAAAAACTGTAAGACATCTGCGTCAGGTAGTTCGTGGGTAAAATTTAGCCCAAGTGCACGCTTGTCAAATGCGTTTAAAACTTCACCTACTGTAGAGAGGTAGGTGAAGACCGTCTGCTTTATTTAAAAGCAGTAAAAAGTCATCTACGTACCTAAAATCCTTTAAAACGAACCCCCCCAAAAAAGACCTATCTAAAAGTTTATCTGCTTTTGGTTAAAAAATATCACAAAGAATTGGAGCCACGCAGGACCCAATGCAGATACCGTTGCGCTGCAAAAAAGGCAGGTTGTCATAAACAATAAAAGTAGATTTCAGGTAAAACTGCAATAACGATATAAAATTATCGCCTGACAAGCCTGCTGAATTCCGGCATGAAACTTCGCCGTTTGCTTCTACGCATTCTCTAACAGCCAACAAAAGCTGATCTTGAGGCACAGAATAAAACAAGTCTTGTACATCTACGGAAAAAGCAAAGCCAATGCTATCTGTGCTCTCAAGAAACAGCGCGACATCCATAAATTTCTTTGTTAGGAACGGATCATCCAAAGCAAGCGTTTTGAGATGCTTTTGCAGAAACCGACTAACGTTTATTTGCCACGAACTTTCTTCACTAACGATAGTCCGGAATGGAATATCTGGTTTGTAGGTCTTGGCTGTAAGAAATGCGTTTTGGCTACTACCTCTGCTATTAGCAATATCCCTCGCAAGTTTGTCAAGATTTAATTATCTACAGAAGTTAATAAACTTGGTCTTGACCCTAACGGCACTCTTCTTAATAGGCTCAAAATTCTTATTGATGGCCACTTGCGCTTTTTCATTGTACATTCCTTTTGGCAGCACAACAAACCCTGTCTCTTTGTCTACTTGAACAAGCATAAATGCTTGTTCATAATGCTTGTGAAGATAATTATGCTTGTAATTATGCTCATTATGCTTGTTCAACATAATGCTTCGGTCTGAGACCCTCCTTCAGAAGCTAAAACTGGGAACACGAGGAAAAGATGACCGTCGGAAGACCGACAAGCCTTTGGTTGTGCCGTACCTGCACAAGACTTCCCACAGTCTCAAGAAGGTAGCCAACAGGCATGGGGTTTCCGTTGTTTTTTCGGCACCCAACAAGCTGGCACAGTTATGCCCACGCATCTGCAACTCTAAAGAAAGAGGTTGTCAGCTGAAACATGAGAAGCCGTTCATCAAGTGTTCCACAGGAGTGGTCTACGCCATTCCCTTGAAGTGTGGAAAGGCTTATGTCGGCCAAACCGGCCGCTGCATTAATGAACGCTTGGGGGAACATGCCAGAAATTTAAGCAACTTAAAGGACAAGTACGCACATTTGGTCGCGCACGTAATTGAATGCACAGGATGCGAGGCTCGTTTGGGAGAGACGAAGGTTCTTGCCAAGAATGCGGACGCGACGGCGCGCGTCACTTTGGAAGCGTTCCACATACACAAATATGGCAGCAAATGCGTAAGCACCCCCTCTGTATCACTTTTTGCTGCAGAGCTTCATTTCTCGGAAGCGAGTGCTTACTGATTTCAATGTTTGTTAGTATCCCTCGCCTTTTGCTAGTGTTTTCTTTAGTTTTTTTCGTTTTCTTGTTTTTTCTGCGCTGATTCCGTTGACTGCTGGCACGTTCGTTCATCGATGCGCATTGTCATTTTTCCCCGATTGTATCACTCCCTTCCCCCTTCACTTCTGCCTTTCCCCTTACATAAGGCATCCGTCTTCCGTCAACAAAAATTCAGTTGACAGTCAGCGCTTTTGTCCCGTCCTTCATACATTGTGGTTGCATGTGTTTACGCTGTAACAATTTTCATGTCAAACCTTAGATATGATGGTGAACAGTCTCGATCGTCTCTCGCATGCCTAAAAACACGTATTCGTCATTTACTATGCGTTCACACGACATCATGTTTTGTAAGAGTCATCGTTCAATGACATTCTAAGTGGCAAGTTGTCTAAATATACTACTTGCCAAGCAAGGAATCAAGATTCGTTCTAAAAAAGCTTGGACTTTTTCTTGTAGCGCATAGACATTCCAATGCTTAAATCACGCATTCGTAGCGAAACGCTCGCAAAGTGGCACGTCGAATTGCCAAGCTGTGCACCCGTAAAGCTGCAGAAAAAAAATGACCCTAGTACTCGGCCTCTACAAGCTGCCGCGAAGCACTGGCTGAAAAATTATTTTGTTTTAACCCGAAGTGATGCGCTCCATCTCTGCTTTGATTCAAATATTTCCATTTCTCTTTTCAGCAGCATTTCGTGAGGACCGCACGGTCGACTTACACACAGAAGGAAGGTATTAGGTGAATATAGCTGTTTGGTGATATGTATATTGGCTGTCGCCAATAAATGCGCGCATCTTTTTCTGAGTTTTTTTTTTTAAGTTAGAGCCTGCACGTTTAAGAACTGCTCGCTGCACTGCCTAACATGTGGAGCACGAATGACCGCTGTTAATTACTCATCATCCACGCGTGCAGGTCAAACAACGTCAGGTCAATTTCCCGTTGCCCTTCGTTCCGCCGGATGTATCCTTCTGCATGGCACGTTGGTTTATATATCAATACACCTTCAACGTCTGCAAGCAAATGCGTGATAGTCACTCTTCTCATTTATGCCCACTGCTGGACGAAGGCCTTGCCATGCGGTGTCCAGTTTGCGGCAAGTTAGACAACAAAAGAACAAGCGGAACTGGTTAAACAACATGCAACGAAATGAAAATGCTAGGAAAGTTCTTGCGCCCATGCAGCAGAGAGTTTGTGCAAACACACGAAGTGGAATAGCAGCTGTAAAATACTGCAGCAACTCACCGCTCTATTGCCTCCGTGAAATCGCAAATATTTAAGGGAAGTACTAAAATAGGTATTTGCTAGGGGGACGGACTAAAACATTCTCGAGCCCGAATCATCGTTTTCCTTTGTTTGAAGTCCATTACAAACGAATTTGTGTGGTTTATGTAAATCAACCCGAGAAACCGTTTACGCAGGCAGTCGCGTAGCACCTTAATTCAATGTAATCGATATTTCTGTTATTCTGTCGCACCTAAACTATGTAAAAGTTGAAAGGAAGCATTCCTCTCCGTATCTGAGGTGCAGCACGATTGGACCTGTTTTGAAAAAGAAAAGTTGACCGTGCCGTGATAACGCGATTCGGAGACCATTAGCACTTAAGTTTTTTAGAAGTCATTTAAAAAGCTCTCTTTAAAACAAACTGACAATATGCTCAGCTCAACTCTATTTTCCCTTCTTTTTCTCACTTCAGTTAGTCGGAGATACATCGGGGAAAGAACAAAATATTTATTTATCTAACTTAATAAGAAGTTAATAATGAAAGAAATTTTCCTCCAGTTGGTTTTATCCATCTATCCGTATGACTTAAGATCTAATGAAACTAAGCTTGATATCTTGGGCCGCAATAATTCTATCCTAATATTATTCCAATGGCGGCCTGTCCGGAGCCAGTGATTCTTAGCACCCTCTGCTGCGTCGCAGGTCTGACCGCCGCCGTGGTCAGTTGCTTCGCAGCTGCTGGGGACTGAGGGCCGGGGTTTGATTGTTGCGTTCATAGGAGGTTGTGGCCAAGTACTGCACCAGGGTGGCCAATCCTGCTCTGGTGAGGGAGTGCGTTACCGGTTCTGGTCACCGGAATCAGGCCACACTCCAGGTCTGTTTGTGCAATTTTATCAACACGCGGATTGTTTTTTTTTTATTCCGGTGGAAAATTGCCGGCACCGGGATTCGAACCACGGACCTCTTGCACGCGAGGCGGGTGTTCTACCTCTACGCCACTACTGCATTTTTTGCAGCGGACAGGCCGCCATTGGAATATGAACCTGGCAACGTTTAACGCTAGAACGTTATCTAGTGAGGCGAGTCTAGCAGTGCTATTGCAGGAATTAGAGGGCAGTAAATGGGATATAATAGGGCTCAGTGAAGTTAGGAGGCCAAAAGAGGCATATACAGTGCTAAATAGCGGGCACGTCCTGTGCTACCGGGGCTTAGCGGATAGAAGAGAACTAGGAGTCGGATTCCTGGTTAATAAGAATATAGCTGGTAACATACAGGAATTCTATAGCATTAACGAGAGGGTGGCAGGTCTTGTTGTGAAACTTAATAAGAGGTACAAAATGAAGATTGTACAGGTCTACGCCCCTACATCCAGTCATGATGACCAGGAAGTCGAAAGCTTCTATGAACACGTGGAATCGGCGGTGGGTAGAGTGAAAACTAAATACATAATACTAATGGGCGACTTTAATGCCAAGGTAGGCAAGAAGCAGGCTGGAGACAAGGCAGTGGGGGAATATGGCATAGGCACTAGGAATAGCAGGGGAGAGTTATTAGTAGAGTTTGCGGAACAGAATAATATGAGGATAATGAATACCTTCTTCCGCAAGCGGGATAGCCGAAAGTGGACGTGGAGGAGCCCGAACGGCGAGACTAGAAATGAAATAGACCTCATACTCTGCGCTAACCCTGGCATCATACAAGATGTGGACGTGCTCGGCAAGGTGCGCTGCAGTGACCACAGGATGGTAAGAACTCGAATTAGCCTAGACCTGAGGAGGGAACGGAAGAAACTAGTACATAAGAAGCCGATCAATGAGTTAGCGGTAAGAGGGAAAATAGAAGAATTCCAGATCAAGCTACAGAACAGGTATTCAGCTTTAACTCAGGAAGAGGACCTTAGTGTTGAAGCAATGAACGACAATCTTGTGGGCATCATTAAGGAGTGTGCAATGGAAGTCGGTGGTAACTCCGTTAGGCAGGATACCAGCAAACTATCCCAGGAGACGAAAGATCTGATCAAGAAACGCCAATGTATGAAAGCATCTAACCCTACAGCTAGAATAGAACTGGGAGAACTTTCGAAGTTAATCAACAAGCGTAAGACAGCTGACATAAGGAAGTATAATATGGATAGAATTGAACATGCTCTCAGGAACGGAGGAAGCCTAAAAACAGTGAAGAATAAACTAGGAATTGGCAAGAATCAGATGTATGCGTTAAGAGACAAAGCCGGCAATGTCATTACTAATATGGATGAGATAGCTCAAGTGGCTGAGGAGTTCTATAGAGATTTATACAGTACCAGTGGCACCCACGACGATAATGGAAGAGAAAATAGTCTAGAGGAATTCGAAATCCCGAAGGTAACGCCGGAAGAAGTAAAGAAAGCCTTAGGAGATATGCAAAGGGGGAAGGCAGCTGGGGAGGATCAGGTAACAGCAGATTTGTTGGAGGATGGTGGTCAGATTGTTCTAGAGAAACCGGCCACCCTGTATACGCAATGCCTCATGATCTCGAGCGTACCGGAATCTTGGAAGAACGCTAACATAATCCTAGTCCATAAGAAAGGGGACGCCAAAGACTTGAAAAATTATAGACCGATCAGCTTACTGTCTGTTGCCTACAAAGTATTTACTAAGGTAATTGCAAATAGAATCAGGAACACCTTAGAATTCTGTCAACCAAAGGATCAGGCAGGATTCCGTAAAGGCTACTCAACAATAGACCATATTCACACTATCAATCAAGTGATAGAGAAATGTGCAGAATATAAGCAACCGTTATATATAGCTTTCATTGATTATGAGAAAGCGTTTGATTCAGTCGAAACCTCAGCAGTCATGGAGGCATTACGGAATCAGGGTGTATATGAGCCATATGTAAAAATACTGGAAGATATCTATAGCGGCTCCACAGCCACCGTAGTCCTCCATAAAGCAAGCAACAAAATCCCAATAAAGAAAGGCGTCAGGCAGGGAGATACGATATCTGCAATGCTATTCACAGCGTGTTTACAGGAGGTATTCAGAGACCTGGATTGGGAAGAATTGGGGATAAAAGTTAATGGAGAATACCTTAGTAACTTGCGATTCGCTGATGATATTGCCTTGCTTAGTAACTCAGGGGACCAATTGCAATGCATGCTCACTGACTTGGAGAGGCAAAGCCGAAGAGTGGGTCTAAAAATTAATATGCAGAAAACTAAAGTAATGCTTAACAGTCTCGGGAGAGAACAGGAATTTACAATAGGCAGCGAGGCACTGGAAGTCGTAAGGGAATACATCTACTTAGGGTAGGTAGTGACGGCGGATCCGGATCATGAGACGGAAATAATCAGAAGAATAAGAATGGGCTGGAGTGCGTTTGGCAGGCATTCCCAAATCATGAACAGCAGGTTGCCGTTATCCCTCAAGAGAAAAGTATATAATAGCTGTCTTACCAGTACTCACCTACGGGGCAGAAACCTGGAGGCTTACGAAAAGGGTTCTACTCAAATTGAGGACGACACAACGAGCTATGGAAAGAAGAATGATAGGTGTAACGTTAAGGGATAAGAAAAGAGCAGATTGGGTGAGGGAACAAACGCGAGTTAATGACATCTTAGTTGAAATCAAGAAAAAGAAATGGGCATGGGCAGGACATGTAATGAGGAGGGAAGATAACCGATGGTCATTAAGGGTTACGGACTGGATCCCAAGGGAAGGGAAGCGTAGCAGGGGGCGGCAGAAAGTTAGGTGGGCGGATGAGATTAAGAAGTTTGCAGGGACGGCATGGCCACAATTAGTACGTGACCGGGGTTGTTGGAGAAATATGGGAGAGGCCTTTGCCCTGCAGTGGGCGTAACCAGGCAGATGATGATGATGATGATGATGAATATTATTCTTTTTCGCATTTCATCGCAGCTTCGAGTGGTGTTCCGTGCACGTGATCACAGCGATTGCTCGGCCGTAAATCTTGAATGACAAGAAAGGAATATTATTGAGGAAAAGCGATCGTTACATTATAGCGGCCTTGAATTAGAGTGCAGTGCAGACTCTGATCTTCAACTTAAAAACACGCTTGCGAAACAATCCAATTTTCTTTTCTCCGGTAAAAATTTCCGCAGCTCTCTCAGTCAAAATTGTAGAGCATTCTGTCGTGTTCCAAGGCTTCCGTGAACGAAGAGGCAGACTGAACTTGAAACATGCTTCATGGCATGGCAGCAACTTAACGTGGCCGACTGACAGCCAAGGACTATAAAGGACAAAAAGCACGCCCCAGCTTGGCGGCCAGCGATTAAATTATATACATACAGTGGGCGAGTTTGATGTGATCGCGATACGGCCCACGTGACAGAAAGAAAACGCTACCACAAAAGTACACGTCTACAGATATGCGACACATTCAAAAGAAGCGCAAAATTGAATTCGTGACAAACTGCGGGCATTTGCGATGCTTGCATAAAGCACGGCGCCACAAGTGTCTTGCTAAGGCAATGGCCGGCGTAACGCTTTTCCCCAAGGATAAATTTTTTAGCCTTGTTTCGCCATTTTTCGGGATGCTTCCGTCTTAGAAGCTACGAATTCAATCTCGCGTGACGCAGATATCCAATGATAACGAAGGTAACCAGTGTTTTCGCCACGTTAGCCACAATTCAGGCACATCAATGGGCATCTCCATGCCTTTGATGACGATGTTAAAGTCATTTTTTTTATGGGCGCTTCCACATTGAATAGGCAGCGGTGCCGTCTACGTGCCGTGGGCATGCTGGCTTGGGCGAACGCTTCGTGTTCTATGCCAAGCATACGTTCGACACCAGTTCCTGGCGTTTTTATTTTTTCGGATTCGCGTGGTCTGCGCACTATGAGGTGGCATCCTCTACGGTGTAAACACTTTTGTGAGACTTACTGCAACGATTCAAGTCGGCATGGCCTAAATTTGTGCTGGCGTTGAGGCGGATGGACCACCCAGCGCGATGAGCACACTTGTGTTTAAGCCGGCGATCGGCCTTCGAGTTGGATTTTGTACTTATAAAAATAGTTTCACTAATGTGACCTTGCTGCGGTATTCTCACTGTAATTCTAATCTGTGCTTTAGCAGTGATGAGTAGTTAAGAAACATACGCAACGATCGTTACCGTGAACGAGCGTGGTTACTGTTCTGCTACGGATTAAGTTGCGCTTTTTTGTTTGAGAGGCGTTGACCTCGTTATACGTAGGTACACTGCATGACTACCTCGTTTGTTGTACGCGGTTTCCGCCAACGAATAAAATTGTTTTGGGTAGTGATGACAAGAATGCCGTGCAGCATGGTGCTCGAGTGGGCATGTGCGGACTGCGCGAGCGTCAGCAGTGATAGCTGCTAGGTTTTATAGATCTGTTCGTTCTGCATACACTGCATACCGCATAAGCCGAGCACGTGACATTACCATGCGTGGTGTCATGGCAGTGTTATCCGGTGTCACAAGTGTATATATATATATATATATATATATATATATATATATATATATATATATATATATATATATATATATATATATATATATATATATATATATTTCTGGGCAGACATTTCAGATTAACTTGTGCGTTGTTCCACAGGCTGTGTGGTTCGAGAACTATTTCATAGTGACTGGTAACGTTCGAGTCAGACGCGCATTAAGTTCACACTTAGGGACATACCATGAAATCGTTTTCGAAGCAAAGCCTGTGGCACACCACACAACTGAATCTGAAATTCTGAAATGTTCGTCCAGAAATATAATACATATATATATATATATATATATATATATATATATATATATATATATATATATATATATATATATATATATATATATATACGCATGTTGTAGTTATACATTTGCACCCAAAGGCTACACAGTGGTTTCCCAACGACCGTGTATGAACTGGCATCCCGTAAATTTCTCAGCGAACGAGCTAACACATCCACACCGTACTGCAACGCGCGACGCCAACACATTCAAGCAGCGCCTCGCCCGCTCGCACGTACCAGAGGAGGAGGAAAAAGTCACGGCGCGCTCTTTCCTGCTCGGCGAATAAAGCAACGTATATATTCACTACAAATATTGACCCTTTTCGCCGCGATTCGGTGGTTGCTGTCATGTTCAATTACGTTGTGACGTGTCCACTGCTTGTCTCAGCGGCCTGCGTGTTTACAACGGATTTGCGTGACACTGGTGCGGCTCGCCAAACCTCTGTCTCGGGAGATATCGTAGACGGTGACTGGGTGGGTGACTAGTTGCCCAGTGGCGTATTTCCAACTGCCCGTAGGTACAGCGGGGCGTGGAACTTGCAGAGACGACGGGCGTTTGCGTGCATGCGCGAGAAAGAGCGGGTGCGAGAGAGGAAATGTGGGGAGTTTTGCTCCTTGAACATACGACTCTGTCTAGGTACTACGGAGGAGTTTCTTGGCGCGCGGTGTATGCGCTTGTCCCTAGGCGTGCCGGCAGAAGTCGCGGGGCGCGGTTGTGCTGAACTTAGCATCGCAAGTTGGCGGCTCGACGCGATCATATTTAATCGATCATGTTTTAGAGCGCAGCTCTTTGGCGTCCGTTCCTGGGTTTCGCGTCGTCGTCGGCGTCGTCGTCGTCGTCGGCGTCGTCGTCGGCCTCGTAACCAGCTCCGCCCCCCTTTCATCCCCCCAGCGCTAGCAGCGACCGACTGATACCGCTGGATGCCGCTGACGCCGCTAGAGAGTCAAGATAACGTGACTGCATAGAACACCGTCGCCGCCATGCAGAAAGAGGAGGAAAGGGTCCCCCCCCCCCTGTGCTTGTGTGGCGGATAGCTGGGGTTGACTCACTATCGCCGTCAGCGGCATCAGTCAGTCGCTGCTATCTCTTCCCTCCTCCCTTTATCGTGTTGTCCGCTTGCTGCGCGCGCTTCTGCCCCCATCGTTTGCCGCTGGGTGTACACGCCGCCCCCCTCCGCTTCCGCTTACTGCTGGTTGCTCTCGACGGCGGCGATGAGCCTCCGCTTCGGCGGCGCGAACTGCAGGGTCTTCTCGGCGGCGGCGATGAGCTTCTGCTTCAGCCTCGCTTACTGCTGGTTGCTCTCGACGGCGGCGATGAGCCTCCGCTTCGGTGGCTCGAACGGCAGGGTCTTCTCGGCGGCGGCGCTTAGCCTCTGCTTCCCCCACGGCTGTGACAACCTCGCGAGGCACTTGTATAGATCTCGTCTTTGAGAATCAAGCATTGGTGTACCAAGTCGAACATATATCAGTCTATTTCTCCGACCACAAAGCTTCCTTCATGACTGTCAAGAACTGTTAGTGGAGTCTTTGTTAAAGGAATACGTGTGAAAAATAAAAAAAAATTATGTGATAGCGCATACATGTGTTGCTCGATTTCTTTGCCTCAATCTATCCAAAAGGTGAAACAGCTTATTTGCTGCGCTCAAATTTCGCATTAGGAAGTAACGTAATCGTCGGTAATTTTTTTACTAATGAAAACAACGTGTCATTATTTTGCATTATTGGCGGCGCCTCCAGGACACCAAAGCGGCAACGGGGATATCAAAGCTGAAGCCGGACTGGACCGTGGGTTGGGGCTCGCAGAGGCCTGCGCGTGCCAGGGGAGTATAAGATCGTCTGTCCGCTATCGCGGACAGCCAATGTTTTATGTGAACACCCCCAGGCACGCTACGGCCACTGCGGCCCCAACCCACGGGCCGCCCGGCTTCCAGCTTTGATCTCCCCGCTACCGCTTGGGTGCCCCAGGTATCCTGCTCCGCCTGCTTTAATATAACCTCAGGTGCTCTCCTGAGGCCTCCGTTTGCCGGTTACATGTGCCCTCCTGGAGCAGTGCTCGTAAAAAATCCGATCTATCGTCGCGACGAAGAAAACGACCCGCGACTTATAAAACACCAGTCAGAACATTGTCCCTACAGACACAGCGATCACCAAGCGGCGTCCGCACTTACTGCCTCACCGTGCGGGCAGCCAGCGGCGGAGCGTATAAACCAACTCGACCGAACTCCGCAATGCCGGCATGTCTAGGGGACAAACGAATACAACGCGCTCTAAGAAACCTCACCTCCTCCGTAGTGCCTAGGCTGAGTCATATAGTCAAGGAGCAAAAGCCCCCAGATTTTCTCTTTCGCGCCCACTCTTACTCGCGCCTGCGCAGAAACGTCGAGCTCCGTCAAAAGTGGCACGCCCCGCTGTATCTACGAGCAATTCTAACTACGCTGCCCGGTGCGGTCACTATCTGATTATTTTCTGCCTAATCGCTCGTGGGTGTGCTCAGTCGCGATAGATTTGTTCTTACTGCACGCAAGGCTTTCAACATACTGTTCTACACATTTTCATAGCTTACAGCAAAGATGTATTATCGCTAGTAACTGGCTTACTCCTGTGGAGCGTCTGGAAACACTCAGCTTCGACCACGCCTGCGCTGTCGGTGTAGTCCGTGATTTACTTCCGGCATTTCTCGGGCGCATTTACTGAAGTGTGTGCACATTCATTTATTCTTGCCACGTTGGCGATAGAGTGAGCGTAAATTCGCGTGCTAGTTAGGGCAGATGTGTACAGATAACATGAGCGAAACTTAACATGACATATGAACGGTTACTCCTTTTGTCGTCGTTTAACGAGCGGCGCTCTCTCAGTTGCATTTCTGACAGCTTATCGCGCAGAAGCAGTGCAGAAGAGGCAATGGTTTCGTATTCGCGTGTTGTCGCTGAGGCAGCGCTAGGCGCGCCGCCGAAAGCGCCATCTCGTTTCACTAGAACAAACTGGTACGCGCAAAGGGTCAATATGCACCCTCGAGCACCGCGCTTACATGATGACTGCTGTAGCCAGCTGCCGCCATTTTGGGCACTCACCATTGCCTACCAGAGAACCAACACTTCAAAATAAAACGTGTACTATTCTTGTTACGGTGCAATACAGCGCACTGTGGCTGCGAAGGCGGCTGACAGCGCTAATAAACGGTCCATCCCATTCACTACTTTCACGGACTGCGCATATTTATTTGTCACTGCAAACTCAGGGGTCCTGGATATTTGCTAGATGAACACGGTAAATCACCGCCTTTTTGGGGCTGCCGCCACGACCGCCACGACACCCTCACCTGTAATCGATTCCGATCGCATACTCGGTGATGCGGTGTTGCTTCGCCGTCTCCAAGAAATACACGAAGTCGCGGCGGTAGGGTGGCTCCAACGTGTTTCCTAAAGCCGTGTACAGCGAGTCGAATGTCACGATGCCGCAGAGCCCGTCTGGTGGAAACGGGAACGTGCGTTTGGTGAAACCCTCTCGTACAGTGCACAGCAACAAGCCCAGCCCTCCACGTTGGCCTGCGAGTGGGTGGACAGGGAGTGAACATTGCTGATAGATAATAGAATCCATGCGCAAGTTAAACATCCACCGGTAGGCCGTAGTGGCGGTTAAATGACTACGACTGTCATTCGCGCTATTCAGATTCGAAAATTGCGAAAGATGTGACCAGGCGAATTTTAAACAGGACACAGTGTGTGGACCTGGACATTACAAGGCCGGGCGTTCGAGTTGTTTCTGTCTATTAGTTCTCTTTCTTTTTGCACTCGTGCATACGCGCTCCTTGCACTTACATCCTCCACTTTTATAAGGATACTAAGATCATGAGAGGGCTTCTCACTGATTGCACCGAGAAAGACGCGCCTCCCTCGTAGGATTCCCAAGAAGCCGGCATACTGTGTCGTCTTACAAGCTTCTTCACTGCAACCCCCCTCCCCCATCACCCTTGCCCATAGTGACACTTCGCCCCTACCTAAGACCGCGTGGGTGTCCCTGTGCCCGCGCCCATGTGCCGTCTAAGTGCAACGTAAACGTCGCCACGATAGTGTTACTGCCTACGCCAAATACCTCCTCTCACCTTCCAAGCATAATGACTCCATTACCAACCTAGACTGCCTGGCTCTTGTGCGGAGAGGTGGCAAAATTTGTCCATGCTAATTTGTCCGGTACTTCTGCGTACGTACTCCCCGACCATCACGCTCTCCTTTGAATTTCGTCGCTGTATGTTACCCGAGTGGGCTGTTTCGCGGCTGAGCTTTGCGGTCACCAGAGCGGTATTGTTATTTGGTAGTCTACAAGTGTCGGTGCTTGTACACAGACACAGCCTAAGTACCACGTAATTCTTTAGCTATTCCAGATCCTATTGTCGATGTCACCTACGTTCCCTACGTCTCCGAACCTTTAGACAGCCGCGGCGAGCAACGTCTTGGCGCCACCTCTCTAGCCCCTCCCTCCCCCCCCCCCCATTGAGCGTGAGGCATCTGAGGTTACCAAACCAATCGTATGTCTGTCCATGGTACAGGCAGGCGTTTATGGCGCCATAATCTTTTACCCTGAGCGCCCAAGCGCTTCTCTGTCGTTCCTCTTACGACGTTCCTTAGCACTTTCTTAACGAATTTCACGACGCATCGTATGAAGGACATCACGGTATCTCTGGAGCCTGTGTTTACATTAGCGTCTGCCAGTGAAAGGTCTCGCTCTATCTGTGCGGTAGTGCGTTTCTTCTGAAAACACAGGAAACAATCCAGCCACGTGCTCCCTGTGGAGTGCCTTCAGCCTCTCGCTATGCGCAGCGAGCTTGTTCGTTTCGTTCGTGTCGGCTTGGGTCTTCATCTCCCATTCCAGCTCCGCCAACGGAAACGGACTCTTGTAGCTGCTGATTACACGGTGCGATACACGGATAGCTGAGCGGTTCCAGCCAGCTGCGCGACCGACGTCGTGGACTCTTTCCTCAACGACGTTACCTCATGGCGCGCAGGCACACGACGGCTGCTTCCTGACTCTAAGACATCGTGAGGCTTATAGCGCCTTAAAGAGACAGGGACGAACGTGAGATGTCTTTGTAACGCGCTATAAGCCTCACGATGTCTTACCAATAGCGCCTGTGTGTGTCCCGTCTCACTTTCGTCCATGTCTTTTTAACGCGCTATAAACCTCACGATGTCTTACCATAGCGCCTGTGTGTGTCACGTCTCACTTTCGTCCCTGTCTTTTTAACGTGCTTCCTGACATTGCGCGCATTTCCCTCGATAGTCAGTCTCGCCACGTCTCGCGCCCTGGTTCTACCAAGCACATGCTCATCAACTCTTTCCCTTCTCAGAGCAGTAGCCTCGCTAAAGGAAATATGAATATATTTCTTTTCTGTTTAGTTATTTAAATTAACTTCAAGTTCAGAAGACATTACAGAAGGAAGTGGTTACAAAAATAGCCATCACAAAATATGCTATAAATGTGAAACAGAATGGCGCTACACGTCAATGAAAATTATTCTAGGAAGGATCACAATCATAACGAGTTGTTTTCTTATTTTTGAACGCTAGCTAATGCTTTCGTGAAAGCGACGTTATTTTCAATAGCGACTATTCATGACGGAAGGCGATACCAGTTGTTAAGTGTGCTCAGTGAATAAAACGCGATACTGGGACCGCAAAGCAGCCAGGTGCCTTTTGCGCCGCCGCTTAGCAATGGATGATAACTTGGTCAGCCAAGCAGAGTCACCACGCATCACAAACACTCTCGCCCTCGTCGTATGCCACAGTGCGTCAGCTCAGGCTCCCCAGCACCCGCCGGTGTCATAACCGCCGGAAGGCACTGTGGTCTGACTAACGCGTTTGAATCGCTGAGCATATGTGAATGTGAAAATGAAGTCGCCCTTCGTTGTGGAACAACAGCTACGTCAATTTGATCAAGTTTCTGTAATATGTACCGCACTGGAAAACGGTTAGTTGCTTGCGCAGATCACAATGCTGATACGGCCTATCCAAAAAACCTCTGAACAAGATATTTTACGGCGAGTTCTTTAGTTTTGTGGGCTTCATTAACTTGACTGCATTTGTGGCATAGAGGCCGCACGGTCGCGAGTAGATAGTATTAATTAAACAGAAAAGTTTGATAATATTTCTAATGAGTGAGTTAAATTTGTTTTCTGTGGGTCCCATACTGATGCAGCGTACCGAGTTTAGTCCTGACAAGGGTTTTTATAGGACAACATTAAGCATAGTGTGATCTGGGAACGTTTCGTCGAATTTATCTCAGCATGTTGTAAGCATTGTTAATGACATACCGAATGTGCATATTTGAAGAAAGGTTGTATGCAAGAGGGCACCGGCGCACTTATGTGAAGACACATTTCCAAATAGGATACTGTTCAGACTATATAAAGAACTTGGTTCGTTAGTTTCTCTAGATAAACAAACATTAATTTACAATACTACAAGTTTTATTTATTATCCACAATTTCAACCTACAGAAATCAGTGTTAAGATCAGATTGAAGCTTCATTACGCCATCGTCGGAAGTTATCTCGCGGAATATTGCGCAATCAGCGAATAATTGAATGTTAGAAGAAGCACACTGTGGCAAGTCACTTATATAAACAAGAAAAATAAGCAGACCAAGGCAAGGGCCATGCGGTACACGAAAGTGTACCGCACAGAGCTCAGAGTTAGAATCATTATTGGAACAACTGAGAGCGGTTGTAGGGGAAGTATTCTATACATGTTAAAAGCTTTTTATCATTGTTAGGCAGGCTGAATTTATATACAGCAAAGGTTGCTGACACACCTTGTCGGAATCTTTAGAAAGGTCTGCAATCAGCGACAGATCATTCGCAAATAGTTAAATTCAGCTTCTGAGTGTCGGATATTAGCTGTGTATCCCACAAGTATGATTTTCTAAAATTCCATTGCCGCGCACTGAATGAGTTATATTCTCAAAAGTTGGCAAGGAGAGAAAACAAAATGTGTTCAGATATATTACGTGGTGTTCTGATAAGTGATATGGCCGGGTCAGTAATATTACACGCAGATTGTTCGTCAACTGATTGAAAAAGTACTGTCACCTTCTGGATCTCCCAGTCGGATGGCAGCGATCTTTCATTAAGCTGTTCTTCAAAACTAACAGTTAGTATTGTCGAAGACTACCGGGCCGTACCCTTTGAAAGTTTGGCACTGGTTAGATCACTACCAGATGTTGACGACAGCGTAAAGGATTTCATAGTATTTTGGATGCCATGATAATTAGGAGTTAATTGAAACATTGCAGTGTAGGGGTAGTCACATGATCGAAGCAGACCTATGTTTTTAGCAAAGCTGTAATTTCGCGCGAAAAACCTCACTTGAGTATGGCTGTTCTCACTTGAGACCGAACGTCATTTTTCAACTGGGATCAGTTCACCAGTAGCATCAGAAATTGCGATTGTGTCATCATCCTTAAAGTTAACAACACTTCTGAACTTTTTTGTGTCTATAAGCATCCTCGAAAGAATGTTGATTAGGAAGTTTGACCTTGCCCGATTTGATAATTCGAAAGCCTTTACTTATTTATCAGCTGCATGTTGTTCGGCTAACTAGCATTGTTGTTAGAAGTATGATCATAGAACGAAAAACAACTCTAAAAGGATCCTGAATGAACCGGATATCTGCTGACATGTGGCAGAATATGGTTCTCCCAATTTATATGACTTCAACCTTGCTCTGCGCTATGACAGAAGTGCTTTCAAATGTTACTGCCATGAAACCCCCGAATTTCTCCGTTTGAGATGTTCTGTTACAAACCTATGCTAGCCTTGTGCATTTCGCTTTTCTCTGCTATACTGCCTCGAACAAAAAATATGCGCACAAGCCAGAGGAACTCCGGGCAGCCTGCCGAGCTTGCACCTTTAGTACGCAAAGATAGGAAAACGCGCAACTACGATCACTTGCACGTTGGCGCATATATTTCAGTAAGTTCCTTTGTGGTGCTTTTGGACCCTAACCATCGTGTCGAGCGCACAGGCATACTTCTTCTGTGCTTTTACGTTGTGACACAGCAACTGACGCCTTTTACGTAGCACGAACTAAGCCCTTCCACACACTCTCCGATGATCACGCTCTGCGCGCCTCGTAGGGAATCTTCTTAAGAGGGTAGTGCCGCATTGAAGTCGAAGAGAATCACCACCACATTTCTGAAGGCGATTGTAATCAAGCCATTCGAGCTCGTGCTATTTTCCACCTTTACGACCGATGCGTGTAATGAGTGCATCGTGTTGCAAATTGCTTTTCTCTCAGTGGTCTTTTATTCGCAGTAGAATGAAACGCTGCCAAAGAAACAAAAGATTATTTTTAGTAAATAGAATAAATTTAAATTAATTGCCTTCTTTCTTTGCTTTTCTTTGCTACTTACTAATATTCCTGGCAGTGGTAATTTCATAAGACTTTTACTGAGAAACGCGGTATGTTGATAAGAGTAACTTCATAACAATAGCAATCAGGTGAAAGTGCCCACCAACATTATTAGCAGCGAGTAAAACGATATGGAAATATGAAACCATATCGCTTGCGGTGCTGAGTCGTTTGGTTATGTTATGCCTTGAATCATTTCGTTATTCGTGTGTTAAATGTAACAGACCTAAAACTGACGCAATCTTGTTTTCTTCACACCAGAAAGTCATACTAAAAGGGTGCCAGTGATTTGTCTAACTAAAGCATATGCCAGTATGAATGACAAGCGTTAATAGTACTACGACTAATTTTACTACTGGTAATTTCAGTTATGTTAGCTGCACTTGTCCTCGCTGTACGTACGTTGTGTTTCCGTAGTGCTTGGGCTTGTAGGACTTGGGCTTGTAGTACTTGGGCTTGTAGGACTAGGGCTTGCATAACGTGGGCTTGTAGAATGTGGACTTGTAGGACTTTTTCTAGGAGTTGTCACTCTGAGTTTCGTCACACTTGGTGTCGAACCTGTTGTATAAAACATACAAATCTACAGACTAGCCGTTTCAAAGGCACAATTTAGTGTAGGTAGGATCAGCTAGGTGAAAAAAGAAATAGAGCGATAGGGGCGCGAACAACGCTAACTTGCGACAGATTTTCTTCTTTTATTGACGTAAACACTGCGCCGATAAACTGCCGAACAGCGCGCATCCTGAATGAATTTAACATCACGTTCTTAGGAATTTTCAGTTGTTGCTGTGATAGTCCGAGTGAAAGCTTAGACACACAAAGGCCACCAAACTTGGCTATCATTTCCTTTTAAATAGTCTAGTTCGTCGTCTGCTCACCACCCACCGCGTTAGCGCAGTGGTGATGGGATTGCGCCGCCTAGCTCGCTCAGGTCGCGGGTTCAATAACGACTGCGCTGGCTGCATGCCGATGGGGGCTGAGTGCAAAAGAAAACGCTCGTGCACCATGCTTTAGCTGAACCAAGTGAACAAAACTATTCCGAGGTTGCTCCACTATGTGTGCCTAATAATCATATCTCCGTTCTGGCACTTAAAACTTCGCAGTTTAATTACTTATTGATTCAGCTTCTTACCGCTTTGCCGGACAAAGATTGTTTTATAAAGATTTGTATGACAGCTTCACACTTTCGTTTTGGAGCAGTCAGATGAGCAGTGCTTCTTTTTTGTTTGAGAGGCCGCAATTAAAGCACGCACACGTTGCTTACATTTCAGCCATACGACCGAGGGGTCAGCAAACGTCCAGTCTTACGCCAAATTTTAATGCGGTTGCATTTCTCAGATGTCTGCAGTCAAACACTGCGTGCAGTCCGCGAGGCACGCCCAGAACGCTTCTAAGTGCTTGCATAATCGGTTCCCTGCACACAATGTAATTATTACGTGCGACATAAACATTTAGGTACATAACCAAGGGCCAGTGTTCTTGCGGATTGGAAGCACACCGCGTCGTTTCGTTTGCCTCGTGCTGTGGGGAATCCTTTTCTCATCTCGTATCGCCAAACGAAAACCTTTTTCTAGCATGCAGAAACTGCACAACGCAAAAAAGGAAAAGAGAAGCACAAGCACTAACACGAACTAAAGTTTTCTTGCTTATAACATGTTATTTATACAAAAAAAAACACATATAGAAGCCTGTATTATAAACGCACCAGAAGGTGATGACCGCTGGACATACCGATGCCTTAGCAAAAGAAATCAAGTAAAAGGAAATTATAACGGCTGGTAACGTGCCAGAATCTGTGCTTCAGCGAGATGATGGCACGTTACCCGCATGCTAGCGCCTTGCACGTTAGCGCATGAGGTTCTTTTAACCCGTTTGTGTTTCGTGCTTTTTTCGGCGATGAAAAACTTTGCTGACGTAATACCAGCTGTCTCGATCTCTCCCATTTTCAATGTAAACCCTGTGGAAAAGAGTATTCAGGAAACATCTCTGAGGCGAGTAATCGAGCCAGGAACGTGAGACAGGAAAATGAACTGAAGACGGCAAGTCCTCCATTTTTACCAAAGTTGAGCACACCGCAGCGCTTCTTTCTCCCAGAAGAATCAGAAAACATGTCGCCTAGCGTCCGCTTAGTGATTTCGAACAATAGGATAAGTGGTAGCTTTGTGGCATCCGGAAGTTTGCATTTTGTGCCCGGTGGTGGCGCTTTGTCGCAAACCTGCGGCATCTTAAGTGACGCGCGTGGTGCACATTCGTCGCCAATGTCCGCTGCACGTCGTTCTTATGAAGTGCACCGTTTCCTCTTGACGGGTTACTAAGACTTTGCTTGCAGAATGCCTAGAGTGCGTAGTATATGATTGATTTTCTTGTTCCTAAACCAAACCGTGCGACCACAGAAGGTGGGGGCTGGATGGTGCTGGAGCAAGAATGAAAGAGATCACAGAGAGGTGTGCATATATCATGTGGTTGGCGGATAGTTCCAGTCACGTGACGATCACGGTCACAGCGTTTGTTGCACGTTTTGAAGGCCTCCAGAACTTCCTCTGGCAATGTTGCCTAACTCTGTCTGCTGAACTCTTCGCCATTGAAGCAGCGCTTTTTCACGACGGATTCACGGCGTACGGTAATGAAACGCGGATAAACCGGGTGCCCTAGAAATGAGATATTGAAACTGTATAGCTCTAAGATCTCCTCTTGCTTTCACGTGATCAGGCGTGATCGTCAAGAGTCCGTTTGGGAGTCGACAAAGATGCATAGGAGCGTTCCGACGCGTTCATGTGTTTGCGTTTGTGAGA